>NC_141700.1:122168020-122768020 GCF_964263255.1 Lissotriton vulgaris
TGGCGGGCCACCGGGTAACTGCTGTCTCTTTTATTAACTGCACGCATATGCTCTAATATGCGTTTTTTAGTGGGATGAATTGTGCTTTCAATATAGCGCTTCTTACAGGGGCACACTAAACAATAGACTGTATACTCAGAGTTGCAGTTTAATAGTAAATTAATCTTCCATGATGTTTTTGGGTCATCTCTGATCCTTAATTGTGTGACTTTCTTACTATATTTACATGCCTTGGATTTTGTGCAAGGATAGAACCCTGTGATTGCATCTATTTTTGGTGGAATAGAGCGGGAGCGACTATGTACCAGATGGTCACCCAAAGATTTGCATTTCCTGAATGGGCAATTATTAGTGGTCTGGATGGAAATGATTTTCTTAAGAGTGGGTCAGTTTGTAAAATGTGCCAATTCTTTTTAAAGATTTGGACTAACTGTGATGACCTCTCATTGTATTGAGTAATCATCCTAACAGGTTCTGTGCCTTCCTGCTTGTCTTTGTCACTAATATCCTTAGCCACTAACAGTTGTGATCTTGTCACTTGTTCCGGCTCTTGCTTCGGCTTGATATAGGCTATTGTTAGTGTAACCCTTCACTTTGAAATGTTTTAGAGGTTCATTGTTTGCTAGTTGGTAATCAGGCTCTTTGGTACAATTACATTTCATCCGCAGCAGTTCCCCATATGGCAGTGGTCTTCAAACTTTTTGATGCCGAGACCCCCCCATCAAAATGTTTTAGGCATAAGGACCCCCTCCTGACCAAAATTTCTAGAACCTGATTGCACCTAATAAGTACCAGTTTAACACCCAAATATTGCAATAAGCAACAAAAAGGGGACCAGTTCAGCTTCACAAAAGGTCTACAGAGTGGCAACACCTGTTGCTCCTTTTGGTAACATTTGAATCTTTTGAGTAATTTTTTTTTTAAATCAGCAGATTATGCGTCAGATGATAGATTATGTGGCAAATGCGGCAAATCTATAATTATGCCAAAATTGCTGCGGCCGCACAATCACATAATTCTAGTGGCCCTGGTATAACAGCTGTAATGCATGGGCTGATACTTTATTGCATGACATTAGACGAAAACCAAACTATATTTCATGGGATGCTGACAGCTTCACATTTACAGCTGCATGTGACTGGAGGTGGCTAAACATCATTTATCGTAATTAAAACATACGTATATTTGTTAGGTCTTTCACCGTGAGGTAGCTACAAATAAAATAACGGGCAGCTTCAATGAATAATAAATACTTTTTAAGAAGTTGTTACTCAGTGGGAAATGCACTATAATAAATTATAAAACCTCTATTAGTTAATGCACTGCAAAAGTCTGTGTGAAACCAGAGAGCCACATAATTAAATTGTGGTTGGTCAGTGGAGAATAGTGACCTGTGTATTTTTAGTGCAATGAGGTCACAACCCGTGACAGAAAGCACTATGAATATGTAAGTCTTTATTTTACACTTGCATTACACACAGTACCAGATAGACCACTACAAAATGCAAAAAAAATATTTTACTATAAAATGGTGCTTCCAAAATGTATGGGCTGCTTCCAGAATATAGGTGCTTATTTATAAGCCCCTTGCTCTAGAGGTGCGTCATTTTTATGACCCTCGGGTTGTGCAGAATGCCAGACCCATATCTATGAGGCCACGCAAAGTCACTTTGCGTGGCTTTTCAGGGCCTCCTAGATATGGTGTAAGGCAACACAGCGCAAGTCGATGCGTTGCCTTACACTGCATCAGGGCATTGCGGTGGGTTTTCCCTTGGGTTTTGACACATTCCCAGATTTACAGGGATCTGAAAACCTAAGGATGCGTCAAAACTGTAAGCTGCCCCTGGGGATGCATAACAAGGAGAAATATATTTATTTCGCCTCAATTGTTTACTCTTTCTATGTGTAGCGCACATAGAAAGAGGAAAAAACCTCCATGGGTTGTTTTTGCGCAGGAAGGCGTGCCTTCTTGCACAAAAACAATCCTGCCAACATTGTAGACGCCCTTGTATCATGGTGCAAAGGTGCCTGCGTTGGCGCTAGGCACCAAATTGTGCGCCGGCAGACACAGGAGTGCACCGTATCTTATAAATATAGTCAATTCCTGCTCTTTTGAATTGGTGTGGGGCAGTGCAGCACAAATATTTGCAGCGCTGCCTTACACATTTCATTGTAAATAACACCCTTAGATTTAAGTAACATCCAGACCCTATGTAATGCTATATTTTTTACATAGGTGTCCCTTCAGCACATTCTCAGGGATAGAAAGCACTATGTAAATACAAAGACAATTAAACACACACACTTCACAGCTCTACCACTCAAAAAGCTTCAAGTGATTTGATCAATTAACTGCAACAGCACTCTCCTGTCCTGAGAAATCAAGCCAGGCAGACAGCTAAACACACCTTTCTGCCAGCGTGCTGCTGGCCTGAAAGAAATGCAAATGTGCACAATGAGTTAATCTGCAAATTCTTTACATTTGCAGATTAACTCATTGAGCAAATTTGCATTTCTTTCAGGCCAGCAACACACTGGTAGAAATGCATGATTAGCAGTCTGCCTGGCCACGATTTCCCAGCTCAGGAAAGCATTTTAACTAATCGTCTGGGCCATTGTCTTTTTCCAAATGAAGTGCGCGACCCCCTTTCCATGCCTCCACGGCCCCCCTGGGGGTCGCGCCCCACAGATTGAAGACCTCTGCCATAGGGGATACTGTTTACTAGACTTCTCGAATGATAGCTCCCGCAGTACAGGATCGAGTACCCTGACTTGGGTTTCCTATATAGTCTAGTCAACAGTTTGTCATTATATATCAATGTGGTGGCATGATAATGGAACAAACATTTTAGGCATGGAACAGGTTACAGGTCTATTTTACTTGGAACTATTGCAGTAATTCCTGCATGGATTTTTGATTAACTAAACCGTCGAAGGGAAATCTGGGGGCAGATTATCAAGACAGGCGATACAATTATCGCCTTTTTATCGGCAGAAAACTGCCGCTAAAATGGCGATAATGGGCTTGATAATATGCTCTATGGAATTCCAATTGAAGCCCATGTTAGATGTCCATCACTCCCTTAAAAAATCAAACTCATCAATCACTGATGGGATCGGTGTTGTTCTGACATTAGACGATCCTTCTTCCAAATCAGGAATGGCAGAGCAATAAATGAGGTTTGCACGCAGGCACTGTTTTCCAATATATTATACGCAATGTGTATCCTGTTGTGTCGTAAATTGTACGAGGGATGACAGTTAGGGATGGAAGTTGATAATTTTGGCCCACTAGAGCGAGGAAGGATCAAATATGGATTAAAAACAAAAATGGATTAAATATGAATGATCTGTTCAGATTTGCGAAGGGGAGTTAATGCAGCGGCCGGCGCACTTTGGGATTTTCATAATAAGTTTATATTATCTTACATTTAATTATAAAGATGAAATGAATTGAGAGAAGTAATAGTTGTGAGTATACATTTGATCGATAAATTACTCTGAGTACACTTAAGATCATACTTGGGTTGAAATTGGAAATATGGAATTGCAGCACAAAAAGCCATTTAGGATTCTGATAAATAACATGATTACCATATGTTATACGAAAAAACACAATTTACAAGCGTTAAAGCAGGGCTTCTTTTTCAAAATAAGGATTGGACTTGGTTAAAAATCCTAAGACAATTTAATCAATTTTTAGTCGATTATATATTTTTTTTATTTTTTTTATTTTTGAGTAATAAGACAACAACTACATTGATGTTTTATTTAGTCACTTTTCCATTAACACCGTCCTTTAAAACACAATCAATGATTTCAGTATTGTCCGTATATGTTTTTTTTAAATAAAGAAATGTATTTGCAACACTCCACTTATTGCCTTGTGTATGGTATAGTTTTTTTTTTTACAGAAAAGTATGTGCTTGTTATGTAAACAAAATAATTTTTTTCTAAAATGGACTAATACATTATAAGAGAAGGTACCATCAACGTTGTTTATCACACTTAGGGGGAGTGAGAAGCTATGAATGAAAGGGTTCCCCCAGCCTCTCAAATACAGTTGAGTCTAATTAATCTTGGAGGGTTAACTTTATCCTCTACGCTATCTCTGCTACAGGAGATGGTTAGTGAGATCCTTGCATCTCCTAGCTATTTTATAGGATCCTCACCCACGGGTACCACCCGTGGCATGCTTCATCATTGGGCCCACTGCACCTAGTGTGAGTGGGTGGGTTTGATGCACTTTGGTTGCAGAGCACTTTTCTAAGAGGGATTGAACCAATTCAAATTCCCTTCTGGATCCTCACGTCTGTGTTTTTAATCTGAGCTTCTTGGCAAGGTTAAAAAGAGTGTGCCTCTAAGGGTCAATGGGCTTTCTTCAGGACCCAGACAAATCTAATACCTACTGTATTTTGGTTGGTATTTCCAACTTTCTAGACTCTTATTGGTGTGACACTATTTCACATACAACACGCTAATACAGACCGTTCTGGAATTTTCCCTCAGTATTGCATACAATTAGAGAAGAGATTGTTTCTCACATAATTTTACACTGAGCACATGATCAAGCCCCTTTCATAGTGCACCCTCGCTATGTGTGTGTTTGTACAGGCATGCACACATGTGAGATCAACCAACTGTCACACTCATTGTTTGTCACACAACTTTTTGACAACACTTAAAACGCTTTCAAATAGCACACGTTGTAAAGGAAAGTAAAGTGGTAGGCGAATGGCAGGACAACTTTCCTTGACAAAGGGAGAGGAGTTGGCCTTATGGCTAGAGCCGTCGAACTCGAATCTGGGGAAGTGGGTTTGAGTCTCGGCAATGACGCTGAACATCCTGTGATTCTGGGCAAATGACTTAATCTCCCCGTGTCTAACCAAAATGAATGTGTCCTAATGTAGCGCAACTGGTGCTATGTAAGGCGCTCTGATACCCGATTAGGGTCTGGTTCACGCTATATAAAACTCTATAACAAAAAGTTACTTAAGGGTGGTATCTGTAGGTGAGGATCCTCTAAAAATATCTAAGAGTTGCAAGGATTTCACTATCCATCTCTATGACCAGGGAAAGGATAGAGGATAAGGTTAACCCTCCAAGATTGTGCCATCTATTTTGTGGCATATGATATACATCAGAGTTCTTCAAACTGTGGGGCGCGCCCCCCTAGGGGGGCGCGACACCATCCTTTGGGGGGTGCGAACTCCTCTCTAATTTCACAACTACTCTCTAATTTCACCTTTGTTCTCTGTGGCAAGTCTAGGGAGGAGGGAGGGGAAATCGACGAGGCACGAAGTGCCCATCCTTTTATTATGTTTACCCTCCCAGGAGGGGGTTAATTCATTCAGCTTCAGCAAGGAGGCAGGAAGTCTCCTCTACTAAACCGAAAACTGCCTTTCGAGGACATTTAATTTAGGAAAAGAGGTCTGTGATGGTTTCTGATGATATTCACAGAAGCCATGGTGACGTGGGAGGCGCTGCTTTAGGTGACTGAGCCCAAATGCAAATTATGGTTCGTGAAAAAATGGGAACAGCGCCAATTGCAAACAGGAAGCATTTAAAGTTGACACGGAGCCCGGCCCCCCTGTGAAATTAAGTGAATCCATACCAAGAGCACAAAATCGTAAAGAACAAAATCATCCAGAAATTGGGCAAAGTCACAACATTCAGACCATGAAACAGGACATATTGTTGCAGCCTCATTTTGACACATTTATTGCAATTGATTTGTGGCGCTTGCCAATGGTCCCTTAACCCACATTCCTGATTGTCTGTCCCCAGAGGTGAACTACAGAAGCCTCATTAACATACAAATGGTCTTTTAAAGACCTGTGAAGTGCTTGGGTGGGGGGGGTGTGTGTGTGTGTGTGTGTGCCCTGAAGCTGTATCAGCCCAGGCACAGACAGGCAGGATGAGATGAAGAGGGTGATAGAGGAAGGTAGAGGGAAGGAGACAGAGGGAAGAAGGAACAAGCATTTGCAATGCAATAGGTCTCGCATTAGCAAAGTTGGAAGTTGTTGGTATTTTAAATGGCATTGTTTTTTATCTATTTGTTTTTAAAAGCATCCGTGGTGCATTATTTATTATAGTTTTATGTAGCACTATGTTCTAACGTTGCATTAGGGGCGAATTAACACATTCCGTGCTGCTTGACTCCCGCACAATAGGAGCATCAGCTGAGAGGCCACTATTTGAATGGGCACAATAACAAAGCTGTATTTAACTGCCTTGAGGACACCTCTATTTGGAGGGTTGCGGCTAAGTACTGTAACAATTCCTGCATCTCCATGATAGTCCTTTTCCTGACAGTGGGAGGACGGTGCGCAGCCGGCCCTGCTAGGGTTCAAACTCACACTCTGCAGCCTGCGAGGACGTTTCTCCAGCAGATGTGTGAACCCGCTCAGTTACCTCCTACCACCATCATGCACTCTGGCAGAAGTTACGAGGGGTCAGCTGGGCTATAGCGCACACGAATCATGATGTCCTTGAGGCGCTTTCAGGCAAAGTCCCATCTTAAAAGAGTGAGAAATGCTAAAGCAAGTCAAGGGTCCATGATAGTGCTACAAGGTGTACATCTGACTGTTGAGGCAAGCTAGTCAAGATGCATTAGGGGTGAATTTACACATTCCGTGCTGCTTGACTCCCGCAGAATAGGAGCATCAGCTGAGAGGCCACCATTTGAATGGGCACAGTAACAAAGCTGTATTTAACTGCCTTGAGGACACCTCTATTTGGAGGGTTGCAGCTAAGTACTGTAACAATTCCCACATCTCAATGATAGATGTACTTTTTAGTGTACTTTTGATAAATATACAAATATATTTTTAAAAACGTTAAGGAAGCTAACAAGAATGCGTTCTTAAATTATAATATTACAAGTACCCTACCTTATATTTACGTACTAAGTATAGCAAGGCTTTCAGCTTTCCAATTCACCGAAGTGTCTCCGTTGGAACAAATGTTTGCAAATGCTTGCTTGTGTGTGCTTAAGTAGAGGAGCGGGAAAGGGAGGCAGACAGAGGGAGAGCGAGGGAGGGAGGGAAAGGGAGGGAGAGGGATGGAGGGAAATGGAGGCAACAGAGGGAGAGCGAGGGAGGGAGGGAAAGGGAGGGAGAGGGAGGGAGAGAAAGGGAGGCAGACAGAGGGAGAGCGAGGGAGGGAGGGAAAGGAAGGAGGGAAAGGAAGGCAGACAGAGGGAGAGTGAGGGAGGGAAGGAAAGGAGGGAGGGAATGGGAGGCAGACAGAGTGAGAGCGAGGGAGGTGGGAAAGGGGGGAGGGAGAGGGAGGCAGACAGAGGGAGGGCGAGGGAGGGAGGGAAAGGGAGACAGAGAGAGGGAGACAGAGAAAGGGAGACAGAAAGAGGGGGACAAAGAGAGGGAGAGGGAGGGAGACAGAGGGAGACAAAGAGAGAGAGAGAGGGAGGGAAACAGAGGGAGAGGGAGGGAAACAGACAGAGGGAGACAAAGAGAGGGAGAGGGAGGGAGACAGAGAAAGGGAGACAGACAGAGGGAGACAAGGAGAGGGAGGCAGACAGAGAAAGGGAGAGGGAGACAGAGAAAGTGAGAGAGAGGGAGAAAGAGGGTGACAGAGGGAGGGAGGGGGAGGGCGACAGAGTGAGGAGGGCGACAGAGTGAGGAGGGTAGGAGAGAGAGGGAGACAGAGGGATAGGGAAGGAGAGAGAGGGAGACAGAGAGAGAGGGAGACAGAGAGAGAGGGAGACACAGACAGAGAGAGATAGACAGAGAGGGAGAGGGAGTGAGACAGTCAGAGTGAGTGAGACAGGGAGGGAGAGAGAGGGAGTGAGAGGGAGTGAGACAGTCTGAGTGAGACAGAGGGAGAGAGGGAGAGAGATGGAGAGAGAGAGAGAGTGAGAGAGAGATGTGTGTATGCCTGGTCTGGTGGCTCAGTGGACGAAGGCGTCTGCTGCAGGGACCTCTGTTCAACCTCAGTTTTTTTTGTTTTCTCTAGCCCTGCCCCCTCCCCCACTTACCCTGCCCCCACCGGTGCGGCCCTCGGACACAAACCACACTGTAAATTTGCCCCCCGAGAGAAAGTTTGTGACTGCCCATGGTTCAACACGTTTGAAACCCTACTCTGCCCTCAATAACATTCTGAGTTACTTCAAGTGTCTTGGAATGCACCTTGCATTCAGACAACTCGCTTCTCAATCTCAAAAATCCATCCACAGATTGAGCGTCTGTGACGAAAAACGGGCACACCCGTAACATTTATGTTGGTGGTGTTATCAATCAATGTCATGTGTAAAACAATGCATCCTAGTAAAAACAATTTGCGCACATTTTATCTAGGAAAATGGTGGTTTGAGCTATGTAATAATCTGTCATTTCAGCACCCCCACTCACAAACCTGCACTTAACTAAACACTCTTATTATGTTGGACATTATATGCTGGATATGGCCCCGGGTTTGGCGCGGCGGTAAATTATGTAGTGTACCAGATTCCAGAAATTTCTGTCAGGTTTTGGGGGGGGGGGGGCAACAGCTGAAAAAAGTGAGCTGGGGGGGCTCAACCTACAAAAGTTTGAAGACCTCTGATATACATGGATGTTTCATTAAACTAAAGAGAAATATATATGAATAACTTGTTGTACAAACAGACCAGAGGTGTGGGGATGGGGGCCAGCTTCTCTCCCAGCTATGCATATTTGCGCATGGACTCCTGGAAGGAGCTGGTCATCATGATCCAACACTGGCAGGTCATGACAACGAAGGTCAAATTGTCGTTACGATTTATCGATGACCTGTTTGTGATAGGGGATGGTAACGTTAATGAAGCCAATGATTTCATGAATGCTATAAATGTCAATGAGTTAAACTTACATTTTACAGCTAACACCAGTACAACAGAAGTGAGCTTCCTAGATACTAAGGTATATATAGCCAATAGCAGGATTGAAACCGAGCTATACCGCAAGGAAACTGCTGGAAATTCCACGCTACATGCGAGCAGTTCTCATGCCAAACATCTAGTGAATAGTATCCCCTATGGGGAAATGCTACGTTTGCGGCGTATCCATAGCAATGACAATGATTTAAGGGAAGCACATGCGGCTAGCAAGATGAGATTCTTAGATCGAGGGTACCCCAGAAAGGTCATTAACACCGCCATTCTGAAATCCATGTGCCTAAAGAGATATGAGTTACTGGCAGGAAAACATGCTAATCTTGATATATCCGCTCAACAGTTGGGAAGCAAGAATCCAAGGGCTAGGAATGAATTCAGAATAATTGTATCGTATTGTATTGTATGTGTACTTATATAGCGCGGTCCTGTCACCCCAAGGGCATCCTGGCGCTTTATAGTCAACAACACAAACAGCTCCAATCGATAATTGCACGCAATTGGCCCATGGTATTAAGTGATCCTGTCATTGGGCCAAGTCTACCAACCAGACCTTCTATTACATATAGTAGGCTTCTATCTATGCCTGATGAGTTGGTTAAAACAAGTCCTAAGGTCATTGAGGCAACCAATTGGTTGCAAACACATAAAGGTTTCTTTAAATGCAAAACCTGTAAGGCGTGCCAACAGGGTGAAAACAGGATATCGTACATAACTCAATTCAGTGCCAGAAGTATAAAAATAATTAAACTCCTGACCTGCAAGACTGAATATGCAGTATACATTTTAATCTGCCCCTGCAACCTACACTACGTAGGCAGCACCAAATTACAGATGCATAAAAGAATTTTGCAACATATACGGACGATTAATAATCAAGATAATACTTATCCTGTGGTGCATCATTTTAAGAGTTGACATGAATCTAAGGGTCAAGACCTCAGATATTACTTCATAGACTCTGTACCACTCAGCGGAAGAGGAGGGAATAGGGAACATAGACAGCATCAATTGGAACCAAGATATATCTTAGATCTGAACATCAAACAACTGGCTGGGTTGAATGTGACTGAGGACCTTTTTACTTGTCTCTGATCTTTGAAGTATTATACACACACTTGTATTCCATACTAACTGATCAATTTATGGATTTTTAGCAAAGTTTTATTCAATATTTATTGACATTTTATCATCATAAATTCATGTCTTAATCTAGTATTTTACATTTGCAATGGTTTTAGATATGTATACCAATAGTGTTTAATATATGTATGCATTGATATTTGTCAGTAAATTATTGGAGACACTAAGGCAATTGTGCACAGATTATATGCAGAAATTTTGCACATCATTTTGCACATATTTACTGAATATACTTTGCTCTTATAAACCTGTCTAACGTTCTAAGATTTGTGAATCAAATACATAATCTGGTATTGATACCGGTGTAAGTATCTAGTTGAAATGAATACCACTAAATCTCTGTTCATGCACCAATTTACCAAAACAGAAGCAGGAGAAAGTAAGCAATACGAAATACATAGATCGGTATTTTATCCTGCATAGGACACTGGGGCTCCAGTTCCAGGAAAATCCAGCGAGACAGTCCAAAGATTTAATCAAATCTGACTTCAATTTTATTCTGTTGTACCGGATCCAGAAAAGGAAATAGTATCTGTGTCAAATGTCATAGTACAAAGCACTTTTAGAATAGGTGACATTCACTTTTGCACTTTAGCACTGTAACACTTTTTGCACTGTATAAAGATATATGCATGTAAAATGAGAAATCAGATCAGTAGATCGGAAATTGAGAATGTTAATTAACAGGCATATGTTGGGGTATCGGAATTACGTACTAAAATTGTATTTTACTGAGCACTACAATGTGGTTGAAACGCCAATTTAATCAATATCAACAATATTGATTGCCAAAGTGAAATTATGCAAAAAAAATTGTCCTGCCATTGTATGATCTACAATTGCAATCTCTTCTATGTCCATTGAGTATTTTCCACATGAGGTTTTGACCACACCTGCACCAGTCCCTTTAAATAACCAATGAAAACGCCAAACAAATGCCATATGATCAAGGATCCTTTGAGGTCTGAAATGTGTTTTAACGACTTGCACTAATAAAAATTAATTGCACCGATTAACGTGGTCAGCAACCGTTTGTTGGAAGTATCCAGTGGAAAAACGGCGCTGTGTGGATATATATATATATATATATATATATATATATATATATATATATATATATATATATATATATATATATATATATATATATATATATATATATCTATCCTGAATTCCTGAAACTTATTTTTAATTTAAACTGATGTTTTGTCACTAACCTGGAGAGTGCAAACCAAACTATTTTGTGAGAGCTGTATTTAAACACAAGATGCTGGCCGATCATTGATGGCTGGTGCCAAGTAGTAGTGAGTGGGCTGGTTGAAGCTGAGTCATAATTTTCAATCCTGTCTGGAAAAGCTGCTTTGCATGATCTCCTCACAAGTTGGACATATATATATATATAATTGAATTTAGATTTTTATGATCATATTTAAAATGTACTTTACAGAGATAGAATGATTTATATATATATATATATATGAAGGCAGATGGTATAATTGGAGATCACATTTCAGATTGCCCCAGTTTAACATATAAAAGAAGCCAATCACTAAGAGACCTCCTAGTACACAGTCATTTTGACTCAGTCCCAAGAACATCCAGATTGGGAAATTTAACTGGATTTTTTCCATATACTCGCTGCAAAACATACAGGACAAGTTCCAAAATTACAACTTACAAAATACCGGGCAGAGCAGCACTGAAAAAGATTACTAAATTTCTAACATGCTGCATATACTGTCTGGTATGCCCCTGCAATCTTCATTATATCGGCAGCACTATACACCCAGTCAAACGCAGAATTCTTGAAGATGCTAGAGCAATAGAGCATAATGACCCAAACTATCCTGTTGCCAGACACTTCGCCAAAGAACATCATAGTGACCATAGCCTCCTCCGTTTTTTCTGCCTTGACTGTGTCCCCATTAAAGATCGCGGAGGGGACAGAGAAATCCAACTACGAAGACTCGAATCTAGATTTATAATTGATCTTAAAACAAGAACACCATTCGGTCTTAATACTGAGGAAGAATTAGCTATACATTTAGGAAAATAGCTCGCAGATCCAATACATTTTTCTCTTCTGATTAATTTCACACACTGGTCAGTCTCAAATATTTTTTATTTTCAGGATAGATTTTTCTTGGTCACATATTCATTCTGAAGTACAAACGCCTATTCAAGGCTGATTCACTGCTCAGAGTTATTAAAAAGGAGGATAAAACAAATAATCTAGTTACACTGGGTGCACACATCATGCAATGATATAATTGTTTCGATGTCCCACAAACTCTGAGGTAATGAAATGTATAATAATGTATAGATGTATATAATCTCTTATTTTTCATTTTCATTTTCCTATTTATAATCGTGAAAATGTATATAATAATGTACGTACTTTCATTCAAATCACTAGGAATGTGACCGTCTGATAATCTTAGTAATGAGTTTGCCCATTCAGGGCTTAATTTCTTTCCAAAGTCCATGCATTTTGAATGAATTATGTTTGCATTTAGTGCCTCTTTAAGTAATAGTAATGAAATGTTATGATGGGCGCCGCTATAATGACTAAAACTGAGTGCATTATTTATGTTCATGAATTTAAAGGAAATGACGCAATTTGACGAACCATGTTTCTTTTGTGTAGCTTTATTTATAAGTTGAACAAATTTACTGTGTGGCAACAGTTCAAAGAAGGCGCTACGCTGAAACGCGACCTGGTTTTGTTGTGGGGTAAATAAACTTGCATTTGCTTCAACCGATGAGTGCGGCCTGGTCTTTTACGAGGAAGTAAAGGAGTTGAGTGAATATATATATATATGTACATGTATATGTATGTATATATATATATATGTAACCTGTGGAGAGGAGGTCAAGATTTTGCAATGACAAACAAGATGGGATACATTCTGATAACAAAGTCAAATATGCTTTATCTTATCCTTTCACATGGTTTCATCTCAGAATCTGGAATGTGTGTTTTTAGGAAGAGATCAAAGTGTATTATACCTAACACCTCTCTCTAATTCTACGTCACACACTTGAATCTGATCCAGGCGTGGAACTGGATTACCTAATTAGGAACCTGTTGACAGAAATTACTGACAGTGTTAATTATTAAAAGTCCTTAGGGGGAGATGATGAGCTTAAAGCTTAATGCTTGATTTCCAGAGAGGCAGTAATACCTTTCACACTCAGATGGTTCATACCCAGGAAGTACAGTCATGGCATTCGGAGAAATAAGTGCACAGTTGAATGATATTGCTGATTTCCTGGAACCTGTGATGCATCGCTTCCGTATGTGAACACCTGCATTATTTCCCAGGTATCTGACAGTGGGTTGGAAGTCTTTCACAAGACATTAGTTAAACCAGGGAAAATGGGTCTGGAACCCATCCAACTGTGGAGACAGAACCAGGTGCTCGCTGGCATTTGGAATGAGTAAGGCCCAGGAAAATAATCTAAAGACAGGCTATGTGGTCACTATCTGAGAAGCAGTTGTTCTTATTTAGATATTTGTTTCCATTACCTTATTTTATTTTGTCATCTTTTTGCTCGTAAATTTTCAAAAGGTGTAATCTACAAATCGAAAATGTTTTCGCTAAACGTGTAGGATTGATTGCCATCATTTTTATTTTATTACAATGTATTAAAAGCTTTAGATGGGTGTTTCATTACATGGAAGCTTAAGGTTGAGCTATCTGCATGGCTTTTGTAATAAAAAAAATCATAATAAAAATACAAATCTTAACATATAAACACATACCTATAGGGCTTTGGTTCATCCCTCTTCGGCCATTGTGTCTTTTTTAGTGCCATTCACATTCTCCTTCCCCCACAAAAGCAGGTAGCATAAGGCAATCGGCCACCCACTTCAGCCATTAGCTCTGTTGCTGTCTTCCTCGGTTGACTTTTGCTGGACAACATGCGCACATCAGCCTGAAAGTGAGTGCACTTCAATGCGCGAGCTGGTGTAAAAGTTTTTTTTATTTTCTATTTTCTCCTTTTACATGCATCGTTTGATTTTTTTCTTTTTCATTTTTTATTTAATTTGTCTATATGTCCCACTAAAACAAATGGTACCAGTGGCTGCAGCACTCACTGTGCCATCTATTACAATGGCACTGTAAAGCATGTCTCCAGACACCCTTGTAGCTTGGCTGTGCAGTTTTAACCTGCAACTTCAACCTGTCAAAATAACTCATTTTTGACAGGCTTAAGCCTTCCTTTTAAACATGAATAAGTCACTGTAAGTAGCTCTTTTTTGTCCAAATGACAGGATGTACGGTATTTGTAAAAAGTTAACGTTTAGCATGCCCTAATAGTGACAACGCCCTCAAAGTGAATTACTTATTTTACTGTAGCTGTTCCATAGAAAAGCATCATGATACAATAGTGTTTTTACAAAAGAATATCCCCACCTATGAAACAGCTACATATTAATTTCTGGGATTTTGTGAAATCTTTATTACACACCCAATTCACCACTGGTGAAGTCGTAATTTTAATAAATAATTTGAAAAGTTTAATTTTAGAAAGTCCCCTTTGCCATGCCCCCTGTCCCTGAAAGCTAAATCTGCATTTTGGCTCACTGTTCTGCTAGCCAGAAACTAGCATTTCAATGGGTGTGAATGAGGTGAAACTTACTCCCAGGAAAGGAATAAAAGGCCTTGGGTATGAGAAGGTGTTGCCCTTGACAGAATGGACTATGGGGTATGCCTAAAGTCTTGATTAACTCCAAAGAGGCCTACTTTGTCACAAGCAGATGTACCTAACAGGGCAGTATCCTTCTATCATCCCCTTTGTCTAACCGACCTCCATCACAGTGGACCTCTAGTAGACATCACAGGACAAGCTGGACTGTCAAGACCCACTCAACAGGTCTACTAGGGTTTTTTCATAAGATATTTGGGGCGCAGTTCAAAGGATGGAAACACAATTCCAAACCAGTTTGTGTATATCCTCTGTCTGTTTGCTGAATGCTCAGCTATGTTATACCAGACTTCTGTCTCTGAAGTTGTTGTGGCACAGGGCCTGCCTAGAACTGGATTTTAGTGTTAGATGTGGGAGGTCGTAATGCATGACCCACGCACACCCCAGCCCTCAGTGTCCACGTTCACAGTGGCTGAAGACTTCGTCCTTCTTGAAAATGCCCACAGTGGATAGGTTTCTCTGTGAACCTTCAACCCAGTGTTAGGGTGTTCCCAGAGATCATTCCCCACACTAGCTCCTGTCAGACACAAATGTGGCATCTTCAGGCACCCACTTTAGAGCACTCCTGTACCCGCGGAAGTTCAAAAGATGATTGAACCTGCTGTCTAAGATCTGAAAATAGCCCTAAATGACTGTATCTGCTCTCCATCTTGTACCCAGGACAAAGAAGTGGACTCAAGTGTTTCTATTCAAATTGCACCAAGGTCCCAGACTTATGCGACTATTCAATATGATTGGCACTTTGTACTTCTTGGCACCAGTTCTACTTAAAACTTTAAAAATTCATCACTCTGGTTTCACTTATTGGTTTTTTGTCATTTGGGTGTCATTTTGTTTAGTAAAGCTCACTCTATTTTTCTAAATTCTTTTGGGGATATTTACTGTTTCGCATTTTTATTTAATTACTGTTTCAGTACTGAATAAATACTTTACAACTTGCCTGTAAGTGTGTCATAGCTACGAGGGGGTTGAGCTCAGGTTTATTTAGTCACTTTAGTGGTTCAGCCTGACACAGACTGTGGTTAATACTTGCTGTGTATACTTACACCCATCAACTAAAACCCCAATTTCTTACAACGGGTGATTGGGTAAAGACAAGATTGAGAAAATTTGTGGATAAAAAGATGCACGAATCGAAGGATCTGTGACACGGTGTGTGCATAACGACTTATTGAGTACCTAACTCCCCCGCAATCGACATGGCACTTTCGGTTATAAGCCAGGCATATTGGCATTGCCAATGCTTGGCTTAATAATTTGCATTAATTATATGTACTGAAATAAAATCTAATGTTAAACCAGAAAGGGTGGATTGGTTTTATCAAGAACCTTCAGCTGCTTAGTACTTTCTTACAACTGTTTTAAGTCCAAAAAGACAGCCTTAAGGCAGCCTAAAGAAAGAAAATCCAGTGTCATTCAGGCATGATAATCTAAGTCAGACTTTAGACATGAATGACAATCTTGTGCCAGGTTAAAACTATGAATTAGATTCATAGTTATTTTCCTGTGTAAAAAAATCCTTAGTAAGTAGGGCAAATGGGGGTGGGGTCGCACACTACTCACACACCGGCGGTGTCGCCCCTAAGGACTCTGGTCAATGTAGTAAAGTGTTCGCAATGCATCATCTTTCGATCTTCTGCTATCTTCGCTGTCTTCGCCATCCCTGGACACGTGTTTCGGGGTATTACCCCTCATCAGCAGGGATAGGCCGTGTACTGGGGTTGCCGATGGCTGCCAATATCTGCCAGGTATAGTACCACTCAGGCGCGGAGGTGCGGGATCCCAGGCTCGTCAGCCCGCTGCTCAAGGGAGCTTTAAAGTTACAAATGGGGGTGGGGTCGCACACTACTCACACACCGGCGGTGTCGCCCCTAAGGACTCTGGCCAATGTAGTAAAGTGTTCGCGATGCATCATCTTTCGATCTTCTGCTATCTTCGCTGTCTTCGCCATCCCTGGACACGTGTTTCGGGGTATTACCCCTCATCAGCAGGGATAGGCCGTGTACTGGGGTTGCCGATGGCTGCCAATATCTGCCAGGTATAGTACCACTCAGGCGCGTAGGTGCGGGATCCCAGGCTCGCCAGCCCGCTGCTCAAGGGAGCTTTAAAGTTACAAATGGGGGTGGAGTCGCGCACTACTCACACACCGGCGGTGTCGCCCCTAAGGACTCTGGTCAATGTAGTAAAGTGTTCGCGATGCATCATCTTTCGATCTTCTGCTTTCTTCGCTGTCATCGCCATCCCTGGACACGTGTTTCGGGGTATTACCCCTCATCAGCAGGGATAGGCCGTGTACTGGGGTTGCCGATGGCTGCCAATATCTGCCAGGTATAGTACCACTCAGGCGCGTAGGTGCGGGATCCCAGGCTCGTCAGCCCGCTGCTCAAGGGAGCTTTAAAGTTACAAATGGGGGTGGGGTCGCACACTACTCACACACCGGCGGTGTCGCCCCTAAGGACTCTGGTCAATGTAGTAAAGTGTTCGCGATGCATCATCTTTCGATCTTCTGCTTTCTTCGCTGTCTTCGCCATCCCTGGACACGTGTTTCGGAGTATTACCCCTCATCAGCAGGGATAGGCCGTGTACTGGGGTTGCCGATGGCTGCCAATATCTGCCAGGTATAGTACCACTCAGGCGCGTAGGTGCGGGATCCCAGGCTCGTCAGCCCGCTGCTCAAGGGAGCTTTAAAGTTAAAAATGGGGGTGGGGTTGCACACTACTCACACACCGGCGGTGTCGCCCCTAAGGACTCTGGTCAATGTGGTAAAGTGTTCGCGATGCATCATCTTTCGATCTTCTGCTATCTTCGCTGTCTTCGCCATCCCTGGACACGTGTTTCGGGGTATTACCCCTCATCAGCAGGGATAGGCCGTGTACTGGGGTTGCCGATGGCTGCCAATATCTGCCAGGTATAGTACCACTCAGGCGCGTAGGTGCGGATCCCAGGCTCGTCAGCCCGCTGCTCAAGGGAGCTTTAAAGTTACAAATGGGGGTGGGGTCGCACACTACTCACACACCGGCGGTGTCGCCCCTAAGGACTCTGGTCAATGTAGTAAAGTGTCCTCGATGCATCATCTTTCGATCTTCTGCTATCTTCGTTGTCTTCGCCATCCCTGGACACGTGTTTCGGGGTATTACCCCTCATCAGCAGGGATGGCGAAGACAGCGAAGATAGCAGAAGATCGAAAGATGATGCATCGCGAACACTTTACTACATTGACCAGAGTCCTTAGGGGCGACACTGCCGGTGTGTGAGTAGTGTGCAACCCCACCCCCATTTGTAACTTAGTAAGTAGGGCCTTGCCTTTGTGTTATTATTCTTCAAACGTAAGCAATTGATTTGTTAGCCTTATGTAATACTTAATAACCTTTGCAATATTATAAATACTCCTATAAGGTGAAAAATGTGAAGGCTACCTCAAGTGCCTTAATGTTATGTATCCGTACCTGTACATGTGTACAAAGGAATTATTCCAAACAAACCCTGGGTCAATATTCAAGCAACCCAAAAGATCCATTTCATCAGAACTTGTAGGCAAGAAAAAAACAGTAGTCAAACAGTTATCAAGGATCCTAGCCCCGCAGCGGCACCTACTTCTGGCAGGACTGCTCTGTCTCTCTCCACTTGTGAGACATGTGTGGTCCACCCAAGTGGGGTTGGAGGAACCAATGATTGAACGCCCCAACTGAGTATAAGAATACCCATAATGCGTATATGGTGTAACAGCTTTCTGTTCCAAGACTTGGTTGATTTTGTATCTAGGGAGGGATTTGTCTGTCGGTTGCCCTGATAAAAGCCGTGGACCCATAGGGCCGTTCACTGGCTGAAACATGTTGGCAATGATTGTAGGGTCATAGGACCACATTGTATCCTTGGGACACACTATCACTTGTTTTCAACATCCGCAATTACTCCATGTTAAAGGGATGCCTGGAGTATTTGGAGGATTTTTAATGTTTAAACCCCCTCTGGCCTTTTATCAAAAGCACTCCCTGAAACACAGTTGAGCCCACCCTCGCCTTTAGAAGCCAGGGTGAACCCGATGATGAAGCATGACACTATTAGAGTGTGTGAGGGTTACTATACAAAGAGGAATTGCTTCCAGTCATATTAGTAACATCTGATTTGACCTCCTTGTCAGAGAACTGTGCCTATACGTAACATTTGTTTCTATTGGGTGGGATACTCTTTTGAATTGTTGATACTTATTTGGGAGGACGTATCCCCTCCATTTTGCTTCCATTTGTGTGGAAGATCCTCTCCACCCTTCAGGCCTCTGGCCAGTATTTGTACAGTCTTACTATTTATAACCTTACAAGGAATTTATTTCCTGCCATTAAACCCATTTGCTTGTAGAAATCCTGACACTAAAAATTACAAAGAGGAGTAAATCCAATTAAAAGTCTACAACCAAAATCTGAATAGAGCAAAAGTGGTTTTGCACTCATAGAAAACATTAATTACATGTGGAAATCAAACTTACAAACTAAACGTTTTTAGAATAGTTGGCATAGAGTATTTTAGGACCCATAGTAAACAGATCTATAAGATTGGTTTGAACTTTTATGTTTCAACAAATATCACCGGAGAATAGTTTTGAGATTAGCAAAACGTTCCCTAAAAATTGGTGTGTTTTGCATATTTTTTTTTAGGCTAACTAAACTAGAAAGATGATTCATTCGTCTCACCCTCAAAAGAGTGTTGTTTCGCTGTGGCTCTCGTTCTCACATACATGTTCACCAGAAACATTAGTGTCAGCAGTAACTTCTGTGCACTTCCCAAAGCTTTAAATGTCATTTCTCACTTTCTTGCGAATTTCAAAAGAGCTCAAGTGGCATCTTCCTCATCTAAAGTACTGCTTTCAGATTTGGTGACCTTATGTCTAAATGTAAGTACAGAGACCAAGGCTTTCTCTAGGACCCCACCGCTGATGTTGCCGAATACCGGCTCACCGGACAACAAGGCTATTTTCACCCACCACCCTACACTTCCAGCCACTTTATCTCACTCCGGCTTATTCTCTCTCATCTTTGCTTTCTAACTCTGTCAATGTGCTCCTAACTCTATCATTCTTTCTCCCTATTCTCCCTTTCCCTCTCCTCCATTGGGTTAAGTCTGATGATGAAAATAAGTCCTGGTCAACAAAAATGAGTGTCGATGACTACCACCTGTAACTAGGAAAACTCTTTTTACAAAATCATGAGGAATTGGAAAGCCGGTATTGCGTGGACATGGACAAAGGAGGTACTTGCGTGTTTCCCCTACACTGAACCCACTTGGGGAAAATATGTCTTTTGCAAGTAGTTCTGAACAAGCGATCACTATGAAAATCATAGGACTACCTTACCCAGAAAGCTTACCTGCAATGAAGTCCCACAGAGGCGGGGTCTAAGTGACGAGTCCATAAAAGCAGTTTGAACATTTGCATACAGCCAATGATTAAAGGTTTAAACCCAAAACATGTATGGCGCTTCTGCTTGGAGGGGTGTATGCGCTGTACCTATCTCCCGCAATAAACGAAGGAAAGATTTCCAATTGTGATAGGGTTTCTATGCAGGGCAACCTGATGTGTTTGGAATTGAATTTGCGGCGCGCCTCGCCGCGGAAACGCCCCGTTGCCTATTCAACGAGCCGGCAGCACCTGTAACCTGTGCCATGAGGAATTGAAAGCCGGTATTGCATGGACATGGACAAATGAGGTACTTGCGTGTTTCCCCTACACGGAACCCACTTGGGGAAAGTATGTCTTTTGCAAGTAGTTCTGAACTAGCGATCACTATGAAAATCATAGGACTACATTACCCAGAAAGCTTACCTGCAATGAAGTCCCACAGAGGCGGGGTCTAAGTGATGAGTCCATAAAAGCAGTTTGAACATTTGCATACAGCCAATGATTAAGGGTATAAACCCGAAACGCGTATGGCGCTTCTGTTTGGAGGGGTGTATGCGCTGTACCCACTTCCCGCAATAAAAGAAGGAAAGATTTCCAATTGTGACGGCGTTTCTATGCAGGGCAACCTGATGTGTTTGGAATATAAGTATATATATATATGTATAGTATTATATTTGCCCCTACAGTTTTTGTACCATGACTGCCGACGCACTGAGAAGTCATGAGGCAGCGGCAATTGAGATGTTTGATCATTTGCCCAGCGGGGAGAATGCAATCCAAGTACACGTTAGCAGTTCACAAAATCGGAACACGAATGCTAAAGATCTATTTAAGAACTTAGAAAAACGTATGAAAGCGGAGCAGTCCAAATGGTGGAAACATCGGTGTCTCACCATGCACCTGGAGGTGGGGAGGATTCCACGGGGGAATGGATAATTCTGGCCCCTAGTTATGAAAACCCTGACCCCTATATGCTGGCAGAGTGGGCGGACTGCAACTTGGAGTCATCTCGAAAATTAGTGGAAATCCTCATAAAATATGTCGAAAGTGATCGGGCTGCCCTTAAAATAAAGATCGATGCAGTTAATGAGGACATTGAAAAATTGGAAATCTCGGCCATGATTGACAAGTATCGAGAAGAGATGATGTCTCGCTTGCAGCGGGAGGAAGATGTAATAAAGAAACGCAAGGCCTTTAAATTCCAACGTGATAAGTTGGAGTATGAACATTTGCAAAGAAGTTTGATTCAGTTAAAGCGCAAAGAAAGGCTGAATCCCATCCACCTATCAGGGGTGGCTCTAGGCTCATGGCGGCCCTGGACAGGGAGCGTAGGTACGGGGCCCCGGAAGAGGGGGTCCGGGCAGGGCAGAGCGCGGAGGCCAGTGAAGAGGGGGAGTCTGGCTGTTTGGAAGTGGAACAGAGCCGGAGGCCGCCAAATCCCTGCCAGGGTCCGCCACGCAAATATGTATCCATCCTCAGAGGATTATTATATTAATGATATATATTGGCATGGTGGCCCCTGGGGTTTGGTGGCCCTGTGCAGGTGCACAGCTTGCACATGCCTAAGGCCGCCCCTGCACCTATAGTACCTGACTCCAGCATTAGTGGACCTATGCCCACCTCAGCCTCAGACCTCAGTTCGGTACCGGACAGTGAATCAGACAAAGAACAAATTAGGAATGATAGGTTGGGGTTTCACAAATCCTCCCTGGCCCAGGAGGTGGACTGCCTGCGCCAGGACCGAAGACAGACATTGCGCCCACCTGCGCAAAGTTCCAACACCAAAAAAAACGGTGGGAGAGACGACGATGCAACAACCAATGTAAAGCAAACCAACAGAAAACAAACAAGGCAATGGAAGCGCAAATAGAAGCTACAGCAAAGGATGGTGATTCACTAACAGTCATCAATTTGTCAATTTGTTTAATGACGAAGAACTGCAAATTCTATTACTTGGACTGTTTTATAGTCCCCAAAGCGATTTTAACTATGCGAAACGTGCATTGATATGTATAATTTGATACGAAAACTCAAATTACGCAAAACCCATCTTATGCAAAATGTACCGAAGCACAAACAAATTGGACCACTGCCTAGCATTGTATCCAGACCCTCTAATTTAACAGCAGGTGATGCAGGATTACTACAGGATCTCCAATATTTACAGGATTAGAATGACAGTGTTGTACCCAGGTGCAGTCAAGAGGTATCGCTATAAGGTGGGGCACCAAAGGCACAATTCAAACCAAGGGCCACTTTTTTGTCCTATAAAGCTATGGGACAATATCGATGCATTCAACGACAAAGTGACCCAAGAATTAAAAACCCTATATCAAAAGCAAGCAGGAGCAATTAAACATTATACAAAACAGGAGAATGTGTATGTTCAACTCATGAAAAAATTGCAGGCCAATGATGGACATAGTTATCTGTCATTCGGATAAAGGCGGCAACGTGGTGCTGTGGCCACGAAACTTGTACATGGAAGAGGCGTTGAAGCACCTCAACAACAGGGATTGTTATAGGCGAAGCACCATGCAAAATGTAAAAACATCTTGGAACAATTTCTGCACTAGTCTCCAAGCATGGAAAAGTGCTGGACTTCTAACTGCTGAGGAGTTTAAATTTCTAAAGAATGATCATCCGGTCATGCCTGTCGCATATTTCATACCAACAATCCATAAAGATGTGGTTAAATACCAGGAAGGCCAATCATTTCGGCTTGTGACAGCATAATGGAAAATGCATCGAAATATGTGGACTACTTTTTGCAGGAGCATGTCAAAAAACATCCTTCATGTGTCCAAGATACAAGCGATTAGTCAAGAAAAACATCTGACATTGAATGGCAATCTGAATATTTACTTATAGCACTTGATGTTTCCTCCCAGTATACTAGTATTAACCACAGGGATGGGTTTAAGGCACTTGAGCACTACCTTAATACCAGACCTATATGCTTCTTTCAGCACAACAAAATGTTGTTGGCTATGATTATGGCGTGTTCAGAAAACAACTTTTTCCTCTTTCAGAGCCAGGTGTTCCTACAGGTGAGAGGCGTGGCTATGGGAGCTTGTTTCTCCCTAGTTACGCCTGCCTGCATATGGGACTATGGGAGGAACAAGTCCTCAGACTCACACATGCGGAAGTGGTGCCAATCATGTCATACGATGGTATAGGTACATCGATGATTTGCTTATAATTTGGAAGGGCAATGAGGAGAGTGCCTTGGGCTTGGTCTATTCGAGCAAAGGTGCCACACCAGGTATGCCAATAATTGATAAATTATTATTGTATTATCGGACCAGAAAGTAGATTGAGAATTGGAGTAATGAAGTGTCGCAGGGTTTTATGAATGAATTTTAGCGGGTATCCCATCATTGATTAACAGGAAGCATTCGCTAGTTATTAAAGTAATGTAATAATATTTTAATTCATTGGTAAATGTTTGTATATTTGTAGTTTTTATTAATTTATTATTGATAATGATGTATTGATGAAATGGTGTTGTTGTGCTTTTATGATATCACTGTCGAATAAAGCTCATTGACATTGGAGTGCCCTCCATTTTATTGAGCAAATCAACAACAACAATTTGAACCTGCACTTTTCTGGGCAAATCAGCAGTGAGTCTATTTGTTTCCTGGATTGGAAATCAGGGTCACACAAGGCAAGCTAGAGACAAGGCTATTCAGAAAACCGACAGCAGGGAACACCTTGCTACATGCCTCTAGTCACCACCCGGCACATTCGGTTCATAGCATCCCCTCTGGGGAGATGTTGCGAATTTGCAGAATATGTAGTACAGAGTCTGAATGCGAAAAGGCACAGAAAGAGAGCTGTGAGAGATTTGTGGCTATGGGCTATTCTCGGTATGAGATCGACAAAGCCATAGAGAAAACCAGAAAGATGGACAGATCTCAGGCGTTAGTATGCAAGTCCAATCTTAAATCAGCTGTGCATACACTTTCAGAGCAGCCCTCTAGATTGATCCTGACTTACAGTAACCAACACAGAGGATAGTCAACAAAAACTGGGCCCTTGTTAAAAATGACCTAATATTTGGGGCCAACCTAACCAGATCTACCAATATCACTTTTAGGAAGGCGCGCTCTATGAGCAACTCACTGGTAAAAAGCAGTCCAGAAGTGAGGACCAACAGCACCTGGTGAGGGTTCCTCAAATGTGCCTCATGCAAAGAATTCAACATGGGATAAGCAAAACAGAATATGTTACAGCGTTCAAAAAAGAGCCCATTCGTATTAACAAGAAACTGACCTGCAAAACAGAGTATGTAGTGTATGTGCTGGAGTGTCCCTGTGGCCTGCAGTACGTAGGGAGTAAGAAGCTGCAGGTGCACAAGAGGGCACTCCAGCACCTAGGGGCCATCAACAATGGTGATCAGTCTTACCCAGTTGCAAGGCATTTTGGAGATCTCCATGCAAAAAATACAAATGATCTTAAATATTTCGTAGTGGATACGGTCCCCCCTTCAAGAAAGGAAGGCGACCGGGAGGCTCTTTTGAGAAAACTAGAGACAAGATACATACTGAAGTTGGACAGCAAGACTCCACAGGGTCTCAACTCTAGGGAAGTTCTTTATACTTGTCTTTAGGTTGTTAGCAACTTGTACACAGGAATTCATCATTCATCATTTTTTATCTGCTTCCTCCGCAATTGGTTTTAATCTTCACTTTTTTAAATATATTTATGCAGATTTGCACATTTATTCTATAGGTAGCACATTATGTATTTAGCACAGACACTTTTGGATTAACTGACAAGGAACACAATCATGGCCCCCTTGGGCAAAATTGTTTAATCAATTTCGCATGATTTAAAGAGGGTTGAAGATTCATCGTGACTGGAATTATATATGTATATGAAGCATTTTTAATTAAAATTACTTTTTAACATGTATCTTACTCAGCAAACCACTTTTACAAACTTTTTGAAAAAACCTACAGTTTTTTTAAAATAGAGTAGTACCTATTTAAATAGTTATTTAGTTGCATATTTAGTGATATTAATATCATTTGATAGAATTTTGAGAATTGTATGCATTAAATTACCTATGCATTTATTCATGTTGAATATTGAACCAACTCTTCTATGTCTGCGGCACTCATTAGTCATCAGCAATTGTCACTGTCGCTTTAAATACGTGAAGTCACACAACCAGCGCGTCATGTGATCAAGGCCTCTCGAAGGCCGAAACGCGTTATGGCGGGGGTGCAGGGCACGAAATAAACAAATTGCACCAAATCCTGGGTCTGTGTCGTCTTTTCCTGAGCCACAGGAGTGTGAGTGAGGCGAGACATATATATATATATATAATGTCACTCCTAACCACCAGTTACCATTGCACTCGCTGGCGGGTACTCTCATTTTTGTAGGTGGATTCACGTTGCAAATAGCTCCAGGTCTTCAAAAGAAGAGGTAAGCACTCATAGGGGAAGAATGCTAAAATATTTGTTTATTGTCACAAGTGATGCGTTTCTGTGGTCAACTTCTCCCTCTGTGTGTGTGTGTTATATATATATATCTCACCTGTGAGAACATATTGAGACATCTTTCATTGAGGTTGAGTTTGAACACAGTATGAAAGTTTCTCGTTTACACGCAGAGCGGACCGCACAAGAAGGGCTTTCTAGAATGCCAACTACGTGTTTTCAGTCCCAAAGTCTTTTGGGGCCCATCGGGAGACGGGGAGGGGAAGAACCGACCGGAGACAGATGTAAGGTGTGATAAAGGCCGCTTTATTGGGAAACAGGTGCATCCTGAAAACATACCCCAACCTTGGCCTTTGCCGTACAAAACTAGGCCTGACTAATTATACATATACCTGACCAAACCCCCCACCCCCACCCCTAAACAGTTCCCCGCCAACAACATAAACATCATTATCAATTACCCAAACGCCTGCCACAACTGTTTAAACATCTGCCATATGTACACTCCCTCCCCCTCAGCCAGTAAAACTCCTTCCTCCTATCCTACCCCCCGTTTAACTAGGAAAAAGCGCCATCCGACATAAACTTTCCAGCACCTGCCCCCAGCGACAACACTTCCAAACCATCCTAACCCAGAAAGCACCTGCTTCCCACAAAAAAACCCTTTCCCAACCCAGAAAGGCCATAACCCCGGACATCCTCCCCTCTACCCACCCCCCAACATCTACCCCCCCAACAATCCTGTCCTAAGGGAGGGCGGGTGGGACAACGCTCAATTAATGCCCCCCGGCTGCTGGGTCACTGTCCCACGAAATGGTGCACAGTGACCCAAAATGGCCGCTTTTATTATCCCAAGCCCAAAAGGAGCCCAAAACCCACCAGCTAGCCCAACCAGCCCAAAGTCCCTTCCTGCGTCCGTCCTAAATCCTTCCCCCCACCCTTCCTCCTGGGGCCCCAAATTCCCTGGGGGGGCGAGCCTCCCTCCGGTCGGCCACCCCCCGCAAAGCCCCATTGGGGCCCATCGGGAGACGGGGAGGGGAAGAACCGACCGGAGACAGGTGTAAGGTGTGATAAAGGCTGCTTTATTGGGAAACAGGTGCATCCTGAAAACATACCCCAACCTTGGCCTTTGCCTTACAAAACTAGGCCTAACTACTTATACATATACCTGACCAAACCCCCCACCCCCACCCTTAAACAGCTCCCCGCCAACAACATAAACATCATTATCAATTACCCAAACGCCTGCCTCAACTGTTTAAACATCTGCCATATGTACACTCCCTCCCCCTCAGCCAGTAAAACTCCTTCCTCCTATCCTACCCCCCCCCCCGTTTAACTAGGAAAAAGCGCCACTCGAAGGCCCCCTACGGCTTTCGACCCCCCCCCTAGTACCCCTGCACCTTTGGATACCTGTGCACCCCTATTGCCCGGTCTAACGCCTCCTTCAGCTGTACAATATAGAGCTCCATCCCATATCTCGACAAATGTACTCCATCCTCCATGAAAAAGTAGACCGCCCCATACTTCAGTTCCGGGAGCTGCATTCTGCCCACTCCTTCCTTGTCACAAAAGGCCTGCATCTCCCTGTTAATCTTCCTCCTAGTCCTGTCAATAACTCCTGGTCTCTCCGCCCCCCTCCAACACCTCCTGGGTATGAATTCAGACCAGATGACATAACACCCCGCCTACTGCCTCTTGATCTCCAGCAAATCCCTCCTCATTTGCTTCACCAGTGCCAGTCCCTTACACTGCACGAAATCGTTTTCCCCCAGGTGAATGACTTTCACATCCGGGCAGACCCCCCCCCCGCACAACATTGTTCAAAGCCGGCACCAACTCGTGCCAACGCATGCCCCCTTTACCACTCCAATGACACCTAAACAACTGCTCATCCAATTCCAGATTGAGGTTCCTGCATTTTTCCCACTCGGCCCTCTCCGCTCTTTTTACAAAAGAATGGCCCACTACGTATATGGACACTGCTGCCGCCGTAGGCCCCGCCACCGCACCTGCAAAGAGACATATGTAAGCAGCGAGCCCAAACTCCAAGTCTACTCCACCACTACCCCTCGCAACCTGACATACGTCTTATAGCAGTCTGATTTCCAGCGCCCAAGCTGTTTAATCTCTTCCTTCCCCCAGCCCTTCCGCGCCGCCTCCGTCGTCGCCCCGATGCGAAAGGAATGCGTTCCGAAGTCTTTCGGGTCCTCACCCATAGACCGCAGGGCGTGCCGCAGGACCCACAGCAACTGCGCCGCTGTCATACGTCCCACCCCTCTCCTGCCAAAGACCTCCGCACCATCCTGCACCCCTCCGTCTGCCAGCCGTCTTCCCCACTCCGCCGGACACACCGCCTCCGTTCCCCCGGGACCCAACAACACCCAAGTACCCCTTCCTCGCTGATCAGTCTTGGACCGCCGAAGCCGCACCGCAACCTCCCGACCTCGGAACTCCACCTCCCCCCACGTCAGACCTGGACGTCCCTTCAGACCCACCAACTCCGACACCCGAAAGGCTCCAAAATACATCCACGACATCAATGTGGAAAACCGCACCGTCTCCGCCTGATCCCTGCACACTACCGGTAAACGGCCCACCAGGCCTTCCAACATCGCCTCCGTAATCGTCCGTCTCCTCCGCGCCCGAGCCCCTCTCTCCCTCTCCCAACCCTCCAGAAGATGCCCCCCCAATTCTCCCGCCGAGGGGGCATACCCCCACCAGAGCTTGCCCGTGAAAGCCAATCCTGCCAGTTTTCCCTCGATCGTCACTTTCGCCAGTCCTTTGTCCATTAACCCAAGCATGAAACTCACCACCTGCTCCTCCTGACGCCACTTGCCCCGCTGCCTTACCGCTCCAAACCGCAGAAACTACAGCCAGGCCTGCTCGTAACTCCTCCACGTGGACGCTGCCAGGGACGACCTCACCAACTGAACGACCCGCGCTCTCCCACCAACCACAGCTCCTCCGGCACCTCTGTCTTGTCCGCCGCTGCCTCCGTGGCTAGCCCATGGAACCTCTGCCACTGTGAACGAGACAAAGCATCCGCAATGTCATTGTCCACTCCCGGCACATGTTGAGCCTGGAACAAGATATCGTGTTCCAAACACCTCAAGACGAAAACGCGCATCAACTTCAGCACTTGGGGCTCCCTTGCGGACTGCCGGTTCACCACCTACACCACTGACATATTGTCCACCTTGAACAACACACGCCTGTGCGCCAACTCCCGCGCCCACACTGTCACAGCCACCACCAACGGGAACAGTTCCAAGAACGCGATGATCCTACCCCCTGCCTGCCACTGCTCCGGCCATTGCTCCGCGCACCATCTGCCCGCCCAGTAGAGTCCAAAACCTCCGACTCCCGCCGCGTCCGACGACATCGTCACGTCCCACTCCCAGTCTTCCGGGGGCTCCATGGGCACACCATTAAAACGCTCCAAAAAAGCCAACCACATGCTCAGATCTTCTCTCGAGCCCGCCGATAGTCGCACAGGATGATGGGGCAGCGTCAAACCGGACAAGGCCAACCCCAGCCGCCGACAAAAAGTCCGCCCCGCTCGCACCACGCGGCATGCGAAGTTCAAATGCCCCAGCAACACCTGCACCTCTCGCACCAACACCTTTCACCTGGCCAACATGCCCTTCACCAAGTCCACCATCACCGCCCGCTTTTCCTCCAGTAGGTGTGCTTCCATGGCCGCTGAGTCGAGCTCTATCCCGAGGAACGACAGCACCGTGCTGGGCCCTTGCGTCTTCTCTGGCGCCAAAGGAACCCCCAAGTATCCCATCAGGTCCGTAAAACTGTCCAGACGCTGCTGGCAGTCCGTCGAACCGGGCCGACCCACCAGGAAGAAGTCGTCCAGGTAATGCGTTATCGCCTCAGAGCCTGTGCGCCAGGAAAAAGCCCACTGCAAGAAGGAGCTGAATCGTTCAAACAAGGCACACGACACAGTGCACCCCATAAGAAGCGCTCTATCGACAAAAATGAGCCCGTCAAGCTGAATCCCCAGCAACTGATGATCCGCTGGGTGAACCGGCAGCAACCGAAACGCCGACTTTACATCGCATTTTGCCATGAGCGCCCCCCGACCTGCCGTCGTCACCAACCTCCTCGCGACGTCCACGGACGAGTATGACACTGACGCCAACTCCGCTGAGATAAAGTCGTTTACCGACGTGCCCTCCGGCCATGAGAGATGCTGAATCAGCCGGAATTGACCCTGCTCTTTCTTCGGGACCACTCCAATGGGTGAAATGATCAAATCCGGCAATGGCGCCTCCTCAAAAGGCCCCACCATCCTCCCCTCCTTCACTTCCTTAAAGAGCTTCTCCCGGACGATACCCTTGTGTGCGTTCACGGACTTCAGGTTCTCTGCCCATCGAGCGATCCGCGGACCCTCGTATCCCAACCGGAAACCCTCCCTGAAACCCCGACGCAGCACGGCCGCATTGTCCGCCCGCGGATACGCCTCCAAAAACGGTTCCAGTCGATCCAGCCTAACCGTTGTACGAGCCTTTTCCCAGGGTACTCGCCCCCACCTGCCTCCTCCCCTCCCCCTGCCGGGCCCGGGAGCCGGATACTGGGCCTGTGCTGGGCCTCCCCCAAGCCCCCAGCAGCGCGCCTACGGGTGGCGTCTCCCGCATGCGGAGCACTCGTGCCGAAAACGGCACACCTGCCGGAGACAGGAACCCCTGTTGAAATCCCAGCAGGTCCCGACGCTGTGACTGCTTCCGGCTCCCCCCGCCCCCACTCCCCCACGGGTGGGGCGGGCCAAAAAGGGGGGCGGCGCCAGTGGCAACCCACTGGCCGTGTAAATGGTGCGGCCAAATTTTGCCCCACTCATCGTCTGTTGGTACAGGTCCGCATCCAACTCCCCCCACTTTGCCTCCGGATCCGATGCCATGCGCGCCCGAAACTCTTCATCGTAATGCGACCAAGCATTACCCCCGTAGGTCACTTGCGCCCGCCGCACCACATCCATGTATTTGAACAGCGCGACCGCCCTGTCGGGGTACTTCTCACAGTACACACTTGCATATATCAGGAAAGCCGACGACCAATTCTCAATGGTCACTGGCACCTTAGGACGTCTAGCTAATTCCTGCTCTTCCTCCTTCGATCCCTCTTTGGCCATCAGCTCCCTGTGGAGCAGCTTCAAAATCTCCACATACTCCCCCTTCCAAATCTTTTCCCTAGTCGCAAGTGACAAATGCGCCCCCAGCGGCTTCGCTACCCCCATATACGGCAGCTTCCTGACCGGCACCTCACAGCTCTCCTTCGCCCCGGCCGCCGCCGACCTGCCGGACGTCGCTGCCCCGCCCGTCCCTGTACTCACCGACACCGTGCCACCCGCCTCCGTACACACCCCGGCATCCATCACGTACCTGCCCTTCACCAGTCTCACCTCATCCCCTCCCCCAGCATCCGTCCCCACCGACACCTGGCAACCGCCATCCACACCCCCACACGCCTTGCCTCCATGAGGCCCACCCAAGCCACTCCCCGACCCTGCACTTGTCTTACCTGGCGTCAAGGCTGGCGTCCTCACAGGATCCCGCCGCCTAACCAGTTCAGCTGGGGGGGCCATCACTTGCGGCACCGATTGTCGGGGGCATACCTGTAAAACACTGCCAACAACATTACTGGCCTCCCCCCCGCTCTCTCGCAGCTCCCCCTCCTCTTCCGACTCCATCTCTCCACCTCCATCACCGTCTGCCAAGACCCTTCCTGCGGACACCTTGCTCAGACCTGCCTTGTCCCTGCACGCTGTCATCAGTGTTCCCAAATCCACACTCTCCCTCCTCCTGCCCTCTGTTTGGTAATCAGAATAGCCTGCCAGATTGCTGCTCCATCCCCGTCCCCCGGCGGCCGGATCGACCCATCGGGAGGGGGGCGTTGGAGACCTATGACCCTGCCATCTGCTGTCAGTACGCACATGGTCCCTCGTTGGAGCGCGACCGCCCGTACTAGGCAGAGCCGACCCATCCTCTCGGCGGGTTGGAGCCGCATGCTGCTCACCCGAGCCCCTTACCAACTGCTCCTGCCAAGAGAAAAACGGGGAAGTCCAGCATGCCGAGGCAAAACCATCTCCGTCGCCTCTCCACCCTCCTGACCCACCTCTCCCCCCTGCCGCCGAATGTCCTCCTCGCCGCGCTGGACGCCCCCCCACCCCCAGCTCCCCGCCTCCCCTTATCTGTCCCACGCGCCCCCCCTGTCCCCCACACTCCCCACATCCCTGCGGCCCCCCGCTACCCCCTGCTACCCCCCTAACCCGTGGCCCCCTCCACCGAACCCCCCCTCACCCTCCCCCATCCTCCATCCACCCCCGACCCCGGTGGCATCCCCACACCCCAGCTCCGCCCCCCACCGCCTCCCCTCGCACCCCCTCTCTGCCCCACGCCCCTCCCCGCGCCCCGCGGCGATCCCGTCTTACTGGGGGCAACTATGTCCTCTTCTGCTGAAGACCCCCAATCCAACCCGCTCTCACCCCCCTCACCCGCCCCCTCTCCCTCCTCTGATTCTTCAATCAATAGCGGCGAGTCCCCTCCTGCCTCTCCCTGCCCCCCTGTTCCCCCCTCCTCAACCGCGCCTCTTACCACCCTCCCGTGCACCCCTCCATCCTCCCCTTCCTGGCCTCTCCGATCCCCCCGGCATCCCCTCCATCCCCAGGCACCCCCCCTCCCCGTTCTCTCGATGCCTGTCCCCCTTCCCCCCCCCCGCCGCCCCCCCCCCAGCCTGGTACTCCTCCTCGCAACTTGGGTGTCCCTTCCACTCCTCTGGCCCCTGTCAGGCCCCTTCCCCCCACTGCGCCTCCCGTCACCTCCTTGCTCGCCTCCCCGCTTCCTCCCTCCCCCCCCCCCAGGCCCCCCGCTCCCTCAACAAATTTCAGCTGTGCCTTCTTCCGGCCGCCGCGCCGCTTAGCTGATCCTCCTCCCCTCTTCGGCGCCCCAGCAGCCCTCCAACCGCCACCTCGCGCCGCCCCTCCCACAGCTCCCGCCCCCTCCCCCTTCCGTGCACGCGAACGCGGAGGCTCGCAAGCTGCCACTGCCGCCGCGGCGCCATCTGTAGCGCGCCGCGGGGGCCTTACCCGGACATCGCCGTGCAGGATATCAGTCCTGCCCGCTTCTCCCAAGAGGCGCAACGCCTCACGAACCCGGGGATCCGCCATCGCCTCCGCCGCCATCGTCCTGCAGGTAACTCTCCGCCTTCGGCCCGCCACCTCGCAGTCTTCGCTCTACCCCCGCCTCGCGCACACCACTTGCAGCTGTCCAACCCACCTAGCTATCGCCCCCAACACTACCGCTACCACAAACCGTCACAAAACAACCCCTACAACCGCAATATGCCACTACAAAGACAACGCTCAATTAATGCCCCCCGGCTGCTGGGTCACTGTCCCACGAAATGATGCACAGTGACCCAAATTGGCCGCTTATATTATCCCAAGCCCAAAAGGAGGCCAAAACCCACCAGCTAGCCCAACCAGCCCAAAGTCCCTTCCTGTGTCCGTCCTAAATCCTTCCCCCCACCCTTCCTCCCGGGGCCCCAAATTCCCCGGGGGGGCGAGCCTCCCTCCGGTCGGCCACCCCCCGCAAAGCCCCATTGTCCATGTTCATTTTTGCTGTGGGTTTCAAAAGGCATGAATGGTTGACATAGAGCAGGATGGCGTACACCCACAGTGTCGTGGAGATCTAAACAACACAGCAGAGTACTGAAATGAAAGCCTCCGGCACATAAATCACCAGCTTGAGGGTAAGAAACCCACCCTCCAACTGCGCATGCTCCAGGTTTGTAGAGCATTCGCCTATTTTGTTTAGTTGGAACCACTGAGTGGCCAGCGTAAGCAATGCGGGCAAAGAAACGCTGAACAAAATAGTGTGTTGGCAGAAATCAGTCAGAAGAGGAAGTGGCGGAATCTGTTCACACAAAATGCAAATGATTTTTGTGAAACTCTGCGGTGCTGAGAGAGTACAGAGGAAAACACCATGGTTGGCATTTCCAAAACTGCTATTCTGCTCCAACCTCCCGCCATTTTAGGCCTTTCAAAGAATGGGGAATTTCTTCATTTCTTGCTGTTCATATTTGCTGTAGTCACCCAAAAAATATTTCAGCCTCTTTGAGTGTGCGGGATTTCGATAAGTAATCTCGAAACTGTTGATAAAGACATAGAGGTAAGTGTTAACTTGGCAGTGAGCCCAGAGAAGGCCCCAAAAATCGAAGGGTCCCAAGTCACCCTGAGCAGAGTCTAAAACTGAAACTCCTGGACATTGAGAAGGCTTTGAAATCTAGACAGAGAAAGTAAACAAGGAGAATCATGAACAATTAGGAGGGAAATCTAAAAATAAGATGGCGCTCTATGAGGATTAACACTGAGGGGCAGATTTACAAGCCCCTTGCGTCACATTTACGCCACCGTTTCGACACTTCTGTGACGCAGTGGCGTCGTAAACAATGCGCCACGTTGCGACATATTTACAACGTGATACATCTAGGGAGATGCGTCACGTTGTAAAGCCCTGCGCCACATTATACCTGCGTTTCAGGTATATTGTATGCAGGGTGGGTTTTCCCGTGCAGGAAAGCCTCATAAAAGTGACGCAGTGAAATCTACAAGATTTAACTGCGCCACTTCTACGACCCCACTGCCTCAAAACCTTACGCCTGCTTAAAGCAGGCATAAGGAGTGACACAGCACAATAAGTATAGGTCACTCCTGAGCATTGCTGGAGTTGGGTCGCACTTGCGACACGACTCCAACAATGCTCTGCCCTTACAACAAAAGATGCGACCCGCATCTATCGTTGCACCACAGTGCGCCAGATTGTAAATGCAACGCACCTGTGGTGGCGCAAGGGTATTTTTGAGTGTCGCATCTTAACTGGCGCATCTCTGCTAAAAGCAGAGATGCAGCAGTTCTTGTAAATCAGCCCCTGAGCCTTTCAGGCTTTGCATGCAAATGAGGCTGCCTTGGAGGGAAAGCATGTTTTTAGTCATAGTATATCTACTGTCATGAAAATTAGCTGACATAAACATACATATACACATTAGAAGCATAGCCAGGCTGTCATGGGCCTCACAATATGCCCACTCTGGCTGCGGTTTGAAATATACTATAATCAAGGTTCAGTGGACCACACAGGCCTGTGGGCCCTGGTGTCAGTACACCTGCTGCACCAATGGAATCTCCGCCATTGGCACATATATAGAAACATACATTCATGTTATATAACTGCGCCACACTCAGTGCCAATGTAGATGGGAGTCGCTTAGTTTAGAGCAAATGAATTGTTCTCCCAACCCAGGCAGTGGAAGGACCCAACTGTCCCTGCCAACTTCCTTTCTGGAATCCCCACTCACAGAGGGCCAAAGACCTTAAATGCATATAATACCATTAGAAAGGAAACAGAACATAGCGATGCAAACATACTAATATGAATACTTCCCTGACAAGCACAGGACACTCCCGGCATGGGTAAAAGCAGTGAAAGCTTTCCTTAGACTGTTAGTGCTCAGACAGAAGCCGTGTAAGCTTCCATAGACCAATAATATGTTACTACTCAGGCAGCAGCATTGCAAGCTTCCTTATACAGAGCACGTGCTACTGATCAGGCAGCAGTGCAAGCTTCCTTACTAAGAGATTGTGTTAGTGCATAGGCACCATCTGTGCAAGCTTCCTTATACAAAGAATCGGTTACAGCTCAGACACCAGCAGTGCAAGCTTCCCTAAAAAGGAAAACTGTTACTGCTTAGATAGAAGTAGTGCTAGATTCCAAACATAGAGAATGTGTTACTGCTCATACAGCAGTGGTGCAAGCTTCCTTACACAAAGAATATGTTACTGCTCAGACAGCAGTGGTGCAAGCTTCCTTACACAGAGAATATGTTACTGCTCAGACAGCAGTGGTGCAAGCTTCCTTACACAGAGAATATGTTACTGCTCAGACAGCAGTGGTGCAAGCTTCCTTACACAGAGGATGTGTTACTGCTCAGACAGCAGTGGTGCATGGAATCCCAGCTAAACACAGGCTAGACTAGAGGTCAGCAGTGAGCCGCAAGCGAAGCAGCCGTCAGTGTGCAGGTTCAGCTGAGAAAAGAAGAAGGGAGGAGGGAGTCTCCCGTGCTGCCGAGTGCCGAACACCAAGTGCTGCCGACTGCCACCACCACTGCCCGTAGGAGGCCGGACCAAGGGGCTGCTTGGCTGCCGGGGAGTGCCGTCGCAGTGGGAGCTGCTAGGGGAGCCTTTGGGTCCGATTGGAGTGTCCCCTTTGGTCCGTTGGTGCGGCCGGAGCTGATTGGCCGATGTGAACGCGGCTGGGGCCGCTAGTTGTCGAGAGGTGCTGCAAAGGAGCTGTACGGCGTTTCCTTGGTGCCCGGACACGTTGGGGGCAATTTGCGAGGCCGGAGCCGCAGGCCACACCCCGGAGTGGCTAGGGGATCGTTGGACATCCCTGGGCAAGGCGGGGGAGCGGCGGGGCCGTCCCCTCTGCAGGCCAACATAGCAACACAGCTGAGCACTCTACTTTGTGGCAGGAGCCGCCAGGCGGAGCAGGCTGGAGCAGGGTGCAGCCCTGGAGCTGCCAGATTTGTGGTGGAGTGCCGAGGATCCATATTCAGCAAGTTATACCCTGCGGTTGGAGCAGTCAAACACTATTTGGAGAGCCGAGCAGCAGTAAACTATTACCCTCAGAGTTATTGGAATAAATACAACCACGACCAAAGCTGCAGATCCTCCTTTGTGGTGGCGAGGAGCCGCTGGACATCTCCTCACTGGGGCCGGTGAGTGAGCGACGCGGGGGGAGTACTAGCGTGACTGAACAGCGCTGTTCACGAACACAGTCACTACAGAGTGAAATTAAGCATACGTGGCCAAGTCTACGATCCAGCCGGTCGTCTAGGCCCCCAAAACAGCAACAGTAAGAGCAAGAGGGGGGTTGGATTAAGCAGGCGCACTAAAAAGACGATACTGATACCGACACCAGCATCATTCTTTCTAGCTCTGTTTTGTTCTTCTTTTTAACGTGAGGTAAAAGGAACGAAGCACCATCCCATTTCCGGGCCAAAACAGCTTCATACACTACTATAAATTGACTGAGATCAGCCACTATAACAGGCATATCGCCCAGCGCCTACCTTCCGCTACCGCCCTCTCCCTGGTGGCAGCTGTCCCTCATCCACGGGGCAGACGGGCCTGGGAGGGTGAGCGCGAACGTGAGGAAGAGTGTGAAGCGAGTGTGAAGCATAGCTGCCACCGGGGTCAGACTATCACTACTACTCAACCCCTGATCCCAGGTGTACACCCTGCAAGTGGTCGGTTCGAGAGTGAATCCGAGTGAGACCGAGCCCTGAGTCCTGAGGAGACCTGAGAAATACCTGAGGTGGTAGGTGGCACGCAGGTTGCGTAGATTACGTGCAGCTTGCATGCAGGTGTGAGCGCGGAGATCCGCGCTGAGATAACAACGCCGCTGCAACTCATAGGTCACAAGCCTACAACAACAGGGGGAATAGGGGGAGCAGGGGGAACTTAAAACACCTAAAAGACAGAGTGTTAATAGCGGTAAGCGGATTAATAATTGGGCAAACGGAATAACAATAAGACAACTGGGGATGCGCTCCGGAAAGGAAAGATCAGCAAGTCCCCAGACCAAGAGGGTGCGGAAGAACCAAGCCCCTAATGTGATGAAACAAAATGATTCTTTAGGCGAACTTTTGGATCAAAAAAGGGAACTAATACATCATATCCCACTGCAGCTAAAAAAATACCCAGAAGGAATATTTAAAAGCGAGATTGAAGAGCCAATACAATCTACACCACTACAACAACAACCCACAGAACAACTCGTAGGAATTCCAGCATGGGATATTCCAATACCATTAGAAATTAAAGTGGAAATAACGAAAAAGCGGAAACTACAAGAAGTAATCAACATCGACACCGATATAACGAAATCACATATAGTGGAAACCACACCATTAAAACCTTGGGAGTAAAACCACCGATCAATCAGGAAAAAAGCAAGATTGCGTGATCCCAATATATGGGGATGCGAGTGATGCAAAAACAGAACGTAGCATATCAAGGGAGATAAATGCAGAAAGTGAAAGACCAGGATCACAGACGCCAAATAGTACTGATAATGATGATCACTTAGTAAAAAAGAAAAAACTGGAAGAAGTACACCATATAGAGGGGCAGTTAACAGAACGAACTTACCAGCGACCATCACTCTGCATCTGCATCTGCCGTGAGGGGAACGGCCGCACCGGGGAGAGTCCACACAACGCCGTGAGGGGAACGGCAGGACTACATCCCCCAGGTGCCCCGCCGGCGCACACCTGACGCCAGCAACACCGCGCCCGGAGGCGCTTGATAAGGCAGGAGCGCCGAGCGCTCAGGGGGGCAGCTAACAGAACGAACTTACCAGCGACCATCACTCTGCATCTGCATCTGCCGTGAGGGGAACTGCTGCACCGGGGAGAGTCCACACAACGCCATGAGGGGAACAGCAGGACTACATCCCCCAGGTGCCCCGGCGGCACACACCTGACGCCAGTAACACCACGCCCGGAGGAGCTTGATAAGGCAGGAGCGTCGAGCGCTCAGGGGGGCAGCTAACAGAACGAACTTACCAGCGACCATCACTCTGCATCTGCATCTGCCGTGAGGGGAACGGCCGCACCGGGGAGAGTCCACACAACGCCGTGAGGGGAACGGCAGGACTACATCCCCCAGGTGCCCCGGCAGCGCACACCTGACGCCAGCAACACCGCGCCGGAGGCGCTTGATAAGGCAGGAGCGCCGAGCGCTCAGGGGGGCAGCTAACAGAACGAACTTACCAGCGACCATCACTCTGCATCTGCATCTGCCGTGAGGGGAACGGCCGCACCGGGGAGAGTCCACACAACGCTGTGAGGGGAACGGCAGGACTACATCCCCCAGGTGCCCCGGCGGCGCACACCTGACGCCAGCAACACCGCGCCCGGAGGCGCTTGATAAGGCAGGAGCGCCGAGCGCTCAGGGGGGCAGCTAACAGAACGAACTTACCAGCTACCATCACTCTGCATCTGCATCTGCTGTGAGGGGAACGGCCGCACCGGGGAGAGTCCACACAACACCGTGAGGGGAACAGCAGGACTACATCCCCCAGGTGCCCCGGCGGCGCACACCTGACGCCAGCAACACCGCGTCCGGACGCGCTTGATAAGGCAGGAACGCCTCCCGCAACTGCGGGACGCGCGCCGGATGCGCTGGACGAAGCCCGGACAAAGGGCGGGCCGTTTGTGGCCGTCAGGGGCCGGCTGGGGTCGGGTCGGGCCCCCCCCCCAAGAAACACTTCAAAATAGGCAAGCGCAAGCAACCAAGCAACGGCGAATCTGAAGGTAAAAAAGCGAAAGTACCTAGACAATCAGAAAGTATAATTTCCTATTTAACTTCCGCCGTAGGTGTATTGTCCAAAGAAATAGCACACGCTGAAATAGAACTGGGCTTGACTCCACCTGCCAATGAACATAATCATGTTAGTAGTAGCATTACCCCTGTGTCTACTGTACCTTTGGAACCGACTATAGTTATCGAAACCTTTGGGAGAGGGTCCGAACTAGAACGGGGGCCAACTGAGAACGAGACTGTGATAGATCTGTTGGGGGCTGAAGGCGATCCCCTAAGGACTCCTGAATCCCGGAAGTCGAGGAAACAAAAGAACTCTAGGAAATGTACAAAAGTTTCAAAGCCTATATCTAGATCTGAAAGGAGTGACTTACATCTTATGCACAACCTTGAAGCCCTTGTGGAGAAAATGTTTAGAACCCGACTGGAACCATTATTAGTGGGCATAGCTAAAGATATTGTAGATACCCTAAATATCTGTGTAGATGGCATGCGAAAAAAATGTGACCAAATTGGAAAATTTATCATTGAATATAAGGAGCAGCAGGCTGATGTCCAGTCTAAGAAGGAGGGTAGGTCCACGAAAAGAGGCTCTAACCTCCCTACGGATATCCCTAGCCCACCTAGGGGCCGGGAGTCTGTAGGTGATTCGCTAATGATATGTAATGATGGCCCTACTAATGTTAATACTGTGCCCTCCACCTCAGGGGATAATGTCCCTTTGGACAGTACAGTTAGGGGAAGTTCTGGAAATGTAAGATTGGAAGATATAGAGGGTAGACATGGGGAACTAAAACCGAAACAGGGTATATATTCTAGGAAAAGGCTAGATTTACCACCTGATGCTGCACCCTTAGTAGCAGTATTCACAGGGGTTCCTGCATTCACTGAAAGTAGGTCTGAATCTCCTCAAGAGCTATTAACACTTGCAAAAAAACGGTGTGCTTGTTATAGCAGTGGAGGGCCTGATATAGCCTCTAATGTCATTATGGCCAGAAGAGTGAGATGGGTGGGGCATGTTCCCAAAAATATTTCAGGAGACTGTGTGGTGGTGAATTTTGATAGACCAAACATAGCCCACAGACAATTCTGGGACGCCTCTGAGCTTGGCTCCCCTGGCATTAGACCACTACCATTGGGTTTTTTCTACCCCCCCAAAAACAGACAATGCAGAAATTTCCCCTTACCTGTACATATACCATCAGACGACAGTGATTTCATGACACCCACTGTACTTCCCAATGGCTTAACTATTAACCCTTAACCCAAGACGGGAGGAGCTACTACCTCATTTGTAACTAATAAATCAAATCTACTCCCAATTAAACCCATCCCCGGAATCATAGGGAGGACAGACATACCTCTGTATAATCATTTTGCTCCCTTGTCAGATCTGGAGGAAATTGATTGCCTAACGGATGGTAGTCAATGACCCTTAGAACCCTTAGACACATTGCCACAAGTTAACCATGATACAACGTGTCGATTTGTGAGTTGGAATATTGCGGGAATTAGGGCTAAATGGAATGATGCTATCTGGTTGGATTTTATAAATGATTTTGATATTATCGCTCTGCAGGAAACATGGGATCCTGCAGATTATTGTTATTTGAATGGGTATATTAGCTTTGTTGTGCCTGCTACCCCGGGGAGAGCGGGTAGAGCCAAAGGTTGGTTAGTTTTCCTCACTTCACTAAGATTGAAGGGTTCTTTTACAAAGGTGGAGACAAACTCAAAAAATTTCCTTATTGTGGAGTGGGTGTTGCCCAACCAGACAAAAATACTTTTGATACATTTTTATAATGCTAAAGAGGGTGTGCTATTGAATGAGCACATTACTACTCTAGATAATTTTCTGTCAGATCATAAAGCAAAACACACTTCGATTTTTGAAATTATTTTAATGGGAGACTTTAATACACATTTATGTGACTTACAATGTCATATAGAGGATGATTTTGGGCCCCCGGGGGTGGCCCTTTCACACTTTGAGCATAGCATTCATGGCAATGTCCTAGAGGAACTTCTAGCCTCTATGAACCTTTGCGAGCCAGAGGTAAATGAAAAGGGAGTTAGGACTATTACCTTTAAGGGTACAGAGTCAGGCTCTGTGATTGATTACATATTTTATCACATTGGGTATTATTAAGCACTCTGTCATATAAAGCATTACCATCTGCTTTTAGCGACCACAACCCTGTTATCTTGGAGGTGCCGTTAGAGTTAGATGCAGGAATAGGATCACAAGATTTACTGATGAAGGAACTTGGGCCCCTGACAGTTAAGGGCCAGGGCAGGAGGCTGGAGTGGTCGAAGGTGGTCACTGTAGAATTCTATGAGGACTTTTTTAGGAAAACCGATGCTCATTTGGCTACCTGTCTTGATTCTTCCGCCCATAGCACATAAGTAATTGACGCCTATACTGCCATTTGTCAGCAGGTTGCTGAAGACCTGAGAGTTAAAAAAGGGAAACCATCGGTTAAGGTGGTAAGATGGTTTGATAAAAACTGTTCACAAGCTCATAGCTCTCTACTCGAGGAGTTGAAGCGTAAACCAAGGAATAAAGGAGCAGTTAGTGCACTAAGGAAGGAGTATAAAAGGGTAATTATGGTACGTAAAACAGAAATCAAGGAAGAGGCATGGGAAAAACTCCTCTCCGTGGAGGTGCTACGTGACAGTAGCACATTTTGGACTACGGTTAATCACCCTTTTTTCTCCGAGGATAGCAATTCAGCACTAGACTGTGTTATCCCTGATGAAAAATGGTTGACACATTTCAAGGGGATCTATGAGCAGGACTCTTGCTCTTTGGGGCAGGAACCTATTTCAAATCCATCTGGAATCCCTATTATTTTTGAAAAGACAGAGATAGAAAAGGCTATACGGGATATGTCTAAAAATAAAGCCCCAGGCCCTGCTGGGGTCCTGGCTGATTTTTATGGCCACTTCCCTCATTTCTGGGCAGGGATCCTAATGAATGTATTTAATGCCATAACTGGAAGTAGGGTTCCTGTTTCTTGGTTGACGTCAGTCATCGTCCCGGTGTTTAAAAAGGGGGATAGAGGGGACCCCGCTTGTTACCGTCCCATCTCCCTGATAGATTCATCTGTTAAGAATCTGGGGAGGGTCGTATTAGGGAGACTCAGGGAGTGGTTAGATGGCAGAGGGGTCCTGTCCGACTTCCAATATGGATTCAGAGAAAAATGAAGTACTCTGGACCAGTGTTTGAATCTTCAGCTGCTGATAGGCAAATATACAGTAGCCAAGGAGGGGTCCCTATACCTAGGGTTTACGGATCTCTCCTCGGCATTTGACTTAGTCAACCGAACAAAATTGTGGTCTATATTAAAAGACATTGGTGTTGACCCTGCACTAGTCAATTTTCTAGCGGTTTTACATACTGATTTGTCTGCAACAGTGAGGGTAAACCAGGAGGGAAGATGTACAAACTACTTCAGCTCTAGGAGGGACGTGAGACAGGGCTGTATTATGGCCCCTCTATTATTCACCCTGTAAATTAATGCCCTGGGGGGTGCCTAGAGCAAGTGACAAGGGACGTGCCGCTTATAGGGGACTCCCTGATACCGGTTCTCCTATATGCGGATGACGCGGTCCTTCTCGCAAGGACTGGAAATGGGCTCCAGAAGTTATTGGACTCATTTGGAGAGTTCATGGAGTCCTTAGATCTAAAAGTCAACACCAAAAAGTCACATGTAATGGTGGTGGGCAAAAAATGTAGATCCCGAATAAAGAAAACCTTTCACTGCAAGAACATAGCTATCTCTAGGGTCCCAATGTTTACTTATTTAGGGGTTCTATTCGACCAAAGGGGGACATGGAGACCCCAGCAGCTCCATAAAAGCAATGCTCTGACTAGATCTGCCTCAGCTGTTTTGGGGTTTGCAAAAAAGCTAGGGGCAAAACCAATTGAGGCTCTTCTTCATATTTACAAAACCAAATGCCTTGCCATAGTGTCCTATGGTTCTTGTATCTGGGGCTATACTTCCCATGAAAAAATCCAAATTTGTGAAAATAAGATTTTAAGATCACTGTTGGTTCTGCCACAATCCTCACCTACCTACTCAGTTCACACTGAGCTAGGACTAGGATATGTGACGGACCAGCTTAGACTGGCACCTCTTATCTGCTGGGCTAAGACCTGGCTTAACCAGGAAATAACATTAAATCACCAAATTTTTTTGGATTGTGTTGCGTTAGACAGGGCGAATAAGATCCCCTGGCTTTTGTATTTGAAAACAACGTTCACACAATTAGGTCGCCCCGAGATCTATACTACCCCTAATTGTATCAGAAGAGAGGACGTTGGGTGGATAAAGATACACTTCCTTAACATGCTTAGTGTGGAACGAGAGGAGCAGGAACTTAAGAAAGTTTCTGTGAGAGCCAATTTCTTACTATTAACATCCCCTTCAATCGAGCCTTATCTGATTATATTTAATCGTCCTTTTCACAGACAGCTTTTATCAAGGTTTCGTTTTAACTTAATACACCTTACTTTGGGGGAATTCCCAACCTGGGGAAAACCAGAAAACAGTCATCCTTGTAAATGCGATAACTTCTCAGCTCAGGATACGATGCATTTCGTCATGTTCTGTGAATTCTATCAGGAAATGCGAGGTAAATATCTGTTACCACTCCTGAAGGAGGCTGGATTTATGCAAGTTAGACCAGCTCTCTTGTGTTTACAAATCTTAAGCTGTCCTCGGGTCATGTTTTGTGTCGCTAGTTTTCTGGTGCCCGCGGTCCGGAAAAAGAATATATCAGATAGAGTGGTTAATGTGATGTAGGTTAATTTTCACTGAAGTGTTTCTTTTGAATTTTACCTGCACTTTGCACTTTATATCTTTGATGAGAATGGACTGTTAGGTGTATTAGACGATGAAATATGTATCATGTCTATAGTGAATTTCTCCCTTTGTAAATCACATTTTTTTAGCTTGAAATTTTATGAAATTGTTTGTGTCTCTATTTTATGAAACCAGACATCTGAGTGTATTGTGACTACATCCATCTTTTATTACCGTCTATCTCTTGTACATAAAACCTATGATTGAATTGTGTAAATAATGATGTGTATATATATGTATATATATTCATGATTGTCTTTTTATGATTTTAAATAATCAAAATAAAGTGTTTTGACTGACTGACTGATATAGAGGAAATGGCCAATAAAACCCAGCTTACAAAAACATATTTTGATCAAAAACCAAAAAATATAATAAGTCAAGCTCCAGGAGCCATATGGGATATATTTTATCAAACTTCTACTCTAACACTGGAAGCACTGACATATCAGTCAAACAAAATGGACACACAAATAGAAATACTGGGAGTAATGGCTAATGCAGTCGCTGGAATTGACAGAAAATTGTCAGAGCTAAACCAATTAATTACCAAAGCCCAAAAATATGCAGCATGTAATACCTCTGAATGCACTTGTGAACCGATTCTAAATAAACTTTCAACTATCCCTGAAGTAGTGAATACTATACTGGAGGACGTTAAAGACATAGTTCATAAAAAATATAACAACAAAAAAGAGGAGACAGATCAGTCTCCGCACCCCAGTTATCAACATATAAATACTACATCAAGAAATCAAGGGGAACTAGTGGAAGTTAATAAATCAGAACAAACGGAAAATATAATATGCCAAAATGGGGAAACTGACTTGATAATCACCACCAATCAAGGAACTCATGACAAAACAAGTACGGAACAGGAAAACGGTCAAGGGTACAAAATTTCAAAGAAACAAAGGAAATAAATTCGTAAGGCTAGAAATAAGGTAAAAATGGAAACCTAGTAAAAATATATCCCCCGTCACAGAAATCCGTAGAAATGAACCAGGAAGGATCAATACAAGAAGAAACAGATCGAGAAAAAAGCGAGGTGGAGGAAACACATTCTGAAACGGTGGGAAGTAATGAAAAATACTTTGACATCTTCAATAAGTCGACAAAAGCCCACATAGATAACAAACAACATGCACTAAATGAAATTAAATTAGAAGATGTTATGGATCAAAAACAGCTGGCGCAAGGGCAAACCAAGGAAAATAAAAAAACAACAACAAAAGGAGGAAAAAAAATTCATGAAGGGAAATTAACACGTTCTCAAAAAGGAAATGGATGTATCTCCTGGAGCCACCCAAGTCACATTCAAAGTAACCCGAATGAAACAAAGACCGTGTTTCCTGCAGTAGAGTCTAACATATCACTAAAAATCGAAAAAAATCACTTAGATTCAAGGCTACAGAGAACAATTCATCAAGATCACAATAACTTACTGAATGTAAGTACTAACTCCATGCAAAAAAAAATACTTGGATCCTATCGGAAAACAGTCATGTGAAGCCGCGATTAACTCAGAACCAGCAAATAAAAAGGTGGACATTGGGGATTACATAGGTAACAATGAAGAACTAACTATCACAAAGACTGACCAAGAGAAGCTAATTATCTGTAAAATCCATCAAAAAAGAAATGAAAACAAGACAGATTTAGTGTCCTCAAAGAACTTGACACAAATACTTTTGACACCGTTATACGATTCAAGAGGCAACAGTGACATTTTGAATCGAGGTAATATCCTACAACTAATGAAATCAATACCTTCATTAGAAAAAGTAACAACAAAAGACATTGAATCTGTGGGCTTTGTACAAAATTTGGACGGCACCCAACCACAAACAATCTTAACGTTAAAAACTGTTTGTTTAGTGGATCAAATCATGCAGGAGCAAGAGATCTTTCAAAGTTGGGGGATAAAAATTAGTAAACTTATGCCCAAGCCTTACCCGACTCCGTTTAAAAAGGAGGAACCTCCAAAAAAGTCTCCCAGGGAACCAAAGAACAACCCGGTGTACTCTATATTAAAAAACCCACAGGGTAGTACACAACAGGCCAATGAAGAGAGCACGGAAGAAATAAAAGTTGTAGAATTTAATCAAATAAACGAAAATTGGATAAGGACTGCACTACATGACCACTGACAGAAAAAAAAACGTTATAAATTGGAAGAAAGGAAGTATGCTCGGCAACCTGTTATTATATGCTCCTGGAACATAAATGGATTGTGTAAAAAGATCAAAAATGCTGAAATAGATTCCCTGTCAAATCTCTATCAAATCATATGTCTACAAGAGACTTGGGAAACTGACCCCTTCTTTCTGCAAGGTTATAAAGGGTACTACGTGCCAGCAATCAGATATTGCAAATTTGGTCGTCCATGTGGGGGATTGGCAATTTATTTTCGAAATTTTATATTTTCGACATTTTTATAGCGCAACAAATACCCTGGGGTGTCTCAGCGCAATACTTATTAGGATTGATTTGCAAATCAAGCATGAACAGGTGGTCACCAATAACGCAAATATACAAGAAGTAAAGATATCATTTACAACCTGTGAGCAAAAAAACATAAATACGTTAATAATAATTAACATATATATTCCACCAAACCAGACATCGCGCAAGAACATAAGTGTCGAACTAGTAGCATTTGTACTGGAGCAAATAATACTTGACCCGACCGTTAATATTTTAGCTACAGGGATTTTAATATAAACTTGCTGATTCAAATGACACGGGATGATTTTATCCAATCTCAAAATTATGAATGGTTCATCCCGGAACAGGTACTCGACGTTAGCATAAATACCAAACAAAACTCAAACGGAAAATGCCTACTGATGGACTGGAAGAAATGGGACTACGAACATTAAACGGTAGGTTCCCAACTGACCAACCTGCTGGCTGGTCATTTCACAATCAAGAATCAAAATCAAGAATAGACTTTACATTATTTTCAATAGATATTTTTGACAAAATTGGTTCTTATAGACTAAAAAAAGTAATTGAGAGTGACCATAGCCAGCAAATATTAGAAATGTATTTTGAACTTCCAAAACACCAAAACTATTTAACTACCCAAGGTCAGATCAGTATGATTAACCATAGGAAACTCATTTGGAAACCGGATAAAAAATATGTTTTGGAAAAAAAGGCCCAAAAATTGGTCCAAGAATGTTTTAATGAACATTCTATCCAATCTACTCTTAAACAATGGGAACAGTTTACCAAGAATGCGATCGAATTGGATGAAGGTACTTCAAGTAGTAGGAAAACCCAACTAAGGATTAGCGTAAAAAGAGATATTGATATTAACCTTCCACACACAATTAAAAAAATAAGGCGGACCCGTAACAAACTGAGGAAAAAGCTAACCAGGTTACCAGAGAACGAGGAAATCAGAAATCAACTGAGAAGTGTGAGCAATAACTTGAGAAAATTGTTGTGGTCTGAAAAAAACAAAGCCCAGCAGGAACTGTGGACAAAAATCTTTCACGCAAGTAATCTCACAAACTCTAGAGAATTTTGGAAAATAATTAATGATCTTAACAGATCTAACAAACATGTTGTAGCCTCGCCAATAACGGAAGAGGATTGGGTAAGATTCCTTAAAAAGACCCTATTTGCTGAATCAGAATTCTGCCCCAAGGAGAAAAATCAAATATTGAAGACCGAAAGAGGGTAAGAAATGGATCTGGTAAAAGTCTTCTTAGAAATCGAAGTAGCCAATCTAATAAAGAAACAAAAGGATGGAGCACCGGGACCCAACGGAATACCGTTTGCACTTTATAAGGAGGACCCGGCTCTATGGGCTACTTACCTGACAAAGGTGTTTAATGAAGTTGTCGAAACAAGGCAAATATCGGAATCCTGGAGAGGATCATTAATATCTCCCGTTTACAAAAAGGGTAATTGGCAACTACCAGAAAATTATCGCTTGATCACACTCCAAGACACGGATGCAAAGCTATTTGCGGGTCTTCTACTAGCAACTCTGTCAGATTGGGTTAAAGAAAAGCTAATATTACCCCCAAATCAAACCGGATTCATTAAAGGTTTAGGTACAGCAACAAATATTTTAATTCTATCAGTCTTAACGGATAAGGCACTTTTATCTAAACAGTCCCTCTATTTTTGTTTCATTGATTTTAAATCGGCATTTGATCTTGTAAACAGGTCTCTTCTATGGAAAAAACTTAAAGATTATGGAATCCCGGGCTCACTACTGAACCTTATTCAATTACTGTATTCCCAAAACTGGGTAAGGGTGAGGATGGGTGATGGGCGAACCTTATCCAGTAAAATATCGGTGACGCGTGGCCTTAAGCAGGGTTGCGTCCTTGCTCCACTACTTTTTAACTTATTTTTAGCCGACCTCACCAATGCACTAAACGAAGTGAACTCACATCCACCAAGGCTAGCAGGAACACAATTATCAAACTTGTTGTATGCAGATGACGTGGTGTTGTTGAGTCAGACAAAAGTAGGACTGCAAAGACTAATTAATCGAACACTTAGCTATGCAAAGGATAATCAAATGGTAATAAATGAGGCAAAGACAAAAGTAATGGTAGTTACAAGGAATAGAAGTGCTGCGAGGCCTCCGGGTAGTTATGCGCTATACAAGTGTAATTTTTCATTTCATTTCATTTCAGAAGACAAAAAAACAAATGGATGCTGGGACAAACTCAGCTAGAGCAAGTTGATAACTATCGGTATCTCGGAGTTCTATTTAATGAGAATGGAAGTTTTCTCCCCCAGAGGAAAGATATCACTAGAAAAGCAAATAGCTTGATTGCGGCTTTTAGAACCATACAAAAGAAACTAACTGCTTTGACATACGGTCCTTTACTAAAAATCATAACTGCTAAACTATTACCGACCTTAACATACGGTGCCGAAGTCCTAAATGGTAAGGATGCAGATTTAATTAACAACGCAGTGGCAAAAACCTACAAAATACTATTCCAGCTACCATGCAATGCCTCACAGGTAAGGCTGGAGCTTGGAATAAACAATCAACAATACGCCTGACAAGGCCAAATTTTGAAAGTCTGGAACCGGGTAAAAAATGACCAGGATAATCAATTGTCCCGAGCCTTATGGCAAGAAGTAAGAGACAATCGTAAACTTCAAGCCTGGGCTTATCTAAATAAAGCAAAAGAAAAATTTGGAATAACAGCAATTTGGGAAAATACAATCACCCAGGAAAGCTTTAAAAAAACAATTAATAAATTGGCTACTCACCTATCGCTGCTAAAAGACAAAGAATTATTGGTAAAAAGGAAGCATGCATGGCCAATTATAAACGAATATACAAAAAAGCAAGTCCAGAAATACCTTGAAACTCCATGGTCCCACCAAAGTAAGCGATCATTTATAAGAGTACGCTTTGGACTCTGGCCAGGCTTGTGCCATCTTCCACCATGGAAGGCCATTGAGGGCAATATGACATGTAGGTTATGTAAACTGGGACAAGAAGATATTCTGCACTTGGTATGTCTGTGTTCTGCAATGGATACAGAAAGGAAAGCAATCCTCAGGAGGTTATTTAATGCCCAAGGTATAAGGACTTGTAGACAAGCAGTAATGGCTTGCCTAAACCCGAAAGATCTACCAATAAACTCTGCTTTTGTAAAATTTGTATCGGTGATCGTGAAAAATTTAAGGAAAATTTTAATTAGATTTCGTTTTTAGAAAATATGAGTATAACTATGTGCATGACGTTTTTAAATATCTGATTACTTAAAGATATTTTAAATATGTATCTGTTTTGTAAGATTTTAATTAATCAAACAAATAAACATGAAAAAAACTGGGGAAAAAAACAGTGGTGCAAGCTTCCTTACACAGAGAATGTGTTACTGCTCAGACAGCAGTGGTGCAAGCTTCCTTACACAGAGTATGTGTTACTGCTCGGACAGCAGTGGTGCAAGCTGCCTTACACAGAGAATGTGTTACTGCTCTGAAAGCAGTGGTGCAAGCTTCCTTACATAGAGAATGTGTTACTGCTCAGACAGCAGTGGTGCAAGCTTCCTTACACAGAGAATGTGTTACTGCTCAGACAGCAGTGGTGCAAGCTTCCTTACACAGAGAATGTGTTACTGCTCAGACAGCAGCAGTGAAAGCTTTGTTGTATAGAGGACATGTTCCTGCTGAGACAGCAGTTGTGCAAGCTCCTTACACAGAGAAACACAGAGAAAATGTTACTGTTCAGATAGCAGTGGTGTAAGCTTCCTTACAAAGAGAATGCATTACTTCTCAGGCAGCAGGCGTGCAAAAGTCCTTACAAAGAAATAAATGTTACTGCTCAGACAGAAGGAGTGCAAACTTCCTTACACAGTGAATGAGTTACTGCTCAGACACCAGCTGTGCAAGCTTCCATGCAAATAGAAACCTGTTACTGCACAGACAGCAGCAGTGCAAGCTTCCCTACAAAGAAAAAACAGTTACTGCTCAGACAGAAGCATTGCAAGCTTCCTTACACAGTGAATGTGTAACTGCTCAGACACCAGCAGTGCAAGCTTCCTTAAAAATAGAAAACTGTAACTGCTCAGACAGAAGCAGTGCACGTTTCCTTACACAGAGATTGTGTTAGTGCACTCACAGCAGCACTGCAAGCTTCCTTACACAGTGAATGTGTTACTGCTCAGACAGCAGCAGTGCAAGCATCCTTACTCATTGAAAATATGTTACTGCTCAGGCAGCAGCAGTTCAAGCTTCCTTACACATGGAACGTGTTACTGCTCAGACAGCAGTGGTGCAAGCTTACCTACAAAGAGAAAACGGTTACTGCTCAGACAGAAGCAGTGTAGAGTTCCTCACACAGAGATTGTGTTAGTGCACCAGCAGCGGCAGTGCAAGCTACCTTACAGGGAGAATGTATTACAGTTCAGACTCCAGCAGGGCAGGCTTCAATAAATATAGAAAATTGTTTCTGCTTAGATAGAAGTAGTGCTAGATTCCAAACACAGAGAATGTGTTACAGCTCAGACACCAGCAGTGCAAGCATCCCTAAAAAAGGAAAACTGTTACTGCTTAGATAGAAGTAGAGCTAGATTCCAAACACAGAGAATGTGTTACTGCTCTGAAAGCAGTGGTGCAAGCTTCCTTACACAGAGAATGTGTTACTGCTCAGACAGCAGTGGTGCAAGCTTCCTTACACAGAGAATGTGTTACTGCTCAGACAGCAGTGGTGCAAGCTTCCTTACACAGAGAATGTGTTACTGCTCGGACAGCCGTGGTGCAAGCTTCTTTACACAGAGAATGTGTTACTGCTCAGACAGCAGTGGTGCAAGATTCCTTACACAGAGAATGTGTTACTGCTCGGACAGCCATGGTGCAAGCTTCTTTACACAGAGAATGTGTTACTGCTCAGACAGCAGTGGTGCAAGCTTCCTTACACAGATAATGTGTTACTGCTCAGACAGCAGCAGTTCAAGCTTCCTCACACAGGGAACGTGTTACTGCTCACACAGCAGTGGTGCAGGCTTGCTTACAGAGAGAATGTGTTACTTCTTAAGCAGCAGCAGTGCAAGCTTCCTTGCACAGAGAATGTGCTCAGATACCAGCAGTGCAAGCTTCCTTACAAATAGAAACCTGTTACTGCTCAGACAGCAGCAGTTCAAGCTTCCTTGCACATGGAACGTGTGACTGCTCAGACAACAGTGGTGCAAGCTTCCTTATACAGATAATGTTTTACCTATCAGGCAGCAGCAGTGCAAGCTTCCTTACACAGAGAATGTGCTCAAACACCAGTACTGCAAGCTTCCTTACACAGAGAATGTGCTCAGACACCAGCAGTGCAAGCTTCCTTACAAATAGAAACCTGTTACTGCTCAGATAGAAGGAGTGCAAGCTTCGTTACACAAAGAATGTGTTAGTGCACAGGCAGCAGCAGTACAAGTTTCCTTACAGAAAGAAAACTGTTACTGCTCAGAAAGAAGCAGTGCAAGCTTCACTTACACACAAATAGGTTTTGCTGCCCAGGCAGAAGCAGTGCTAGCGTCCTTGCACAGATAATGTGCTACTTCTCAGACAGAAAAAGTACAGGCTTCCCTTAGGCTTAGACAGAGAACGTGTTACTGCTCGGACAGCAGCAGTATAAGCTTACTTACAAAGAGAAAACTGTTACTGTTCAGACAGAAACAGTGCAAGCTTCTCTTACACAGAGGGAACTGTTATTGCTCAGACAGAAGCAGTGCAAGCTTTCTTAGACCAATAATATGTTATTGCTCATGCAGCTGCAGTGCAAGCTTCCTTGCACAGACAATGTGGCGGCAGTTTAAGCTTTCTTTAACTGAGAATGTGTTGCTGCTCAGACAGCAGCACTGCAAGCTTCCTTGCACAGAGAATGTGTACTACTCAGACAGCAGCAGTAAAAGCTTCTTTAGACAGAGAATGGGATATCACTCAGGCAGCAGTGGTGCAAGCTTCCTTTTACAGAGAATGTCTTACCTCTCAGGCAGCAGCAGTGCAAGCTTCCTTACAAAGAGATTGTGCTCAGACGCCAGCAGTGCAAGTTTCCTTACAAATAGAAACCTGTTGCTGCTAAGATAGAAGTAGGTCAAGCTACCCTAGGCAAAGAATGTGTTACTGCTCAGACAGCAGCTGTGCAAGCTTCTCTTACACAGAGAATGTGGTACTGCTCAGTCAGCAGCTGTGCAAGCTTCTCTTACACAGAGACTGTGTTACTGCTCAAACAGAAGCAGTGCAAGCTTCTTTGAAACATAGAATGTGTTACTGCTCAGGGAGCAGTAGTGCAAGCTTCCTTACACAGATAATGTGTTACTGCTCAGACATCAGCAGTGCAAGGAGAGTTGAAAAGGGTCTGTATGTTTTTCTGGTTTGCAGTAAGGCTGCTATTGAGTTGAGGCTGTGGTGAGGTGTGGTTGTGGGGAACTTTACGTGAAGGTGACTTCGGGTGGACAGTGAAGCTGAATTGAGGTGGGTCTGTGGTAAATTTGATGTTTGTTAAGATTTAATTGAGGAGAAACGAAGGTGAGGTGTGGCAAAAGAGGTCAGGTTGAAATTATGTTGTGGGTGCATTCGGCACATTTTTGACGTGTGATACCTCAAAAACATGATTTTTATCGCTCTTCAATGGGAGATCTAGCGAAATAACCCAGAACAATAGGGTTGCTGCAAGACCTAGGAGCACTAGTTATCTGTAACAATAATGTATGTGCCTATAAAATATGTGTGATACTGCAAAACACTAAGCATGCAGCAGGAAAGGTTTTGTGCAATGCGAACTGTAAGGCCTTTCCCACACACTGTGCTGCACTGGAAATAAATGATCATTGATAATCCATGTCTATAAAATGAAGTCCCATCTCAATGCTTTTAACAATTAAAAGAGCATCAAAATGTCAGGGCCACAAAATAAAACATCAGTTTGTGGTTTAGGGTGCTGCAATGTGTTTTTAGAGAGTTCACACAACTTTAGGTGGGGTCAAGCACATTAATAAAATGATTTGTTGTGATGCAGCACATCATACCATACTGATGCCATTTCAAAGCACTATAAATAACATATCGTACCATTGGAGATTTGATATTATTATATAACCAAACTCGGAAGGACAGAAGCCTGGTGGACTAACCTTTGTTTCAACAGTGACTTGAGCTGAGATATATTTAAAGACTCCTTTGCTCTCAAGCCCTCCCATTTCAAGGTTTGTGCATCCTAAGCTCACCCCTACTCAACCCCCCGCCCACCCCCTTTTTAGGTCAAGCCTGGGCAGCGCATGCGCTTTTCTGCAAAGCATGCTGTGTTCAGGTAGGGACTTGAAGCTGTGCCCGCTCTCTGCCCATATTTTTCATAGGCTTATGTCATTGTCCACTAAAACTGTGGCGAATCCTTGGTCAATAGGCTTAGTAGTCACTCCTTAGTACCGCCTTGTCTCATTTTGTAACCTACCATGGTGACACCCCCTGTTACGTGTGTTGTTACTCGATAGGCTTTAATTACACTCTCTAAGCACTATTTTCTCAAATAGCTTTGCTCTGACTGCTGTTGCAGGCAGGACATGCTCTCTACTAATGCTTTTTTTTTTTTAAATGTTATAGAACAAACGCATTTGCAATAGGTCTTGCATTTGCAAGAATTTAAGCTATTGGCATTGTAAATGGCAATGTCTTTCATTTATCTGTTTTGATAATTAACACATAAATAAAAGGCATTCCCATTTACAATGCAAATAGCTCAAACGCTCGTAAATGCGAGACCTATTGCATTGCAAATGCTTGTTGTCATTGACAAACAGCTCTTTGTGCCACTGCAGCCGGTTAAACATTCAACCAATAGTTATGATCTGTACAAAGCTCTGGCCAGCTTTCTTTTTCCATCAGGTATTGTTTCTTATTTTTTTTTATCGAAAGTTTTTATTTGACACAATACACATACCAAATGCTTTGAGCGTGCATGACTGTTCCTTAACCCCTCCCATGCTCATGACGAGCTCAGCTCATCATGAGGCAATGTTGCGCTGTGCTCATGACGAGCTGAGCTCGACATGACCCGCGCGGCGCTCACACGCGGGGTTAATTCCCCCGCGGTGCTGAGCATTCCATAGAAACGGGCGTGGTCATAACAAGCTCAGCTCGTCATGAGCACAGCGCCACTGTGCTGCATGACGAGCCGAGCTCGTCATGAGCACCGGGGTGCTGCGCGCGCCCCCAATCCCCCCAGCCCTGCGGCCAAGGGGTTAAAAGGCCTTGGCAAAGTCAGAAGAGTTGCCTTTAGTCACCAAAAAAAGGTTTTGGGGAATGAGCGTGAAGTTCTTTTTTTCTGGCAGGTGTTTACGGTTGTGTATCTGGAGATGGCACTTTATATTGTTCGCAGTTTCCACAGTGAGGGCTGTGGATTGAACTCCTGGGTCTGATATCAATTATACTTACTGAAAATGTGTAAAGTACACAAGCAGGGCATGCTAGAGTATACATCTCTTCTGCTCAGTTGGTTTATTACTCGCTTAATTTGGCAGCTTCAGAAGATCTGAATGGGGATTGCTAGACTCTTATTAGTGGAATAACTATAGATGTTTGCAGTTTCAGCAAAGAGACCAATATTTGAATGGGTACAGAGTGTGGAATCCTCCTATATACCCCTAAGCCAGTTTGACGGATAATTGTACATTATTAGAAACGGTGGCTCGGGGCAAGCTATTCTCCAACACAGAACAGCTGCAGCAGTGGTAGAAATAGTGCCCGATAGACACACAAACACACACAATCAATCAATCAATCGCGGCATTTGTATAGCGCGCTACTCACCCTGGAGGGTCTAAAGGCGCTGGGGGAGAGGGGTATGTTACACACACCCCAGTTAAAGTGTAGGCAGCAGTAGTGCTTCATTCAGATACATAAATAATACAATAGGATCATCTTAACTCCAGGACTGAATCTAAATTGAGTAGGCAGCTTTATAAAGTTTAAAAAGGAACTCCACTTAGTGGTTCGGTTTGGTTTTATATCTTACAGCTTTATGAACATTAAAAAGAAGAAAAAAAATGGGTTACTGATTTTAATGTAATCTCTACGGGGGCGAGGCTTGCTCACCGGCCAGCTGAGGACCCGGTGCTCTTAGCTCTGATATGCAGATGAATCATTTATCAGTTTTAATGAGTTAAAAATAGCTCGAGTTATTTTTAAATCCTGCCTCAGTCCTCCATTCCCAACATTCTGCTGGTAAACTTCCTGCACAGAAAAGGAGATAAGAAACGTGTAGCTGGATGAATGTGCAGACTGAGTCCAACAACAGCACCCACCTCTCTGTGGTGTTATATCCGGCCACAGCTACAGTCTCCCATCTGACCCCGCCTTGACAGCCGAATAGAGCATAAATGACGCGGTTGTTGGGCATAGGACCATAAAGAAGTACGAAGGGGATTAGGAGAAGGACAATTGTGGTCGCTCATAGCAAAGTCAAAGAGAAACACTTCTAGTGCCACCTGTCGGCGCATCCAGCCACACCTCTGTGCCCACAAGCCGCGAATAGCTGCCAAGCGGGCCCATGCATAAGGCTGAGGGATGTGGAATTCGTCTGGATTTAAACTCATGGGGCAGATTTACAAGCCCCTTGCCCCACTTTTGCGTCACTTTTAACCCTGGGAACAGTGACGCAAAAGTGGTGCAAGGGGCTTGTAAATCTGCCCCATGGTTTTTCAAATCACAGCACATATCATTATGAGTGTTCAACTCACTGAGCCCTCCTACTGGCTTCTTAATTGCACCAGGATGCACATGTATTTGCTCACTGTGTCAGCTGTCCGGGGACTGACTTTAGAAAGTAGAGGTTCAGCCTTCACAGAGGAGAAAATAGTTTATCAACCTCAGAAAGATGATATGTTGCGCAGGCCCTTCTCTGAATCAAACGTATGACTGGTATATTACTCCAGACACCAGCATCAATGGCTACATTTGGAAAGACATTTTCCTAATTTACATGTATAAAACACTGAAGAACCACTGAGCTGCCTGCTTTCGTAAGGCAGCAGAACTATCTCTCTGGTTACACAGTTCGAGGTGAGACAGAACATCCAGGCTTTAGGAAAACACAGAAGAGCCTTCTCTCAACCTTCACGGAATTACAGGTTCTGGCCTCAGACAGATGAGCTATTGCTGTTATGCGTGACCACTAATTCTCAAAGCGGCCTGTGTCCTTATGTGCCATGTGATTACTACAAGGTCCCAGATTAAGGTTCAACTCAGCAAGCTGTGGCTGCTGCTATGACTGGTAGCACTGATCCAGGTTATGCATTCCCTTCAGGTTACATGTCTTACAGACAGAGTAGCTATAAATAAGATCACAGATATTGTCTTGAAAGTTGTATCCTCATTACTTCTATATGTACAATTACTGTTTACACAATGCCTCTATTTGAAAGGTGCAAAAAGAACAACTGATGAACAGAATGCAGAACAATGTCATACATTCACCCCAGTACAGAGATCTGGGCCTAAATCCATCGTTTTTTTGCTCACCATGCCATTCCAATTTGAACCCAGACATATGCAAATCAGGCTTGACCCTGTGCCCAATGGGAACAGGCCAGCCCAAACTGCCAGGCCAGTACCTCCCTGGACTGAAAACAAGCACCCTAGAACCGGTTTCGGGGTTTTACCCCTCATCAGGCATGATAGCTTGATTCCAGTGGTTGGACAGCACGGGACCCAACTCTGGGCATACCCGTCCCACTCAGGGTGACAAATACAATAAGAACAACTGATAAACAGAATGCAGAACAGTGTCATACATTCACCCCAGTACAGAGTTCTGGGCCTAAATCCATTGTATTTTTTGCAAGCTAGCCTGGCTGATGAGGGCTGTTAGCCCGAAACCAGTCCCAGGATACTTGTTTACGGTCCAGGGAAGACATGCTTTACAGTTCAGGCTGGACTGTTCCCATGAGGCACAGTGTCAAGACTGATTTGCATATAGCTGTGTCTGAACTGGGGTGGCGAAGTGAGCTGAAGAACGATGATGGATTCACCCCAGATCTGTGACTGGGGGTGAATGTCTAAAAAGTTTCAGTGCTCCGTCCATCATCTCCTTGTTTTTGCTTTGTTCGCACTAAGTTGGCAGGGTATGCCCAGACGTGGGTTCCTTTCTCACTTTGCCACTGGATTCAAGCTAGCCTGGCTGATGAGGGTTGATAGCCCAAAACTGGTCCTAGGATGCCTGTTTCCGGTCCAGGAAAGACATGGCTTGGCAGTTCGGGCTGGACTATTCCCATGAGGCACAGGGTCAAGAATGATTTGCATATAGCTGTGTCTGAACTAGGGAGGCGAAGTGAGCTAAAGAAGGATGATGGATTCAACCCAGATCTGTGACTAAAAAGTTTCAGCGCTCTATCCATCATCTCCTTGCGTTTCTCTATTTGAAAGGTTCACACTTGCATAGTTTCGATATAAACAGGGCCATGGAATTCAGCGGGAGACGTAAGCAAACATTAAAAAAATTGAATCTTCCAAAAAAAGAAAAAAACAAGAATTGAGGTGGGGAATGTGAGGCAGGAAGGATAGCTGCACCGTGGAGGAAGTCTGCGGGCCCATTCTCGCCTCCATTTCCTGGTGTCGGCCTGCCTCTAAACCAGCGTACCCCGCTACTATATCCCCAAATTCGAAGATGGAAAAGTGAGGCCGAAAACCACAGTAAGTGAATTGGTGGGGAGAGGAAGGAATGGAGGCAGGGTCCAGGATATAACTGGAAGTTAGTCAGGGCAGTGGCCTTCTCCAAGGTCTGTGACCTTTCCATGCTTAAATGTCTCAAACCCAGATCTCTCTACTGCCTTAGTCTGCAGAACACTCGTTGCTTTGGCAGTTTTTACACTGGCCGGAGACTTCCAATAATGCACGCTTTCACAAAAATCTTTGGAGAACACTTTAATGCATCTTTTCTTGAGTTGCCTCCTTATCGCTCCCAAAACCTGTTTTTTATTGTCATTTCTGTAGTCTATGTTCTCGAAAATGTTCAAGCACATTGTTAAGGGCCTGTGCCAAGCTGGCACCGCATCAAGACTTCATTAAATGGCTGCCCCGTCGCGCCAAATTAAAGCGCAGCCGCGTGCCTCGGATGCATCGGGCGCCGTGGCGTGCAGGGACGCACGTAGCGTGCGCTCGGGAATGACCGGACTGTATGCGGCCTGTGAGTCAGCACGCGGACATCCTGGCATGCTCGCGCCGTGTGTCCGCGCGACGTCACGCACGAGGGCGGCTGTGCGCAGAACGCTGCGTTCGAGGAAGGCACCATGACGCTGAAACCGTATCAGATCTTGAACAGTCAGAGCGTGAAGACCTCGCCATTAATTTAAATGCCCTCGCCCTGTGCAGTATAACAAAAAAGTGACTGGCAATATGAGTGCAAAAGAAAATTATAATGTTCAAAATAAACCTGAAAAGTCAATTAGAGAGAAAAATACTTGCATAAAATTGATCATCCTCTGGGTCAGGAATATTTTAGTGCATAGCGCTGCACGCACTTTGTGGGCAGTGCTACATTTAGGCCGCAGAGGGGCGCTGACGTACAGCAACACCACCAGTGGCCTCTAGGGGCAGCAGATTAGATTGCCCCCAAGCCGCCATGGTTTTGTTGCTAGTAGAGGGAGACACCCCAAATGGCAAACTGTCATTTTGCCTGGGACTACGAAAATCCTTACACTATTCCATATACATTTTAAAACCAATCTGGCAGAGGGGATAGTCAGCCAGCCCCCACCTGGAGGAAGACAGTGACAATCTAAGAGAAACAGCCCAGTACATTTCACGCCCTGTAGTTGTAAGAAATTGGGGCAGGCAGGCATTCAAAGGCAGATCATATCAGGTATAATAGGAAGGGATTCATTTACAAACACAATCACCATCGCACAGGACTGCTTAGACGCAGGCGGACCAGATCTCACAGGTACAGACTTTAAAAAGTAGAGGTCAGCCTTCAAAGGGATGTTACACAAGACGATAATGGTTTATCAACCTCAGAAGGATGAAACGTTGAGCAGGCCCTGCTGAGAGCTAAACGTATGACCGGTATATCACGACAGACACCATCAGCAAAGGCTATATTTGGAAAGCCAATTTCCTAATGTATAGGTATAAAACACTGAAGAACCACTGAGCTGCCTGCTTTCGGTAAGGCAGCAGAGCTATCTCTCTGGTTACGCAGATTTTACAGATGCTTGGATTAGGCAGGAGGGCTATACTCCAGGTGAGACAGAACAGCCAGGCTTTAGGAAAACACAGAAGAGACTTCTCTCAAGCTTCAACAAATTACAGGTTCTGGCCTCAGACAGCAGAGCTATCGCTACCTGATGTAGACCGGAAAAGTACAGGCCTCAGCCACCATGGTTGAATAAAGGTTATCAGCCAGTACTAGCTTTTCCTCCAATAGCGCTTTGTATTATGGGACTTGTACATGTGTTTGTTCTCCCCATAGGTTTAAAAATGTAAAGAGTTCAAAATCTAGGACTTGCTTATGGTGTGCACATGATATGGGACCACCACTTGCTATTACAATGATACAATAAGAAAAATATGCACAATTATACAATAAAAAGGACAGTGTTTGCATGGATCCGTGCACTAACTGAAGATGGTTGCATGGCCCTGTTGTTCTTACGCATCTTTTCAAAAACATTGTGATACCTATCAGTACTTTTGGTGGTGAAGACTCGTCATGCCGCTCTTTTGACATGTATCGGAATGGGTTCTCCCCCGCGATTGTCTTTGGTTTTCTTTTCACCCATGCCCACTATGAGAGTTAAAGTGTGTTTACATTCATTCATCCGACCATCAGTTCACATGTCCACTCAATCCTTCCGCACTACCCTTCATCCAACGAGCCAGCCAAGCAGTCAGTCACCCATCCACTTACCTGACCAATGTCAACTAACCTAGACTTCAATATCTGAGTTTACTCCTCTCTCCTGACATTCAAGGATAGTTGGTGACCGGACTGTGTTGACCACCTTATTTTTCATGCTGTATTTTTTTATCCCTGGTTTGCTTCCTTACTACCTGCCTACTATGTAATGCAATTTCCGTCTGTTTTTTCTTTACAGTGTATATGCAAAGCTCTTTGATACCTACGGGTCAAGCTAGCGCTATATAAGACTTTTAAAAATAAATAAATAAATCTATTCATCTGCACTCTCGCCATTCACCAATCTGTATCTATTCATTCAACCATCAACCCATCCATTCGCCCACATAATCTTTCATCCATCTGCCCAGCCTCTCAGCCTTCCTTTCATCATGTTCTCCGCCCATCCATCCGGTATTTGATATGCGCAGACCATCGTCCGTGTGCCAAGACCATCCATCCATTCATCCATGAATTAATCCATCGATCCATACATGCGTCCCCATAAAAGTCAGTCGTTCCATCCATACATTCATCAATCCATCCATGTGTGAATCCAGCCATCCACCTATGCATCCCCATGAAAAACACAGCTAGTCGTTTCATTCATTCACCCACCCACCTAGCCACCATTCATCCATCTATCCATGAGTGAATCCACCAATGCATCCCCATAAAAACACAGCCAGTCGTTCCATCCATCCATCCATCCATCCATCCATCCATCCATCCATCCATCCATCCATCCATCCATCCATCCATCCATCCATCCATCCATCCATCCATCCATCCATCCATCCATCCATCCATCCATCCATCCATCCATCCATCCATCCATCCATCCATCCCGCTAAAACACGCAGCCATTCATTTCCCCATCCATCCATTCCCCCGGCTATGACCGGCACGTGTAAACTCTCCTTTCAGAAAAAGAATGTACGGGGGTTCAGCGCGGAGTTTCCACCCTGCAGACGTGCGGCTCCCCACGTGGTGAAACAACCCTGTTCTCTCTCTCAGCATCGCGCGTTAATTCGAAGCATATGCGGTTTATGCATTAGGGGGAACGGCGCGGGACTGCCGGGTGCCAAGACACCCACTGCTTCCCGGCTGCCGGCGACCTTTCACCCAGTGAACCCTGTACAGACAAAGGACCTGGGAGAGCGGGGAGAAAGCCTGACTCAGAGAATCACCATTTGGACCAGAATATCTAGATAATAGACCACGGGGCGTCGCATCCATTATCTCAGTAATAAACACAATTAATATACACAAGTCCACACATTTTTCAACCGCACGTAGGACGTTCGTCCCACACAAATGCGTCAACGCGCGAGCGCCATGTTTGTTCTGAAGTCGAAACTGGAAACAAACTTTCATCTTGTCAGACAAGGGCGCGTGCCGCAGCAAAGATGGCGCGGGCGAAATGCAAGCAAGGGACATGGGGCCCAGTTGGATGTTTATGTAGTAAGTCACAAATCGGGGGCCCCAAGGGTGCAAGAGGCCGGGCCATCACCCTGCCAAAGTCCCCCAACCCTTCAAAGGGCACCCATTCAGCCCAGTGCCAATGACTATCTGTGAAAAATTCAAGACACAAGGGCCCCTCTTCACATATTGGAGGGGGGCCACATTCATGATTCAGTGGACCCCCTCAGTCCTCTGGACCCCGGCGCCACTGTACCTGCTGCGCTGTACCTACGCCATATGAAATGATACATAGAAGTCTATTTACTCTGGCGTAATGGTACTCAGCCCTTCAGCACAATTACGCAGGGGAAATTTATGTCCAAGGGCTACAGTGTTGGAGTTACAGGCCGGGTTACCCTTTCTGTTTTTTTGAACGCCCACAACACACATCTACTTTCGGGCTCTTTTCTACGCAAGAAATAGTAGAGACATGTTGTTGAAAAGACCTGGAGAAAAGCTGCTTCCTGGATTGGGCTGCCACCTGGCTAATTTTTAATGGTTGGCACCAGACAATTATGTGAGCATTACCAGAGAGTGGCTTTTGCTCCGCCCACATGTTGGGAGCCAGGGGTACATGTTTTGATAGGGCAGAAGTTGTGTGCTTACACATAAAAGTGCTACCCCTCCACACAGCTGCGGTCATTTTGTTTGTTTATCCAGCTGCCTGAGCTTGAACTTTCAGGGGCACACACAACATTGTAATGCTATTAAAATGTCTTAGATTACTAGATAATTAATGCTGTTATTCTCTTGTGGCAGCTCAGATGGCGGAGTGGCAGTCATTAACATAAATGGAGTTTTAGGCCTGGCTTGACAGTGCAACTGTCACCTGACCTTTTAACGTTTACCAATATTATTCTACAGTTTTTCGCTTTCACACAAATACATATCCATTCCCATGCTATCCGCCAGTAATACTTTACTTTGCAATGCAGCATTCCTTTAAAGCCAGACCTATTGGCATTGCCAATGCGTTTTTTGGTTTTTTTTACCAGCCTGACCTGTGTTTATAAGTCCAGGCCTGATAAAATATTAAGAAAAACAGCGAAATCCGATATTTTTTTTCTGTGTGAAGCATAAACAAAAAACAGCAAACCAATGAAGAAAGTTGTTAGAAACGATTCGAGAGCTGCATAAATCATTTCAGAAGACCTGACTTGACTTACTTTCTTCTCTACTCAATAATATGAATCCATGTAATTACCGGCAGAGTCACTGTGGCACATTTTCCGGTACATATCAAAATGTTGTCTCTGGAACCTTTGTTTTAACTTTCAGAGTGAAGATAAAAAAATTACCCACTTTTTCCATCCAAATTCTAAATATGACAGTAACTGTCGTTGGTAATGGTAATACAGTGGCATCCATTTTGATCACATTTTCCATCAGACTCTAGATTGGGAATTTGTATCCAAACATATTTCCTAACCGTCCCCACTCAGGGATTATCAAATATGCAAAAATATGCAAACACTTGAAAATAAAGGTCCTGATTCACAAAGATAAACTGAGACGAAAATCTAACTTTATGACTTTTGGTATTCACAAAGGGCACTCACAAGTAGTAAAGTTAGACTCTTGCCTCAGTTAAACTTACATTTTGGCCTTAAGTCTAGCTGAGACCAAAAGTCTTTAGTCTAAGGACTCAGTTAAACTTAAGACCAAAAGTTAAGTTTAAATGAGGCAATGGTCTAACTTTACCACTTGTGAATGCCCCTTGTGAATACCAAAAGTTGTAAAGTTAGACTTTCATCTCAGTTTACCTTTGTGAATCGGGACCAAAGTGTAGGCCTATAAAGTTCTCATACAGTGTAAAGTTTTTTCCCCTGCAGAGTAAGCTCTGTTGGATGTATGCTAATTAGAGATTCCATGGTACTTTAAATGTCTTTGGCATTTCTATCTGTGGTTTTTTTCTGTTCATGTTCGTGGAAGGGGTAAGCTTAGCCTAAATGTATCTCAGGAGTTCTGCAGTGAGGATGTTTGTCAGCAGGAGTCAAAGGCGTCTGGAGTCAAAGGGCGTGGCAGTCCAGGAAATGAGCGCATAGATTTTTTTCTTGGAACAAACTCGCACACTTTCCTGAAAGCAGATTTAGTTTCACATTCACTTCTTGCACACTGCCAGTGTTTTTCGTCGCCCAGTTCCCAGGAAACAGTACATCTGAAATTCCAGCCTTACGCAATTGCTCAGATTTTGGAATGTACAGAGAAGGTGTTTAGCAAAATATTGAATGCAAAAAAAATAATTGATGGACAGAATGCAGAACAATGTCATACATTCACCCCAGTACAAGTGACCCTGCGTAAAATACTGAGCAATTGGTAAAACTTTATAAAAAATGTTGATTCAAAAGTTTTTCAAAAGATATTTTTCTGGAGATATTGTGTTTTTAAATTTAAGGGCAGTTTACCTAAAGCAACAGTGAAGCCAGTGGTACGCTGCAAAACAATGTGTCCCCTGCAGAATGTGACGAGGGGACCCTGAGTCGTCCACATCTCATAGATATCTAGGAGCCCATTAGGATGTAGGGCGGATCGGTGGCGATCCGCCCTACATCCTTCCCCGCCCGCCACCCATTATCCCCCACCATATTAGTATTGGGGGGGTTAAGGCGGCGGACGGGAAGACCGTCTGCCGCTTTTCCGCCCGGTCGACAAGTCGACCAGGCGGAAATGGGTTTATATGGTGGCGTGTCTGCTACACACCGCCATCCATATTTGCATGGGGGCAAAAACATGCCTTCCCGTGGCGGCAAAGGCATGCAGATTCGGCTTTCGGGGGACCGTTGTAGGCCCCCAGGGTATTGGGGGGGTGGGGGTACGCACATTGGCGGCAGGTCCCAGCAACGCTAGGGTGTGTCGTCCGACATCCTAATGGGCCCCTAAGTGCCCTTATGCTGAATGTGTGCCCCCTAAAGGTTTGTGGCAAAAATCTCAGTTTTAGATACAGGTCTTTATTCATTTAATGAACTTACAGCCACACATCTGGCAGTGGTGACTCCTGAACTGTGCATGTTGGGAAAATTACACAGGACTAGCGAGAGTAAACAGAACTGTACATTTATTGGCTTGTCACTGATTTCGGTTACAAGGAAGACTGCAATTGGCTGGAAGGCAGGGACGGCTCCAAGTTTGGATGCGTGGTTACAGGATGCGCGGAGCTGAACTAGAGCAGAGATCCCAGCAGTAAGGGGGGGGCAGTTGTTGGTGGGAAGACCTGGATGTAATAATGACCACACTATATGCTAAGTCCAACGAAAGGCCCCTATGAAGGTTAAAAGTCAATGTATGTCTTCTATTAATTTGTCTGAATTTCCCATGCTGGTATAGTGGATTCAAAACAGAATCCCTCAGGCTCTAAATGATCGAGTTGCTTTAGTATATCGCTGGCGTCCTACCTATGCGTGCTTTTCTGTCAAATTAACCCAGCAGTGATGACAACAAGCAAATCTTGCAGTTTTGTGGTTGAAGAGTATTCTCTCAAGAGTTAAATTAGATTGTTTCTTGATGTTTGTTTTTTGGTGAGACATTCTTAAAAATGTTTGTTTCTTCTATTTTTGCTCTCTTTATATAGACAGCTCATTATATAATATGTACCAGGAATGTGCGCCGGGGACATTAGAGATACCACTGTAATCACCCTATGCTATAACTGTATTTTACTTACCTCTATACAGTAAAGTGCAACCTGTGGACCTGAATGAATATAGTTTGAAAAACAAATAAAAATCTACCTAGAAAACAAAATGGCATCTGTAGATGAATGCTCAACCCTGGTTGCAATCTCTGATCAAATCTTATCACAAATTAGGATAATTGATTCAAGGATGGTCACCAGAAATGTGTGTGTCTCTGCTACGGCCATCTTTGCATAGATTTTCTTAAAGCTTAAAAGGTATGTTGTTTGGTGTTTACTGTATATAGTGTGTGCATGACATGCAGAGACAGCCATCTTGGAACTGCTGGAAAACAAATTTAAGATGGCGACCCACTAATACAGCAACAGGTGGAACTGATAGCACAGGGCTGCTGAAGGACTAATGGGATCTGGGGGTAACAAGTAGCTTTTAATAAAGAAATGACTGCTAGTGATAGTAAGAGAGCAGGAAGGGACAGAAAGTGGGAGAAATGAGTTACTGATATCTACTGCAATGCAAGATGGAATGTCAGCAGTGAAGAGATATATGCAACCAAATGAACACACAGGGAAGCTGAAATGCTCCTTGGCCAGGACAAACAAGAGTGTGAAAAAATACATCAACATATGAGCATGAAAGTGAGATAGGCAAGAAAGTTATCTAATTATGAGAATGGGCTGACCCAAAGGTACTCTATTTATTGTATTGTTCATATTACGTCTTGGTCAACAAACAGCTAATTCAGTTCGTAGATGAGGCCTAAAAAGGATTCAGTTCAGGACAAGGCAATGTTATGTCTCACGTAAGAATGTGTAAAGATTTTTTTTACAACTGTAAAGTTTTTAAAAGGTTTGAGATGTTTTCAATACATGGAGTTTCATAAGTGTCTTGGTGTAAGAACAAAATGTGCAAAATGTGCATTGCAAACTAATTTTAACCTAATTGCAAGTTAATTAGCACTCTACGCAACCCTGTATGCAGGCTTCTCTCAGAGTATAGTTTTTGCAACATAAATCCTTGCAAAATCCACGTTTTCATAACCATGTGAGACAGCCTTTATCTTCACACCTTTGCACATTTGAAAAGTTTTCAATGCAACATCATGGGTATTGCGATAAAAGAACTTTGTAAATTTGCACACCCTTAATCCCAATATTGTGACACCCTTGAAGGAGAATGTCAAAGTCATTTAGTGTAAAAGGTAGCTGGGAGATAACAACAGATTATGTCCACCATGCCGGTGAATATGTCTCTAGGGCATGCATGCTTTTTTTCAGTGAACTGTTGGCAAGAGTTGGCAAAAGGTTGTCAGTAAACCAGTTTCTAATGAGAGATTATTTAGCAAGTGAGATCGCTTGCAAGAGTTGGAAATAGAAAAGCTGAGGTGGGAAAGATGTAATTTAGAGGTCCTGCCCATTTTACTTGTTTAGATGGGTTTTGTATAATGATCAGATTTCATGAAAATGAAGTGGACACATCAAATTTTAATTCAGTTGAACAAAAACCACTTTTGGGAATGAAATACAGTATGGAGAGATATAACTCAGTATGTATAAAGAAGGACTCTCTGTTATTAATAGACGTTCCTAGGACAGGGTAAATACAATTGAAAGTATAAGAAAATCTCTAGGCAGCAAATTGGTCAATTGGATTATTGGACCATAGCTAACAAGCAATGATACTGAACCCAAAGAAGAAATATAAAAACGTGGAATTTTATTAATACAATATATTAAAATCAAGGCTCAAATTTGATACAACATAAATTCAAAGAAATATCCATAAAACAGCTGAACAATATGAAAAGATGAGAAAAATTAGGAAAAGATTCAGGAAGAAAGACAATTATACAGCTGGGTAGGTGTAATTATGGATACTTCGATATTGCTTTCACATATTGAAGTCTGAAAATTCACAAGATATGAATGAAGCTGTAAACTGCACATCAAGCTTTACAAAAAACAATGTAAATGATTATGTATACAGTGAGCCAAAATGGATTACACAATACATTGGAAAATAATTGGTATATTAAAATAGTGCAATGTCGGTTCTTCAGAAAATTGAAGAACTTTGGAAAAAAAAGTTCAAGAGTGGTCACCCCTGCAGTACTTTGGTGAAGCGCCATATAAATTCAATAACATAAACACAAGTTGTCGGAATATTTGCTATGTTCAGGTAAACATTGTATTTCAATTCTTTATTCAATTTTTAAGAAATGTAAGCAAGCAATGGTCAATAATCACGTATCTGCACAAAAATACAAAATGCCAAGAATACAATATGAATTATAAGCAGGACTAACACAAAAAAAGAAAAGCAAAACAGCATAAGGAGCGACACTAGAAGTTTTAAGGAAAAGTGAGTGTGTACTCCAAAGAAGATCTCAAGAATTTTTCAGAATTAATATTCGTTCCCAGGTGTTGTAGTACAAAGGACAGAGATGTTTTTCTTTGCAGAAAGGTATCTTTATTGTTGTGCATAGGACATGAACAGCCGACACGTGTTTCGCCCCCTCATGGCGATTTGCACCGGGGCTTTCTCAAGGCTGTAGAAAAAGACGGAATGTTTTAATAAGGTGTACAAGATGAAAGCAGTTGACCCCAAGAGGAACAGAAAGACACCAAGGTGCAAGGGTGGTTGTGAAGATTTATAGTATCAAGGCATCAGAGCCTTTTCTACTTTTTCAAGTAGCGGTGAAACTTGAAGTGGATATAGTTATTGTGACTAAAGTTGTGCTGGGATACTTGAAAAAGTAGAAAAGGCTCTGATGAGATTCACCCCGTCATTACCATCTGGAAACTCAATAGATATGTTCTTCTCCAAAGTGACCGAAGACCTCAACAAGGAATTTGATCGATACAAAGCCAAGCAAAAATACATCCCAAAAACATCACTACCAAAGAAAGACTGGCACTGACTGAAATAAGACAAAATGAAGAGCTGACAATCAAAGAAGCTGACAAAGGGGGAAATGTCGTCATCCTTAATACCTCGGACTATCTCTTGGAAGCACAACGGCAATTGGAGGACACAACATGCTACCAGGTTCTAGAAAACAACCCTACCCTGCAAATTCAAGAAAGACTATCTGCGTTACTTGACCTCTGTCAAGAAAAAGGCCTACTGAGCATAGAGGAAAAAAATCTCCTATATATCAAAAACCCGATTGTACCAACCTTGTACCTATTACCTAAGGTGCATAAGCCTGGGCGAATACCGAAAGGAAGACCTATAATCGCTGGTATTGATTCTGTCTGCTCAAATCTAGGGGCTTTCATTGACGCAGAGTTACAGCCTCTCATGAGATCTCTCCCCTCTTTCATCAGGGATACTAAGGATGTACTTCAGAAACTAGAGAATATTGAATGGCAGGAAGATTATTTTTTGATTGCAATTGACATCACCAGCTTATAGACCTCAATCAAACACACAGATGGGATAGCTGCAACAAGAAGGTATCTGCAAACTCGCTCAGTACACCTAACAGCTCGAAACAGAATGATTCTTGACTTTCTGGAGTTCTGTCTTTTTAATAACTACTTCCTCTTCAATGGGAAATATTATTTACAACTGCGGGGGACCGCTATGGGGGCAAAATTTGCTCCCCCATATGCCTGTCTCCTGATGGGAAAGGTGGAGCAACACTGGCTTTGGCAAGAAAGATCGGAAGATGTAACTGACAACATTATAATGTGTGGTCGTTACATAGACGATATTTAATGATTTGGCAAGGAACAGAGAACAAACTCAAATCATTCATCAAGTCTATGTCACCTAACCAATGGGGTATTGAAATCACTCACAATATTTCAAAAACAGAAATTGAATTTCTGGACCTGTCTATCTACGTCTCAAATAATCAGTTACACACTAAAATCTATAGAAAGCCAAGCTCTGCAAACTCTATCCTGCATGCCACTAGCAGCCACCCTGCCCATACCATTACAAATATCCCAGGAGGGGAGTACAGACGAGCACGCATGAACTGTAGCTCTGTGGAAGAGTATGAAACGCACTCAGCCAACATAACTGAACGTCTTAAACAAAGAGGTTACAAGGAACAACCACTATCTAAGGCACTAACAAAATTCAAAAGGACTGACAGGCAAAGGTTACTACACAACAACCAAGTGCGAGAGAGGAAATAAATAATTCGGTTCAACACCGAATATAACAGCGGACAACAATACATCCGCAAGACCCTACAAAAATACTGGCACCTGTTGAAAGACAATCCAACCCTGTCCAATGCACTACAAGATAAACCTCAGATGGGCTTCTCACGGAGCAGAAACCTAAGAGACATTTTATGCCCATCATTTTTGGATATCAAACCAAAACCAAGATCCTTTCCACCTCAGACCGTGGGTTTTTACACTTGTACGAACTGTTCAATCTGCAAACTGGGCAAATCAAGAACCAAAGAGGTCTCAATCAATGGTCACAAACATAAGATCATCGACCTAATCAACTGCGAAAGCACCTATGTAATTTACCTAATAACATGCCCTTGTGGTCAACACTACATCGGTAGTTCAAAAAGACCCTTGAAAGTTCGGATACAAGAACACTATCGGAACATCCATGGAACAGACACTAGACAATCCATTGTAGAACATTTCTTACGACATCACAAGAACAACCTGAACTTTTCGTTTGTGGGAATAAAAAGACTAAAAATACCCAAACGAGGAGGCGACTTGGACCAAATGCTTCGTCGGGAAGAAAGTGCACTAATCATAGGTATGGACACAGTAAAAAATGGGCTGAATCAGGAGTATGAATGGCATCACTGGCTGTGATCAATTTCACCTTGCCACTCCATGAGAAGATGCAGCAATGACATGGACATGGCCATAAGCCCAAAACTAATAAATATGGACACAGCTATAAGCTTACATTTGAGGATATGAACAATGGTAGTAGGCCCTGTATCGATGTGCAGTCTTTTCAGTTAGACCTCTTTAGACAATCCACTGCTTTTGATAAAACCAGCCCAATCAACAATGTGGATTTGCTGAGAGCCTATTTACAAATGTTAGATAATGCGATACTGATATTTGCCCCATTAATAAACCCTATTTTTTAATATGGCTTATATTACCCTCTAAATTCTACCATCAGATCAGAACCCAGTGTGAGTCACCCGACTGTGCCCAGCTAACAACTTCTATTCTCCTACCTCTACCTGCCCTGTAGACTATGAACCCTCGCTTGTTGACAGGGTCTTTCTATTTAAATACAATTAGAATTCTGAATTTTCAATATAAATTACTTCCCAATAGCGTTTCTTTTTGTAATTTTGACAAATAATATTCAAATCATAGGGTACAGAACTAAAAAACACTATATCTGTCCTGTGATGCCCGGGCCACAATTGGCTGCTACCCTGCTAACTAGGCATTCACACCACTTACAAATGGCAGCCATCGCACCGAGTGCAGTATATGTGACCTGGCAAACTCGAGCATAAAAATTTATTTTCTATTTCTGTTTAACTGACATTATTTAAAACTTACAGAGCACAGTTACATATGTGTGAAAATCGGGTTTACCTAAAATGAAAGTATCGAAATCTGAAATGCAGCTAAGTCTATCTAGACAAATGCGCCTATCCGGTTCCCCTTCCGGTTCACATCGTTTAACTACCGGGTGACCGCGAGTGTGGAAACTGCCGGGATTCAACCCGAGGACCGCCCTGACGTTTAAGAACTCGGAGCAGGACTGAAGAGGGCATTAGCCAAACGAGTAAGTCTATGGGGAATGTAGACGCTTTTGCCGCATACTTACTTATCTGCCTGCCGGCTCTCACTCGTGATACGGTTAGTACCCCATAGCGCCCACGCCCATTTAGACACTTTAAAAGATCGTGTCCCAGCTTGCGTAAATCTGGGTTAAACCTGCCTGTTTGATGTCGGTCCTCCGGATCACAATAATATTTTGTATTTGTGACTTGCCCAAGTAACTGAATGAATACACTGTGAAGGGTAAATACCTATACTCAATTGCGCGCCAGTCTAAAATAGATAATCAGAACACCGCATGCTGTACAGTCGCCTGTACATTACCGGCTCTTTCCTTTACCAACTACATCTACCTGTGCATAAGCGCTCGAATTTTTAGAACAGTGTTGGTTTTGAAATATGGCTTAGTTGAATTTATGGGGCATTTTTAATGTTGTTCTGACAAGAAGCTAAGACACATGGTACAATATCCGCATAACTATGAAAAAATACTCAAACTGCTAAATAATTAAAATAGGAATCAGAGTTCCGTTAAATGTAAGGAATGTGCACAACTTTACATATTTTAATTTTAATGTCCCTGACCATAGAAACTAAGGCTACACTGCTTTTGACTATTTATTATATTAATGGCCATCTCTTTAACCTAGGTAACCCGCGATATGCAGGTACACCAACCAGGCTTATTTGTCATGAGTAGAGGTGCTATCTATGCAGGTTTAGAGAAAACTTGATGCAATGATTAAAATAGTAATGTCTACAAAATGAAATGTTTAAAAAAATGTTATGTCACAATTTACAATCTGTGAACCAATGTGAATTATTCTGACTTTTGCTATTACAGATAGATGTCACTAACATTGTACGCACTGTCTGTAATTCTCATTTGCTAAAAGCGTTTATCTGAAATGACATGTGGTAGCACCAGACCTGGTGATTGGTTACTAAAAATTAATAATTGTGTTTTGATTTGACAGTAGAACTTTGTTCCTGAAAAACTGTAATTTTGAAACCTTGGATTTTGACACTTTTTGGATAATTAAATACTCGACGTCTGAAAAATAATTAGGTATAACTATTATATATTGTTTTTCACACTGTGACCTCTCTGTCTGCCTATTTACTCTTTGCTCTCTTTCTCAGTTTTTGCTATCCTGGTATACCTTTAGGGTTGCCTGAAGAAATTAGAATACTGAGAAACCACTCTCATATATTTTGCTGTTTTTAATTTATCAGAACTGTCTCACATCCCCTTTTTTTACCGTGCACTCTTTAGTTTGCGCTATCCCAGCACAACTTTAGTCACAATAACTATATCCACTTCAAGTTTCACCGCTACTTGAAAAAGTAGAAAAGGCTCTGATGCCATGATACTATAAATCTTCACAACCACCCTTGCACCTTGGCGTCTTTCTGTTCCTCTTGGGGTCAACTGCTATCATCTTGTACACCTTATTAAAACATTCCGTCTTTTTCTACAGCCTTGAGAAAGCCCCGGCGCAAATCGCCATGAGGGGGCGAAACACGTGTCGGCTGTTCATGTCCTATGCACAACAATAAAGACACCTTTCTGCAAAGAAAAACATCTCTGTCCTTTGTACTACAACACCTGGGAACGAATATTAATTCTCAAAAATTCTTGAGATCTTCTTTGGAGTACACACTCACTTTTCCTTAAAACTTGCTTTGCTACATGAAGCCCAAGAGGTCCAGAGCTTCGAGTGTGTCTCCTTTCAACAAAAATCACAGCTTATTCAAGCGTTGTTAAAGCCTTGGAATTCTTGGACCTTTGCTACTTTATCCACAGCGACACTAGAAGTACTGCAGAAACGAACAAAGTTGATAAGTTGATACATCAAATTTTTACTGAATTATTACAAGAAAGAGAAAGTGAAATGCAAATAACATATAACAGACTTATTGAAACCCATGGGCAGTGAAGTACAATAAGGAGTCAAAATCACTGCACACCTTTGAAGGGGCCCTATATATATTATCAAACTGATGTCAATTGTCATTTAGTTAATAAACAATTTTCTCAAAGTGAGCCACATTGCCCATATCTGCAAGCTAGGAATTAAGCGTTGGTATAACATTAGTTCTACCAAAACGAGAGTGGTGGAGACCCATTTGAAGGTATGGATACTGTGGAATGTATGACGTTACAACGCATACATTTACAACGCATGCCTTTACAACACAGTTTTTACACCTTAACTTCCCTTACAACGCATACATTTACATTGCATGCCATTACAACACATTTTTAAAAACTACACATACAATGCATTCCATTCCATTCAATTATAGTGCATTATACATTTACAACACATACCATTACATTGCATTTATGGTAAGTGTTGGATAGTGTAGGGGTAACATTTACTATTCTAACTCCAGGGGGTGCAACAGTAGGGTAAGTGTTGGATAGTGTATCGGTACTCTGCGTTGTAGTGGTATGAGTTGCAATGACATGCAATGTAATGTCTGCATTGTAGTGACATGCCTTGTAGTGTCATGCCTTGTAGTGACATGCAATGTAATGGCTGCGTTGTAGTGACATGCGTTGGAAAGGATGTTGCGATGTAATCACTGCATTAAAAATGTAGTGCGATGTGATGACTTGGTTGTAAGGGTTGTTTCCCATACTGTGGCATTAAGTCTGCTCTGAAAGCCATGACTGTGCTTCTAAACATTTTACAGCACTCTGATTTCCCGACCTAGGGGCGGGCACGTGCTCTGCCAAATCTCATAAACACACTCTTTCTCAGGCTGGCGAATGGTGCGAGCAGAGATTGACTTCCAGGGATTAAGCCCACAGGATTCCTGTCCATTGATGAGAGAACCCACTGAACTTTCACACAGTGACCTTCAAGGTCGGCCTGGGCAGGGACTGCATGGAGGAAGCCCAGACAGTTACAGCAAAACAAAGCCAGTCTGTACTAGCGACAACAGAATAATAAAATGCAGAGGCATTTGAAGAATGAAGCTTGTGTTTAACAAAAATAATGCCCTTCATCGAATCAGCAAACTCCAGAGACAAAGCTCCTTATGACAGACTGCCAACTTTCTGGGACGGGAAGATCAGAGCAGGGCAGTTGCTACCTTGTTTTTTTTTTTTTTTTTCTTCTGGTGGGCTGCTAATTCTTCTTGGATAGCAAATTTTTTGAAATGCGTTTTCATTTATTTAAGTTAATCATTTTATAATGGGTTTTTAGCTTATGCTTGTTTAAGTATCTGTGAGTAGTGTCAATCACTGTTGGTGAACAAGCTGAAGGATCGAACTTTAAATAAAGACGGAAAAAAATGTCTTACATGCTCATCTTGCATCCAGACATATTTAATGAGGAAATTCTGCAGCAGCGAAATATCCATTTCGGGGTTCAGTGTTTCCTGGAAGCTGTTTCCTCACATTATTTTGGGTTCCACAGCTCGAAATGGAGAATATAACCACATTAATTGTGAATGATGGAGGTCAGAGTAAAATTGCAACCCTCTTTGTTTAGGTTTCCATCTGTTTGGATTGTGTATTTTCCCTTCTTTTCTACCCATCCAAGTTAACTAAACTTTAACTAAATGTTTTTTAGAAAATTTAAAGTGTGCTGTTTTATTGAAATCCCAATGCAATGGAGAACAGCATGGTGAAACTATCCTCTGGCAAGACTCACGGTGAAAATGTACTCTGGCAAGACACAAAATGTGGTGGTGGGAGTGACATAACCGTTGTTGTTTACACCCTTGATCATGAAAGGTGGTTTAATACGAGCTGCTGGGGGAGAACAGTCAATTGCAGTCAACATATGGCCCGATAATACACATAGGGGTCCATTACGATGGTGGGCGGACCGTAATGGTACACGGGACCGGCCACGAGAGGTGTGTGTGGCGGTCCTGCCATGGCAATTAGGATTCCACTGCCACGGAAATATTGCATTGTGGTTGGCGGTGCTTTAAGCAGCACCCGCCACAATGCATTATATGCATGTTGTGTATTGGCATGCACAACGTGACAGGCACCGCAAGGTGTCTGCCACCTTGTGTATGCCAATGTTGGGGGGGTACCATAGGTACCTGCCAAGTGCAGCCCCCACACCCCTGGGGGCCCACTACGGCCCTCAAAGTGAAATCCGCATGCCTTTCCATGGCAGAGTCTCCGCCATGAAAAGGCATTGAAAAAGCCACATGCTAATATGGATGGTGGTCCCTGTAAGGCACCGCCACCATGTTAAGGGCCTTTCCCCCCCCCCCGGTCGGGAATCCGACCGGAGGAAAAGCGGCGGACGGTCTTTCCGTCCGCTTCAGTCCCCAAGTCATCTGGTGGGAGGATTGCCACCGCCGGCCCGGCGGTGACCACCGCTTGCCCGGCGGTGGCGATCCGCCCCTCATGCTAATGACCCCCATAGAACCTACCCCCACCACTGTGTTTGGAAATGACTGGAGATGGGTTGCTTGGCTGGTCACTGTCCCCACACGCTTTCACCACAGGGATGTGAGGAGTTTGTTTTATTCCCCCTTTCCATGCTCATCCATGGCTATGGAATACGAATGGCCATCAAGTAGTATTTGGCTTCTGTGTTCCCATTAATGAATGAGCATCAGTTGCTCAAAGCATGAAGTAGAATGCATGGGCTCAGAATGAATGATCACCATTGGCCCCCGCCAGTAATGAGCCTCAATGGCCCTTTGCATACAGGGGTATCAATGAGCTCGCTATTGCTACCACGCAATCCCAAGAATGATGCAACTCCGGTGTAAGTCCTGCCGCAGTAAGGCCCTGTTATAAGGCCTGGAAGCCTCCTCTCTGGTATGGGAATTTGCAGGAACGGGTGCAAACCCTTGCTAGAATACCCGCCGAGTGCTAGGCTTTCCTCCTTGTAGTATAGAGCTGAGCAAAAACCAGGCCAGCCTGGAGCCTGCAAATTGGCAGCGATAAAAAAATATAATATGGAAGACGATAGGGTTTATCGAGCAGTCAAGGAGAAAGGTTCGGTACTAGGATAGAAATGGGCGGAGAATCCTGATGGATGAGATGGAGAAGCTATTTCTATTAGTGGAGTGCAGATGACAAGTGGGAACTGTACTTTACAGATGATTAACTATAAATCCATGGCTTTGAGGCTAGAGATGCTGTCGGGGTATTATAGATGGAGCCAACGGGAACCAAGAGCGCCGAAGGCTCGTACAGCGCTGTAGAAGGTCAGCAAGGGGTGGGCTGATGATGGGTAAGTGGTGGAAACCAGGAGAAGACATGGTGGCTAGTGATTGAAATGCGGGACTGGAGATGCCATGAGGGTGTAAGTTAGTGGGTGGGTCTATTGATAAGATTAAGGGGTGGTCTGGGCTGCATGTGAAAGGAGCAGGTGGGAGCATGAGTGCTCACAATAAATGCCAGATGAAAGATCTCGCTTGTGCATGTGGAAGGCTAGCCCAAGGGGTTGGGGGGTGGGCAATTATTTGGGAGAGGGGGGGGTGCAGCAGAATGGGGGTCTGATGGTGTTGTTGAGATGTTGTAGTGATGGAAAGCTTCGGAATGATTATTAAGGTGATGGAACTTAGTTTAAATGTATGCTTCTGGAATAGACATTTGGATTATGCGTGGCCTAATGATAAAACAGGGTGACTTGCTTAGGAAAGGTGTCGGAATGGCTGGATCTGGGGGCTTTAATAAAGAGTGCTTGTGGGAATCACTGAGGCTGTGTATGGAAGTGGGTGCTCTGCATTTGTATACATTTATTTAAATATTTGCTGCATTTTGCTTTAAGGAAATGCTTTTTAGTTTAGATTATTTTCCCCATGTAAATACTAATGAATTTATATCTTAAAATATGATTCTCTGCTGCTACAGTTTGGTCTTTCAAGAGACACGCTTGTCACTTCTCACGCAAATATATATTCTGTTATTTGTTGAAAGTACTTTGCAGGGACCTTTCCTGGGCTGAGTAGTGTTCTAGGACCCTCCCACCTTGCTGTGCTGTAAGTGGCTAGCCTGTCCCATTTTAATTGCTCAGGAGGAAAGGTTCTAGGCCTTTTCTTCATTTTCACCTGACTGTCCTAATACTGGAGTATCCTGCTTTTATGGGTGTCTGGGGTAAAGGTTGACTCACCTGTGTGCCTTGTTGGGACCTGCTTCTCCCATGACAAGCCAGACCTCACCCTGAAAGTACCCTAAGGCAACTATTTTGTAGACAAAAATGAGACAATCCACATCTGTTCCATCTAAAAAAAGCCTCTAACCTATAACAAACTTTTAGCAAGATTCATACCTGTGCTACATATTTTAATTTGTCTAATTTTTTCTTCTCCTTTTTCAAATTGGCTCGGCATATGCTGGGTGTGTGCGCGTGTATGACTCTGGCTGAGCGGAGGTGTCTGGTTTCTCATCTCTTTTCTCTGGTCTTTCGGTTTTATGCTCTTTCCTATGCTTTTTCCTCACTTCTCCCAATTTTTATCGGCTTTTTAGATCTTTTCTAGGCATTCTGTCAATTATTTTTTATTTTCTCACTGTCTTGTCTCTCCATGTTTCCCATTTTTTCCTCCTATCTTTGCCCCAGTGGCTCCTGCCCAAACCAAGGGGGTTTCCATCTTCCAGTCCTCCATGTCCTCCACTTATGGCCACCCCTCAACCTCTCTGTCATCCGTCATCCGTTTGCTCTACATGTCCCATTCGTTCCTACTAGGGCATCCAGCCCGGGTGTCTCGTTAAAATGCAGAATTTTAAGTGTGTCTTCCCTGTTTGGTCCTGTTGGGACCAGGATGGGCTTGGAACAAATCATCTTGCCTGCTCCTCTCTCTCCTATCCCTTCCCCATCCGTGGTAGTTTTGCAGTGCATACGTTCAGTTCCTCCTATGGTCCACCTCTGTCACTCTTGTGTAGGCTCCACATAGCTCCGCTGCCCCGTTAGCATTTCTTTTGTTTTTTTTCCAGAAACAGGATCCCATATAAAATACATGTTCCTGGTGCTCTGGAAGGTTTCTACCAATACACTGGTGACTTTTGAACATTTTTTGTTTGGTAACACCACAACGTACGTCAAATTGGGAGTATGTCTTAGCCTACCAAGTTAGTGCGCTGTGATCGATTACTCTGCATATTGCAAATAAACAGAGAGCGATTTATGATTGATGTTCAGTGCATGTGATCTTAAGACCCTCAGCAGAATGGAAAACAATCTGGAAAGTGGCTTTTGCCTGCCTCACCAGACTCTGCAGCATGTGGATATGTAGGATGCAAGAAGCAGCTGGAAGGGCGAGCCGAGGACACGCAGCTGGACTTGGCATTGGGCCAGGACATACATTTGGCCAGGGATCCTTTCCATTGTCAAGAAATCCAGGAGGCTGTTATTAGAATGATCTGTTCGGGAAATGTCATGTCTGCTATCAATTCATATTTTATTTGGCGAGGAGTAGTGTCTAGTTCTTGGTGACTGTTATCAGGAGGACATGGTGGACGTGACTTCAAAGTGAAGCCTGGAGTGGCCTCCTTTGAAGTCAGGAAAAGGGATAAAGGCTGATATCTAACTCACAATAGTACAACATGACTCGTGGGATTTAGCCAAACCTGGCTCAGTGCCCAACACAATGCATGGTGGACCAGTGGATTAATACGGCCACTTCAGAATCCTGCGTGTGACCCTCGTGGTAACAGATTTGCATCTGGTAAGCCTGTCCAGCAATTCATCCTGAGGTCGATACAATTAATATCCAGGAAAATGAGCTTGGAAACAATTCATTATATTATTCAGCCTGTCATTCAGTCACACATATCTTCATATGGTGCATGTACACATTACCAATGCACCTGTTATGTTATGCAGGCAAATCTGCCACAATTCTGTAAGATGAAAATGTAAATTCCTAAAAGAATGCACAGAAAAAGGGAAGTATGAGAATCATATCATATTGGGACCCCCCCCCCAACAAGTCCATAGAATGTGGAATATGGATAATTACACGTTAGTTCCTAATCAGAGGTACATTCCAGGGTTTACACATTTTGGTAACAATTCCTCTGCTGACATTGGACCATTCCATACATTCTCCCCACAAGAAAGATATGCAACAGTTCAACAGGTAGTTTCTTCAGCTGACGAAGGACTGAAAGAGACCCCATAGTGTTCTGTTTCAATGTTTTTTGGGGGTTTGCCAGGGGTCAGCTCCAGTCGGCCTGTGGCCGCCTTGGACACTGGGTAAATCCAGCATCACTGGAATTGATACTACCACCAGCAGAACTCTAGGGGGTCATTAGTATGGTCCGCCCGCCATACCCCCGGGAATCGGGACCGTCTGCAATGCTAGCGGCGGTCCTGCACCTTCTATTAGGATGCACCGCCACATTGGCAGGCACCTCCCTCATTTGAAACATTGCGGTGGCCGGTGCTGAAAGCACCACCCGCCGCAATGCCACAAAGGCAGGTTGTGCCTTTCATTGCACAACATGACCGGCACCGGCCACGTTGTACATTGAAATGCAGGGGGGTACCTATGGTACCCCCATGTTTACCCCCCAGCCCCCAGAGTCCCTGGGGGCCCGCAACGGGTCCCCGCAAGTAAACTCCGCATGCTGCCGCGACGGAAAGGCATGTTTCCGCCACCATTGTAATATGGCTGGCGGTGTCTAACACACACCGCCACCATATTGAACCCTTTTCCGCCCGGTCGACTTGACAACCGGGCGGAAAAGCGGCGGACGGTCTTTCCGTCCGCCGCGGACCCCCCAGCCATCGTAATATGGCGGGGGTCTTTGCTGCATGGATGGCGGGCGGATCGCCCCCGCCGGCTCGGCGGTGACTACTGCCGGCCCGGCGGGGGCGATCCGCCTGCCATCCTAATGGGGCCCTATATGAGGACCTTAGCACCTGGCTCATTAGGTCTATTCAACATCCATCTGTTCTCTGAGATGTTAAACTAGTCCTAGAATACTACAACTTTAATGTCCGTGTGTGTGAACGCATCTTGAGATTCTTCACTCTCCTGTGATTGCTGGCACAATTTGTTGGAAATCTAAACTTTCAAAGGCACCAAAATAGCCTATGTACCTTCAGCTCTCCTTCTCCCTTTATTGTCCACAAGTTATTTCTCGTCTTTTCTAGTCTTGCTTCTACCGCAGAGGTTCAAAAAAAGAGCCTACGCTGTGAATGCTGCCCCGCTGGAGAGCTCCAGGACAAAGCGCACTGTTTTGGTCATGACCGTGGAGACCAAAGATGGGAAGGTCACATCCGAGTCTTACGATTTCTTCACCAAGCCTTGAAAAACCCAACAAAACATTTCACTATTCCCAAGTGCCTTCCGTCAGCTCAGCCTCTCCTAGCAAGCCAAGCCAATTTCTATAGGTCTTTCAGGTAGATATTGGCAGATGGGAGTACTAAATTCCCTTCATAAGGAATGCCCCCTTTTGACACTTGCATCCAATGTTGAGCACCTCCCTCAATCCGGCTGACGCAAGAGCCCGGGTGCAACACTATCCGCGTCACCAGAGGGTTCCTCTGTAACCATGACCAGGTCTATGAACTTCCAGGAAAGGCTGAGCTCTGTCCCATCCTCTGCCTATCTCTCCCTGAATTGCCCACCCTGCTTTCCCTGCTAAACACCCTTCAGACAACTAGAAAAAAACAACCAGAGCACACCTTCACGCCGAATGTTGATATCAAATATTTGTACACTGCCAGAATCCAATATGGACTCCCAGTGCTTCTGGCATTCAATCAGCTGACAGCCAATGAAATGGCTTCAAGACATTCATCCTAGAGCCTGCCCCAACAGTAAAGTCCAGACGCGGTGCTAAAGGGTTGAGGATGCCTGTTCCCAGGCACTTCTTGCATCTTGTGCAAATATATGTTCTTTCTTTCACGCTCCCCTGAAAGGAGGCTTCTCCCTAGAGGGCTGATTTCATGCAATAAAACGTCTTTTTTATTACAATTTGTAATAAAACTTGCACCATTGTTGGTCAGCTACCCGCAGGTCGAAACCCCAGAACTACAGGAAAAGCCTCTTAGGATATCAACCACAACAGTAAAAAAATAGAACACTGAAATACACCAATACACATCTTACTTGTGAGCTGAATGTTTTCTCCCAGAGGGCATATCAGAATTCCAACCATCATTCGAAATAAGCATCAGCATTCATCGCCATCATGCTGATGTATTTCACCCAAAGGGTGTCTCAATTAGGTCAAAAGGAGATTTTAACACATACATGATTTAAATTTATATTCAAAGCACATATAAATTCATCTTAAGTTGATATCCTGTAACGCTGGCATGGATGCCCCCTTCCTCAACCTATAGTGGTCACTCTTGTACCCCTTGGCAGCCTATCGCAGAGGCAGGGCTCTTCTGAACCGGGCCTTTTGAGCTTCAGGCTCAGGGAGATGCCACAAATCGCTGTCATTTTGGTGACCCTTAACTAGCTAATGTGCTTGGCACCAATTGGTAGTTACAAAGCAAAGACAGACTGCAGAGTCATACTTGATATGTAGTCATTTGAATTATGCCTAAATGAGAAAGAATTTGGAAATTAAGTGCATAACGTGACTAGAGCGTAATGTATTAACATTCTTTTTCCATAAAGAGTAGAGAAACTGGAATGCATATTTTATCTCAGTCAAGTTTGTGAACTTTTAGAATTTCATATGACTTTTTTCTAAGTAGATTTTTGCAAAGTTTTCTGACAATTTTAGCTAGACAAATGTGATGGAGTACCTGGTCTGTCAGACCCTTGGAGCATCAGCTCAACTAAGAGTTGGGTGGACAGTCGGTTTTCCGCCGGTGATGCCCCCAGAGGCTGTATAGCTGGAAAACGTACTCCGAGAGAGTATGGACTGTCACAGGAAGGCCATCAATTAGCCTCACGGTTTACAGTGGACAGTTTGATGACCGTCAACACTAGGGAAAACTTAGCTGTCCTGAACAGAAAAAAAACAATACTGCCACACCTTAGGAAAAAACTCTCAACTGAGGGTGCCATTATGTTTTTTGTTTTTCAGAAACAATCTTCTACTTTGGGAGTTTGGGGCTCATTACGATGTCGGTGAGTCCGACACTGATGGCTCATCAATTGTCAGACCCACCAACATCAGCCCCTGCGGTCTGCCCGCCGCATTACAATGCTGCAGGCGGAGGCATCGGGCGGAGAGACTGTCTGCGGCGCTTTCAATAGGCTCAAGGAGCCCATCGGAGGGTCAGTAATCCCTACAATAAAGGCGGTACCTGCTCAGGCACTGCTGTAGGGATCACAATGTCCCTTTCCACCTGCCCTTTCATGGCGGTTCACCCGTCATGAAAAGGCAGTCGGAAAGTGACTTTGGGGGCCCCTGCAGGGCCCCCTTCTCTCTGGCCCTCAGCTATAGGGCCTGGGGGCACCTCTGGGGACTCCTAACCATCCCTGCACCACGTTTCAGGCACCACATGGTGCCTGCCATATGGTGCAGGGATGTTTTTAATATGTTTATTTTCTCTTGGGGCATGTGCTGCAGTCCGCCGCTAACGCCGCAATAGAAATTAGGTTAAATAGAAGAAGGCTCCTTGAGGAATTATTTCTAATAAATCAATAATTTTCTATTAAGTCTTATGCAAGTACTTTACTTCAAAAGAAAACATAAGAAACATGGTATCTCCCAAAATTTTTTATATTGTTTAGAAAATGATCCTTTAAATTTTTTACACACGAAGTACAAGTGATAGGCAACACAAACAACACTACAATTTCCTGTACATTTCCTGTAGTGTGGTACACCGTTGGTATAGTATGTAATATACAGATATATACATAGGGTGCTCCTGTACATGCAGTCAGCTAATCCATCAATATACTATATACAAATCCTTGTTTGGATAATTATGAACCAAACGGTGTATATGCGTCGACGTTTCGGTCTCTATTGTATGCTTTTCACCGAGACCATCCTCAGGACTAAACGTTGCACATGGAATCTACAAAAACATATACAATATATACACAGTCAGTATAACCGATCCAGCTACTTATGTCCAATATTTGATCGTCTGCTTACATTAAAATACCATCACCACACCCAGTGTGTCCAAAAACCTTACTAAATATATATACATATATACAACCCTTCACTCCTTAGCACCTCATACCAGGTTTCTCTATACTCACTAGACAAGATGTCTTCCAAAGCCTCAATCCACTACTAGTTCTCAGGGTAATTGACACCACTCCTAGGTAAACATTGCACAGATTCAATATGTAGTCCTGACCCATAGGCAATCGTATAGTACAATACACGTGGTACAATAACCGTTATGGAGCTTACCTCCACCGTGATTCCACTTGACACTCGTTTATATCTTTCTTATAATCACATGCACCGGGACACACCTCGGCTTTCAAACAGTCTGCCAACCATATAAACTGCGAGGGGAACAAACGTAAAATATCGAATCACTTAAACGATCATCCACTAGAAAGCCAACTATCAGGTCCATGATTCTTTCTGGGCAAGGGACTTACTTGGAAAGCTCCACAGACGCGACCGTATCAATCAAGTCTCCGTCAGCGTCTGTAAGCATCGCATAGAAATTACACACATTGCGGTTGCATTGTAATCAGGGCAGCGGGATTGCCGACTTCTAGTCATACGCTCCTGCTTCCACTGCGGCGCTGGTCTGCTGAGAGTCCGACCGGCATCGTAATCAGGCCCTTTGTTTCCAGTAACCAAAAAAACTTTGGTGGGCAACCTTCAGGAACATGGTGAAGTGCACCAACATTTTTGTGCCTTCTGTGGATCCCCACAAGCTGGCCGTGGTCATTAAGTTAGATGAGCGGTAGTCTGGGATGGAGGAGGAAGATATCTAAGACGTCTAAATTAGTCTCTTTATTCTCTGCAGAGGATGGCTGACCACACTGTCGCTGTACTCTTCAAATTTGGGACCGATGGAGAATCGGGGTACATAATAGGTGGGGCGCCCTTTTGATTATCTGGAGAATAAGCTGGCACCTTAATGGAGTACATGCACTTATCATTGACCCCCTTTTCTTTTAATAATACATGGCCAGCCCTTCTCAGAAGGAACTGGATACTGATGAACACTGCCAACACCACCATATCAATTTCACGAATTTCCTGCAGTAAATTGAGTTCTTTAACTGAATTGGAAATGAGATCTCCCATCCCAGAACAGCTTTAACGTTCCTGAACAGAGTTGCACAAAAGTCCTCTCAGTGGTAAACTATGCTGATAACAGAATTTAAGTATCCCTTTGCTTGTATTAAAAAAAACTGTTTCTAAAAAGAACAGCACAACACAGAAACTAGCAACTGTTTCCAATAAGCTAGATTAGAAGGACGGCTCCCTCCTGGGCTGTGTTAGTCATTGATACCAAGTGAAAAAAAATATCACATTGTTTCCCAGTGAACTTTAGCCCAGTTTTCTGATCTCCTCAATCCAAATAGAAGCTTTTCGTTCCCCATTTCTTGTACAAAAATATATGTCAAAGACATCCTTTGAGTTTGTATATGTTCAGAAATATGTTGCATTAAGAGCAAAAAATAAAAATAAAGGCTATGGCAGGAGCTTTGAGACATGTATGTTTGTTGCTTTGATTGCCCCTGTATGTGTGGGTCAAGCATTAATTACCCCAGCATTGTTACAAAGTCGGGAAAATTCCTGACTGAAGGTGGGCAAAGTGTTTAAACTTTGTTTGCCAAGGTGAAGATTAGGACCCGGACCCCCCAGCAATGTCCCCGCCTCCCCCTGACTAACATGCAAGCCCACACACAAATCACCAAAGAGATTTTGCGTGGGTATAAAAACGGCCATGTTTAATCACAAACAATCCATAAACATGATAAGCAAATAACATGCATAAATGACAATTCAAATTCACACTTTTAATAATGACTTTTATGATTAATCTGATCCTCTTGCCCCCAGCACCAAAGGGCCTTCTGGCTCGCATCTCGCAACTGAGCATCCTAGGCCAGGTGCCGTGCACCTGCCCCTTAGAGTGGTGGGCCCCATCCTCTGATCCTTGTCCGCCATTACCAGGGCCCACCTCTCGACCACCAGGCTGCCCAGGGACCCAGGAGGCTCGAAATCTGTTGCCCTAGCCTCCCCAGCCGGTGGTCACTTCTTCCCAGCGGAGAGCTTACCGTCTCCCTCTCAGTGCTGGCCTATGGAGTGCGCAAGGCGGACTCCTGTCCATTGTGTTAGTCACTGTTCACTGATCGCAGGTCTCTTTACCGCCACAAGGGTGGCCAAGGCCCACAGGTCTGCCACCCTCCCCACCTGCATTCAGAATAAACGACCAAAGTTCCTTGATAAAAGTGTCTGTGCCCAAGTCCGACAGATGCACCCTATCGTGGTGATACATAGCGGCCCCTGAAATCATCCGGTGCTGGATATGACACAAGCGGCCCTTCACTGAGCACAACCTTGCCAATTCGCCATTGAGCTGCCTCACTGAAACATTCAAAGATCTAGCCCGTACTCCAGGGCCCCATGACCTGCGCGGTATCATGCCCGACCAGGCAATCCTGGCAGGTGGAAAAACTCGCCCTAACCACGCAAATTCCATCAGCAATGCCTCCTTCACCGCCAGGCATCCCCGGTCAACCATGTCGTTGCCTCCCAAATGTAGGATAATCCAATCAGGAGACTTGTGCCCTTCCTGTTCCCTCATCTCCTCCACGAGCCGCCTCAGGTGCCGGATTCTCATCCCCCCGACGCCTCGCCACAAGAAGGTTGTCTCGCCCAAGCCCGCCGGCTTCACCACTCGCCGTTGCTGCAAACGCCCAATCGCGCGACGCACGAACGAGTGCCCCAGTACCCACACCACCTTCGCGTGCATACTAATTGAGAGGAGAGAAATAGAACAGTCAAGCACAGTCCACCAAAGAGCCACCATTAATTTGTCATAACAATTCCGGTCTCACATATCGCTTATAACAATTGGAAGACCAGCGCCCCACTCCCTTCACTGCGTTGATCTGGAGGTCCGCCCCAGCCGCCAATGTGGCCCACCTATTCTAAAGGAATGAGAGGTGTACCCTACCGCCCCTAACCCTAGCTTCGCCAGTGCTAAACCAAAAACTGCTTTGAATTGGAATTGAGATAGGCAGTCCCCATTCTCGTGAATGAACAGTGCCTGCCCCCCTTTATCTGGGCGCAGGGTCCAGTACGCCCGCAGCCGGGATACTGGGCAGGTCGCCACCCCGGGCGCTGGATGCAGCCGAATGGTGGCCCCTACCACCCCCTGATCTGTCTTGGATCTTCTTAAGATTACTTCCAGTGCTCACGGGGAGAGGGTTGTGTCCCTGAATTGCAGACCCCCCCCCATGGTCGGATCTAGAAACCCCCACCACTTCACCCAGACGAAAGGCCCCATAGAAAGTTAGAGTAAAAGCCACCCCCAGTAAGGCACTCTCAAACAGTGAGGTACATATTGGTCTGGATGTCTAGTGGCCTGCGTTGGTCCCGTCTAGGCCCCTCAAGCCTAGCCCACCCCGCCAGCGCTTTCCTGACTACAAATGCAGAACCCGGGTCCCGCTCCCCCGCCAGCTTTGCGAAGAAGCCTATTGCCGACAGGTGAGCCCTGGCATAAGAAACAGCCCTGCCCTGGTCCCTTAACGCCTGCAAAAAAACATATATTGCATTAGCGGAGAATAAATCAGATATGCCGGCTTCCTCACGAAGGACCTGTAAAAATTAAAATGCTGTTGATATGCACGCTTGGTGCGATCACTTAGGGCGGCACCTACCAGCCCCGGGTCTCCAATTGTCCACAGTGATGTAGGAAACACTGTCATCCGCTCCTCTGCTTGCAGATGGAACCTCCGGAAGTCCTGTAACTTGGAATGAGACAGAGCATCAGCAGCGTGGTTATCAACACCTGGTATATGCGCCGCTTTGAATGTCAAATTAAGTCTCAAGCATGCCAGCACCAATATTTTCAACAACCTCAACACATGCCTGCAGGTAGCCCCCTGTCTGTTAATGGCCTCCACTACTTCCATGTTGTCCGACCAAAAGATCACTGCCCTGTCCTTGAAGCGGTCGGCCCGGACCGTAACTGCCACCAATATGGGAAAGAGTTCTAGGAAAGCTATGTTCTTGGTCAGGCCTGACCCATGCCATTCTGCAGGCCATTCCGCTCCACACCAGGACGAGCCCAAGATAGCGCCAAAGCCAATGCTGCCTGCTGCGTCAGTAAACAAGCCTAACTTAGCACTGGAAACAGGAGGCGCAGTCCACACCACCCTCCCATTGAAGTCCCTGAAAAAGCTGTGCCACACCTTGAGGTCCTATTTTACCTCTGCTCTCAGGCGCACCCGGTGGTGTTTCTGGGTAAGCCCCACCATTGCCCTGGCTATAGACCTAGAAAACGGGAGCCCCATGGGAATGATTCTAAGGGCAAAGTTCAGTTGGCAACCTGCAACTGGTGCAAGGTCACCTTAGGACCCGCCAAGGTATCCTCAATCGCCTGGGAGAACGCCTGCACTTTGTCTAGAGGCAGCCTACAATACCCTGCCACTGTATCAATCTCAATGCCCAGAAAGGACATACATGTGTCTGGGCCCACAGTCTTGTTGGGAGCCAAGGGCACACCAAATTCTTGGAACACTGCCACCAGGTCGGAGAGCGCCCGGGCGCACGCCCCTGATGCCGCCGGTCCCCTCACCATGAAGTCATCCAAATCATTCACTACGTCTAAACACCCAGTTCTGTGAGAAAAACCCCACTGCAACATAGAACTAAATGTCTCAAAGTACTTGCAAGATACTGCGCATCCCATTGGCATACATTTGTCATAATAGAATTGGTGTTGTACCTGGAAACCCAGTAATTTATAATCATCAGGATGGACGGGCAAGAGGTGAAAGGCTGACTCAATGTCTGTTTTTGCTAACATCGCTCCCCTTCCTAAGTCCCTCACTTTTTGCACTGCAGCGTCAAAGGAAGAGTAAGTCACAGAACATAGCGCCGGATCAATGGCATCATTCACTGAAGACCCCTTGGGAGCAGAGAGGTTATGAATCATCCTAAACTGCCCACGCTCCTTCTTGGGCACCACACCCAGGGGTGAACATACATAATCCTCCCACGGAGGGGCTGGGAAGGGGCCTGCCACCCGGCCCAGCAAACGCTCCTTCTCAACTTTCTTAACCACTACTGCGGGGTACATCCTAGCTGACAGGAGAATGCTGCACTGGCTAATGGGGGGGACATCTAGAGCTGGAATGCGAAAACCTACAGAAAAACCTTCAAACAAAACCTTGGCTGCCGCCCTGTCAGTATACAGATTGAGCCAATAAGTCAGTTTCCCTATGTCAACCAGCGTGGACAGTTTAGGACTGTGGGGGCTTGGTGTCTCTATGCCCAGCCCCCCCCCCCCACGCTCTTTGGCCTTCTTGTTACACTTGAACTCAGGGTGAGAGGCGTGGCCACAGAAAGAGCACGCATTCTTGAACTTGCACTGCCCCGCAGGCCAGGTGCACATTTTCTTATTAAATGCCCAGCAAGCCCCCCTCTTTTCTCCCGGGCCTCCCTGGGAAGTCCGAAAGGGCTGTTTAGTGGAATGTTCCCTGCTATTCACGCTCTCCAACCAAGCATTCACTTCCACCTGATCCCAACCAATGTTCGGGTTTTCTTCTTTTGCCCACCGGAATTCCCTGTCATAATCAAGCCAAACAGCCCCCCCATGCGTTGAATGTGCCTTCACAATCTTGTTTGTATAAAAAAATTAAAGGAATTGCCAACTCAGGTCTTTTTTCCAACACCACTGTTAACACATGAAAACCAAAAAGCCAATTGGTCAAATTCTCCTCAACTCTCAGCCTCCTATCCCTGAAGGAGCTCCTTGCCTTCCCTTTCCTTGTACTTGACGTCCCTGCGCTTGGGTCTGATGAGTGCAAATATATCAACATATGCTCCCTTCCAAATCTTTTCCCGTACCTCCATGGCTACGTGGGTTGCTAACATACCTGGCTGGGACAACACATTCCCCTACGTTCCCCCCGCTACTACCCCCACTTCCAAACCCTTGGACACAGCTACTCCCGTCTTACCTCCTATGGGTACAGTTGCTAATGCTGCTCCTGCCACCCCGCTGGGGTTCGCCTTGCGCATGTCCGCCAAGAGCGCCAACTGCTTCTGTATTTCTGTCCGCACGCCCTGCTCTGCCGCCTGCGCGGGGACCCAAGGGGCCGCTGCTGAAGTGTTTGGCTTATTACTATCTGCCGCAGGAGAAGCTAACTGCCCCACCAGGGAGACCACTGAAACCAGCAGGCCACTCATCGGGTCCTGCGCCCCTCCTGCTGCGATCACCGGTTGCGGTGGGGGAGGGGGCGGTGGGTCAGGTACTGAGGTCACCCCACTCACTGGCGCTAAAGCCTTCAGGGCTTCCCTAATTTCTGTCAGCACCGACCCCACTGGGTCCACTAACGCGGGTGCCCCACGTGGGATCGCTGCCCCAGCAAGGGAGTCTACGCCTTGCACCCCTGAAATAGGTACCACTGGAATGGGTGGGGGGGGGCACTATTACCTCAACCTCAAGTGGATGGGGGACGGGACCTACTGATCTCACGTCCGTATCTCCTGTGTCCTGGCTGGTCTTGCTCCTTTTGTGCTTAGGCCCCCCTTTGCCCTTCCGCTGTGGTTTGGGCTTTCTAACTAAAGGAGGGAAGGCAGCCCTAGGTGGCACCCCCTCCCTGCGAGGGCGCTCTACTATGGTAGGTTGCTCCTCCTGCGAGGATTCACTCTCTGCACTGCTCTCGTCCCCGTCCTTGCTGAGCTTCGCTAGGAGAAGTTTCATAATTTTTGCCAATTCAGGGTCCTTCTCTTTTCTCTCGTGCCCTCCCTTCTTAGGCGCCATCCTCTCAACTTGCGATTCAATTTATGTTCAACACTGGCCGTGGAAGCGCAGGCCGTACTAACTTCCCTTTTCTCGATTCCGAGGACAAAGGACACGCGCCTGCCGCCTGACTCTGGTAATGTTGCCTAGCAACCGCTGCTGCACACTCGCGCTGCCTTAAGCCGCCGGCTGCCCGCTCCTACTCGCACTATTAGGCCGCACGCTTGATCCCCGCACCCGGTGCCCCCCAGGCGCTCCGCCCACGTTACCGGCAGGAGCCCGCACCTCCGGAGCCCGCACACAGCCGCAGCAACCGCAAGGAAGAACACCACAACGCTAATCACAACCCGACCGCAAACCACGGCTGTCCACGGGCCCCCCAGGCACCCGACTCCTTACCTGGCCCAGTGGGCGTAGCACCGCTGCCGCTGCACTTGTTTCTGCTGTCTCTCCGCCGCGCCGCAACCACCAGCGAAGGCCCGCCGACGTGCTCAGAACCCCCGACTCCAAACTCCGTGCTCCCTCGACAATGCAACGGGAGACGCGGAGCTCGCAGTCGAAACAAAGGCCGGGAAACAGTCCAGGGGGGTCAGGAGCGTCGGCGCATGGTCTGGGCGACCGGAGTGGCAACAGGAGCAGAGACCGAGGCCACAAGGATTAGCCCCTAAATAGGCCAAAGGTCTCCGCCCTCTCACCCCTCCGGAAGCGCCTACCCCCTTTGACCCGGAAGTGAAAGAGGGGGCGGCCGGTCGCCCATTGGGCGAGCAGGCCGCCCAACCAAGAGAGACCGGAGGCGGGGCCCGGGTAGCCGGGTCCTAAGGGTGCGCGCCATGAATGACACACTTGGCAAAAGGGCTCGTGCAGTAAAGACAAAGGAACAGTTCTCATTACCCAGTTGTGTATCTCTAACAATCGCCAGTGATCGGCATTTTGGAATGTTCCACTGTTTGATGACGTCTGCTGGGTTTTGAGATGTACTGTGACATCAGCCATTGGATAGCCCTTTCACAGAGGCCCCAGCCCGTCAGAGATGATGACTTCCTGATCCAGCATGACCCATATTGGAACCCACTACAACAGAAAAGTATTGAGGCAGCCTCACCGGCCTGCATGCCTCCCAAGGTCACCAGAGGAAAGATATGCAGGGAGGGACATTGAGATCGTACAGGCAGTGCAGAGGGCCCTCCATCGCTGGGTCGAGTAGGGGTGGGTGGAATTCGCGTAGTCGCGGTACGCAAAGCTCAGCGAAACGGTAAAAAATCTCCGCGAGCACTCAAAAGATCCACGAACACGCGGAATTGCTTCTTCCGCCCATTTGCATAGCTTTTTTCCTGTTCGCGAGCGCTGTTTGCGTGCTTGGGGAGAAATATCTTGCAAACACGCATTTTGAAAGCTCGAACAAGCAAAAACTTCTGCGAAGCCGCAGATCGCGGAATTTTTGGCAATTCTGCGTTCTCTGCGGAATGCGAAATTACCCAAATTCCGCGAGCGGAAAGGAATTTATCGCCCAGGCCTAGTCAAGAGTCAGCGCACGGCGTGGCTAAAAAGCCCTGAGCGGTGATGGAGTGGGAGGGAGGTGGGCACCTGAGACTTTGGGGAAGTTGGGTCGAGGGGTATGAGACCAGGAGCGGAAACAAGTCCCATAAGGCCCCATCCAGCTCCCCTATAGCGATGATTAGTCCCTCATAGCAGTGGGGATATTTACCACAGTCGTAAAGGGTCATTGAGGCCGTTGCAAGTTTTGTACAATATCGGAGCTTACACTTTGTGAAACATGTGATATCTACCAAAAGTCCTGCACCCAACAACTACTGAATGCCTGCCACCAGCCATTACCCAGTGGAGCTACTTGATACCTATGGAGGAGATGGGCTGTGAACTACCACTTCGGCCATCACCTACCCAGCTGGATATTGGGCAGACATTACTTCGTCTCTCTATCGTATTCTCCCTCCTACCCCTGTACTCCACCCACTTTCTCCTTTATGCCCAATTTAATCCTCCTGTTCGCTCTCTAACTTTTTTCTCATTGAGACCTAGCCGCTTGACTGATACCCGGTGGAGCTACCTGTTAGATATAGGGGAGATGGGCTGTGGACTTCCCCCTCAGCCATCACCTACCCAGCCGAACTTTGGGCAGACTCTCCTTCGTCTCTCCATCCATTCTATCTCCATCCTTTCTCCCTCCTATACCTTTACCCCACCCCCTTACCCTTCTAATCTCCATTTACCTTGTCTTACGACGCTCTTGAAATGTTTTCTTCGAACTGATGTAACTTGAAACTGATGTAATTTTGTGGATCTTTATGTAAAGCATTCTGATATCTCCGGTTCTAGCCAGCGCTATATAAAATTCAAATAAAAATAAATAAATACTGCGTCAGGGGTTTTCAACCCACATTTGGTGATGGCTCACCAAATACCCATGAAGAAGTCTCTTTGACTGATTTGAAAGTTCTCATAAGGCGATCATGATATTTTATCACTCTAGTTGATGTATTCTGCCACACCGTAACCATTCGATTTGCTTCCAAGTTTCCATGAGATGGTTGAAACTACAAGAGAACCACTGCCTCCTCCTGACAGAACTAGATAGCTAACAAAGCACCAAAAAAGAAATATAGGTTTCTTGTTTTTTTAATATAATTAATTGATATAGTATGAAAATTCACTATGTGACTGAGTTCTAAAGACTGCCATGTGTCAGTGAGGGCTGACTATGTATAAGATAATCCTATCTTGAGTATTATGTAGAGGGTTCATCTTACCATGCCCTTGTCTAAGCACTATAGGTAGGAACAGTAGGTAATGCAAAATAAAACCGATTTGCTTTTTATTGACTTTGGAAGGGTAAACGTCTAAGTGAATGTAAGTTGGATATTGTAAATTGGGAACTATCCCTTTTTGCTTTACAGATGAGCTACACTCCTGGTCTTACTGGTGCCTTTCTCTGGTGAAATTCAGTTTTAAAGAGACTAGGCTATTAAAAATTGACATCATTCTGAAGTTTTGCTTATGATGCATGTGTTTAAAAACTGGGTGTAAATGACATGGTTATACTGCACCTTAAATCCTCCCTCTCTGTCTTGGCCTCTGTCCATCTCTGAGCTGCAGAGGATCTGTCTCTAAGGAATATTGCTCTCGGTTTCCCCCTCAACACAACTGGACCCTAATCCTCCACTCTAACCATTAACTGGGCTTTCTCTTTCTGCCAGCACTCTGAGGTACCCAAAAACAATTCAGCCCTTACCAAACCCCTAGTAAATAAAAACATTTGGTCCGATTCACAAAGGTAAACAGAGACGAAAGTCTAACTTTATGATTTTCAGTACTCACAAAGTGCATTTACGACTAGTAAAGTTCGACTTTTGCCTCAGTTAAACTAAACTTTTGGTCTTAAGTTGGACTGAAATCAAAAGTCTAAGGACTTTTGGTCTCAGTATACTTTTTTTCTTAATTAAAGTTTTATTGCAAATAAAACAGCTCGATGATACAGAGAAATGCATTCAATAACAGTCATAAATACAGTTGCTGTATGCGAGGTACATCTCTGTTAAGGAAATAAAAGAACCCCCCCACCTTAATGCTGTTGTAAGTCTGAATAACCATGCTCTGAACTACATTGCCCATGTTTACAATAAAAAGCATATACAGTGAATACAAAGAACAACATTAGGAGACTGGAATACCTTCAGGGATCTCGGATCGCACAGGGGGGTAGGTGGTGACGTAGAAGCCCATCACTGCAGGGGTCTTTGTTGCTGCCTATATAGGTTAAGTGCCACTGATGTCTATATCTAACTGCTATGCGGAGATAGAAATAGCAGTATCTCAGCACCTATCCCGCGGGGGGAACCTCCGGGCCTCGACCCCATCTTGCACCCCTGAGATAGCAGTCGAATCATCTGTTGTTGAGAGGAGATAGGATGTGAGGGGGCCTATATATCCTGTGGTCTGGATGTAGCCAGGAGCAGTTTGGCAAAGGTAAGCAAGCAAGTGTTCCTGCCATGCTGTAAGATCATGTATCCATTCTTTAAATTTAGGGGCCCTGCCCCTACCCCACCTGCATGCCAACCTACGTTTAGCTAGCAGAAGGCCTAGGGCGAAGAACTTCTTATAAACAGTGTCAACATTATGCGTGTAGCCTAGTGGAGCAATGTCTGGTGAGGCTTGCAGAGGAGTATCTATCATTTTTGACATACCCGCAAACTAGGCATGGGCGGAAAATCCGTTCCGCTCGCGGATTTTGCGGATTTTCGGGAAATCCGCAATCCGCGAGATTTGCGAATCTCCCGCAAAATCCGCAAATCCGCGAGCAGCGGATTTTGCTCGCACTGCTCGCACTGTTCGCGTGAGTTCGCGTGAGTTCGCGCCCCGCGAATAAGTGCAAAATTGCAGAAATACGATCTTAGCAAAACTGAAAGTAACTACTTACCAGGTTCAAAAGTTCAGGCTCATCATTAGTAGCCATTTCCTGTAGTGCTTCCTGAGGGGCCCCTCCAGAGTTCAGTTGCCAGTTGCAACTATTATGTGACCCTGCTCTGAACCTCAGAATAGTTACACATATGCCACAAAGGTCCTGAATTACAGCTAAGGGAGACAAGCAGGAGCCAGGCTGGAAGTTAAAATCCATTAATCAGCCCCTAATTCATTATTGTCAGTTGGGGCAGGGCAGGTGTTGTAACTAATTTTGCAACAATGAAAGCACTTAGCAAGTGCAAAAGATCACTAATCAGGGCGCACTAAGGAAGCAGGTGCCAGCTAAAAAAATATTCTGTGACACATTAATCAGCCCCAAATTAATTCAGGTCACTTGAGGCAGGGAAGGTGTGCTTTGCTTTGCCGAAAATAATGTACACTGGACAACCAGAGGGTGTGGTGATGAAACAGAGGGTGGCATGGGTGGGCCAGAGGGTGGCATGAGTAGTCAGAGAGTGGCAGTGGTGACAGAGAGTGGCAGTGATGAAGAAGAGTGTCCCAAACAGGCTGGACACGTAGAAACAACAAGTTCGCGAAACTTGCGACCCGACAGGTAAGTTCGCAATTTGCGAAAGTGTACAAAACCCTCGCGAACTGGCAGAAACACGGGCGAACACAAAAAAAAAAAAACGCAAATTCGCGGATTTTGCGGATTGCGAATCCGCAAATCCGCAAAATTCGCGAACGCGAGATCCGCAAAATTCGCTCATGCTTACCGCAAACACTTGTAGCCAGTACTGTTGGATGGTCGTGCATTGCCAGGCTAGATAGAGAAAGTCAGCTCCCTCGCCCCTACACCTGGCACATCTATCATCCTCCCTGAGCTTGTATTTGTTGAGCTTGGCCAAGGTATAGTGTAGCCTGTGTAGGAATTAATAATGAATAAGTCTCAACCGGCTGTTGGCCGTTATAGCCTCTGTCTGCTTGCAGCAGAATTCCCACTGTTCGTCTGTTGGTTGGTTCTCTAGGCCGTCGTCCCACTCATGACGGCCTTCAGAGCCTAGAATATAGGTGCATTTTGTGCAGGACGGTAAATGAGCAAGGTGACATATCGAGGAGGTGCTGTCTGTAGCAGGGCATAAAGTGGGGGCAGTGTGGGCGGCTCCAGGGGGAATGCAGGCATGGTGGCTTTAACACTCTGTCTAAGTCTTACGTACATGAATATATCCATTGTTGTGGGTGTGTTTGCGCCAAAGAACTGTTCTCTAGACCGGAATGTTCCACCTGTATACATGTCCCCCCACGTAGTAAAGTGTAATTTCTCTAACATGGAACAACACTGTCTTTGGTACTTGACTTGAAGAGAAGGGTGGTACACCAGGGGCATGTTAGGAGAGTGTAGCATGGGCACTTCAAGTATGGTGGTGATTTTCTTCCAGGCTGTGATGGTGTAAGCCACTGTGGTGGGGTCGTGCTCCCGTTGTGAACAGGAAACCCGAAAGAGGAGTGGGGGCCATATATCCTTCTTCCACCGCTAAGTGAGGCATAAAGGGGGTGGGTGTGACCAGTATGTGGCCAGGTGGGCCTGGGCACAGTAATAATAAAGTTCAAAGTTAGAGACTTCATATCCCCCCATGAGAAGGGCAAAACCAGGGTATCGAAGCTAAGTCGGGCGTGTTTGCCTCCCCAAACTAGACGTATCATTTGCGTTTTGAGCGCACTAAAGAAATGCTTTCCAGGATGGTATGGTATGTTAGTGAAGAGATAAAGGAACTTTGGCAGTAGTACCATTTTCACTAAGGAGATCCTCCAAGCCAAGGAGACGGGCAACGATAACCATCTTGTGATCGACTAAGTAGCTTTGTCTAGTATGACTCCATAATTGGCCCGAATTCTTTTCTTCTCTATTTCTGGTAACTTTGATACCCAAATATTTAATTTCCTCAGTCTGGCTCGTAAGGAGGTAGTCTAGGGGTACGTAGCTGTGGAGGCAGTGAGTGTGAAAACTGCAGACTTGGCCCAGTTGACGCTGATACCTGAAATGGCTCCAAATTTTGTGACCTCACGTAAAACGGGATTTAGGTTTTCCTGTGGGTTCTTGATATAGAGAGTTACATCATCCGCATAAAGCGAGATTATGAGTTGCCTGGATGGGAAGATCAGCATCTTTGTTTGTGGTGCTGCCTGATTTTTGCTGCAAGAGGCTCTATAGCCAATGCAAAAAGGATGGGGGATAGCGGGCAGCCTTGGCGCATACCCCTGGTGATGCCAAAACTGGGGGAGCGTGCTCCGTTGAGGAGGGCCGTGGCTGTGGGCTGCTGATACAGCAGTTCTACCCACCCTGGAAACACTGGAGGCATTGCAATGGTGCGTAAGGTACCTAGGAGGTAGTCTCACTCGACTGAATCGAACGCCTTAGTGGCATCGAGGAAAACGGCTACTGCGGAACTGTCGGGGTCAATGTCTTGTAGTACTGTAAGGAGGGTCCGGAGGTTATGGGACGTCGCTCTGTTGGGGACTAATCCGGACTGATCCAGTAGGACCAGCCTTTCCATTAACAGATTCAATCTGTTGGAGAGGACTTTCGCTAAAATGTTGGTGTAGCAATTAATAAGGGAAAGGGGGTGATAGGATTTACATTGGGTAGGAGGTTTGAGGAGGGATGTGATCAGGGCCTCTCTCATGGTAGGAGGGAGACGTCCTTCCTTCCGGGCTTCATAGAAGACTGCCTTAAGTATGGGGGCCAGTTGTACCTGAACTGTCTTGTAAAATTCAATGGGGAGTTCGTCCGAACTCGGCGCACGTCCTGATTTCATTTGCATAATTGCTGTGGTGATTTTGTCTAGCTCTAGTTCGGGGCTGAGGAACTCTCGCTGGGTATCGCCTAGCCATGTGAAGGCTGTGTCCTCGAAGTATATGGGGAGGTGAAGCGGCATTCCCCTATGTGTTGTGTAAAGAGATTTATAATATGTCATGAAGGTACGGAGCTGTCCGGAGGTATGTCGGTGGACTTCACCCTCAGAGTCGTGGATTTCCATGACACAATTGGAAAATCTAGGCTGTCTGACCAGATTCGCCAGGACTTTCCCTGGGCGATCACCCTCACCGTATACGTGGGAAGAATTGTATTTGCCACGGAATTTACATTCACGTTCAGCAGTGGTGGCATAGTCCGTGAGCTTTGTCCCATAATTGAGTACTGGTCGTGTCCCACTCCCCCCCCCAAAGGCCCTGTCGCTTATTTGGCTTTCCAGTGTTTTTATGTCTTTTTCCAACCGGTTCAGCTCATTACGAATATCTTTTAAAATGCCCCCGCAATTTGCAATACAGGAGCCTCGGACTGTCACTTTGAAGGCCTCCCAGACTGTGGTAAGGCTAGGATCAGCATTGCTCTCAAAGTAGTCTTGAATTTCCAATTCGAGTTCAGTCCGGAAAACTGTGTCTAAGAGGTGTAGTGGGTTGAGCCGCCATCTGATGTAGGGGGATGGATTTACAGGGAATTTCAGCACCATTGCCACTGGGGAGGGATTGGAGAATGTCTTAGCCATGTGAGGGACTTTATCTATCCAGCGGGTCATACCAATGGACACAAACCAATAGTCTAGGCGAGACCAGGAGGAGTGGACTGCTGAGTAATGTGTACCTTCCTTGACTGTTGGGTGCATGTGTCACCACGCATCAATGAGACAGTTTCAATGAGACAGTTCTCTGCTACAATGTCTGCATGACTGAATAATGTAGTGTAGTAGCGTTGGATTTTTCCATTGTTGGGAATATGGCTGTATTGAAGTCTCTACCCCAGAGGAGATAGGTAAAGCCTACGGAAAGTATTTTGCCCCAGAGGGAGTTGAGAAATATAGGGCCGTCCACATTGGGCCCATAGCAGTAGACAATGGTGATATTGTGAGAGGCCAGGCATCCCCACATCAAACAGTGACTGCCCTGAGGGTCTGTGGAAGTACCACTTAATGTAACGGGAGTAGTACGCTTAATAAGGATTGCAACTCCCCGTGAGTGGGTGGAATAGGATGAAAAACAGCGGTGGGAGGCCCATCTAGTGGCAAAATTGGGAGCTGTGGACGGGTCGAGATGGGTCTCCTAAAGGAGGGCGATCTAGACATGGTGCCTCTACAGGTGTCTTAAAATGTGTTGCTTTTTAAGCGGGTTATGTAAGCCCCAGATATTCCAGGTCATACAATGTATGTTAGACTGCATATTGATGGTGTCAGATATGGAATCTAATAATGGGGCCTAAGTTACAGTACGGTTCTGAGCACTGTGAATTACGGTCTAGTATACCTGTGGCATAAAGAACAGCAAGGCAAACAACCCTCCCCCCACCCACTCCGACTTCCCCAACTTGTCGGGCATTTGTTCTCACTCAATCACAACTGTGAAAACTAAAAAAAAAGAAAAGAAAAAAGTGAAGTGTTTTGGTAGTAAAGGGGTACTACCGTGTGGGTGCAGCTAGGGGCCTGGGACGTGCCTGTGCCCTCCCATGATCTCACCCGTCTGCCGCCGCGCCCTAGCTGGGCCGACTACGGTAACGGGGGGAGGGCAGGCGGCCGGGCAATACAGTTCAGTTAGTCATTGTCTGTTTTATTTGAAAAGGATATATTGGTGGCTGGAGTCAGTAAAGAGCGCAGCTTCCGGCGTCTGAGGCTGAGTGCAGAATGCTGCCCTCTGGGAAAACTGGATCAGTCTTATGTCGACAATGGGGACATGGATCTGGAGCGGTGTCTGTTGGAGGTCACGGCAGGAGAAGACGCCCGGCAGATTTTAAGATAATCTTCTGCCGGTTGTGGGTTCAGGAACACATGTTGCTTCCCCAGATGTGTGATATGGAGTCGTGCTGGGTAAAGCATTGCGTTGGGTATGCTCAGGGTTAACAATTTCTTCTTGACGTTAGTGAATTTGTGTCTTGCATCTTCTACATTTTGCGTAAAGTCCGGGTAGAATGACAGGGTTGTATTTTCATACTCTACTTCTCCCTTGCGAGGCGAAGTACTGTACCCCTGTCCCGGTAGTTGAGGAATCGGACTATTACCGGTCGTGGAGGGGCCCCCAGAGGGGGGCGGATACCCATAACCTGAGAGCTCTTTCCACCACCAGGTGTCTGGAGAAGGCGTCAGTCTCAATACAGGAGCCTCGGACTATCACTTTGAAGGCCTTCCAGACTGTGGTAAGGCTAGGATCAGCATTGCTCTCAAAGTAGTCTTGAATTTCCAATTCGAGTTCAGTCCGGAAAACTGTGTCTAAGAGGTGTAGTGGGTTGAGCCGCCATTTGATGTAGGGGGATGGATTTACAGGGAATTTCAGCACCATTGCCACTGGGGAGGGATTGGAGAATGTCTAAGCCATGTGAGTGACTTTATCTATCCAGCCGGTCATACCAATGGACACAAACCAATAGTCTAGGCGAGACCAGGAGGAGTGGACTGCTGAGTAATGTGTACCTTCCTTGACTGTTGGGTGCATGTGTCACCACGCATCAATGAGACAGTTTCAATGAGACAGTTCTCTGCTACAATGTCTGCATGACTGAATAATGTAGTGTAGTAGCGTTGGATTTTTCCATTGCTGGGAATATGGCTGTATTGAAGTCTCTACCCCAGAGGAGATAGGTAAAGCCTACGGAAAGTATTTTGCCCCAGAGGGAGTTGAGAAAAATAGGGTCGTCCACATTGGGCCCATAGCAGTAGACAATGGTGATATTGTGAGAGGCCAGGCATCCCCACATCAAACAGTGACTGCCCTGAGGGTCTGTGGAAGTACCACTTAATGTAACGGGAGTAGTACGCTTAATAAGGATTGCAACTCCCCGTGAGTAGGTGGAATAGGATGAAAAACAGCGGTGGGAGGCCCATCTAGTGGCAAAATTGGGAGCTGTGGACGGGTCGAGATGGGTCTCCTAAAGGAGGGCGATCTAGACATGGTGCCTCTCCAGGTGTCTTAAAATGTGTTGCTTTTTAAGCGGGTTATGTAAGCCCCAGATATTCCAGGTCATACAATGTATGCTAGACTGCATATTGATGGTGTCAGATATGGAATCTAATAACGGGGCCTAAGTTACAGTACGGTTCTGAGCACTGTGAAGTACGGTCTAGTATACCTGTAGCATAAAGAACAGCAAGGCAAACAACCCTCCCCCCACCCACTCCGACTTCCCCAACTTGTCAGGCATTTGTTCTCACTCAATCACAACTGTGAAAACTAAAAAAAAGAAAAGAAAAAAGTGAAGTGTTATGGTAGTAAAGGGGTACTACCGTGTGGGTGCAGCTAGGGGCCTGGGACGTGCCTGTGCCCTCCCATGATCTCACCCGTCTGCCGCCGCGCCCTAGCTGGGCCGACTACGGTAACGGGGGGAGGGCAGGCGGCCGGGCAATACAGTTCAGTTAGTCATTGTCTGTTTTATTTGAAAAGGATATATTGGTGGCTGGAGTCAGTAAAGAGCGCAGCTTCCGGCGTCTGAGGCTGAGTGCAGAATGCTGCCCTCTGGGAAAACTGGATCAGTCTTATGTCGACAATGGGGACATGGATCTGGAGCGGTGTCTGTTGGAGGTCACGGCAGGAGAAGACGCCCGGCAGATTTTAAGATAATCTTCTGCCGGTTGTGGGTTCAGGAACACATGTTGCTTCCCCAGATGTGTGATATGGAGTTGTGCTGGGTAAAGCATTGCTTTGGGTATGTTCAGGGTTAACAATTTCTTCTTGACGTTGGTGAATTTGTGTCTTGCATCTTCTACATTTTGCGTAAAGTCCGGGTAGAATGACAGGGTTGTATTTTCATACTCTACTTCTCCCTTGCGAGGCGAAGTACTGTACCCCTGTCCCGGTAGTTGAGGAATCGGACTATTACCGGTCGTGGAGGGGCCCCCGGAGGGGGGCGGATACCCATAACCTGAGAGCTCTTTCCACCACCAGGTGTCTGGAGAAGGCATCAGTCCCAAATTAGTCGGTGAGCAAGGTCTCAATTAAGTCCTCCATACATCTTCGTTCTTCTCCGCTATGACTTTGACCAACATGTCTATCTGCGAAATGTGTTTCTTTCCACTCGTGGCACCATCTTCTAGTTCGGAGATTCTGTTTTCTACTTCCTCACGATGGTCATGCTGCTCGAGCTTATGTACTACAGAGTCCATTCGCGTGTTCATGGCATAAATTTTTGCGTCAATAGAAGTGAGGTAGTTTTTTTATCTTCATCAGCAGTGCGTTCATGTCTTCCTCTTGGCATTCGGTTGGTTCGGTTGTTAGGTGCTCGTCGGTTTGTGACTGAGGCGTTTTGCGTGCTTTAAAGGGAATTTTTGTTTGCTTCCCTTCCGTTCTACCCATCATGTAGGCAGAGGTGAGGGGCAGTGTCCCAAGCTGGAGTCTCTGGAGGTGTGAAATCCAGCAGGTGGGGAACAACCAGGTATCGCTGCGGCAATTGTAAACAGGAGATCAGCCACAGTGCAGCGTGTAGCAGCGTGGATGGGTGGTCGTGATGAGAACTGGGGGGGGGGGGGCGCACATATAGCAGTGCTATTTTGGGGGAGCCACTGGGTCCACAACAGTCCGTGTCTCCCGGGTGGTAGCTGGTGGAGTGGCTCTCCCGTATCCAGGGCGCAGCTCGGGCAAAGCCTGTGCAGGGTCGGCACGAATGGTGGCGTGGAGGGGTTCCTCTGCCCCAGTGGTATTGCGTAGCGGTTTGAAACTGGATCCCCGGTCCAATATCTAGGCCGTTATGACTGTGAAGAGTGCCCACGGCCCAGCGGGTCTTTACAATTCAATTTGTTAGGTTCTCCGGTTGTAGAATCCCAACTGTGGGGGAGTCGGGGTGTTGCGAGCTGGCTTTGAAGTTCGTCCTGATGGGTAAGAGGTGGCAGCAAGTGCAGGGGGGAACGTTACATGCGTGGTTCACCTTCTTGAGGCAGGCTGTCGTCTCAGGTCTGGCTGGCCAGATCAGTCAGGCAATTCGGGCATTTCCACCCGCAAACCTCCTCCGACTCCTCACCTCATGTGTTGCAGGTCGGACCTTCGTGTGAGGGTCTCTTCCACTGATAACGAGGCGGCGGCAAGCTCTGGATTACTGCTGGGCATAGGCACACCAGCCACGTGGTTAGGCCGCTCCGTGGAAAGGGGCTGGTCAATCGCAAACAAGCCGCTCAGACCGGGTGAATTAGTCACCAGCTGAGGTATATTTGCCAGCTCCTCACAGCTCAGCAGGAGTCCCTGAGCGCAGTGCACCCGGTCTGGGCTCGGTGTGCGCGCCAAGGAGACATAAGATGGCGGCACCGCTTCCTTTGCGCTGTTACGGAGCTGCGAGCTCAAGTGAGGGAGAATACCGGGCTAACGCTCCAGACGTTGCAGCAGGCAGAGCCGGCCGGAATCTACACCCGCAGTTCACAGCCCCCTGGTGGCGCCGAGTGTCCAGAAGGGGCTGCAACGGAACCTCAGGCAACAAGGTTTTCAATTCAGCCGGTATGGTCAGGGGATGGATGACTCAGGATGGTATTATTGTGTTTTGAAGTGCCCATCCGGCAAGAGCCTCACTGGTGTGTGGCCATCTTGGTTGCGCGCCACCTAGCACCTCCCCGTATCAGTATACTTAAGACCAAAATGAAGGATCTTTGGTCTGAGTTGAACTTAAGACCAAAACATAGGTTTAACTGAGGCAAAAGTCTTACATTACTACTCGTAAATGCCCTTTGTGAATACTGAAAGTCCTAAAGTTAGACGTTTGTCTCAGTTTACATTTGTGAATCGGGCCCATAGAGTAAGAATTTGAGGAAGGAATCAAATTGAAGTAATGGTGATTATTAGTAAGTGTTCCCAGCATTTTCTTGATTGTATTTTAAATAATGCACACATTTTGGAAAGAAAACAGTCTTTCCAGTCATCAACTATCACAGGAAAGAACTGAAAACACAAAAGTCAAGAAGTCTCTGGAATTTGTGGCAGCAGTTTTTTTTTCTGGCAAATAATAGCTCTCATGTGGGCTAATAGAAATCTGTGACATCCTGAGGTCTAAATATCTGCTTTGTACATGCACCCAGGTAGACGACGGCGACAATATCAGCAAGCGCTGGTAAAGCCAATAGGTCTAGCTTGAAAATGAAAATAAAAGCCATTAGCTTTGATGAGCCTCGTTATCAGAGATACCACTACTGAGACACACATCCTTGGTGTAGCAGGCTGCAGTACCTTAGAGGGTTCTTAGAGGTTCCTGGAACAAGACACATTTTTTTTCCGTTAAAGGCTTCAACTTATTTTGTCAGAAACAAATATTTTCTGAGCAAGCTCCCTGGAGTCAAAGACAGACCATTTTCAGAAGCAGGGTACGGTAAATGTGGCAATAATTCACAATAACTTTACTAGGTAATACCAGACACTTGTTTGTAGAAACAAGAAAGTAAGGAATGGAAAGAAAGTTAGATAACATAACACATGGAATGAGGACGTGTGGTAGAACAACTTGTCCACTGCCATCTGCTTGAAGAAAATTGGCACAACATTGTACAAAAAGAAAATATATCTCAGATGCCGGTAATCAAAAGATACAACTCAGATAATCAAAACACTATAAGTAATAAACCAATCCTTTCCAAAACAGGTTGTGTTATCTTACTATGTTATTAGAGGTCGCAGAAGTCAGAACAAGTTTCCTCAGTGGGTTTGCAGTACCTTAGGTCATTAAATGAGGCACTTGGAGTCAGAATTGAATATTTCTCTTAGAAGGCTGCAGCAGGTGAGGTCATTACTAGAGGTCCCCAGTGTCAGAAACAAATTGTTTCTCTAGTCGGATACAGTACCTTAGGTCAGAGGTTCTTAACCACCTACTCATTACTCATAACGACAATGGGGTCAGTAAACAATGTTAGCAGATTAATAAACCCCATATAAATAAAAAGAATATATAAATAAAATTGAAAAATTTCAATTGATCTGTAAATGTGAAGAAAATTGAAACTGGAGTAAAAAAAACGAATTTGGTATGCTTGGTTTGATTCATGTGAGCATTACAAACAGAATCTGCTGTGGATGAAGGTTGGCCTTATTTGACACACTGATATGCGCTGACAAAAAGAAAGTAAACATTTAGAAGCAAAAAAGACAAAATGCCATATATACGAATCTAGCACATTACTGCATCTTTCAGAAAAGAAAAGCTTCAACTAATCCATTAAAATGTTGTTTTTGCATATTTTTCAGCTTGTGATTTAAAATATTACATAATTGGCAAATGTGTTTGATCTATATTTGTTTTTGTGTTTTGACAAATTGTTTTCAGGTTCAAATAGTACAAACTACTTAGGTCGTGGTCCTCAATTTCCAGTAGTGATTCAGTGCAGGTTCACCGAATTCTAAAAGTTAAGAACTTCTGTCCTTTGCTGTTACAAGAGGTCCCTGGAATCATTCATATGTCTTTCCAGTAATCAGGTTGCAGTACCTTTCTTTGGTTACTCCAGGTATGAAACGTGTTTCTAATGAGCCACTAGAAACATCCCCGTGGGCACACCTTTCACCCCTCAGTATGAAATGAGGGTTCTTGATAACGTTTATGAGGTTGTTTTTACCATTGTTTTATTCACGTTATTAGTTCATATTTTCATTTGATTTTTGATTACAAACTGCCCTTCATCAGGGAACAATATTGTCTCTCGTTGTTCCAGAAGCGCTATCTCCCCGCCGTACGTGTCTGTTGTAAGCGCTTACAACGGACACGTACAGCGGGGAGATAGCGCTTCTGGAACAACGAGAGACAATGTTGTTCCCTGATGAAGGGCAGTTTGTAATGCCCGAAATGCATTGGATATAGAATAATGTCATATTTCACAAGTGAATACTATGGATTATAAATGAGTGGAAGAAAGAAACATTGATTTAAAATCAAATGAAAATATGAACTAATAACATGTGAATAAAACATGGTAAAAACAACCTCATAAACGTTATCAAGAACCCTCATTTCATACTGAGGGGTGAAAGGTGTGCCCACGGGGATGTTTCTAGTGGCTCATTAGAAACACGTTTCATTTTCAGTATAAAGCGCCTCAGGACATCAGACGCCACCTGTGGAGCACCCAAAACTTCGACAAAGTTCGTACAAGTGGAACTATCTCACACAAGTAGTGCGCTTGCCTCAACTAGTTTACGTTACTCCAGGTATCACATGTGTCCACCACTGCCCCATTAATATCAGGATGCTATGAATAGAGAAGAGTGATCTGGAAGATATTATTTTTATTTTGTGGCTTTGGTGTGCAAGCACCTTTGTTTCTATGCCAGCAAAAAGATAGAACAAGCACAGGCAAAGCCAATATGTTTTGCCTAGTCAAGAGCTATTGGCTTTGCCAATGTATGTTAGCCATGTTGTACAACAGCGTGGCGTGGAGTAGAGCAGAGTGGTGTGGCATGGTGTAGAGTGGAGAGGCATAGAATGAAGAGGCTCAGAGTGGTGGGCCATAAAATGGAGTGGTGTAGAATGGAGTGAAGTACAGTGGAGTGGCATAGAGTAGAGTTATGTAAGGGGCAGTGGTGTAGCGTGGAGTGGCGCAGAGTTGAGTAAAGTGGACGAGCATGGTGTAGAGTGCTGTGGAGTGGCGTAGAGTGGAGTTGAATGGTGTTGAGTAAAGTGGCACAGAGTGAAGTGGGGCAGAGTGAAGTGTATGTAGAGTGAAATGGCCTACAGTATAGTGTAATGGAGTACAGTAGCATTGTGTAGAGTGGCATAGATTGTCACTGTGTGGTGTGCCGTGGAGTGGGATACAGTAGAGTGCTGTGGCATGGAGTGGAGAGGCATAGAATGGAATGCCACAGATTAGAGTGGCGTACAGTGGAGTGACATAGAGTAGAGCGGTGTGGAGTAGGGTTGACTGGCATGCAGTGTAGTAGCATACAGTTGTGCTGAGTAGAGTGGCATGGAGTACAGTGGCATAGAATAGAGCGGTGCAGAGTAGAAAAGAGCGGGGTAACAGTCAGTGGCATAGAGTAGAGTGGTACAGAGTAGAATGCACACTTGTAGAGTGCAGTGGTGTAGAGTGCAGTGGAGTAGAGTACAGTACAGTGGTGCAGCGTCAAGTGCAGTGGCATAGAGTACAGTGGCTGAGTTATGGCGCAAAGACTTATTTGAACTGATTGTCTCTGAAATATGTTGGCTTGCAAAGAAGTTCACAGAGTCCAAAACAGTGTGGTAAGCATTGTCCCAAGGTTGAAGTGGAGAGGTGGTAAGTCAGTCAAGGCTCTCAATGCATCATTAAAACTGTTGAACAGGAAGGTGGATACATTGTTGAACACAGCTAGTCTATCATGTATGCCTCATGGGTGCATCAAAAGTGATTGTTTTTTCGTTGTGGATGTGGTACATTTGTCAAAGGAAGTCAATGTAATATTTTTGGATAATTTGCTGACCTGGCTAGGCCAACTAACACAGTGCAGAGGTGACAGGCAGCAGGGGAACTATGCTGGCCTGGGGTGGGTGAAGTTGCAGTGGTAAGGGGGTGGAGGCGGTCCTCACCTGTCAACCACCCACGCAGGAGCAGTTGATGCAAGCTAGCAAAGGCCATTGGGGGACATGGAATGTGAGTGTGGGGGATGCCTGAGGTAAGTATACTAAGAGCAGCTGGGTCTCCAGCACAAGAGCTCCCAAGGCAGGAGAGCTCCTAGTATGGCGGAGGCAAGGTGGGGTCCTCTCATAAAGATGGACCCATGCTTTTGAGTGGGGGTTTTAAGGCGAATGATCACAGCACCAGTTATGATCTCACTCTGAACAGTTATGCTTTATTGGTTGCACAGGAACACACTAGTTATGGTTAGGTGACTCCCTTGTACTAGAGTCTCTGTTAACCTCTTAAGCGCTGCTGACGGCCAACGGTCGTCACAAGCGCTACCTCCCCAGTGCTGCGCACGACCATTGGACGTCCATTCAGCACTAGTTCCAATGGACAGCGCAGCACTGGGGAGGGATATTTGTGAAGCAGCTACGGTGTTAAGGCTGGGTCTCGCCTGTAAACAAGTTATAAATAATGTGGTTACTGTGCAAATTTTGATGTCAGAAAATGTGTTTGTGTATATGTGCAATAAATATGGCCGGAGGGGGGGTCTTACAACCCATAACCCAAGGAGCTGGACTCAGGCCATTTCACTGATATTGGTATGTGGGGTGGAAGGGGGGGGGTAATCCTTCACATTCTGTGGCTTCCTGGCTATATTTAGTGAGTTTCTGGAACTGTGAGGCGTTTCTTTAGTGTGCAGTACCTCCTGTTGGTTGTGAGGCCTTTTAGAAGCAATCACCATAGGCATTTTAACCTACCAAATCTATATTTGTAAATTAGTATGTGGCATTTAGTGTGTCATAAATTGCTAGACCTTTATAGAAGAAAATGCACTGACTGGGTCAGGAAGTGTGATTTGTTGCATTTCTGAGTCTCAACACACCTCCCATGAGTAAGCGTTTGAATGCTCATTAGATTAAAAGTGGTATACTTGTCTCCCAGTTAAGGGGTATGAAGAGAAGAACTGCTTCCCAGGACATCAGAGGTGAAAGACCACAGTTGTGACAACTGTGGACCAGAGCTTTCTGTCTGCCTTGAGACGTGTGACCTCAATTCCTGACAAAATAGAGTGAGAAGTAGAGGTGGACGTTAAACTCCGCTTCCCCGGTAGAGTTCAGAGAGTTTTGCCACTCTGTACTCCATTTGGAGCACGGAGTTCAGAAAAAAATTAAGTTAACCAGCGGTGGAGCGGAGCTTACCGGCACCCACACCTCCATGTCTGTTTGAAACTCCTTAGCAAACGTTTAGTAAATTATATTCAATCATATACATGTGTTTCCACCGTATAGTTCACATAAAAAAATTAAATTCTCAATCCTTTTGTTCAGGGTTGGTTTGTAGCTTTATTTCAGGAGACGTCACAGCCAACACGTGTTTCGTCGATTTGGGGAATGTAACCCCCGACTTTTTCAAGGCTATTCTCCACTGTTTCTGTGGTTGTATTTTGAGGTGATACTTCCAACCCTCAGTGGGGTTCTTGTGGGGACGAAGTAAATATAACGGAATCTTCTTCCCAGTGTTGACCAAGATATTGGTGCAATCACGGTGAGCTTATTGCCGTGTTCTCGCTCGGGAGGTAATACGTCCCTTCTGCTCCGTATGTGTTGCAGGAGACTGCAACACATACGGAGCAGAAGGGACGTATTACCTCCCGAGCGAGAACACGGCAATAAGCTCACCGTGATTGCACCAATATCTTGGTCAACACTGGGAAGAAGATTCCGTTATATTTACTTCGTCCCCACAAGAACCCCACTGAGGGTTGGAAGTATCACCTCAAAATACAACCACAGAAACAGTGGAGAATAGCCTTGAAAAAGTCGGGGGTTACATTCCCCAAATCGACGAAACACGTGTTGGCTGTGACGTCTCCTGAAATAAAGCTACAAACCAACCCTGAACAAAAGGATTGAGAATTTAATTTTTTTATGTGAACTATATGGTGGAAACACATGTATATGATTGAATATAATTTACTAAACGTGTGCTAAGGAGTTTCAAACAATTTTGTGGCTTTTGCCTAACCAGAAGAGGGAAGTGGTTCTCTTCTCCTTGTAGCACCGTGTAATTATTATAATTGAGTACCCAAATTTTGGACAGGTGCACATCCTTGAGTGGCGCCAATACCTAGTAAAACTACCACTATTCCAGTAACTAAACCTTCATGTCTGCATGACCGAGGCTCTGGGATGATGTCCCCATGATTAAGGCTCCAGTGTATACAGCTGATGCTTTGAGCTCATATGTGCACGGCCAAGCCCCCAGGATGTATGGCCGAGCTTCTGTGCGCCTGGCCAAGGCTCTGAGTTCCTGGTGCATTGTAGGGACCCTTTGTTCTTGTGTGCACATCCCAGGGTTTAAGCATCAAAAGTGCAGTGGGCACACGCATCCCTAAGTGGAGTTCGACAAGTCACAACAACGTTGGTCGGGAGGTACCGGACCGATAGTAAGTGTGCACAGGGAGATGTACCCTTGAGCGCATCACATCCTGCCTTCCTGGCATACTTTGTGTGCAAAGCAGCCTGGTGCACTGTGGTCGGATGGCATAGAAAGCATGTGCCCACCTGCACAACTGCACACATTTTCATCCAGACCTTCCATGTTACCGTGTCACGTGTAGAGTGCTCAAACTGTCTGCTTCTAGAAGTGGTATCTGTTTGAGGTACAGCAGCGATGAGACCCGTTTTGTACTAAATCTCTAGCGATCTGTTGCTTGGGGGTACAGGACACCCTCTGCCTTACTAATCTCTGCTGTGTTGTATGCTCCAGGGTCTCTGGCAACACCTGCTTCTGCACATACTGCTGGTATGTGGGAGTGTAAGCTTAGGGCAGGGCCTCCACTTCCACAGTACCGTCTACTGTGACCTCTGATTTGAGGGCATAGACCAGGGTGCTGCACTCTCACATACAAGAGCGTGTGCAAGGGCAAGGCAGGTAGGGCCATTCTCTGCCATTGTACAATCTACTGCCTTGTATGATGTGATGCCATCTGACACCATCTGTCTTTCTCATATTGCTGTGATTTTGATTAAAAGGGCTGGGCGGGTGCGCCAGCTCTTCCTTCAAGTCAGAACTTGCCTCTGCAGCTCTTGCCCTCTCCTTCTAAAAGTGGTGCATTTCTTATTTACACGGATGTAATTGTGCAGCCCACTCAGAGGCAAAAAGCTCCCCTTTGTTGGTTTCGTATTGTACAATACAGCAACACTTCGAGTCTTACACACACAATGGAGACCAACATTGTATTTGTTTTTCTTTTTACAATAAGTTTCATTATATTTTGTAATTGCCATGTACGCAGGTGACCCACGGAACCCCTCTGCAGATTTAATAACGGCGCGCATTCCTGTCAGAATAAAACAGGAAATTACAATGCTTCTCATAATTGACGTCTTGATTCCCAGACCCTTCTTTTGGGTATCTTTTAATGTGGCCTTCTTTGGATGGTTTATCTGTCCGTAAATTGGTTTGTATTTCAGCACTTTTGTTAGGCCAACTTGGGTCTTGTTTCAATTTGGAAGATGTCCTTCTTTCATGTTGAGATGCTTAAGGACTGCTTTCCACATTTCAAAGACATTTATAGTGCATAGACATCCAGCTCAGATCTTCTGTTGTGTCTGGAAAGATCACCATTATAAAACTTATATTGCTTCACGAACGTGACAGGCTTTATTTTCGTCCTTATATCCTCGTGCAAATATTTCTCATGTTATGAGTAAAGAGGGGTCGCTATCATCTTTTGCATGTTATTGTTGCCAAACCTACTAACTTTTAACTAGGACATTCACAACTTAAAAACACACAAGGTGATGGACGGATTGTTGCACATTGGCAAAACATTTACCCCCAGTCACAGATCTGGGTTTAATAATCAATATTTTGCTCACCACGCCACCCCAGTTCAGACATGGCCATATGCAAATCAGTCTTGACACTGTGCCTCATGGGAACAGTCCAGCCCGAACTGCCAAGCCATGTCTTCGCTGGACCGGAATCAAGCATCCTAGGACCGGTTTCTGGCTATCAGCCATCATCATCCAGGATAGCTCGACACCAGTGGCGTAGTGAGCACGGGACCCACGTCTGGGCATACCCTTCCCACACAGGGTGAACAGCAAAACACACAAGGTGAGGGACGGAATGTGCACATTGGCAAAACATTAACCACCAGTCACAGATCTGGGTTTAATCCATTGTTATTTTGCTCACCACACCACCCCAGTTCAGACATGGCCATATGCAATTCAGTCTTGACCCTGTGCCTCATGGGAACAGTCCAGCCCGAACTGCCAAGCCATTTCTTCCCTGGACCAGTATCAAGCATCCCAGGACTGGTTTCTGGCTATCAGCCGTCATCAGCCAGGATAGCTTGACTACAGTGGCGTAGTGAGCACGGGACCCACGTCTGGGCACACCCTTCCCACATAGGGCGAACAGCAAAACACACAAGGTGAGGGACGGAATGTTGCACATTGGCAAAACATTCACCCCCAGTCACAGATCTGGGTTTCAATGTGTGTAAGAAAGGAGGGGTATCCCCGACTAGAGTTCCTAATTCGGGATAGGTATAGTATTTGGGAGAAAGGTAATTAGGAACTGGTTTTGAGTAGAGGACAGAGACAGACAATTGACAGCAAGGACTCTAGGAGCACAGGGTGTGTGATACAAAATTATAACTTTTATTTTATTCAAATATTATTCTGATAAAAAAACATCATTATTTTATTGCAAGTAGTTCTCATGTGCATATCTCCACTATACATGTGACTTTCAATCTACATATATATACACATATTGTTGCATCCTATACATATATTGAAGTATTTCATTTAAACTCGAAAGTTATGTGGAAGAATATTTCAGCACACTGTACATAAAAACATGGCTAGATATGACATCTACGCGCGTTTCGGCTGAGGGCCTTCATCAGGGAGCCATGTGAGTATCCAAATGGACCTGAGTAAGTAGATGGCGCCGATTCTCACAGGAGGGAAAGGGTAGTGATGATTAAACCTACGAGATGCTTTGTCTGTATAGCTGGGGCGCTGGATAATTATTTTCCTTTTCCGTGGGGGTTTTGTTAGATATGGGGGCGCTTCAAGTTCTTAAGCTGTAGAAATAGGTTTGTATAATGGCAGAGTTACGTGTTCCGGGCGCAGGAACGATGGTATGCAGGTAACCTGTAATGTAGGTTCATAGATTCTCTGGGAGGGGTCTCTGGACGTTTCTTTAGATGCTGACAATCTTTAGCATGCGTCCACTGTGTATGCACTGGGGGTCTGTGGACTTCTAACAACGCTGACAATCTTTAGGTTAAGTCCACTGAGTTTACGTTGGGAGTCTGTAAACTTCTGGGTTTTAGCTGGCCGGTGCCGTCATGTTGGAGGCGGTGCGAGGACAGTCTTGTGGTTGTCTCCAGTTCGCTTTCCGATGATGGGGTCTGCCGGCGTCTAATCAGGTGGAGGCACCTGATTAGACGCCGGCAGACCCCATCATCGGAAAGCGAGAAGTTTACAGACTCCCAACGTAAACTCAGTGGACTTAACCTAAAGATTGTCAGCGTTGTTAGAAGTCCACAGACCCCCAGTGCATACACAGTGGACGCATGCTAAAGATTGTCAGCATCTAAAGAAACGCCCAGAGACCCCTCCCAGAGAATCTATGAACCTACATTACAGGTTACCTGCATACCATCGTTCCTGCGCCCGGAACACGTAACTCTGCCATTATACAAACCTATTTCTACAGCTTAAGAACTTAAAGCGCCCCCATATCTAACAAAACCCCCACGGAAAAGGAAAATAATTATCCAGCGCCCCAGCTATACAGACAAAGCATCTCGTAGGTTTAATCATCACTACCCTTTCCCTCCTGTGAGAATCGGCGCCATCTACTTACTCAGGTCCATTTGGATACTCACATGGCTCCCTGATGAAGGCCCTCAGCCGAAACGCGCGTAGATGTCATATCTAGCCATGTTTTTATGTACAGTGTGCTGAAATATTCTTCCACATAACTTTCGAGTTTAAATGAAATACTTCAATATATGTATAGGATGCAACAATATGTGTATATATATGTAGATTGAAAGTCACATGTATAGTGGAGATATGCACATGAGAACTACTTGCAATAAAATAATGATGTTTTTTTATCAGAATAATATTTGAATAAAATAAAAGTTATAATTTTGTATCACACACCCTGTGCTCCTAGAGTCCTTGCTGTCAATTGTCTGTCTCTGTCCTCTACTCAAAACCAGTTCCTAATTACCTTTCTCCCAAATACAGATCTGGGTTTCATCCATTGTTATTTTGCTCACCATGCCACCCCGGTTCAGACATGGCAATATGCAAATCAGTCTTGACCCTGTGCCTCATGGGAACAGTCCAGCCTGAATTGCCAAGCCATGCCTTCCGTTGACCGGAATCAAGCATCCCAGGACCGGTTTCTGTCTCTCAGTCGTCATCAGCCAGGATAGCTTGACTCCAGTGGCGTAGAGAGCACGGGACCCACGTCTGGGCATTCCCTTCCCACATATGGTGAACAGTAAAACACACAAGGTGATGGACAGAATGTTGCACATTGGCAAAACATTCACCCCCAGTCGCAGATCTCGTTTTAATCCATTGTTATTTTGCTCACCACACCACCCCAGTTCAGACATGGAAATATGCAAATCAGTCTTGACCCTGTGCCTCATGGGAACATCCCAGCCCGAACTGCCAAGTCATGTGAGCTTACCTGACCCTAGCATTGCCGACGGGTTGCGGAAGTAGTAGGTAGTCTAAATAGCAAACACCATATTCTGCGCATGTGCACACCCAATTAGTACATTCAGATTGTTTTATATGAATATTAGGTACTCTGGTGTTTATCTTGGATGTGGGCTCTCGTTAAAGCTCAGTGAGTGCTGGGGAACATGGACCAGGATTTATTGGCACTGTACGTACAGGCGGAGGAGGAGAGATGGCTATTTGTGCGAAATGTTCGCTCTCTCCACCGATACAGAAACATTAACGCCATTACCCCCAGAAAAGTGCTGTTTGTGGTGGATTGATCTTGGGAGCTGTTGGATCCCAGTTAAGACATCTGTGGCCTATTCTAGTAGTTCAACCAGCTCTTCTTCCGGGGGAAACTTGCGTGTGTCAATGTGAAATTGAATTACCGCATGACACTGTAAGTACTGGCACCCATTTTACTCTTGCATAGAGGTTGGCAGAAGTCCGCGGAATTCCTGGGAAATGTTATGTTACTCCGTGGAATTCTGCAGAGTACAACTCTGAGAGTTCCACCCATCCCTAGTGAGAAGAAGCGATTACATTGCATTAGGGAGAGGTGTGGCGCCGCGGCCAGGGTGACTGACCACGGAATCTGGGGATCACGGTTCGATCCCCAGGGCCGGCGGCAGATTAGCCCAGCACCATGTGACTCTGGGCAATAGCTTGCTTAATCTTCCCGACGGCCCCCAGCGCCTAGAGACCCTTATGGGTGATTGTGAGCTTTACAAATGTGGATATTAGTGATTTTTTATATAATACATTATGCCAAAAAAAAGTTAATTATCTTATGCTATCAGTGGAAGGATGGACATTATCCAATCACAATATAGCGGCTGGAATGTATTTATTTATTTATTTTTCACATTTCTAGAGCGCAGTGTTACCCGGAGGTTTCCTGGCGCTAACGTGATTGAACCAATGTATGTGGGTGGAGAGCGTTCGTGAGTAAAGAGCCAAGTCTTAAGCGCTCTTCTGAAAGATAGCAGGTCCGACGACTGTCTGATGTTGAGTGGTAATCTATTCCAGGCTAATGCCGCGCCTAGGGAAAAACTCCTGCCCCCCATCTTGCTTTCTTGACTCTAGGGACTGATACCAACGCCTGCTCACCTGATCTTAGGGTTCTTGTCGGCTTATACCAGTGGAACAGCAGCTTCATACATCGAGGGCCAAGGTCGTGCAGCGCCTTAAAGACCATACAAAGTGCCTTGAAGATTATTCTTTTCCGAACTGGCAACCAGTGGAGTTTCACCAGATCCTGAGCAACCGATACATACTTGGGGGTGTCAGTGATCAGGCGGGCGGCTGCATTCTGCAGGATCTGGAGCTTGTTTAGTAGGCCCTGTTGGGCATTCAGCATGAGGCTATTACAATAGTCTAAGCGTGAGAGCACCAGTCCCGTAACCACCGTTTTTCTATCCTCTAACCCCAGAAATGGCAGCACTTTCCTGATTGTTTTAAGGATAACATGTGTGGATGAGGATAGTGCATTTATCTGTGATTTGAAGGATAATGAATCATCCACCAGTATACCTACATTTTTCACCGTTGCCACTGGGGAGGGGGGGGGGGGGGGTTCCCATTTCATCTGGCCACCATCTCGGGGACCAGAAGTTATCCTTGGAACCAAAGAGTAGCACTTCTGTCTTTGACGAGTTGAGCTTTAGACAGTTTTGAGCCACCCAATTACCCACTTCTTGCATGCAGCCTCTAAACCTATCCGCTGTGCTGTCCTATTCGCCCGGCAGCAGTGACACCACTATCTGCGTGTCATCTGCGTATGCTGTGAGGTTAAAACCAAAGGATCGAATAACCGGTGCTAGGGTAGAGACGAACACGTTAAAAAGGGTCGGGCTCAGTGAGGACCCCTGGGAATCAGAGACAAAATCTTCTCCATAGAATGCTTACCTTATCGTTGGTATTTACTAGACATCCCTGGATTCAGAAACAAACCTTTTCCTAGAATATTGTAATACCATAGCTTGTTACTAGGGGTTTCTGGGTTGAGACTTATTTATTGCTGTAAGCAGGCTGCAGAATCTTTAGCTGTTTGTAGAGGCCCTTGAAGTCAAAAACATACCTTTTCTCTGCAAGCTGCAGTAGTTTCGGTTTTGATTATATCAAATGGCGGCACTGCCACTGAAGACTTCTGTGTGTCCCAGGATGGAGCAAGTCCTGCTGCTTGGATGGGTTGGACTGGAGTTTTCCTGTAACCGAAACAGCTACACCACACAAAGTTAGAATCAATGTATTAATCTTAGCTTAAGCATCAACCATAAGTTTAAAGGACAAGCTAGTAAGAACCACTTCCTTTTTCTCATTTAGTATTTTCTTGATGTGAAGCACTGATGGGGTTTCCGACCATGTGAGTATCTCTCTCTCTCTCTCTCTCAACACATATATATCTGTTTTTTTATTTGTACCAATTAACATTCCTTTTTGCCAAAGTATAAAGTGCCTTAACGTGAAAATTGTCATGTTCTAATCTATATTAAATCTCAATAAACTAAACTGCTCTGCTTTAAGGCACTCAAGCACAAGAGATGAGAAAAAACATGAATTACCAGTCTGGTGTAAGAGTACAGAACTTCCACTAAGTGCTTTTTCATCTCATATGTCGGAATTCTAAGGGTTTAGCACTGACCATAGGGATTTTACTAGGCATGGAGAAATTTGCTTTACGTCGGCCTAATTATAGTCATTTCGGTAATTTCCCTGTAATTCGTAAAATAATACTATTATGATACACGTTGTAATTCAACAACCTTTGTGGTAAAAGTTTACAATGAATGAGCCGTTTGCAGCAAAACTGTATTGCAAAAGTACGGGAAATATGGCAATGACAGAGCACGAATGGCTGTTGTTCGGGATGCCTTTTGGATATTTGCACTATTTTTTTTTGTTAAAATGCATATTTGCCTTAAAAGTAGACACAAGGATATATTTGGCGCTAAAATAGTTCTTTGAATACCAGTTTTGAAAATCACACAGAAGTTGAGGGGTGAGAGGATTAACGTCCCTCTTCGACCTCCCACTCAATATCTTAATCACACCAGAGAAGAGGGAAAATAAAACTTTGTGGTAGTGGGAAAGTGTAGGGGAAAATGCACCTGGTTTATACAACTGCCCTTATAAAGTTTTATTTTCCCTCTTCTCTGGTGTTATTAACACCGTCGCTGCTACAGCTAATTCTCCTGGATGCTGACTTTGCTGGATTCCCATTGTTCATGACGAGCTCAGCTCGTCATGAGTGTATGGAGGTGTACATCATGACGAGCTGAGCTCGTCATGAGCGTCCAAGGGGTTAAAATACCTGTTTTGTCCATCTCCTAAATAATTATACATAATTTTGCAGAAATGTCATGTAATTATGAATAATCAAAGTACACTGGTTTTGCACACTCCTAGATTTTGCTTCAGTCTCAGGCCACAAAGAACTGATGCAGTGGAGTCACCCACACTTTCATTGTGCAATCATTTTATTAGGGGCCATTCAGAAGAACTGATGCATGGCTCCACCTACCGCCCCACCACGTTCTGCTAATTCCCTTTCCCTGGCTCTTGAGGCTGTTGACAGTGATAAGTAGTCTATTATAAAACTCTTGAGTTATTAAATGAATACTTACCTTCCAAACGTCCAGAAAATGATAGAATGATTTGTTTTTTTAAGGAGATTTACATAGCGCAAACTTGCCCCGAAGGTATTGGGTATCAGAGCGCTTTACACAAGCACTAGCTGCATTACATGAGGACACATTCATTTTTGTTAGGCACGGGGAGATTAAGTGATTTGCCCAGAATCCGCATCATTGCCGAGACTCAAACATGGTCCCCAGATTCGAGGTCAACCGCCCTAGCCGTTAGGCCAACACCTCTCCCCACCGATTATCTAGATTTATAAAACTATCTGGATTGTTTTATAAATTCCAAATCAAGCAACATGTTAAATAGTGAAGGAATGCAGGATGGAGTGGTTAGTTTGTAGTTAGTTCGAATTGTTTAATTGTATAGTTGATTAAAACCAGAAAAAAATAAGCATGAAATCATTGAAACAGTCAACAATATACACTAAATCTTCAGAAACGTATTAGCAATAGAATTAAAGATAGTCCATTATTCAAGTAACCTATGCGATGTGCCTTATTAAAATGCCAAGTGACTCGATCTAACACAATCCGAGTGAGTGATTTCCATCACAAAAGTAGTACATCATCTCATAGTCACTAAAATTCATATTCAATGTAAAATGTTCACAATACAAAGTCTGGAGTATATATACACAGATCTGGTTTATAATAATGGTGAGCCAAATTAAAATAGTGCCTAAATCTTTACTTGTGGACCGGTGGATCGGTTCAATCTAGGAGGACGAAATGCTTGTTGCACTCTAGTCTTGTAAGACTTAGAGCATCCAATATACCTGTGGGAGCTTAATGCCTACTGGTCTTATCTCACCTATTACCTCTGCCCTACCCTCCTGGTGCCTCCCTCACCAGCAGGGAATGCCCAAATACAAGGGTACCCACCCAGATGCTCTACCTAGTCTTCTTTTAGAAGCCTTAAAATGCCAAATGTTCCTTCTAAAAAGGATTAAACCTCGCTATCGGGCACCATCCATCCTAGATGTCCACTCTGCTCCAAATCCGCTCTTACCTACACTCCGACTTTTGAGCAGGAAGCCCCGTACTAATTGTAACAGATGTAATTGATAGCTGACGTTGTTTCGCAGATAAAGCTCTTGCCTGTGTATTTGACAGTAATTTATTTAAAATGTTCACGAATTTAGCACATTTCCCCACCCCCCTGGGTGAACAACTGCTGAAGCAGAAGGCTGATGCCTGTACACATGAACGTACTCCCTCTGCCAAAAAGTAGGTTTCAGCAGTAGTCTCCTTTGTTGATCTAGGGTAGGGCAACAGCATAACAGATGAAACCATGATTCCTGATAATTGTAGCATAGCCTACACTTGATGTCACCCCCTACACCAGTCCAGCGCGCGTTAAAATCTCATATTGGTCACGCAAACACTCATGTAAAGGATTTGGTCCAGAGTTTTTGCATTAATAAGATCCGAAAAATATTTTTGTGGTATCCCAACATGATAGGAATCAGTTAGGGGCTGAGCCCATCCTCAACACTTGGCGGTTCGTAAATCCTGTTCCCAGGAAAACTCTTTTATTTGCTTGTTAATAGCTGTCTTGCATGCCCGATATGGGATGACACCGTCCGCCAAGGCGGACTCCTCAATCTTAAGTAACAGAATCGCCTCATTAAGTTGATTAGACCATGGGTTGACCGTTTTTTCGTAAATCAATTTCAAGAGATTTTTTTAACGAATTCTTGTATGCCGTCCTACACTTGATAAAATATTGCAACATGGATGCCTTACACTCAATTGAATTATTAACAGTAGCTCAAGTCTTAACCTGGAGTGTCGGACGTGTCGCGGTTGATGGAATAGCTTTTTGTATACTCTAGTGTGACATAACCCCAACGCATCATCCAGCGCACCAGGATAGGCAAGATGCCCATACTGCAGGGCTGGGGTTAAGGTTGCCTTTATTACTCTTACAATAGGTGAATCAGAAGCACTACTTAATAAGTGATTCAGTTGCCCAATTCCATAAGTAATGGCTGTTTCTTTCTTGTTAAGAGCTTTAACTTGGGCGGCTGCAGCACCAGATTCGCCAAACCACACGCCCAGTTATTTATAATTCCTTGCTGTAGTGATGGTCTGACCTACCAATTTCCAAGTTGCCAGCTTCTTCCTTCGGTAACACCTGAATAGCAGGACTTTAGTTTTGGGCTGATTTACCAATAAATGGTTTGCTTTGTTAAATCTACCCAAAGCGTTTAAAGCCCTTTGTAAACCTGACTTGGTATGATCCATGACCACAATATCATCGGCGGATTGTAAAAAAATAAGTGCTGGGGCTCTGGTCAGGAGGCAGCTTGCACAGCCCATTTCTGAAGTTACAGAACCAACTACTAACCATGAAAGTGGGGAGACGAATGTCGCTTAATGGCTAGAGCTGCAGACTTTGGAGCTGGGGAAACAGGTTTTGAGTCTCGGCGTTGGCACAAAATCCTGTGATTCTGGGCAAATCAGTTAATGTCCCTGTGCCCAACATACAGGCGCGCAACACCCATTGGCCTCAAAGGGCTTCAGCCCCCCCCGGTTGTGTGTGGCAGCCCGGGATGAGACACTTCCCGGGCCCGATCACAGCCGCACCCGGGCACTTCACAGGTCTTTGAAAGACCTTCTGCATGTTAATGGGGCTTTGTTGTTGTTTCATCCCTTCTAAGAGCCCCTGCAGCTCGACTGCCGATTGCCTAAAGATTCAGCCACCCCCCTCGAAATGTTTCCTTAGCCCCCCATCCACCACCCCACCCCACCCCCCCCCCCCCCGCACCCCTGAATTTTGACTCTAGTTGCGCCTCTGCTACCATAAATAAATGTGTCTTACCTGGTGCTCATGAAAAGCGCTGGTGATGATGATTAAGTTCTGGTGCTGAGCACCGGAAAACACCGGCTCAAATTAGGCACTAGCAAAAGGACCCCCAAAATGGATAGGAAGCGGAAACTCACGTCTTAGCCAAGCTAAATCGCAGAATAGCCTTCGATCTGGCTGGAGGACGGCGTGGGCTCTAAGGACTTATGTCAAGAACGCGGAGAATAAGTAATGCTCTGCAGCATCTTAGGTACTTTCGACCTCTGCACATACCAAATACATAATGCTAAACAAAGGTACGTCAAGTGTATCATGAGCCCTAGTGCAAGCAATGAAAATGGGCTCCGTATTACCGGCTGAGTAGTGAAATACAGAAATATTAATGGCCCTTTCAGGCTTCTGTACCCGATACCACTGCACCTGCAGGACGATTAATAGCTCGCCCATTATACTAAATTGCATGTTTGGGACCTGGTTACCAGCATCAAGGGTGATGCAATGCTTCTACCGGATTAGCTCAGACTGCATCAAAGAACTGGGAAAAAGAAGAATTTCTCACAAAAATCTGGGTGGTTTAAAAATGTTCACGAAGGCCCCCACGTTTGTCAGAAAGTCCGACTCTCCAAACAAAAAGCCCAACCTGTGTCACAAACACGCTGTAGCGACAGAAACTCCCCGGATTTGCACCAGACTCACTTGATGCTTCTGTGCAAAGGTGAAACCCGAGCCCGCGCTTGGCAGGCAGGGCCCTCCCTCTGCCCTCCCCCCTGGACCTGCAGAGGGCGGCTGTATGTAAAGCAGGGGAGGGGAAGGGGCTGCAAGCTAACTCGGTGATATAAAAAGAGAGAAGCTCCCACAGGCTGAAAAGCAAACATTTTCGCTTCGTTTAGCACGAGTTTCTGGAGCCGAGCAGCTCTGTCTCTCACTCCTCATAGATCAAAAGCTTCGAGCAGAGCCCTCACTTGCACAGACCCGCACTCAGCTTAACTCCCTGACATATTTGGAGGACCCCCTTCCAGCGGTGCCACCATGCCGTCTGTCCCTCTGGCTGCCCTGGCGCTCTGCGCCGCCCTGCTGGCGGGCGAGGCCGGGGGCTTCGTGTCCGAGCGCAAGCCTCCCCCCGGCAAGGAGCGCAAGGTGCCGATGGCCTCGTGGGACGAGGTGAACGTGATCGCGCACGGGCTGCTGCAGCTGGGTCACGGGCTGAAGGAGCACGTGGACCGCACCAAGGGCCAGCTGCGCGAGCTGGGCGGGCGGCTGAGTGCGCACAACCTCACCCTGACCGCGCTGGCTCGCGGGGCCCGGCGGGCGGAGCTCGAGACCGAGGCGCTGCGAGGGCGCGTGCAGGGGCTCGAGGCCCGCCAGGAAGAGGCGGGCAACGGCTCGCGCAGCCTGCAGGGCGCGCTGGCGGAGGTGAGCCGTGGCGCCGCGCGCCTGGACCGCAAGGTGGAGAGCATCGAAGAGCGCGTGCAGCACCTGGAGCGGCCGCGAGGCGCGGAGGGAGACGCCGAGGTGCGCGTGGTGCAGGTGAGTTTCAAATGGTGGGTACTAGAACACCTGTGTGATGGAGGGGTTGGGACGGGGGTGTGAAGGACCTGTGGTCATGGAATACCTACTGGGCATGGTAAGGTGCGCAAAATACCTGGCATTGGCACTTGCTTAGGGGTGTGAGTTACCCGTATGTCACTTTGTACTTGCGGGGCAGGGTGAGGGGCGCACAACACTTGCCTGTTTTCTGGAATTGGGGAGGGGGGTTGTCGAACCTTATGTCATAGAACACTAATAGTGGATGACACATGACAGGTGGCATAGAAGTCCCGTGAGGGTCATGGTAAGAAGGCTACAACACCCGTGCTACATAGCACAGTGAGGTGAAGCTGTCTTCTATATTATACTTACACCGGTGGCCCAAGTTCAAGGGTGCAATGCATGCTAAGGGGCTTAGAACACCTGTGGACATTGAACCCCAGTCTGAGTTATGGCAGGGTGAGGGTAGGTATAATATGTTTATGATATAAATCATGCGATTTAGAGAACCTTGCGATGCGTGGTAAGGGTTCCAGGACCACCGTGGACTTGAATCCCTTGTGTGGTGTATCGTTAGGGCACAAGTGGTGGAGTATTGTTAGAAGCACTGGGCACATTTGAAGTTGATGTGAAGGGCATTAGAGTTAAAACACCAGCCCAGTGAAAAAACTGAAGACTTTACTATTCACCCAAGCCTCCGAGCTCTAATGTGTCACGCCACCTGTCCTTTTGATTCTTACCCCCAGAGCTTGGACGCCCCCGGGCAGCAATCGCGCTCAATAAATCTATTTCCATTCCATCCATTCCATTCCATTCCATTCCAGTGAACAGAGAACAGCGGTGTGGTGTATGTATGGTGAGTGACTTGGAATACCTGTGATGTATGGTTATGAGCTGTAAAGCAGCTGTGCGGTATATCATAAGCATGTTAGAACATCTGTGTGTGTGTGTATATGTTGCAAAGGAAGTATAACGTGCTTAATTTGTGCTGGTGCTTTCCGGTGCTCAGCACCGTCACTTAATTGCCAGCACCGGGGCTTATGACTGTCAGCCACATGGTAATGCTGCCTGCCCATTTAGGTACGATCACAACAACTTCTGGTTATTATTTCTATTTACATTTCCAAGTATTAGTATTTGCCTCCTAAGCCATTCTTATTGCTTTGGGGGTCTGTAATAGTATGAGTTGTCACACTTTTAAGAGTGTGATGACTATTAGTGAGTTGGTGCTGTCATTGGCAGTGCAGCCAGGGGCATCGGATGGTGCAAGATTTAGTGTCCTCCTGTCGAGGGCCCCGGCACTACGTTTTTTTTTTTACAAATTAAGCACTCTCAGGAGTGGCGTGTTTAGTGGGTTAGAACACTTGTGGCCATAGAATGTGTTAGGTATTGATGAGGTGCTTAGAGCACTTGTGTTTTGCATGGTGAGGATTTTAAAGACACTGAGTTGAAGGGGTGGTGCAGGTGAAATTCATATGTGTTAATAAATGTGTATGGAATGGGCACAGATAACCAGCAGTGTATGGTATGGGTCACATTTAGATGTTATGCTCACAGGAGGCACAGAAGAGTCTGGGAGCTATAGGCGTTTGCCGCGACGAGGCATGTGTATATTTATGAGGACCACAGAACACCCCTATAGTGTGAGGCGATGGACACTTTCTGCTTGGCTTGTTGGTTCTGCGTGTAAAGGTATACCATGTACACCCCAAGGGGTGTTTAGGGAGGTAGGAGTCATGGGAGGCATGTTCAGTGCTTTATTGGACCATATTGTGCCACCATATATGGAATATCTCGGGGGCATGCTCGTGTATAGTTCATGCTGCCAATGTATAGAGGGTGGCGGATCAGCATTGTTGGTACTCAGATTTTTAGAAATTGTCAGAACTGTGCATCATACAGTGAGCTACAGAGGGCTACTACCGGTAATCTCCCGCAGTAAAGTGATGCTGGGGACTGGAGCCTCCCAGATTGAGCAGGAGTCTCCCACTGTGAGGTGGCTTGAGTGCCCGCACGGAGCGGGGTGAGCTGAGTAGTCCCCCACTGGGGTGAGTGCAGCATGGGCTAGCCGACAGCGAGCTGTGGGAGCGGATGTGCGTGCGCCGCCGAGGCCCCGCCGCTGGCCTCACTGTAAGTACAGTAAGAGGGAGCTGGCCGCTCTCCAGCCGGCTCGAGGCCTGGCACGGGCCGGCGCAGTGACGCCTGCGGCGCGCCGTACGTGCTCCGACGCTCGGAGCTCGTCAGTCCCGGCGCGCGGCCGCTGTTTGAAGGTTCAGGCCCCGGGACAGGGCACGTGTTAAGCTTTCTCCAGGCAGACACCGACGGTCCGATTGTGACCTGTGTGACATGTCTGCCCTAAGCCACGTGTGAAGAGTGCAGTTTTGTCGGACACTGAATACGTTTCAAATATATCATTTTGTTAAATGGGAGTGGTTCCTAATTGTCTGCCATACTCCTCATTCTAAATTATAAATTATACCGCAGTATAAGCCAACAAAAGACCTCGGTCTCCGAAGAACTTTTTCCGTCATGTATATTTTATGATGTTCTCTGTCTCACCGAGCTCTGGTACTGTCTCAGGCCATCTGTGTTATTATTCTGAAGGCTCTAGTCTGAAAAAGCCATTATGTGACCCTGGGTAATTTGGCCTACAAGAGAGTGGCAAAGTGTGCCACCCGGGCCATTCATATAATCTCTCTTACAGTTCAGAGGATAAACCATGAACTTTCTCTTAATCTCTCAATATTATTTTTATTCCCCGCTGCAGACACTAATGGATGCTCAGAACAAGCGCATCGACGAGCTGATGGAGAAGATTAAACTGCAGCAGTACAAGCTGGACAAGCAGAACCTACAGATCAAGAGCCTGCAAAGTAAGGTGAGTGCTTGCGAATAGCTGCAGCAGCGGTCTGGGAGCTGGGCCGCCAGCTTGTGGATAGCGATAGATGCAGGTAGTGCCTGGATTTGAGTGTGGGACAGAGTCGGAGTACCAGCCTGGCTCTGGGTGCAAAATGATGCCAGTGGCAGAGTGCAACCTGTGACCAGGGGCTGGGTGCAAGCACAGGCCTTGGCACAAGCGCAATGAGTGTTGGGTGGGAGCGCTGACCGTGGCTGTGTGCGAGACCTGGCTATGGCTGAGTACGAGCTCTGACCAGACCCAGGGTGTGAGTGCTGGTCATGGCTGGGTGCAGATGCTAACCATGGCCTTGTACAAGCGCTGACCAGGGCCCAGTGTGAGTGTAGGCTGTAATAGGGCCAAGGTGCCACAAGCGGCAAGGGCTTGTTATGAGCACAAACAAGGAGTTTGATCCCAGCTAACAGGAAGAGATGACTGCAAACATAAGATCTGGAGCTGTATAAATCATGGCTCTAAGCCGCCATTGACCTCAAACCTTCGAGGTAAATGCCCACATTTCATCTCCTTCGAAATGTGGAAGGAGCATAAATTACCTAATGATCTTCTCATAATTGTAGAACAAATGTAGTTAAAGTAGGCCTTGATCTTCTTATAGCTTAACTTGGTGTTCTCAAACAGCTGCTGAAACACCTCTAGGTGTTCTAATGAATCAAGCATTTTTGCCCCATGACGCGTGAAAAACTGTTGATCAATTGTTGTTTGGTAGTGTTGTTTCAGGCTTATAATTCCATTGTCCAACATCTTACTTTCATTCCAGATTCAAGACAACAAGACCGTGAGCCCGAAATGGAGGTCCGCCCTGAGGAAGAAGTCCCAAGATGTTTCTGAAAGGGAGAACGCCAGCAATGTAGCAGCCAAAACTTCAAGTGAGTACAGCCTGAAGACAGCTAAGCTTCATGCAAGCACAGAATGTCTGTTATAGAATAATGCTTCAAATCTACCCATAAAATGCAAACATATACATGTACAATGTCTGATCAGAAGATCTAGTTCATTGGCACCTTCCAGGTACATTCAAACACTTTGGCTCCAACACTGAAGGAATCTCCCAAGTGTTACTGGTTTCTCATGGAGTGTACAGACATTTTATTTGAAAGTTCTTGCTACTTTTGGAGCCATGCTTCAACTTTCAGTGCTTTGAAATGTGAAAATGAAACCTCCAGCTTGATCAGTAACCAGGTAGCAGACTCCACCTCAAACATTTTAGCCTCAAATGTAGCCTTAAAGCCCACCGTAGCGGGCTCTACCGGCCATTAAAGGCCCACTCCTGCGTTTAAGGCACGAGCCGAAGGCGAGGTCCTTTAACAAGGGAGCAGGACTTTAATGGCCGGTTTAGCCCGTTATGGAAGGCTCTATGGCTATTAGAACATTCCGCCCTTAGAGGGCGAATGTTCTAATTTGTAAAACAAAGGGCTCACGAGCTCGAGGAAGTTGAAATCCCCTCAGGCTCCGTGAGGCCTTTGTTCACAGCAACAGCGGTGAAGAAACATTAGAATGTTGGAGCTCCGGTCTTCTACAGGCCATTAGAAGCCCGTAGCACTCCATTGTTTTCAACGGCGCACCCACATTTTTAATGTTCTAATAATCTGTAGAGTGGGAGTTAGGTGTTCTAGGTGCTCCATCAAAAAACTGGTAACACCCCTCCTGGGCTGATGAGGGATGCTGCTGGTCACCAGGACTCTCATGCGGGATTCATGTCACATATGTCACATGTTAAAAATACAGGAAGTCTTAATAAAAAAATAGATCATTAACCCCACCCCCCACCCCCCTCCCCCCTACCCCTATCCACCCACCCTTGCTCGAGAGATGCCTGATCCCACATGCCATCTACTCTGGTTTGTGAACCGTGCCATATCTCTGCTCATTTTTGCCAAATTTCAATATAAGACAAGAGCAGCCATAACACCAATCGGAACCTCGGAATATTTACAGAATAGGGGTTCACCTGATCTTATTCTCGTAAATTGTTTGGCAGAGAATCAAAACTGTGCATACACTTGATCTAGGACTAACGACTGCACCAACTCTCACTGATCCGTACACACAATTTTCTAATTTAAAGAAGCTCTTTTGAGATTGGATGGAGGGATCCAGAACTCTCTGAAATGCATTAAGCAGGGGGGATTGTATGGGATGTGGGAATGCATTAAACAGTATAGTCATTTCTGGGTATCATTTAGGACGGACCCTCACACAGTGGTGAAGATGGGAACCAAGTACATGCGCAGGACGGCTGTGAACTCACAATAGCAGCTTTGTGCGCGGCCTTCAGTGGGCCCGGAGCCAAGTGGGTGAAAGTTGAAGAAGAGCTTGTGGGCCTGCTCCATGGAGCGGCTAAATCACTTCCAGTGCAAGCCCTGAGTGTCCCTGCGCACTGTACACTCTGGCTCGACGCCAGCTAGGGGAGAGGTGAAGTCTTACTCATTGCTGTAGGCGGCCAGGACGCACAGCCTTGTGTGCTGACTGAACCTCATTCAAGGAAATAACTTCCATGCAAGTCCTTCAAGCATGCCATCAATGCAGCGAGGGGGAACTTTGCTACATCTGTTATTCAGACTTTGTCTATTATCATTTGATATAGCACCCATTAATCCTACTCTTTTTACTATGAGCCCTTCACCTTAACCATCTGGTATAAACTACAGCCTAATGAGGTTTAGGCAACTTTAAATCACTTTCAGGTATCTACAGCCCCGTCTTCATTCTGTTTTCCCTACCACTAGTGACAACTGACTGTTCATGTACCATTAACTGTACCACTCTAGTGTATCCTTTCCTGACTGTGGAAAACATTTGTGGCCCTTGACATCAAGATAACTGGAAAACATCTGTTTGAGTCTCTAATGACCCTCGTATTGCTGTCACTGCCACTGGTTCCTGCCTTGGGTACACATTGGGTGCCTCTGCCCAAGTGCTGGCATTCCCACAAGCTACCAGCGTGTGCCTCTGTGGGTGACAGCCATGGGGTGTCAGTGCTCCTTATGCCCACAGGGTGTCACTGATGTTCCTTCCCATTGTGTGTTGCTATTACTGTCCTCTAGGTGTCACCGCTCCTCACCTTCAGGGGGTGTCAATGCGCTTGCTGATTATGGGATAGCCCTGGTCTTGCTGTATAAAGTTGCTACTTCTCTTGCTATCTGGATGTTGGGGCCCTCCCTCCCACAAGGTGCAACATCACCTCCCAACCATGTAGTGTCTGTGTCAGTCCTGCCTATGTCGAACCCGCTCCTGCGGACATGAGGTGCCAGAAGAAGTAGTGTGAATCGGGGTGATGTATGGTCAGTTTCGAGATCAGGCAATGTGATGGCAGCGGAAGATGAGGGGATGTGATGAGAGATGGAAATGGAAGCTGGGTTGGTGGGAGTAGCAAGAGGAGACCAGATCTTCAGAGGGTGGGTGTGAGGTGGTGCTCGGTAGGGGCTGGTGGAGCCGAGGATCTGTAGATGGTTGCATTAGGGAGTGAGATGATCAGAGCAGAATAGAGGAAACTGCTATTCATTGCGATAAGCAGATGGGTGTGTATAGAAGAATAAACGATCAACAGTGTGGACAAGGACAGAGAATGCTACCTTCCTTCGAAGATGTTGGATCAGACATTGTATAGTAATATTTTAGAAGAGGACTTCTTAAGGCACTTGAAACAATTTGAGCTGCCTTGGATAATTTTTACAATCAGATTCAGAAGACTGACATTAAGGATTCTAATGAAAAAGAAATAGGTTTATGTAATTTACAAAGATAATTCAGTCGCACACATATCTTTCATGGGTTTGGGCCACAAATAGGGGGACATTTTGTCAGGTATAAATAACCTTCGTGTAGGCTGGAAAGTCTTTTGCACTTTGCAGTCTGGTTTGGTGAAATCCTCTTTTCCAATCTGGATACATTTCGAGATTAGTGTCAGACAAAATTCACCAGTGTACTTTTCCTTTTAAATTCAATAACAATTGAGTCATCTTTAATTATAAGGAAACAGTGGAAGGTGTGAAGTAGTCAGATTCCAATTATAAAGAAGTTGTGATCAGATTCCAGTGAAAAAGGAGTGGTGATAACTATGTGATAATTATTCCATCACGCCCAGGAATAAAACAAAGCGCGCGTGGGAAGTGAGGTGCATCGACGTAGTTATTTTTCCTTGAAACGTGTCTCATTGGAAAAACAAAGTTCTTGTATGTTTCATTTTTTTAGAATCTTTGAACACTTCGGAAGTGTGTCTTTCATTGTTGAATCTCAAACTTCATTAGGGCTCGGTAATACAGGGGCTGGCGAGCCACAGTATCCAACGCCCAGGTCCAGACAAAATATAACGACAGAAACCAGGTAATTTACAGGCGTGTGAAACTTATTGATGCTGTGGTGAACCACAACATATGTTGTTAGCGGTAACAAAGCTATCACAAGCATCAAACAGAGCGAACACTCCTTTCAGTAGAACTCGCGCCGTAGAAAAGCACACATTTTACCCTTGTGTGTATGTACACAACATGTTTCCCTGTACACTGCCAGCGCACACCAGCCACGATCCATCATTTAATTTACCCTGCAGGCAGCCATGTAAACATCCTCTGTGTCCTAGTGAGCACTTCTATCCAACGTGTGCGCACAATAAACAAGCGCCCATGTCACCAGACGTGAAACATGACTGCCCCTAGGGTGCGTGACCAGCCCCACGTACTACCATCCATCATCAGATGAACAGCACCCAGTGGTCCATGTCACTACACATGTATGACCAGAACCATGACCACCATTAGGCATGCTAGTGCTCTGATCACTTCCCCTCGTGCCACAGAACCAAAGTGAAGGACACTGGGACGCATGAGGCACCCAGTAACATGTCACCATTCAAGGTGTCCTGTTCAGAGGGCTCTCGCTTCTCCATCATACGTGTGCTGACTTTTGGAGATCCAGTTGGCCCGTCAGTGTATATTCGTCATGTAACTCGCCCCAAGGACTCCGCTGCGTGCGTCATAGGTAGCAGGTGCCCAGGTAAGCGCCTCGCCCAGGTCACTGCAACCTCGGCGCTACCAAGCCCAGAGCGTGGAGTGCCGATCGGGCGCATTGAATGTTTCCAATTATTCCCTGGGACTGGTGCAGCCTCAGCGCGGGCCCTGCCAACTGGGTGAAAGTTGAAGACTGACTCGCACTGAAATACGTAAAAAAAAAAGGCCCTTTGTTTTTCCTCCACCCTGGAGGGGATTGTTTTTCAGAGAATGTGGGTGAAAGGTGATTTTTTTTCAGACAGGCAGAGCCCTGTTTGGATTAATGAGCTCAGTATGGTGTCAAGAGCCAGCCCTCCCTCCGCCCGCCCCAGACTTCCCACACACTCGTAACCTTTCCCCTACTTCCATCGAGAGACTTAGCGTGAACTGCGGCGACGGCTGATGTAAGAGCAAGGCTGATGTAAGACTGCGCACGGGCTGATGAAGAGCCTGAGCTGAGCTAGATGTGGTCTGGGCTTCAGACAGCAGCGAAGGCACTAGATACAAAGAGGAGGGATGCGCCCAGGCTCGGGCAGCTGCTGCTGGTTCAGCTTTAAGGACAGGAGTTCTAGATTCAGCACTGAAGACCGGCTCTTTAATACCTGGCACAGGGCAGGTTCAAGATTCTGCAGAATCCGCACTAAGGCAGGGTGGCTCCAGGCAGGAGTGGGTGCTGCTCTTGACTCCGCACCGAGGAGACGTTTCTCTAAACTTGGGAACTGAGGTTAGACTGTCCTACATTGGCACTGCCATGGCCAGCTCTAGAATCAGCTGAAGGAGGCGCAGATCCATCAGTGAGGACATATATCTTTAGACTTGGCACCAAACTAAGGCGGCTCTAGAAACCTCTGAGGGGAAACTGCCTCGACACCGAGAAGAGTCGAGGCCAGACTTGGCACTTTGAGTCAGCTTTGATAACAGGTAACGGGAGACTCTGCTCTAGACTTGGCACCGACGCAGCTCTAGACTCGGGGCCAAAGACATGCCGTTCTAGACTCCGCACTAAGATGAGGTCGCTTTAGCCAGATTTGGCCTCAAGACGTGTCAACCCAAGGCGTAGAACTTTAAAGCAGCAGCTCTAGTCCCATCAGTGCGTCTACTTCCCTAGACCTGACCCAGCGGCCATGCAACGCTGGACTCTTAGCTAGGGAGGCTGGGATCTTAGCTCAGAACTAAAAAAAAAAGGAAGATCCTGGCTGTAAAAGCGGGCCTCTCCATGTTCAGAACCGGGGGGGGGGGGGTGGGGGAGGGGGCATCACTCCTCGCCGAAGAGGGGCAGCCACAGACCCACACCGGAGGGGTAGCTCTAGACTCGAGATGGAGAAAACTTGTCTCTAGACTCAGCACTGAGAAGATGGGCCAGGCTCTCAGCCGGGAGGACCCCATCTCCAATGTCATTACCAAGGGAGGCAGCTCTAGACGCAGAACTGAGTGGGGGCGGCTTTAAATTCTGCACTTGGGAGGGGTGGCTCTGGATTCTCCTAAGCAGAGGTGTCTGAGACTGAGTACTTAGGAAAGGCAGATTGAAACTGGGGTTTGTGGGGGCGCAGCTCTAGACTCTGCATAGAAGGAATGCATTCGTAGATTCAGCAAGTAAGAGGCATCTCTGGAGATAGGCAGCTGTAGATTCCGCACACAAGGAATGCGGTTATAGGTTTAACAAGAGGCGGCTCTAGAGTCTATGCTCTGCTCGGGAGATAGACTCAGCACTGCAAAGAGGCAGGAGCGGCTCTAGGCGCGGTGGCTAGGCTGGGCGTATCTAGGCGGCTCTGGAGGGCATCGCTGGGCTCGGTACTTAAGAGACCGATTTAGGTTCCGCTGTGCTCTAGACTCAGCCTAGACTGTATTGATCTGTAGACTCGATAGATGAGAGTGGAGGTTCTAGAATAAGCTCTGAAGGGGGGACCCTCTAGAATAACCTCTGAAGGGAGCTCTAGGACAAGCTCTGAAGGGGGCTCTAGAACACGCTCTGAAGGGGGGCCTTTAGAACAAACTGAAGGGGGCTCTAGAACAAGCTCTGAAGGGGGCTCTAGAACACGCCCTGAAGGGGGGCCTTTAGAACAAACTGAAGGGGGCTCTAGAACAAGCTCTCAAGGGGGCTCTAGAACACGCTCTGAAGGGGGGCCTTTAGAACAAACTGAAGGGGGCTCTAGAACAAGCTCTGAAGGGGGGCCCTCTAGAACAAGCTCCGATGAGAAGGCCAGTGGGCACTCAGTCGAGCTGCTATTCACACTGATAGGGCTAGTGCACTAGGACAGTGTCTTGGAGGAGCCGCCGATCTAGGTGAAAGTTCATGTTTTCCTCCTGGGTTTTTTTTTCTACTTTGTTTCTTTTTGCGGCGGAATCCGTTCCCCTCTGGGGCACAGCAGGGCCTTGGGCGGACCACGGGAAGCAAGGTTACCCTCCGAAGCGAAAAGCTCAATTTAATCTGTTTTTGTTTTTCCATCTCCCTCTGAAGTCTCGCCAAGCGCCGTGCCTGGCAGATAAAGCCTCTCTAGGGCGCCATATTGTCAAGACCCTCTCTGGGTCCAGATGAAGGCAGATGTGTTCTGTCCCTGTTGTAATTCAGACAACATAAACCAAAGTAGAATTAATCAGGAAGGGTTTATTATCATAATTAAGTTCATAAGTAAATAACCCACAGAAATCAAGAGGATCCAGATGCAATGCTGTCAGGTCAAGGAACAAAGACCAACTGCAACGCATCTGGAAAAGAACCTGGAATGTGGAAGACATGACAGAATGCAATACACGAGCTACTTAAAGAATCATAAGCACAGATACAACAGTCCCACACCTAGAAGTTCTATTTATTCTGCATAGTTTTTTTTAAATACTTTTTTTACGTGCGATTCATGTCCATAACTGTATGAGACCAAGCCTCAAACACGTGAATTATCCGTGCCATAAAGCAGAATTGCACCGAAACGCACATTCGAACCGTAAATAATACTGTCTGAATGCCAAGCGCGAGCTGAGCATCGGCAAGCGCGCCCTTAGGGCCCGGCCCCCCGGCCCCCGCCCCCTACCTGATTTAGATAGGGGCGGCCGGTCTGCCCCAATGGGCGACCGGCCGCTTATCTCTTCCGGGGCAGGAGGACGCACTTCCGGTGCAACAGAGGGCGGAGCCTGGTGACCTATTTAGGCGCCAGGGGCAGGGACCCCGGCCTCTCCTTCCTCTGTGGCACTGGATCGTGGCGGCCTCCCAGAAGCGTCCCCCTCCTACATCCCCTTTGTTTAATTTTAAACTCCCACCCACCCGTCCCTTTAGCTCAGTGGATTGTAGTGGCGTATTGCGGTAGAAAGACCTTGGGACAGTACAATTGACCGACGGAATGGACGGGAGTCCGCCTTGCGTACTCCCTAGGCTAGCACTGAGGGGGGAGACGGTAAGCTCTCCGCTGTGAAATAGGGCCCCGGCTTGGGAGGCTAGGGCGACAGGTTACGAGCCTCCTGGGTTCCTGGTTAGCCTGGTGGTCGGAGGGTGGGCCCCTGGTGAAGGCGGACAAGGATCAGAGGTTGGGGGCTCACTCCTCTTGGGTTCGCAGGTGGGTTTCGCCTCGCGTGGATGCACGGCATGGAAGGGGGGAGCCGGAAGCCCCCTTAGTGCTGGTGGATTAGAATCTTAATCTGGCGGAAGAAGATCAGGAAGTCAAGAATAAAATTGTGTTGATAACTGTATGTAATGAATTTTGAAATGCCTTGTCATGTTTATGAAATGTCAAAATATTAAACATGGCCGTTTTTACACCCACACAAATCTCTGTTGTTGATTCTCGTGTGGGTCGTCAGGTTACAAGGAGGGAGCGGGGAGCATGCTGGGGGATCCGGGTCCTATGATGCCCGGCTTTCGAAACGTTAAGCAGTTTCTAGCGATATTACCTTAAACCTATTAAAAATGGTGGGTTATCTTGAAAAGCAGAAGTGGTGGAACCGGGCCAGTGGCTTCAAAAAGACTGGTAAGGTAGAGGTTTAATTGGCCGCCTCGCCAACTTGCCACTGAAAGGCTGGTGGGTATGGGGTAGAGTCACATGTGATGTTGAGGCCTGAGAAAGACAGGGTAGTGGTGAAGACAGCCGGACACTTGTGAAGTGCGTCTGTAAGGAGCACCTGTGACGGTCCTTGAGTCAGTCACGCGCTAGTCCTACATTTTAAGTTCAGTGCGACTGTGGCAGGGTCTGTTGTATGTTCGGTTTACCTCTGGAAGCCTGGCCTGTCCAAGTCGATCCCAAATCTCATGAACTTTTCTGAAAGGTAAGGAGTGCATTGAGAGAGTCACTCCTTTTACTGATTTGTTCTTAAAAAGTAGGTTGAGTTGGGGACCAGTTGGCCATCTGTCGGCCTGCCTCTTGAAAGCAGGTAGAGCGTGAGCATAGTCAGTAGCTCGACAGACTCGCCTCAAAAAGATGGTGGTGCTGTAAAAGATGGTAATAAATGTCGAACATGGGCCACTGGCCTGCTTGGGAGCCGGTGCCCCTGCACATGCTGCACTAATGATCACTGCTTTCCAGTTGCACGCTACTTTGTGCAATTAAAGTGTGATATTGGCATAAAGGCTGGGGCCCCTGTGCCGTCAACAATGGGGCTCAATTTCTGACATGCTGTCATTGTGACACAAAGCCATCTTGAGGACAGTGATTGTAATGTGAGTTCCCCGGGAGCAGAGCGGCCATCTAGGGGTACCAGCCGATCTCGAACATCAGACACACAGTTTCCAGTCCTGGACCTTCCGGCGACTACCAACTGCCCTTGTTTTGCTTCTATTGAACCAATTGAAGCTAACGCACCAGAAAGCAGTTCATTTTAGATGAAAAGTTTATGGCTAGAGACAGTTTCCATAAGGACCTGGGATGAGGTGGTCTTCCTGCGGCCAAACATTCCTCAGCCTCGATGGAGATACATTCTTGTTTTTTTAATCTTACCCAATGTCTTATGCATCAGTTAAGTTAAGGCGAAGAAGAATAATAATACCATGAGATTTTTATTTTGCCATTTTTTAATGCTTTTGACTATGCCTCACCATTCTTCACCATCCTATGCATGCTTCTTACCACCACATCCCTTTTGCATCCAGTTCCCTTTTGCAGAGGAGCTTGAGAGAACACATACGTCGTTCTTTTGGGTTGGGTCGAAGACATTATTTAATAGGATTCATGTCATAAACAGCCACCACCATATATTAAAGATGTGCTTCCCACTACTACCCATTCTTTACCTGGTGAGTTGGTGATTCCTGCATGCTGTCGTGCACTAAACCAGGCTACTGACGAGGCTGTAATGTAAGGTGCACTGCAGGTAAAGAGACATATAGATGGGAACGTGGCCTACCTGGGTACTAGAAAACAGAAAACATGTTTTCCATTTATCTGACCCGAGCCTTGACTATGTTGACTTGTTTGGGCGCCCACAGTGGCTCAGTTATGCCAACATGGATGTTGGCTCCCAGTATTTGCCTGGCTGGCAGCCCTTTCCCCGGAGGGTCACCTGAAACTTCTGCTCCAGATAAAACTGCTACAGTATACACAAAAAACAACTCGAAATGTGCACTGCTGCCAAGAACCTGAAACAAAGCGAAAATCGGTAAACAAATGAAAGACAAATAAAAGGAAATGTGCTGGTCAGGTTCTAGCAAAATCCGCTCTCCTGCACCTTCAGAAGATATGGATTGGTAATACATTTTTTCACACGAATTTCGAAACCTGTTTGAGCATTTGTGCTCTTGGTGTAGTTATGCAATTTTGACGCAAACAACTATTGTAATGTTACTGAATATCTTAAAAGTCAAGACATTGTGGCCACCGTTTTACCCTATTTGCTGGAAATTCATATATGTACTCAGCACCAAACTCTAAACTTGCGAATTACACAAAATTTGTTTTATTTGCGGATTTTATGTGGTGGTATATTTAGCTTGGGGATGTCAATGTCCACAGATCTCCAAGTGAAAAAACGTTCCGTGATCCAGTAACTATAGACGCTGAAGTGTTTCTGTTAAAAAGGCAGGTCGAAGTGGTCTTCTTGCAATAGACCTCACAATGTACAACAGTCAGGGATGTCTCCTATATAAATACCACAAGCTAAAAAACTGCAATTTTTTGTAATTGAAACAGACCCGACCTAACATCTAGTGGATAACCGGTAGACACAGTACCATTACCAGATGGGCACACATTGGGCTTTCAATTTTTAACCCAGGCTTTTAACTAATAGTAACCCCTGGTGAAACATGTAAAAAGCAGGATATTAACGCACACAAAACGGACTAAAAAACTATAACTATTTTTTTAACACCCACATTATAATGGAACTCGAACACCCGATACCAGATGCAAAATGTAGGGAAACACGGATACTCTGGACAAAATGTGAAAAAAAAACACTTGGCACTCGGTACAAAAGCACATTTTACTCAGGCACTAAGTGGCTTTGTGGTTCTTTGCTATAGAACAGTTGGTACTCAGAATCTCTCCCAAATGTGCATGCTTCGAAGAAACTGAATTTACCTTCTAAACACAGATTTCTTCGAATACACTGTAAGTTAGGCAATAGTGATTCAACACTATAGAACAGATTACAATCTCTAGTTTGCAAGCACAGCGTGGTAGTATTAAATGTGCAATTACTGAGTGACATGTTGACATTCTCTTGGCTTGGTGATTGTGGCACTGCCCAGAGATGTGCACAGAGTACCTGCAGAGTAGGGGATCTGTTTATCTTCACAAATATTTACAGCTATGGTTAAGTATGAAGTAGGGTAAAGTTCACTGGTGCCTCCTGGCACATTCCTGCGCTTGTGATTCGAGTTTCGTAACACTGCGCTCTTGTAGGAATGTTTGTTTGAGGCCCAGAGCTGCGCTTTAGCTGTACAACTCGCCCTGTCGTGTTGGCACATACAGGTGGACCGAAGTCCAAGGTTTTGCAAAACAGTCATTGATTTTCTGTCCATGGCCACGTTTAGCTGTCTGTACACTGACAAAGAGCTCAGATTGGACTACATGCATGCACTGCGCAAGGACTGCACTAACCACAGGGTGCACTAACTACAGGGTTTACATGACCCCGGTCTCACCCCCAGTTCAGTAGAACAAGACCCCATGGTTTGCAGCACTGTGGTTATATTGCATACATTGTTATGTGCGGTAGGTCAACTGCGCTGCATAACCCACCATCTCACATGGGACCGCAATATAGCATAATTCACAAAGTGCCACAAGTTAGCTATACGGCAAACCCACACTATGCTTAAGACTGCTATTTCACTTATCGAGCAGTATGTGATAAATAGGCTATTGTTGCATGGCCCATGATATGTTTTAAGAACATTCTTGTAGTTTCTTGGATTTGTCTGAAGCAGAATTTACTCCAAACCCCGCATGTTTGGCGACACTGGTGCAAAGCAAGCCCAAGCATCCTCCCCATGATTTTGATATTTTTTAATCTGCTAAATTACCGCGCTATTGGTGCTCAAAGATGTTTAAAAAATTTTTAGGTTTCAGTAAGCTTGTGGCAACAGAAGTGCTAAATAGAAACCACTGCTATCTAACTGAGCTCGAGCATGCCCATAACACAATGTAAAGTTGTTCAGCCTTGTGCCCCAACAACGCCCACATTTTAAAGTGATTCCTCACAACATGGTTTTCTTGTCTGTCTGTAGCATACACAAAATAACCTTCAGATCTAGGACTTTGAATATATCATAGTGCCAGAGACCTCTGCAGATACCAGTACTTGCAGGTGCGCGCTGTGAGTAGGAGGGTTGCACCCAAATCTGGTGATTTTCAGGATATTTCCTGACTGTGTTCACAAGCTTTTTTCGTTCCTGTGGTATCCAAATATGTATCCTGTGGGTGTGAGATCTGGCCTGGCTCTTGCCCTCTGGAGCTTATGTTGAGAACCTCGCTATACTGTCCAGCATTAACTTTCATGTGGTTGTGTCTTGTCAGCACACTTCTAAGGAAAAGTCACTACTCATAATTGTGCAGTGGAATAAATGCCAATTATTCTTTCCCCAGACTTTCCGACTGACTGCAACCAAGTCTTCCTAGAAGGAAAGGAGTCAAGCGGCACATTCCAAATTCTGCCTCTGGGATCTTCAGAGCCCATTCAAGTTTTCTGCGAAATAACAGCAGGTCAGTGCCTCAAGAAGTGCTCAAACATCTTCAAATGTAGGATCATGAAGGCTGCATAATGTTGAGAAAATCGACTGACAATACCTTTCTGTCTACCCAGATGCAGGATGGACCGTGGTCCAGAGGCGCATTGATGGCTCTGAAGACTTTGACCGCGTCTGGGAAGCTTATAACCATGGATTTGGGAATCTCACTGGTACGTACCCTCACACATCTACTTCTTCCTAAAAAACAAAAAACTGGTTGAGACCCAGAGGGAGAAGTAAATTGTCCAAGAGCAAACAGTCTTGTTGGTGAGTTTGGGAGTTAGGACAACAATGCTGATTTCTTTTCCTTTTCTTCTTAGTACAATCTATAGGAATGATTGGATGGGAAAAGGGCATGCATCAGCAAGGCCCAAAAGTGTTTGCACACATATTAATGTTTATTTCGTACATTATATCAGCTAGTTTAGTGGAAATCATCCAAATATATAATCTATTTCGCAATGAAATTCCATCCCAGAAGTTTATTATTTGTTTTTCCTTGAAAAAACTCATTTTTTTGTTCATTCAGTTATCCTACAGTAGTTCATCTCCCCACAGACTTAGAGTGCCTAATCAAGTAGCATTCCTGCCTGCAAAGAACAGAGAAACCCCTGACACTTATGTCGCTTTTGTAGAAACATGTCACAAGTATAGTTAGTCTACACACGAGGCAAATGCATAGTTCCGATAGACTACTTCTTAAAAAGCCTGTGGTTTATATCAATTATGCAAATCAAGGAAAGGAATTCTGGGATATTCCCAAACTAGGCATTGATGATATTTTCAAGCATATACTGAAAATAGTTTTCCTGCAATATTGTTTGCTTGAGGCAGCTTCTGACTTGCAATGGTGTATTGTTCCTTATTCCTCAAGCTCATTCTGAAAACAGACATTTGAGAAGACAGTTTAGAATGCCTGTTTGGGTGATTGATGTGCATTGCTTTTTGCAAGCTGACCACCTGTGTTGGGAGTTTCACAGTGTTCGCTCTCTTTGCATTTCTAATGAATGTATACTATCTGAACAATTTCTCACATGCCTAAATGCGTAGTGTTAAAACTGTCAGTCACAGTTCTGGCCCTCCTGATATTGAAGTTGCTACATAGTAAAGGTTTTTGGCTATACAGCTTAATACATAAAAAAATTGATTCAGACAGACTATGTGCTAAGTGACCTGTGCTTCAAGACTGTGTTTCGAAACTAGTCGTATGGAGCCTTTAAGAAATGTCCAAAAAGTTCATCTCACACTACAAACCGTAGAAACTCTAGGTACTCAACTTGTGTTGCATTCTGTTTTTCAGGTGAATTCTGGCTTGGTTTGCAGAAGGTGTACGACATCGCCCGGCACGGGCGGTACATCATGCTTGTTGAACTTCATGACTGGGAGGAGACCACAAAGTCCATCGAGCTACTCTTCAGTCTAGGAGGCCCAGACTCCGGGTATGAGCTGCAGGTCCAGGGCGTGGTATCGGGAGACCTGGAAAACGCCATCGGAGATGTCCGACCACTGCCCTTCTCGACCCGGGACCGTGATCAGGACCTGAAAGCAGATCTTAATTGTGCTAAGCATCTCTCAGGTGAGCACCGAGGGGACTGGTTTCTGTAGTAGCTGAATGAAAGCCCGCATTGTATGAAGTTGCATATCGTTTGAATAAAGGGGATGAACAGGATTCAAAGGCATATGATTATTACATGGGTTATTGCTAAAGCCTGGTGCTCAGTAGACCGGGTATGCTTGGGAAAAGTCAGTTTCCCTATGCTAGTATATGTCTTCGCATTCAAAATCCATAGATAAACTGAATCCAATGCAGATTGTGATGTCCTGATACCTAAAGGCAGGTAAATCCTCATTCTACACTTAACATTTTCATATTTTACAAATTCAGAATTCCTCATTCTCCAGCCTTGTAACATAATGTGTCGTTTCAAGAAGTACTAATGAACTAAAAATGCTTGTCCTTTTATGTTGCTGTCCAGTACCAGAACTGTATTTGGTGTGTTTTTCATTATCCATAGGCCCTCTATATTAGTACCGATACCACAGCATCAGTACCCCCCGCACTCCTTGAGTTTGAGCCTCTTTGGTCACCCCATTGTTTACTGAATCTTTGAGCAATGTCAGCATCTCTTCAAAGCGGGAAGGCTCTCTGTGCATATTTTTGGATGTAAAACCCAATGTTTTTACTTCTTTGCCTCATTGGAATACACCAACGGACAACACTCACAATAACATTTTTTGAGACGAACAAGATACCATGTTAGCAAAATTTCCATCCATAATAATCCAGTTGCAAAACCATTGCTAAAATAAGCTACATTGCTGGGCCCTAGTAACAGAAACATTGTAAAAACAAATGCAAATGTGATTTGCGTGTAGGCATAATGCTAATTCAGTATTCCCAAATCCCACTTACTATAGATTGATATCACACTTGTGTCATATTCATAGTGAGCTTGGTGCTCTTGAAAACTGATGTCTAGTGCCTCTTTTCCTGCTGTTGTGTGTACTCTTCGCTATTCCCTCGTGCACTTTGAAAAATATCTGAGCTCATAGTTGCAGCACTAGCTGGGATGTCCTACTCAATATGTGCCTCTTGATGGTACAGCCCGCACGCGCCCCCATCCGCACAAGGACAGACCGCTCCAGCTTCTTCCTTGGGTCACATTCTGTCTAAAGGGATGGGTATAGTTTCAGGTTTTTAAAAACTGATTTAGCCCTCTAGAGATATCAACAGTACCAAAAAAATATACACTGATCAATATAAAAATGTACAAGGAGATCTGGACAAGTATAATAGTATACTACCAACCGCAAGAGGTACAATTTGATGGATAAGGTGCTGCTTTCTGGGTTTCTGGGTTAGGAAATGTTTAAATCCCAGCTTACTCTCTTTTCTATTCTATTTTTCTTTTTTTGTAATTGTTTGGTGGTTTACCAGGTTTGTTGTGGTGTACACATATAGTGGCAAATGTACTGTAACTTCCAGAATTTGGCCATCACTTGGTGAGAACTCTTAATCTCAAACCATCTTGTGGTTTGTCTTGCAGGTGGCTGGTGGTTCAGTTCATGTGGCCCGGCTAATCTCAACGGCAGGTACTTTCGCTCCATCCCCCGCCAGCGGCACGAGCGGAAGCAGGGAATCTTCTGGAAGACTTGGAAAGGAAGATATTACCCGCTGAAATCCACCAGCATAAAAATACGGCCCGCAGATATAGTGGTATAACCCTAAATGAACGATTTTGCGATGCCAGCTTTTGCGTCGCAATCACAGGTGGGATCTCACATTATCCGAAAGGACACCATGGGACTCAACAATGTGGTGTTTACAACCTGGAAAGAAATGTTGTAGGCCCTCACAGGAGGAGAGGTCTAGATAGTAGCAAGCAAACTTTCCGGTCAAATGAGTGAGGACTCCTGAATTCTGAACTTTCTTATCTCTACGCAACAGAGCAATGCAAGGCCGAGCTCTTCTGGTTCTGAGGACCACAACATAGCTTTGGGAGCTGAAGTCCATGGAGGTCGGACTCTTTTGTACAGTCGCAACATTAGGCACACAAGTGATTACCACTGTTACACGTCACATGTGTAGGTTTTTTGGAAGACTGTTGCTACCGAATTTTCGGTGGAATTCAATCTATTGCTACTGGCACGTGTTAAATGAAGAGCTTGTGCCACTTATTCTGTTTTACATGTTTCTTTTCAAATTGGCACAGCTTCTTTATTTTGTAAACCACTGGTTACATTTCTGTACTGCAAAGAATTATTGGTTCTGAGGCTATCCGATTTCTTAGTTTCCACAGATACTTGTTTGTTGTATCCATATTATCGGTACCAAAATATTGAGAGGGAAGTATACATTTCCTAATCTTAACTAAATATGTATTTATTATATATATACCAGAAGGATGACGAACGCAAACCCAATATTGGTGCAATTTTCGGTTTATTTAGTGGGCGCCCCGAACCATCGCCTTATATATCCGAAGGGTGCGCTTGCGACATGCATCCAGAACGCCCCAGGTGCTGGTATCTTGCCCAGACGAAAGTATAATAACAATCTCCGCACTGACTTGTCAAACAGAGACAGGACTCCTCGTAGTGCAGATAAAAGAATTTTGTTTCTAGGCAGACATAAAATTCTTTTATCTGCACTACGAGGAGTGCCGTCTCTGTTTGGCAAGTCAGCGTGTTTTTTTTATATATATATATATATATATATATGTATGTATGTATGTATATATAAGTGGAGTTAAGCATGGTAAATTTATACTTGCTTATATATACTTCTGTCCACAATATTTTGGTCTTTGATATTTTGTAACAATGATCTGGTATCTCGATATTCTGTACTCCATATCCCATACAACAACTTAATCCCAAAGATGCTCACGGAGTGGACGGTGAGTGAGACCAGGCAAGGGCTCGCTCCACTCACGAGGGAGATGAGCCAGAATCATCTTCTGCTGCAAAACAGCAGCGCACCATATTTAGGTCATATTGACTGTAGCGTGTGATGGCTTTTGTCAGCTACACACGAATTGTAAATAGTAATTTGTAGAGTACAATGTCTCTGTAATTAACTATTACTGTTAAATTTGTTCCAATATTTAAATCCTGTAATAAATGTTTTTGTAATTTATAAATGTTTGTTTACCTGTTGAATGGAGTCTCCGTTATTCAGTGCTCTTTTCTGTTTTGTACAAGTCCACTGTTCTTTTAACATTGTTTTAATAAATAACATCTTGATAAGTAGTCTGTCTTCCATGTTATCTAGACCTCTCTCAGATTTAGGATGTAACTGCCTAGTAAAGTGGTTTGAAGAATTTTAATAAACGCAACCAAGTCGTAGGCGGTAGAAGAATTTTGGATCTCATGAGACTGAAGTTACCGAATTTATATAAATTCTTATAATTAATTGTTTTAACACAGCCACAGGAAAGTAACCTATGATGGAAGAGCAGATCTGTTCTTCAGATAACAAAACATGTTCTGGTAATTGTTGATTCTATTATCTTGGACGGTTGTATGTGTAAATATCCAGGACATACATATCTGTTACAAAAAAGATCATAGCCAAACATTTGACTACCAAGATATTGTAACGGTAGGTATAGGTTTGCTATTCCTAACTCTGTATGTTGAAGATATATAGCATCAAGGTGCATATAGGGGGAGAACTCAGCCGCGGCCCGTGCCGGTAAGAGTGGTGGGGCGGTGGGGGAGGATTTCGACAGACGACTGGGGAAAAGTAATGATTTATTTAATTTTCCCTTGTGGTAGTCTGTCGAATCCTCTCTGCCGCACCGCTCTTACATGCACGGGCCACGGCTGGGGAAGGTATGCACTTTAAATCTCTGCTTACATACTTGTGCTTATATTGACGCTATTTTGGCAGTCAACATTTTTACTATAAATGTTTGTAGCACAATATGTTTCCCATGATATTCTGGTTCTACAGCTGCTGGGCTGTCCTGGCCGTCTAATACGCAGACGAGTCTCCTGACATGGGGACCTGTTGCTAAATCTGGCACTGTCATGAGCCACGAAGCTTTATAGGTCTGGACCCTAGGTTATTGGGACTTGCGCTTCATTTTCCCTCGCCTTTTCGAAGTGACACTAGGAAGCTGCAGCCCACTCTCTGAAAGCTTGATCTCAGGACAAGAAGGATCTGTACGGAATCCTGGACTTCAAGATCATTTGTAACATTTCAGGTCCATCCTATAGAATGCTCAATATCGGTCCAAAGTTCATAATCATAGCTGCACCGCATGTGAAGGCTTCAGTGCGCCTTTTACATGTGTAAAATGGAATCGCTTGCTAAACAGAAATCTGCCCATGGATATGACATGAGCTCAAATGTGGATTTTTTTTACCATTGTTGGTTTCATGCCCGTGGGCCAGCTGTGGTGCAGTTAATGTGTTGAAAAGTGTTCAGTGGATCCTTTGTGCCCCCCCTTCAATCTGTAGGTCACCAGCTGCACACTTCTTGAGCAGTTGCAGCAGTCATCTCATTGAGATGCTGTGAGTGCCAAGCTCTCCTGTGTGGACATTCTGTCAGTGCAGCCTTCTAGCTTAGAGCAGCCCCTAGTCACACCACCCTAAGAGTACAGAAATAAAAGTTGATCATGCTGATCCGTAAAATAAAAAGCTACAGGATAGGATCATCTTTTTCGGTCATACTCCGGGGGAGGAGTGGTGTGAATGGTGGCCACATAATGTCTCCCCCTGTAAATTTAGCCACAACTGTCAAGAATCTCGCGGTGAAAATGGATACGGACTTGTCCATGAAGTCCCAGGTCCAGGCAGTGTCAGGCTCATGTTTTGGCCTATTGAAAATGTTGAGAATTTTTCTCCCATTACTCCCAGTTTTGCACAGGAAAACAGTGCTTCAGGCTCCGATTCTATCACGACTTGATTATGTGAATGTTCTTTGTGTGTCTTCCTGGTTATTTTCTTAACCGTTTACAAGTAGTGCAAAATGCTGCGGCTAGAGCCATACTCATGGTGGACCTCAGGACTCACATGACCCCCCTCCTGAGGTCCTTGCACTGGCTTTCGGTACGGAAGAGGACACATTTCAAAGCCCTGGTGCTGGCTTATAAGGCCTTCCACAATATGGGGGCCTTATATTTGAGAAACAGATGTCCACACTATGTTCCACCCAAAAACCTGAGATCTTCGAACCAGTTGCTTTCGCGGATTCCCAGGTTCACACGCTCTTGCCAGGGCGGGCGCTCCTTTCGGCTCTGGAACAACTTGCCGCCAGCCCATCGTCAAGCCCAGGACCTTATCAGCTTTAGACGGGGACTAAAAACTTGGCTTTTCTCACAATAAGTCAACTGCCCTGGGTAGGACTGCTCTGCTGTGCTCTGCTACTGGTTTCTTTTTTTTTAACAGCGCCGTGACCCTCCAGGGAGTAGCTGTGCACTTTATAAGTACCCAGTAACATAGTAACATAACATAGATAGAACTGTGAATGGAGAGGGGAAAAGTATGTTCTCTGGTAAATGCAAAGTATAGTTTAGCCAACAAGTTCTACCCTACTGCGCTTCCTACTACCTGATATAATATATATGTAAAATACCCACTCTGCTGTACATTATAAGGATATTTCATGTCAGCGAGGAGTTCCTAAACCATATAGTGGAATGAAGCAGAAGGCAGAATTTCTTTATAGGTCATGGAACCCTGAGATGACTTGCAATATCCTTATAATGTACAGCAGTGGGTATTTTATTCCTTATAATATAAGGTCACTCCGTACCCCTACCAACAAACCACTTATTACCCTGTGGTTCTCATATGAAACAGAAGGGATGTTTGTAAACTTGAAGAATAAAATTAGTTTCAATAAACACCAAAAAGCAGTAAGAAAATTGTTGCAAAAAGGTATCATTGCTCCAACCTTTAAGTTTGTTTATGTGCCAGGACAAAACAGAAAAGGTTTAGTAGTAGAGGGCACCTTCAACCCTCCCAACAGGATCTCTTGAGTGATATTTTTCTATGAGAGGATATGTTCTGGCTGGGCCTATTCTATATCGCCAAGATTTTCCCTCCTCTGAGAGCGCTGCCAGTTCAGACACGGCTCCAACTCTCCCAGTATAAGTGTATGGATCATTTAGTCTGAGTCTGAAATAGTTGGGATAAATATTTTAGGTGGTTGCTGGACTGTCTCTTAAGTAGGTCGATTGAAATGTTGGGTATATGTTTTGAGGAATACAAAAAGTATTGAACTGGATGCTGTGACTGCTTACGCTCAAGACTGATCAGCCCACTACCGCCTACCACCACCGGTTGCGCCCCACTTTAGGGCAGATTCACAAAGATAAAAATACACGTACATATTTGAATTCTTTTTGATTGAGTTTTATATAGCACAAACTTGACCCGAATCAGGTATCAGAGCGCTTTACATAGCACCAGTTGCGTTACATGAGGACACATTCAATTTTTGTTACGCACGGGGAGATTAAGTGATTTGCCCAGAATCGCAGGATGTTCAGCATCGTTGCCAAGACTCGAACCCAGTTTCCCAGATTTGAGGACGACCGCCCTAGCTGTTAGGCTAACTCCTCTCCTATAGTGACTCCTGATTACATTTACTACTTCAACTAACTGTAATTCTACACTTGTTTTTGCTAGTCCTTATTTCTCAGTGTGGTTTGGATAGAGCCCTCAAAAGGGTTTTACAAGTGTAAAGTTACTAATAGCAATTTAGTGCACATAGATGGACATCTTCCACCACAGTGGCAGAGATCTCCCTGTGAGAAAGTATAAGGAAAATTAATTATCAATATTTATTTTTGACATAGAACTAATACAGTTTTACAGAACATCAGCTCTTCAAATTAAATGTGAATCAATTAATTAAAATATATTTATTCTACTTTTAAATCATTTTCAAACAATTTTAAAAATCCCCACTTTTGAATTTTTTGTTACAGATAATGTTAATTTAATGTACATCATTTAAAAATGTTTTAAAACCTAATTTAGTTCTCTAAATTACATTCATAACTTTAATAACATTATTTATAATTATATCAACATGTTTTGTGTATATCTATAAATATAACTATATATATTACCTACTGACAGTCGCCTGTATGTAGTTATAGTTCGGACCTAGTTTCCTGTTCAGTCGTTTTTGAGAAATGTAAGCCAAAAAATACAGTGATATCTCTGGCCGCGAACAAAGATGAGCTCGTGCAGGGAAATACACTGCTTTTATTGTCTGCTAACACTTCAACCAGGAAGAGTTGGCAGCCATCTTGGGACTTGGCTTCACTGAGTCCCCCAAAAAATAAGTGAAAGAAAAGGGGGCAAGTTAGGAATACCCTGACCCCCAAGCCATGAACCCCGCCACGGCATAAAAGCCATAAAAAAATTAATTGGCATGATATCGCGATATTCATGAATTTGCGGCAAAAAGAAAGAGCAAGCGAGGGCTCTCATGCTTGCTTTTAAATAACCCCCTGGTGGCCCAGGTCCCCAGGGCATGTAATAAAGATAGGAGGGGGGCACACGGACTGCCACCTCCCCAGGGCTTCTTGCAATTATGTTGGGGGCCTCGCAGACCCCTGTCTGCCCCTGGGTGCTGCCTCCCCAGGACTCAGAAACAATATGGGGGGGCCGCGCAAATCCCCCACTCCCCCAGCGACTGCCACCTCCCCGGGGTTAGTTACAATAATATGGGGGGAGGGAACTTGTGGAAACCCCCATGCCCCAGGGACCACCACCTCCCTGGGATTAAAATAAATACCAAAGTGTGGGGGGCTTCTGCCCAATCACGCAGCCCCGGGGGCCACCACCTCCCCAGGGCAAATTTGAATAAAGGAAGGGGGCCGAGTGGTCCCCCTCCAGTAGCCCCAGATGGCCCTGGAGACTGCCACCCCCCCCAGGGTCGGCTCTACTAATGCCCCGGGATGCCCACCTCCATGACTTTGCAGTTTGCTATTGCATGGCGGGAGCACCGATCCCGCCGTGCCATAGCAAACTGTGTGCTCCACTTCGAGCAAGCGAGAGCATTTTGCTCTCGCTTGCTCAAAGCGGAGCACACTTTGCTTTTTACACCCAGGGAGCTGCACGTCAGCAGTTTCCTGGGTGGAAAAGAAATGCTGGCTCCCACAGGAGGCGGGAGCCGGCAGAGAGCGTGATGGTCTTAAGGCTCCCCCTGTGGTCCACAATGGGGTGGCCCTGCCCTGTGGGATGGGGTTCCCGGGGCCAAAAAAGGCCCGGGAGAGGGCCACTCGCCCCACCTCCCTTTTACAAAACAAGAAATGGCTGGGCCCTGGGGAATGGTGTCCCCAGGGCCGAAATTGGCCTGGGGGGGCAGGGCACATGGCCCCCGTCCCTTTATTTATAAGAAATAAAAGGCCTGGCCCGGAGGATGGAGTCCCTGAGGCTGAAATCGGTCCTCCCCTTAAAAAAAAAAAAAGTGTATAAATGTATATATATATATATATATATATATGCATGGCCCTGGAGGATGGGGTCCCGCAGCTGAAATTGGCCTCAGGTGGGGGGCAGTGCGGCCCCCTTCCTTAATTTATAACAAATAAAAGGCCGGGCCCTGGAAGATGGGGTTCCCCTGGCCGAAATCGGCCCGGGATTGTGCCGCGTGGCCCCCCTCCTGTCTTTTTTATTGAAAAAAGGTCAGGCCCGGGGGATGGGGTCTCCAGGGCGCAAAATGATCCAGGGAAGGGGGGCCATGCAGCCCCTATTCCTAAAAAATAAAGCAAAAGCTGGCAACTCATAGGAGGCACCACCACTTTTCTCCACTGTTAGAAATGGGATTTCGGGTTGGCTAAGGTTTGCACCGAACCTAGGCCGGAACCACCATCCTAGTCGGGATAAGGGAGTTACACTCCTAAAATAACCCCTGCTCACCCCCTTGGTAGCTTGGGATGAGCAGTCAGGCTTATCTCAGAGGCAGTGTGTAAAGCATTTGCACATAACCAACAGTAATACAGTGTAAGCACTACAAAAGGACACCACACGAGTTTAGAAAAATATCCAATGTTTTTATATACTTAAACAAAATCAATTACGATAAGAATTCCACGGTACAGTACTTTTAAATAGATGCGTTGCAAGATGTCTTGAAAACACAGTTCTTTGATGTCTATAGCTCCGTCCGGGCTATCACGGTGTTGTGAACAAACAAATCCAAACCGTTCTGGTTGGCTGCCGCGTCGCAGGTCAGCTGCGGTGTCGGGAAGTGATGGAGCCAGGTGGAAACAAAAAATGTTATATACCCCCTTATGAAATTAACTTTCCATAACAGTAATAAGAACTAAATGTGTGGTTTTGAAATTAACCAACATAGAATATAATGCACATACACAAATACACGTGGGATACTAATTTGCTTGAAATTGCTAAGCATAATTTACTAATTTGTCATATATTGTGTCATAAAAAGTACGCAATTATTGTAATCTAATTGAGAAATGCATGAATGTGCTTTTTGTCTGTTTATTTGTGGCATAAATCATGAAGATTGGTAAGCCAAATCACGCATATATGTTGCTTTAAGCTAGGTAAATACTAACCGGGATATCATTAGAAAGGGTGAGGTAAACAGAAAGGGCTTTATTTGGTAAACTTACGTTTATTTGTGTTTGTTTCTGTAATAGTTCCTAAATTGAGGCCTATGTGAGTCAACAAAGATGGATGCTGACTGAAATTCCGAGATGGCGGTAGAAGTGCGCATACGCCAGATCGGAGATGCGAGCTGCCTGTGACTGAGCAGTATGGGTCAAGGACAACGTGGCTTACTTCATGGGGCCCAAGCCAAGTTTGTTAAAGTCAGCAAGTTGACTTGTGGGAAAAGTACATTGAATAATAATTTAAAGGACACTTCGAAGGAATTAAAGGTTTGGACAATGGCACTACTATTTTTCATGTCATGAGGATGCCTCCTCACAAATTGAACAGTAAAATGATGAGGTGATGCTCATCCAACTCTAAATTGACCAATCATGGACATTCTAGGACTTAAGAGTTGTGAATTTAGATAGATAAGTTAGTGAAAAAGAGTATAAAAGAGGACATTTAGGACATTGAGAGAGCTCGCCTTTTGACCTGACCTTTGCACCCCGAGATGCTGTCGGTCTGTGCAATTTTTCATATGGACAGGGACTTTGACATTTTTCTGAACTTTAACTTTTGAATGGCTGTGAAGTCCTTTGAGAGTGACAGAGAGGTTTTCGTTGGGAACTATTTCGTTCTATGCTGATGTCTGCGTCTATATCTGGCTAATATGTCTGATTTATTTTCCTAAGCTGTCATGCTAATAAATGAATGTTATTGAAATGTAATCTTTCTTTCAGGATTTTAATGCATAACTGAATTATTTTCATTTTAGTAAAACGTAGAGATCATGCTAGGAGATTAAATCTCTAAATAAAAATTAAATAAATGGAGAATTAAGCAGGTCTTGTTGTCCTTTAGGTCACTTTTACTAGCAGATCCATTAAAGAGATGAGTAGTGGGGTGTTTTAAATTCTTCTTTAGAAAACCATGGTATTAGAAATAAAACTGCAGTTGTAAATAATGAATAAAGTTTTAGTTTAGGCACTCCGCTATAGCACTGCGACTCCTCTTGTGGATCCTCACTAAATCCTCGGAGCAGAATAAATGTGTGAATGAATGTAAGGTAAGAATAATGGGCCCAGTTGTGAGAAAATAGTAAAAAGCTACGCGGGTTAAGATGATGGGTTTATGAAGAATTTTTGGAGACGCGCTGTACCAGTAATTCCTGGTAGCGGAGCATAGGTTGCTATAGGTTACCTAGGATATATGATGTGTAGAATAGAATATTAGAATTGTGATGTACAGAATTTTGGACTAACATCTGTTGAGTTCGTATTGCGTTATATGTAGTCTTGAAATGGCTTCCGGAAAGTGTGGGAAGCTGGTCACTCTGTTTGCAGGCAGAGGAAGTGTGACAAGTGAAGTCGCACATCGCATAGTCTGTTTCAAAGTGGTGACATCGTCGTATGTTACAAGTTTAGGGACTTTTACATGTAAAAGTGGTGAATGTATAGCGAAGGCAACCTGTGAAATCTTGGGTCTGAGTACAGGGATCATTGCGTATTCTGCCTTAAAACTCTACCCGGAGAGAGTAATAACGTTTAACCTAAGCTTGAGAGAAGGGTAAGGTAGGGGGAAGTGCTACTTTATCGGCGAAAGCAAAATTCTGTGGTAGAGAAGAGGTAAGCTCTGTCTACTGGAAATACAGAATTCTTCTGTGATTGAGGAAACTATCCTTTTGGTTTTAGCGAAACAGACCAATGGAGTTGTTGTATGTAGTTACTAACTGATTTTGCTGTATAAAAGTGTAAATACAGTGTGCCGATAAATTTTTGTAAAGGATGGGTCAGTCGAAGCTGCAGAAGCCGGCGCAGGGCTGACGTCAAAAGTGTCGCGCTGGGATTAGTCCACATGACCAAGACAGAGTAGGGCTGATTGGTGCATCAGCGGAAGCAGCGAAATAATTGGTTGAGCACTAGTGAAACGTATCTTGTTCTAATTGGTGCGATAGTGTGAACCGTGCTGCAATAGGCTGGTGTTACGAAGAAGTTTACGGAAGTGTGTGCGATCTTTTGAAAAGACAGGAGATTAATAACAAAATGGAATTTTATTATGGAATGGAGAAAGAGAAATCTTCATGGTTTCAAAAATGGAAAAATGTATTCAAAAAGGATAAAGTAATTGAAACTAGAGAGGGAAAAATAATCCCTCCGCCAAAAACGCCTGCATCATACATGATGACAAAATATGGCTACCATACATGTATATGGTTAGAGAATTGGGCAAGGTATGCCAGAAATGATGGTGTGTTAGCTTTCCCAGAAGAAGGATCTTTTAGTCTTGCGGTGTTAAGAAACTTGAGAGACAAGATGATGAAGCTCGAACCAAGACCTAGACCAACTCAATTTGAAGCTTTGGCTGAGTGGGAAGATGAAATGCATGATTTAGAGCAAGAAAGGTTTGGAGACTACATTGGACCAAGAAATAGAGGTTGTAGATTTTGGAGAGAAACGCATGAGACTAGAATGCAAAGGTGGAGAAATGCTGACATGTGTGATGGAATGTATTCGGTTAGATTGGTAGGAGAGGAAAAGGGGTGAAAATGTACAGAAAAAAGGAATAATATAGAAACAGGAAAAAGGAGTTATGAGGATTGTGGGTCCGAAGATGCAGTGTTGGAAATGATCCTAAATAGGAGACCACCGCCATACCAAGCAAATTCTATGGGTACAACTCCAAGTGCTCCACAGTTAGAGGATAGACTAGCAGAAACTCCAAAACGATCCTCAAACTTCAGAGATCTCCCAGAGAGAGTAGAAATGAGATACGATCCAGATGTTCCATTAATCGGAACTAGATATACGGGGACACCTAAACAAGGGAATGGAATGGAGAGTATTGGAAATAGAGTAGAACAACAAGTTGAAGCACTACAGAGTACTTCTGAATATATACGTTCAACAAATGAATTAACTGAAAAGATACAGGAGCTTACTAAAAATATAGAAGCTGTAACTGTTCCGGTAACAATAGGTCCTGTAATCACAGTGTTTGAAAACCAGAAAATGAAAGAGCTATCTTTAACTATTCCTTTAAAGCAGAGTTTACAAAAAGTAAAAGAAAAGGTTTATCCATATTTGTCAAAAATTAAACGTACCAACCAAATGACACCACCAGATTTGACTTTTAATCAGAGTCTTCCGTATAAATTTCCAACAGGAGCAGAATCAGATTCTGTAACTCCAGAGAAAAGTGTATAGAAAATCGATTTAACACAAACTCCAGTAGGGCCAACAGAGCAGGAATTAAGTGATTGGATCAAAAACTTAAAACTGAAAGAAACAGAACCAAAATTGTTAGATGTAGCCAGGTTAAAAGTTGATATGGAAGAACTAATAATTGGAACAATTGGTACAGATAGATTGAAAAATGATCAGGATGGTGAGATTACATTTATGTGCAAAAGTATTACGTGGAAAACAAAAAGCCTGCATGATAGGTTTGAAAGCCTAGCAAGTGAAATGGATGTGGATTTGACAAAATACAAAATATTGCTGAAGCCTTATGTGGTTGATTTTTCAGACAAAGACATAGAAAACATGAATACAGCAGGGAGAATTACTTAAATAAAGGAATTAATTGTGTTATTGAGAAAATGGGGAGATATGGATAAGTGGAAAATGATTTGGACAAAGAAAAGAGAGGAAAACAGCGACAAATCCACATTAGCATTCCCAGTAAGCGAAAAAGAAGTGGTAAAAGAATTCCCTACGAAAGAAATGCCTGGAGGAGGATATGTACATGTACCTTGGAGCAGACAAGATATTTTATCATTCACAAATGATTTTCCTCGATTGAGAGAGAAACCAGTAGAGTGGTATAGGCAAGTAGATTGATTTGTGAAAGGTTCAAAAGTTTTGTGGGAAGATTTTGGTGGGTTGTTTGACATAGTAGTACCAGCAGATCTATGGTCAGAGTGTAAGATTACGGTGAACTGGCCAAAAGAGGAATATCCACGAGATAAGGTGCTCCTGGACCTGAAGTGATGCGAAATATGAGCAAGTGGTACTGTTTTTGAAAAATAAAATTCCACCAAAAGAGACAGATTGCGTAAAAATAGACAGAGCAATACAAGAAGCCAAAGAGTCAGTTCATGCCTTCTATGAAAGACTGTTATTGGTATTTAAACAGTATAGTGGATATGAGGAACTAAATGAAAAAGACATGAGTCACTTTGTATATCGCTTTGTGTTTGGATTGAGACCAGAAATAGGGGATATGATTAAATATAATTTGATGGGATGGCAGTCATGTTCTGTGGACAAAGTTCTGAGACATGCAAAATACTGTAGGGATGAAATTGAAGTAAAACAAAGGAAACTCAAAGAGAAAGCAATGTGGGCACAAGTAAAGGTTGCAGAACATCAAGTAGCTCAGTTAGAAAATAAAATTGCAGAAGGAAACCAAAATAGAATAAAAGGAAATTCTAGTAAGCCAAAATTAACTGGAAATATAGAAGAATTAAAGAATATCCATGTCATAATTGCGGTAGGATGGGACATTGGAGGAAAGAGGGTAAGTATCCACCGAAAGTTAATCTGGAAAATACATCATTGAATCCACAGGTGCAGAATGAGATAATTTAGCAACCATCGCCACAGCAACAGGTAGTTAATCCAGTGTCAGGTGCCACAACCTTCACTTCCTCACAATATAAACCTACAGAGATACTGTACAGAGACAGGATTCTGCACAGGAGACCAGGTAACAAGAAATAATAGAGTGCATGTGAGTCCGCAATATTGGCTGAAAGAAGACGGAAGCGAGTCGGATGACAGTTTCTGACGGTGCCTGAGAGAAGGAGAAGAGTGCGTGCTTGGCGCTACTCTAGAGATCGATCAGTCTGGTCCATATGTGAATGGAAAGGTGAATAATGTAGATGTGACTTTCCTAGTGGACACAGGTGCTACCCGTTCTACTGTCAGATCAGTGGAAATTCAAAATCTTCCTCTCTCGGGTGAGCATATTCAAGTTGTAGGTATAGCTAATCAGCAGATTAAAACATCCTTAACAAAACCAATTGTGATAGAGATTGGAAATTTCAAAGATATGCATCGATTTGTAGTGTGTAACAGTAGTCCTGTAAACCTCCTTGGAAGGGACATACTGTGTAAAATGAACTGTGCCATTTATTGCTCACCAGATGGCATAGAGCTCCAAACTCCAGATGAGGATAGCCTGTATAAAATGACTATGACACTAATTGAAGCAGAAAAGAATAGCATGTTTCCTGTGTTTGATTGAGAGAAAATACCTGATGAATTGAAAAATGTAGTCAAAGAGCAAGTGTGGAATTTTACAGGAGAAGATATTGGTTTGATGAAAAACGTTGATCCTGTAAAAGCTTCTGTGAAAGAAGGAATAAGTTATCCGAATATTTCTCAATATAAGATGACAGCTGAAACAATTGAAGGAATAACGCCAGTGATAGAAAAAATTATTGAGCAAGGAATTTTGAGAGAAATAGCAAGCAGTCCTTGTAATTCACCGATAATGGGATTGAAAAAGCCTAATGGAACGTTTAGAATAGTACAGAACCTGAGAAAGGTAACTAGGATAGTTGTTCCATGTTGTCCAATTGTGCCAAACCCAGCAGTAATTTTATACCAAATTCCACACGATGCAGAATGGTATACAGTCATTGATCTATGTAATGCGTTCTTCACAGTCCCATTACACCCTGAAAGCCAACCAATATTTGCGTTCCAATTCAGAGATCGTATTTTAGCATGGTGTCGAATTCCTCAGGGGTATACTGAAGTCCATCAATCTTTAATCAATTGTTAAAGAAATCATTAGAAAATCTGAGTCTACATGGAGAATCAGTTTTAGTGCAGTACATTGATGACCTGCTATTGGCGTCGAAAACAAAAGAAGCATGTGTTTTAGACACTGTTACATTGTTAAATCATCTGGCAGATGAAGGACATAAAGTGTCACCATCAAAATTACAATTTTGTCAAAAATAAGTACAATATTTGGGCCACAAGATTGCTAAGGGAATAAGACAGGTCACTTTAGAAAGGATCAAAATGATACAGGGAATGAAACCTCTAAAAACACAGAGACAGGTGAGAATGTTTCTTGGAATGGTCGGATACTGTCGACAATGGATTAGTGGGTTTTCACTAATAGCTAAACCTTTACAGAGATTGACAAAAGCAGATGTAAAATACCCAATAACTCTGAACAAGGCAGAGCTGGAAGCTTTTGAGCAGCTAAAAGCAAGTCTATGTGAAGCACCAGCTCTAGGAATGCCAGATTATGAAAAAGAGTTCGAGCTATATTGCAGTAAGAGGGAAGGATGTGCTTTGTCAGTTTTAATACAGAGATATGGAACTCGTTGTAAAGGCTTTGCCGGGATGCTTAAAGGCAGTAGCTGCTACAAGCAGGAGTATTAAACAAAGTGAAGGTATAGTGATGGGATTTCCATTGAGAGTGTATATACCTCATTTGGTGGAGATTTTCCTCACTAGAACTAAGACACAGTACCTTACCAATAACAGAAGGAGAAAATATGAGAAGACAATTATAGGTGCAGACGTTACAATTTCAAGATGTGTAAATGTGAATCCATCTACATTATTACCTGATGTCATGGATGTGGAAGTAAGAGATGAAGTGGATCACAAATGTCTGGATGTACTAGAATATTGCACCAAACCAAGGTCTGGCATCAAAGATGTACCTTTACCTGAATCTGACTATGTGATGTTTGTGGATGGATCATGTCTGAGAACAGATGAGGGGGTACTGAGCGCTGCATATGCTGTTTGTACAGTAGCAGATGTCTTGGAAGCATCTTGTCTGAAAGGAATCCGTTCAGCTCAAATTGCAGAATTGATTACTTTGATTCGAGCATGTGAGTTGGGAAAATAAATAAGGATCACCGAAGTGACTGACAGTCAATATCGATTTGGGGTTGTCCATGACTATGGTCAACTGTGGTCCCAAAGAGGTTATATGACTTCGGCAGGATCCCCCATTAGAAATGCTGAATTTGTGAAAATGTTGATTGATGCCATTCAAATGCCAGATAAGCTAGCTGTCGTTAAATGTGCAGCTCATAAAAAGGGAGATGACTACATTACACGTGGTAATAAATATGTGGATTAAATTGCAAAATACTGTGGCAAAAATCTTTCATCTATTAATCGGGATAGAGAAACTGACCATGTTTCAAGTCCTTTGATGCTAACAACAGTAGTGGAGACATGGCAGGAGCTAAAACAAATGCAGGAAGAAGCTAGTGAAGAAGAAAAGGATAACTGGTTAAAGGCATGATGTAGACAAAGAGAAGAGGATGAAATCTGGGGTTACAAAGATGAAAGACCAGTAATGCCAAAAAACATGATCTCAAATATAGCCCGAATGTATCATGGTCAAGCTCATATTGGAAGAGACGCTATGATTAGATTGTTTAAAAAAGACATGGTACAATCCTAAGTTTAGGATGATTGCTGAAAGCCTTTGTCAAAGATGCTGTGTGTGTCAACAACTGAATCCAAGAAGAAAAACAGTTGTGAGTCTGGGAACTATAGGACTGGAGGGAGGTCCATTCACCAGAATGCAGTTAGATTTTATTGAGCTTCCTCCATGTAACAGACTTAGGTATGTACTTATGATCATTCGTTTATTCTCACATTGGGTTGAAGCATTCCCCACTAGGAGGAATGATGGAGTGACTGTTGCCAAACTCCTGTTACGTGAGATAATACCACGTTACGGTTTCTCAGTAACTATTGAAACAGATCGTGGATCACATTTTCACAACGAGTTAATGCAAATGATTTGTGAAGCACTGGATATTCATCAAACGTTGCATTGTACTTACAGATCAGAAGCTTCAGGGGTGGTTGAACAAGTAGATGGAACAATAGAAAACAGAATTGCCAAAATGTTTTTGGCCACAGGACTAAAATGGCCTGATGCACTGCCACTTGTTCTAATGACTCTGAGGAGTACTCCTGACAGAAGAACAGGATTAAGCCTGCATGAGATTTTGATGGGAAGAGTAACGAGACAAGCATTTGTACCAGTTGATAAACTGTTGAGCATAAATGATGATATCATACTGGATTACTGAAAAAATCTGTCTGACGTAGTAACTTCTGTGTTCCATCAGGTGGGAACTAATTCACAAACAAAAGAGAAACATCCAGCTCATGATCTAGTCCCTGGAGATTGGGTACGGATAAAGGGTCACAGGAGAAGAAATTGTCTAGTGCCTCAATGGCAAAAACCACGACAAGTCATTCTGGTTAGTACCACTACAGTTAAGTTTGCTGGAATCAAAATATGGGTGCCCGCCAGTCACACTATTTGTGTACCAGAGCCTGAAAATCTGCAGGAGGAGAGTGAGAGCACCACTGATTCAGACACTGAAGGCGAACCAGAAAGAGATCCAGATTTTGAAGCTCGACCTGTTCGTCGACATCTGGAGATATCAGATACTAGCTCTGCATCAGAAAGAGAAAATGAAATTGTTGAAATACCAAATATTGAAGATCGACTTGTAGGTCGATATTTGGTTAAAACTGATACCAGCAAGGACACTGAGCAAAGTGAAAAGAAAACTGGTAATTCGGAAAATACTGAAGGACAGTCTGAAAGCTCTGAAAGCAGGAACCGAAATCTCGAAACTGGTGAAAAGGAAATAACTCATGATGAGGATGAGCTTCCAGGTACCAGCTATGGAGAAGTTACTAACAGAGTGAAAGAACTGACCAGAGACAATTTAAATTCCGAAAAAGAATCAGATCCTGTCAAATTCATTATAAATGAAACTATAGAAAGATCTGAAACAGAGACAGATGACAGTGATGACGAAGCTGAATTGAGGAGGAGTTCGAGAAAACAAACTTGGTTAGTGGAGCGAAACACTACTGAACCTGAAATAAAAAGAGTAAGAAAAGGAGATAATTGGCCTAAAGAAATTGATGGACGGAAAATTAAATTGGTTAATAAAGCAAAAGTGCAAGAGGATCAAGTACATGAAATAACCAGTCAAAAGGAGTTGTTGGGAAAGAAAATAGAAATTGTGCAAAAGCCAAAAAGAGTGAGAAGACATAAATCACCTGAGTGGACCTACATGGTGCTGCCTCAAATAAGAGAAGTAAACAGCAGCCAAGATAACTTGCATATCCAAGGTGTTGAAGAAGAAAGTGAGTAAACTGTAACATAGAGAAAGGAAAAGGATTTTCAAGTGTAACAGTGAAAAGAAAGGGATATATATCTATCCAAACGAAAGCTGTAATTGAATTTGAAGGAACATTGTAAGTGAAAACAAGGTTAAAAAGAGACAATTGAAAGTAAAAGGATTGAGATATTTGCTGTGTACAAAAAAAGGGAATGGCTGCTAATGAAGTGGCTAAATCCAAATGTTCTAATTTTAGAAAATGGTGTAGAATGTGGTTAATTTGTACTGTAATATTGATGTTGATATGGTTCATTCTTGCCATTATCATTCCTTTTACTCCTGATATTGAAAGACTGAAAACAAATGAGAGTTTGAAAGATAAAAATGATGATTCGAAAAATGAGAAATTACATGTCTATAGACCTGAAATTCATCAAGATAATTAGCTCAGCGATTTTTCTAAAAACACCTTTTCAAAATGATTGTCTGAATATGTAAGGACAATGGATGTCTGCGACTGTTATGTCTGTGTAAAGCTGCCTGCATCTGTGTCAGAAGGAATGACCTATCACCATATACCGTTAACATATGAGTGACCTGTAGTGTTATATCAAGTCTATTTTATAGATCTGGACAAATAGAATATTATTATTCTGACTCAGATGATGTATTTGAAAAATTGAAAATTGTTGCAGAACTAAATCAAATTAAGCCTGCTAAAGTTTTTGGAGAATATTTTTTAGAAACACAAGAATTGACACATGATTATGCTTTTAAACATAATTTGACTTGTAAAATGAGAAATGAAGAAAAAGTTTTTTTAAATATGGTAGAAGAAAGGAGACAACAATATTAGAGACGAGAAAAAGTAAAACAGACTAAATCTACAAAATGGTTATTTTCAGATAATAATATTGAAGGACATAATGTGAATGTGGCTATAAGTATAGATACACTAATTTTAGGGAAATTATATATTCAAAGAGATAACACTGTGTATGACAATTACTTTGTGGGTGCAAGTCAATGTGAAGATACATATATTATCAAAGGGGGATGAGGATTTAAAGGTGGAAATGACCCAGTTTTTCCGGGAATTTATTTTCTTTGCGGGAACAACGCTTATTATAGGTTACCTGACCACTGGTATGGATTGGTCTTTCCAAACATTTTCTATGCTGACAGAGGTACGAATGGGATTTATGAAATAGGTAAACCCCTAAGTCGTAGAAAAAGAGAAAGTGTAATCGAAATAATAGGTGATGTTTTTGGAGCACTGATACCAGCAGTAGGCATATCATTTAATGCAAACCGAATTAGAAAATTGTCAACAATAGTAGACAGATTGTCAACAGACACAGCTGGAGGATTTTTAATGATTAACACTGAAATGTTTGCTATGAGAAGTATGGTAATGCAAAATCGACTTGCTTTAGATATAATCTTTGCAAAAGAAGGAGGAGTTTGTGGAATTTTAAAGGTGCAACACTGTTGTACATACATTCCTGATGAGAGTCATAACATTGAGAAATACATTACAAATATTAAACAATTGCATAAAGAAATAGAACCACTAGAAGTAGAAGGTGCTCTTGAGAAACTTGGTAGAAGTTTATCAGCAGTTAGAAATTGGTTTTATGAAATAAGTAGATCTATTATAGGTAAAATACTAATACCAGTAACTATAATAATAATAGTGATCTTAGTTTTGAGATTAAGTTGTCAATGTAGGCAGAGAAGAAATGTCAAAAGTCCTTGAAGAAAAAGATTGAAGAAGAACAAGACAGGGAAAGAGAAAAAGGTGATATTGAAATAGAACAATTTAAAGAAAAGTTTTATCAAGATAGAAAGAAGTTAGAAGAGACAGAAATGTAACAAGTACTAATTAAAAGAATTTGAAACATGTTGAAATAAAAAACTTCTAAATTTTGGGGGGTATTTGGTGATAAAATAACCAAAGGGGGAAGTTGATGGAGCAAGGTGGAAACAAAACGTTTTGTATACCCCTTATGAAATTAACTTTCCATAACAGTAATAAGAACTAAATGTGTGGTTTTGAAATTAACCAACATAAAATAGAATGCACATACACATATACACGTGGGATACTAATTTGCAATAAATTGGCAAGCATAATTTACTAATTTGTCGTATATTGTGTCATAAAAAGTACGCAATTATTGTAATCTAATTGAGAAATGCATGACTGGGCTTTTTGTCTGTTTAATTGTGGCTTAAATCATGAAGATTGGTAAGTCAAATCACGCATATGTGTTGCTTTACGCTAGGTAAATACTAACCGGGATATCATTAGAAAGGGGGGAGGTAAACAGAAAGGGCTTTATTTCATAAAGTTCAAGTTCAAGTTCAGGCATTTATATAGCGCACTACTCACCCAGAGTGTCTCAAGGCGCTTGGGGAAGGGGTTCATTATTTGTCGAATAGCCCGGTTTTGAGTTCTTTTCTGAAGGAGATGTGGTTTTGAGTAAGGCGGAGGTGAGTGGGGAGTGAGTTCCAGGTCTTGGCAGCAAGGAAGGAGAAGGATCTGCCACCCATGGTGGATTTTCGGATGCGCGGGATTGCAGGGAGGGCTTGATTGGACGATCTTAGTTGGCGGGTGGGTTTGTAGAAGGACAGTCGAGTGTTGAGGCATTCGGTTTGTGTTTGTTTCTGTAATAGTTCCTAAATTGAGGCCTATGTGAGCCAACAAAGATGGATGCTGACTAAAATTCTGAGATGGCAGTAGAAGTGCACATGCGCCAGATTGGAGATGCGAGCTGCCTGTGACTGAGCAGTATGGGTCAAGGACAGCTTGGCCTACTTCATGGGGCCCAAGCCAAGTTTGTTGAAGTCAGCAAGTTGACTCGTGGGAAAAGTACATCGAATACCAATATAAAAGACACTTCGAAGGAAGTAAAAGTTTGGACAAAGGCACTACTATTTTTCATGTCATGAGGATGAATCCGCACAAATTGAACAGTAAAACGATGAGGTGATGCTCATCCAACTCTAAATTGACCAATCACGGACATTCTAGGACTCAAGAGTTACGAATTTAGATAGATAAGTTAGTGAAAAAGGGTATAAATGAGGACATTTGGGACATTGAGAGAGTTAGCCTTTTGACCTGATCTTTGCACCCCGAGATGCTGTCGGTCTGCACAATTTTTCATATGGCGCAGGGACTTTGAAATTTTTCTGAACTTTAACTTTTGAATGGGTGCGAAGTCCTTTGAGAGAGACAAAGAGGTTTTCGTTGGGAACTGTTTTGTTCTATGCTGATGTCTGCGTCTCTATATCTGGGTAATATGTCTCTGATTTATTTTCCTAAGCTGTCATGCTAATAAATACATGTTATTGAAATGTAATCTTTTTTTTCAGGATTTTAATGCATAACTGAATTATTTTCCTTTTAGTAAAAGGTAGAGATCATGCTAGGAGATTAGGGGGCCCATTAAGATGGCGGGCGGATTGCCGCCACCAGGCCGGCGGTAGCCACCGCCAGCCTGGCGGGGGCGATCCGCCCGCCATCTGTCCCGGAATGACCCCGCCATATTAGTATGGCTGGGGGGTCCGCGGAGGACGGAAAGACCGTCCACCGCTTTTCCACCCCGGTCGCCTTGCGACCAGGGCGGAAAAGGGTTTCTATGGTGGCGGTATCTATCAGACACCCCCAGCCATATTAGGATGGCACTTTTAAAATGCCTTTCCGTGGTGACAATGCCGCTACGGAAAGGCATGCAGAGTCTGCATTGGGGGCCCGATGCGGGCCCCCATGATCCCCAGGGGGGTGGGGGGTGCACATGGGGGTTACCTATGGTACCCCCCAGCAGTTCCAATCACAGCATGACAGGCACCGCGCGGTGCCTGCCATGCTGTGCATGGAAGTGCACTGCATGCCTTCCTGCGATTGTGGCGGGCGGGGCTGAGTGCACCGCCTGCCACAATGGTAGGAATGCAGGATGTGCCCGCCACTGCGGTGGGCGCATCCTAATGCCAGGCACGGGACCCCCGCCCTTATGGCGGGCGGTCCCTCGTACAGTGAGGATGGCAGACGGGCAAAGTCCGCCCACCATCCTAATGGGGGCCTAAATCTCTAAATAAAAATTAAATAAATGGAGAATTAAACCGGTCTTGTTGCCCTTTAGTTAACTTTTACTAGCAGATCCATCAAAGAGATGAATAGTGGGGTGTTTTAAATTCTTCTTTAGAAAACCATGATATTAGAAATAAAACTGCAGTTGTAAATAATGTATAAAGTTTTAGTTTAGGCACTCAGCTATAGCACTAGGACTCCTCTTGTGGATCCTCACTGAATCCTCGTAGCAGAATAAATGTGTGAACGAATGTAAGGTAAGAATAATGGGCCCAGTTGTGAGAAAATAGTAAAAAGCTCTGCGGGTTAAAATGCTGGGTTAATGATGAATTTTTGGAGCCGCGCTGTACCAGAAGACCCGATAAGAGTACCTTTCAGAGATGCAGGTCGTCAATGACCTTTTGTTGCCACGCCCGTTGCGGGTTGATCTCCTCTCTGATGGAATCAGAAGCGCTGGCGTTCGCAGACGTCGGGTTCTGCGATGCAAAGTGCAGCGATGTGGCGTGCCGTGCCCACAGGTCGTGTTGCTGTGGCGGCGGCAGATGGTGTCGTCAGTGAGACCAGGGTCGTGGTGTGAGTTGAAGGCGGTGCTCGTCACGGTGCTGGCAGATCACGGTGCTGAAGTGCTGTCGTCGGCTGACAACTAGAGTCGATGGCACCGGCGTCGGTAGGCCAAGGCTGCGATGCGGAATGAGGGTGGTGCGTTGTATAACTTTATGAGCGGTGCCCCTGAACCACGGTGCAAGCAGTGGCATCGAGTCCGGTGTGGAGCGTCGTCGTCAGGGATATCAAGGCATTGTCGTGAAGAGAGGCGGTGTGGAGTGCGGTGCTTACAGGTCACGGTGCGAGCAGCAGCTCTGTGGCGGCGTCAGCAGGCAGTGTCGGTGAAACCAGGGTCGCGGTGCGGCGTTGCAACGGTGCTCTCTGCGGTGCCTTCAGGACACGATGTCGACAGCGGCGTCGTAGATGGCGTCGGGCTTGAAGTCTTTGATGTTCCTGAGACTTCGTGAACAGGGGGCAAGCTCTACCTCAAGCCCTTGGAGATACTCAGCACAAGTAGAGAAAGAGAAAGTTCAGTCCAGTCCTTTCACTGCCCAAGGCAGAAGCAGCAACTGCAGGCCAACCCAACAAAGCAACAACACAGCAAAGGGGCAGTACTTCTCCTGGCAGCTCTTCCAGCTCTTTTTCTTGGCAGGTTCCTTGATTCAAGCAAGTTCTAAAGTCTTGGGGTCTGGGCCCCAATATTTATACAAGCAGTTCCTTTGTCCTCTGAAGGCAGAGGGGCCTGGACCTAGTTCGAACCAGTTTGGCGTGCATTCTGCCAGGGTGCACCTTCTTCCTTTGTCAGTGGGGGCCAGGGTCCTCAGACACACCACAGGGTGTGGAGCCAGCATTGTGGAAGGTGAGCTCAGTCCTATTCAGACCTAGGCACTACTCCTCCCGCCCACCTAGGTGTAGATGTGCCTATTCAGCCCGGATGACTCACCCTGTCTCCCCCCAGCTCCTGTCACTCACAAACCAGACAGACAATACACAAGCTAGCAGTGGCAGGCTGGTTGGTTAGGTCAGAAATTACCCACTTTCTAAAAGTGGTATTTTCAAACACAGAATGTTAAAACCAACTTCACTAAAATATGTGTTTTATCATTCTGAGTTCAGGCATACTAAACTCAAATTTCTACCATATTCTCTGAGCCAGTTAGGATCATAGGATGTAATGATCAAACTGCCCATTCTGGCCTACGAAGAATAGGTAGCCTTTCAATAGTGAAAAACGAAGTAGGCTGTAGTTCACTATCAGGACATGCCACACACACCAGTGTATGTCCTACCTTTTACATACAATGCACCCTGCCCATGGGGGTACCTTGGGCCTACCTTAGAGGAGACTCACATGTAGCAAAGGGAAGGTTTAAGGACTTGCTAGTCTGTGCAATTGCCAAGTCGACAGAGCATCCCCAGCCTGTGCACAGGCTCTGCGATGGCAGGCCAGAGTTACACTTTACAGGCTGTTTGCGTGGGTGGCACAATCTAGTGCTGCAGCCCACCAACAACATTTGATTTATAGGCCCTGGCACACACAGTGCACTTTACTAGGGACTGACACATAAATCAAATATACCAATCATGGAAACACCAATCCATAACACATTTTATACAGGAGCAGTGGCACTTTACCACTGGACCGCAGTGAGGAAAGGGCGCACAATCATTACACCAGCAAAAACAGAGTAAAAACCGGGAGGTCAGAAAGCAAAAAGTCAGGGTAAACAAGCCAAAAGATGCCAAGTCTAACATATACTAATCTGAAAACGTGCCATCTGGTGTGCTTTGGTTGGGGGATAAAGTTCCCTTGGCTGATGAGGGTCCTTAGGGGCCAAGTAGAACTTCTGTTACCTCCAGTAAGCCCCCCATAGTGGGATTGCTGAGAGGTGGTCAGAGGCCATGCCCACTTTCTCCACCACCCTGCAAACATGCATCTCAGCGCACTGCTCGTGGGAGGGATAACGTCCCCTTGCTTCCTGAGGGCCTCAGGACTAAAGTGTACTTCCCCCAGCACCAGTGCACCAGGAGCTGCGTTTGCAGAGTGTTGGAGAAAAAGGGCGTTGCATCTGATGACCTCAGCAATGCAGCTGTGTGGGCCTTATGAAAACTGTCTGCGTGTAGCGTGGCATTTGTCGATGTTCCTTTGCGGTGTAAAGTTGTTTGCATTTTAATATTAATGACCTAGATCTCAGTGTCCAGAAATACGACTCTCTATTGGCTGATAGTATAGGTGAATCTTATATTTGCTTCCATTGAGTTCAAGATTTCAAAGTTCTCATGGAACTTAGCGGCTGTTCCATCCCATACAATTAGAAGGTTGTCTATATATCGCAGCCACATTGCAGTTTTATTTACGTATTTGTCATTATTGGGGTGGCAGGCCAGTTGTTCCCACCATCCCATTACAAGACACGCATATCCAGGACTGAAGGAGAAACCCATTGCGCATCCTTTTATTTGTTTATAGATCTCTTCGCCGAACATGAACACATTTTGGGTCAGACACATCTCAATCATGTCTGCAAGCATTTGGTTGCGTTGGTTATACTGTATATTCCGTTCTTTGAGGAAGAAACTACATGCCAATAACCCTATGTTGTTTTTGATGTTAGTATATAAGGACATTACATCCATAGTGATGAGCATGTAAGAGTCTTGCCATGATATTTCTTGAAGATGCCTCAGAAGGTCGGTGGTGTCCTTTATGTAAGGATTTAGGTTTAACACAAATGGCATCAAGAAGGAGTCGATGTAATTGGCTATTGGCTCCAATAGTGATCCTTTTGCTACACTATGGGCTGCCCTGGTGGTTTTAGTGGGTTTTTGTGCAGCTTTGTTAAAAAATAAATTGTTGCAGTTATCAGATGTTCTGTTGGGTGATACTTTCTTTCATCCTCGTTAATGAGATTTTCTGAGAGCCATTGCATGATTTTCGTGTCTAAGGCCTCTTTGAACATCATAGTTGGATTATTGTCTTATTACCAATAGTACTCACGGTTTCTTAATTTGGAATGTGCTTCCAATTCATAGTCAAATGTGTTCCAAATGACGATATTGCCACCTTTGTCGGCCATTTTTATGGTGATATTTCTGTCCTCAGTTTGATTTTTAGGGCAATTCTTTCATCTTTTGTGAGGTTATCTCAGTATTTTGTTCTTTTTAATGTTTAGAGGTCTTGAACTACTGATTCCTGGGATAGATCAATTTTGTTACCTGGAACTAATTGAGGATAAAAATGAGATGTTGATTTTCTACCACTCAAATATGCTCCCATTTGGGGACAAGCTGTTTCAGCAGGGATAAGGTCTTGTTTTCCTGTGACGTCCAGATTGATTAGAATTAGTAGTGCATTCATGTCTGTTGTGATCAGATTTGACTCTGGTGGTTTGAAGCTTTTTTTCTTTTTTGTTTAGTCCGCCATATCTTTATTTTCTTGAAAAATCTTAGCTAGCTTGATTTTCTTTACGTACTTATACATTTCTACTCTGGTTTGTGCTGTGTCCATTTGTTGTGACGGGAAATAATTTATTTCATGTTTTAACAAGGATATTTCTGAATCTGATATATTGCGTTTTGAGTGGTTGATCACAGCCAGTTCTTCCATTCCATTTATATGGGATTTTTCTGACGCATGCTCCTTGTCTTGGCACCAATTTTTCCCATTGAGTCACCTTCTCCTTTTTCCCCTCATTGTTGTTTTTTGGATTCCCACTGGAGTACTCTCCCTCTTCCTCTTGGGCTTTGTTGGGGGTTTTGATTTTGTTCTCAGTGTCTTTGTTGGAGGACCAACCTCATGTCCCCTAAAAAAGTACATTTTGATTGATTAATGTTTGTTTCTTGTTCTCCCTCACTGGCATCAGTTAATGTCAGCGACATAATGCTACTTGAACTCTGGGCTGCGTCATCCATGCGATCTTGTTTTTTAAAAATATCACATTTTCTGGCATATGTAAATATCCGCCCCTTTGTATAGTCATCCTTGTCCCGTTGGAACTTTGTTTGCTTCCTACGTTTTACTACTTCCTCATGTTTTTCAATGTATCGTTCCAATTCTTCTTTCAATTTTATTATTTTCCGGATTTCTTTTTCTAGTTCTTGTAACTCCTCTTTTATTTTAATTAATGCTACTTCTATATCACCAAGATTGCTATGAGGCCCAGAGAGGAGTTTAGGACATAATCTCCCCATTCTTGCAGCAAATCGTTTGTTGCATCCTGTTGGCTAGGCATAAGTGATATTCTCAAGCCTCTTGGAACTCTTCGTACTTCCAAGTATTTTTTCAATGTGATTTATTCCCACCATTTGTTTATTTCCTTTCTGCTTAATTGTTCCCACTGTTTAAGTTTACTCTGTGCGTCCAATTTTGTAGGGAGACTCTTACGCGCTGTTTGGTTCCATATGTCCATTTCCTGATCAAAAAGTGAGTCGAAAAGTTCATTTCGTTTTGCTTCTCGTTTTTCTATTTTGGTTCCCTCTGTATTCCTGGATTTAAATCAATTGATGATTTTGTTGCGTTTTCGAATGAGGAAAGTTTTTCTGCCCGTGGTCCACGGATATTGTTACTGCGATTTTCCGCTTGTTCTCAATGGAACACCCATTGCGGTTTATTGTCAGTATTCCTATCCTCCCACAGAATAGGCCAGCCCTGTTACAATGTTGCCACACAATATTTAACAAAAGTAAATTTCACCATACGCTTATATGCAACAATAAACGTGCTTACCTGCACCCGCCGGTAATAGGCAGCACCACGTCCTTGCTGTCTCCACATTTCGTGTGTTGTTTGCGTTCTTGGTTGCTGGCGGTCACAGGTCTAGCTTTAACACATCCACATCTCCTGGCTCATATTCGCTAAGACCCATGGCGCATCACATCGGTGCAGATTTCCAGGCAGACACACGCCATCAAATAACCCAACACAATCCTTTACGGACAAATTGAAATCACACTAAAAATACAACAGAGGTGAAATTGGCAAACAACAAGATGTGGCAAATAAGAGAACTAATAACCTGCAAAATCAAATATGTTGTTTATGTGATAGAGTATCCATGCTCCTTGAAGTACAAATGAAGCACAATATGCGAATTGAAGAAGAGGATACTTGAGCACGCACAAGCAACAGTAAATAAAGACTGAGGCAATGCCATAGCCAAGCACATGGAGACTGACCATGAAGGAAACTGGATGTTATTAAGCTTCTATGCAATTAATACAATACCTAGAAATGAAAGAAGAGGCAACCGTGAGAAGAAATTACGGCAGACAGAATCAAGGCAAATTTTGAATTTCAGAACGTTTACTCCCTTTGGGTTGAATCAGAGCAAGGAACTGTATGTCCACTTATGACTGAACCAAACTAAATCTTCGTATGAAACTGATGTATGTAACACAATTAACATAACACATAATCACACATACAAACACAACTAAGATTAGTGCATAACCCTTAAAAAGCATGTCAGAAAATGAGAGGAGAGGAAGTAAAAAGGAGAAGTCAAATCAATGCAATCAACATGATGGTGTAGAGTATGCCCACTAGAGGGCGTAATTAGACATTGAAGGAAGACAGAACCCTGTCACATAGAAAAATCAATTGATAAGTTTTCAAACTCGTGCTCATAGATAAGGATGCACGTAGTAGTAATGAGGATAAGCATGAGCGAATTTTGCGGATCTCGCGTTCGCGAATTTTGCGGATTTGCGGATTCGCAATCTGCAAAATCCGCGAATTCCCGCGAATTTTTTTTTTTTTGTGTTCGCCCGTGTTTCTGCCAGTTCGCGAGGGTTTTGTACACTTTCGCAAATTGCGAACTTACCTGTCGGGTCGCAAGTTTCGCGAACTTGTTGTTTCTACGTGTCCAGCCTGTTTGGGACACTCTTCTTCATCACTGCCACTCTCTGTCACCACTGCCACTCTCTGACTACTCATGCCACCCTCTGGCCCACCCATGCCACCCTCTGTTTCATCACCACACCCTCTGGTTGTCCAGTGTACATTATTTTCGGCAAAGCAAAGCACACCTTCCCTGCCTCAAGTGACCTGAATTAATTTGGGGCTGATTAATGTGTCACAGAATATTTTTTTAGCTGGCACCTGCTTCCTTAGTGCGCCCTGATTAGTGATCTTTTGCACTTGCTAAGTGCTTTCATTGTTGCAAAATTAGTTACAACACCTGCCCTGCCCCAACTGACAATAATGAATTAGGGGCTGATTAATGGATTTTAACTTCCAGCCTGGCTCCTGCTTGTCTCCCTTAGCTGTAATTCAGGACCTTTGTGGCATATGTGTAACTATTCTGAGGTTCAGAGCAGGGTCACATAATAGTTTCAACTGGCAACTGAACTCTGGAGGGGCCCCTCAGGAAGCACTACAGGAAATGGCTACTAATGATGAGCCTGAACTTTTGAACCTGGTAAGTAGTTACTTTCAGTTTTGCTAAAATCGTATTTCTGCAATTTTGCACTTATTCGCGGGGCGCGAACTCACGCGAACTCACGCGAACTCACGCGAACAGTGCGAGCAGTGCGAGCAAAATCCGCTGCTCGCGGATTTGCGGATTTTGCGGGAGATTCGCAAATCTCGCGGATTGCGGATTTCCCGAAAATCCGCAAAATCCGCAAGCGGAACGGATTTTCCGCCCATGCCTAAATGAGGACAACATAGTAAAAATTATGTTTTCCGGCAAATGGAAAACCTCTCATTAAAACCTTCATTTTGCTGACATAGAGACAAGCACGGCAGCGTCATAGCGCCTAACATGCATGGGCTCAAAGAAACAATTAAATCTACAATGCTTCAGATCAATTTGTTTTGGCTTAATTGTTATAGCACTAACACACTTTTATTGCAGTCTGATACAAACACACGTACACGCAGACACATAAACAAAAAACTTAAAGAATATCCAAGTTCGAACAAACTACAATTCCCAGAATACCTTAAAATGGATCTGAGATCAAAATGTCCTGTTACTTACCGGTAATCTTCATTACTCCTGGTCCATTGTCCTCGTCCCATTCCTTAACCCCTTCGATGCGTGTGACAAGGTCAACTCGTCATGGGCGTTACCTGCGCTGTGCGTGTGACGAGTTGACCTTGTCACGTAACGCGGGATTTTCGAAATCGCAGCGCTCAGCGGGAAAACCGCTAGCGCGCATGCGGTTAACAAATTGGAGATTACCATCTCTGTGACAGAAAAAAAGAACAGGAGCATGCTGGGATACCCAAACCACTCCCTCCCACTGGAAGTACATAAGCGGTGCCAGCCCAGCATGCAGCCTGAAAACAACAAGCTAACAGCCGGAAGGCCGGTTGCCAGGGAGGGAGGGAGGGGCATAAGGAATGGGAGAAGGACAAGGGGACCAGGAGTAATGATGATTACCGGTAAGTAATGGGACATTACTCCCAGGTCCCTCCTGTCCTCGTTCCATTCCATAACAAATTGGAGAATACCAAAGCAAAGAACCTGGCCTTAAGGAACCCCACCAACGCCAGGGGCACCAGACCGAAAAGTGGCACCCCAATGGGAACAAAAGGAGCCCCCAAGAAAGGGGGAAAATGCAGGAAGGAGCACACAACCAACCATGCCCACAACCAAGCGGACAGAGTCGAGACCCCAAAAACCAGCAGGGGACGACCAGAAAAAAATACAAGAACCCCCCAGCCAAAACAAAGCCCCACACCACCCCAACCACCAAAAGAAAAAGAAGGCCGGGAGAAGCAGACACGCCCCAATGGAGAAACAGAGCCAGAAAAGGCAACCGACCAGCGAGAAACCCCAAGGACGAAGCCCACGGCCCCAGGCACCAGGCAGCCCTCCAACTAGGGACCAAACCGGCCAACACATCTCAACAGCCAGGAGCAGAGGAGAACAGGCAACACAGGCCGGGTCGAATGCCCAGGAAAGAACACAGCAGAGGCAAGCCAGAGAGTGAACCCCACAAAAACAGGGAAGAAGGAGAACCACAGGTGCTGGTATCCACAAAGGACCACACCAAAAGTGAGAGGAAGGAAGACGAAACCGAAGAGGCACGCCAAAGCAAGAGAGCAAGGAAAGACACGTCCAACCACAGGACCACCCCAACACACCAGGGGAAGCCACCAGCAGAGCCGCAAAGATCAAAGAGAGCAGAACCTGACAAGAAAACAGGCACCGACCCAGAGGAACAGCCAGGAAGAAAAGGAGGCAGGGAACCCAAGCAAGCCCCCCCCCTCCCCAGCTGACAACAGCAGCAACAGGGAACCCGGAGGCCAGAAAACCACAGGAGGACCAGGCGACAGGGCAGGACTGACTAGCGGCCAACCCCAGCCGAGACACCAAAGAGCCACAGGAACAAAAAGGCCACCCTACCGGGAGAAGAACACGTGGCAGAAGAAGCAGCCAAGCGGCCAGGCTCGAGGCTCACCCCCAAAGCAGGAGACACCGGGACACGAACCCCAGCAACCGGCCCAACGGAGGCCAGGAAGAGCAAAGAAGCGCAACCCGAAGCAGACCAGGCAAAAAACCCAGAGCCCAACTAATAAAGACAGCAACAGAGGCCGAACAAGGAACCGGGGAAACCAAACCCCAGAACCGGAAAGGAGGAATCACCCCCAAACAAGAGCCGACCACCCATCAGGAGGAGAAAGGCGGACACCAAGGAACCACTGAAGGCGAACCCCAGCAGGAAGGCACACCAGGAAAGACCAACAAGGAGGACAGCAGCCCAACCCAGCAGGACCCACAAATGCCCAAGAAGCCAGCCGGAGAAACAAGCAGGCCAGCCAGCCAGGAGGCACCCAATAGGGTGCCACCAGGACCCGGAGGGAGAACCAAGAAGGGGTACAGGAAAAGGCACAACATCCAACCACAGCCGGGCCACCCAGACAGTGTACAAGCAGAGGGACAGAGCCCAGCAGCCCACACAATGGACTCAGCGCCACAGCCAGCCGCAAAGGAGCGGTACAGAAAAGGACAGAAGACCAGCCCAGGACAGTGCCAAAGCCCAAGAGAACGAGCGGCCAAGATAGGACCCAAGTAGGGACCAAAAGAGGACCCCAAGCAAACAAGGGCCCCACAGCACAAAGCCCAACACCCCTAAGCCAAAAGGCGCACCAGTGACCCACACGCACAAGCGAACGGAAGGCCAAACACAGGGACAGCAACGGCAAACCCACCAGGGGCAGATCCCAGGCCCCAACAGCACACCGGAACAACTAAGGCACCAGAAACCAAAGGAGAGGAGCCCGGAGAATCCAAAGGTGTACCACCCAACAGGGGAGCGGGAACATACCCAAACAAGGGGATAAGGAAGACCCCAGTGCCAACAAGAGAGCAAGAGATACAGACACCACAGGCCAAAAACAGCCTGGGCGGGAGCACAGGCCCAACGACAGGCCCCCAAATGAAAAAAAGACCAGAGCCCCAGACCCAAGGCAAAGCCAACCGCAACCCAAAGTGAATCGAGAGGAGCGGGAAGCAGCAAAGCAGCCCACACACCAGGGGAGGCCGACACCTAATACCCACAAGCAGGGAAAGGGCACAGCAAACAGGGCAGGGCACAGGAGCCGGGCACCCGAAGAACAAGGGGCTACCCAAGGCAGAGGCCAAGGAAGACCAATGACACCCAGCCACCACAGAAGGCAAAAAGGAGCGGCTGGCGAGAAGGCAAGCCCAAACCTCAACAAGCCAACCAGGGAAACACAAGAGGGGGGAAGGAAACCACAACCAGAAACCAAAACCCAGCAGGCGAGAAGCAAACCCAACTCCAGCCAAAACCCACCAGGGCCACAATCAGCACCACACACCGGAGTCAACAGCCCAACAAGACCAATGCCCACCAGGACAGAGGAAGGGCACAACAGCCTCCTCCCCCCCCCCACGGAAAACAAGGGGGAGAACCCAGTGAACCCACGGAAGGCAGACACCCCAAGCACGGTGCAAGCAAAAGCATCCGGAAGGAGGCAAGAAGCGCCCAACAGTGAAAACTGCAGGCAGACACCCAGACAGGCACGCACCAGGCCCGAACCCACAGAAGACCAGGAACAAACGGGCGGAAGGGCAGCAGGCAGCCGAAGGAAGCCCAAGAACTGCAAGGCACCAGGACCCGAAAAAGGGCAAACGCCTGACAAGCAGCCAGGGATGACCAGAACAAGCTAGAGCAACAGGCAAACCAAGGTGTACCCCAAACCAGGCACTAACCAGGGCCGACCAGGGACAACAGGAGCCCGCAGGGCAGGACGTCCGGAAGCCCAGAGGGTAGAGCAAAGAGGCCACAAGAAGAAGCCAACAAACTCTGGGATAGACCGCCCAAAGCGAGCCACGTCCCAGCAAGCAGACACCACCCCAGGGAGGAACCAGGGCCGACCCGACCAAACCACAGGGCAGGCCGTAGGTGTAACAGAAGCCAAGGCCGCAGGAGAGCACAGCAAGCAAGAAACTGCCAGTCAGCACCCACCAAGGAGACAGGCCAATAGTAGTCCCACAGGGACCGACCCCGAGCTCAGACGCCAACCACCAACAAGGGCCGAGCAAGGGAAAATCCAGAAGGTCAAAGAACACACAACCCCAGAAGGAAGCCCCAAAGGACCCCCCCTCCCCCAGGCAGAATCCCCCCAAAAAGGGCGGCGACCCAGTGGAAACCACTTCCCAAGACAGGACAGCGAAGGCAGGGGGAGCTAATTCCGCAGGCACCCGAAGACGACGAAGGACCGTCAGGCACCCGGGAGCAGGGGGCAGCGGAGGCAAGAACCAGGCCGGAGACACCAAGGACCCCGGACCGAGACAGCAAACGGACCCACACCACACGTAACCAGCAAACCAGCAAAGCACAGCGGGCCAGCACGCAGGAACCAGAGCCAGGAAAAAGAAGTCCCAATAGGAATCCAGCAGCAGTGGGAGGATGACGGGACCCAACAGCACCGGAAAGAAGCAAGGAGCCCACAAGGCAAGGCCCCAGAGAGACCAGCACAACGGCAGAGCGCAAGAAGGAGGCCCCGGAACCAAACCCCGGCATCCCTCAGAGGACCAGGCGCACAGCGCGGCAGAGAGCAAAAGGCCAACCAGGCAACAACCCAAAACCCCGAAGAGGGCAAGGGGGAAGACACACCAGCCAGGGCCGCAAGAGAACCCCACGGAACGATCAAAAGCCCACCAGGAACATCCAGGCGAACACCCATCCAGGAAAGAACCACACCCGACCCTGCCAACCAACGAAAGCAGACAGGAGTCGGGGGACACAGGGAGGCATGGCCGGAGGACAAGACAGGTGGAAGGACCCGGAGTCGAACATGTCACCAGCAGAGTAAGAGGCAGATACCTAACAGGGGAGCCAGGCGCTGAATAACAGACGTCCGCAGTCCCCCAACTGAATAGCACTCATCATAACAACCCCAGAAAGGAGAAGAGGTACTGCTGGGATATGAAACTGTGACCAGGAGTACAAACACAGGCACACGCAGGGGACGCTGAAGTCCTTCAAGCCGCCAGACCCAGCACATGTCGCCCAAAAAGGAGAAAAAAAGGGGACCGCTATGCGGTACTCACCAAGGGGACAGCAAGGGCGCACCACAAGCCCACTGCGCCCCCCCCCCCCCCTCCCCATCAGCCAGCCCAGGAGCGCACCAGGAAACCAGCGCTGGGTGGAGAAGTCTGCCAGTAATGGCCACTGAGGCCACAGCAAGTCCAGCCCCTGGAACGACCCAACCGAGCATCAAGGGCTCCAGGAACAAGAGGAGGCAGTCAGGACAGCAAACGCCAGGCAGGGGGCCCAGGAGCATCGCCCAGCAGAGCCCCAGGACCCGCCAAACAGCTGCAGCAGCGTGTCCCCCAGACCGGCCAAGCCATAGGGAGATGTGCACTGCAACCCGGTACAGACTGGGAGGAACAGCACCCCAGCTGCAAAGGGCCGGGTGGCAAAAAACGCGGCACCTGGCAAGCCCGACAGGCCAAGACGCTGAAAGAGGATGGCGAGGACAGCCCAGCAGCCCCGACAAGAGGTCCAAGAAAGAATCAATTAGGTAAGCCCAGAACACGCCCCATTCTGTCGGTAGACAGAAACAAAGAACAGGCTGCATGCTGGGCTGGTACCGTTTATGTACTCCCAGTGGGAGGGAGTGGGTTGGGTATCCCAGTAAGCTCCTGTTCTTTTTTTCTGTCGCGGAGATGGTCATCTCCAATTTGTTAAGGAATGAGACGAGGACAGGAGGGACCTGGGGGTAATGTGGGTCACATTTCCCACCAAAGTATTTTAATTGTTTGAAACGAATATAAATTAAATAAATAATGGTGTGTCTTGTAAAGCACACTGCTACCCGCACTGCAGGCCTCGTAGCGGTATAGACCGCTGGGGAACCCGTCCTGGCCTTCCTTGTGAGATAGTCCCTCCTGGGAGTCTCCAAGGTGAAACCAGGCATCCCCGGCGTTTGTGAGGGGCCGTTGTGGAGATGAGCCAAGCTTAATGCCCTGAGTTGCCGAGTGTGATCCCTGATTAGAGTAGGCACCGAGGCGAGAATTATCAAGTCCGCTGATGCTGGTCCAAGACGCTGCCGCGTCGGGAATCGAACCCTGGTCCCAGGCCGTTCTCTGCTCTCGGGTCTGCCTCCTCTAACCAGTGAGCCACACCACTCCATGAATATCGTCATCCTTACCGTGATCAAGTTCTCTGTGAGAACGAAACGCGTAGGTTGGTCTCTCAACCTGGATATTTCTGAAAAAGAAATGAATTTGGGAAATGACTGTGTTGGAAAATATATAAACGCGTCATGGCGACCTTAAGCACCAAATAAACATCATGCACTGAATCGTGGTCATTATCCGGTTTTTGATTTGTGCAGGACTGCACATGTAAAGCGGAATATTTGGATATATATATATATATATCTCAAAATAATTACATTACATTAGTTTAACATTAGTTAAGATGGAGCGTCAATGTGTGGTGCTTGACTTACTCCAACCTTGGCTTGAGACATTACCTTCTTTTTTTGACACCCTTAGTTCTTAGAAGTGTCGTTTGTTAATAGACTTTGCTTTACTGTTCCTGGTTGTGTGCTTCTATTAGCATGTTGCTCACCCAATCCTTCCCTACATATTGTGAGAGAAGTTGGCCTGATATGCAGTGCTCACTATTCTAGTGATCACTATGTATCATTCCAAACGACCCTTTTTGATGATTGGTTGTAAGTCAACCTGATAGACCAGCTATCCTAGTAGCATGGACAAGAGCAGTCTTTAGGCTAAACTCTAGAGGGCGTGTTAAGCCAGCTGTTATACCATCACATATACCCCTTGAACACCAAGTGAAAGGACACCACACAAGTTGTTATGAAAATAAACAGATATTTATTTATAACACAACAGCCCTGGGCTCTTTATGAGAACAGGGCGATAAGCACAAAAAAAACTCTTAAAGAAATACTGAAAGTCGCACAATTTACACAAATGCCCGAGGGGCACGGAAAACCATATACTATGGAAGTGGAATGCGAAATTACTAGCAGGTAAGTACTACTCTCAGAGACTTTAGAAACACTAGGCCTACAATGCTGAACCCTTAGATTAGAAGCAGGAGGCCTAGGGACGTCGTGTGCAGAGTGGAAACTCTCACGCGTAATGCAGGACAAAGTCTATGGATACTAGTAATTGCAAAGTTAGTGTTCTCGGGCGAACCCGACTAGGTAGGTCAAAAACGAAAGTGGATCTGGACACTTAGAGAGTGGATCTACGCTGGAGCACTGTGGTACTCGGTTTATCTAGCCCAGGGGCTGCGGCTGCATAGGGTTCAAGTGTCGTCGGGATTCTTCGTTGACGAACCAGGAGCCTGAAAGAAGAAGTTGCTGCCAGGCGACCAGTGAAGATGTTCGATGTGATCCAAGCCTGGATCGATGATGGAGGATACCTGTAAGCAGAGGGGACCGAGTTCTGAATCACTAGCCAGTGATTAGATGGGCACCAGGATGGCACCGGATGAAGTCACCTCGACCAGGTGAGTGGGGGACGCTGGGCTCTGCAGTCTCTCGGACCAGGAGGCGTTGTCGGCGACCAGGATGGAGGTGCGAGCTGTCCCACGAAGGTATCTGCTGTTGGCGATGCTGGACCCAGGATTGGGGCAACAACTCTTGGCAAATGCAAGCCCACGCGGTGGACTCAAAATGGCGTCTGGAGTGGACCAGGAGGGTCCGGGGTGCTCCTCTGTTGGAGGGGAGCAAGGGCCAGCCTCGAGCAATCAGACCAGCGATGGAAGTGTCGTAGTTCGTCGTCAGGAGGGCTACAAGCCAGCAGGCAAGTGGCAGGACAACGCGGTGAGCAGCAAAGAGCAGAAGGGCCCCACGCAGATATCGTGGATGCTGGGGGGCTGGACTTCGGTGCTGGAGCTGCTCAGGGTTAGGGCTTCTCAAACCCCAAAGCACTCACTCGAGGATCCCTCGGCGGTCGTGCTGGATAAGCGTCGTGCAGTTCTGAAGATGGCCGGTCCCTCGAGGTCTCGTCACACCCACAAATCTCAGCTTGGCTGACGATGTAGGTAGAGGTCAGAGGTGCCAGGGAAGCCGGGTCTCGTCATGCTGGTCGGTCTGGTTCCGGAGGAAGGACGTGCAGCAAACCGCAGGTTACTTAGTTGGTGCCCGCTGATGCAGGGTGACTACTCCTTAGTCACAAGGGAGAAATCTTGAGAAGAAGTCTTGAGTTCCTTTCGTAGAAAGTAGTTTCAGGATTCAAAGATGATCTAATTTGGAAGGGTCCCCGCTCCCACCTTTATTCTAAAGAAAGGGGTTGGTACGCGACTAGGTCCTGCCCAGGGGTGGGACCAGGAGAGGGGGTGGTTACACCCCTCTCCCATGCCGGACTTTCCCCAGCTCGGGGGCTGGTGTGCCCCTGGAACTGGTTCAAGCCGGCCTATGCATAGTGAGCAGTCACCTTCCTATTCAGCCCTCCCTACCCAGGATACACAAAACCCTGTCTGGGATGGTGCTAGCACCGCCCCTGACAGGAAACTCTTTGTTCAAGCTCTCCTCGCTGGAAGGACTCCCAGCAGCAGGAGGTCAGACTTGTGTCTGTGGTGGCAGCATCCATTTTGTGATGCTGAGGCTTGAGTTAACTTTAACCGGGGTTCACAGTTACATACATGTCGTGTCCCTCTAGAAGGGTGGAATGCTAACCCCGCCGCCAGAATTGGCGAGGGGTTAGTATTCCAATTCGTATGACACCTTACTCGACATGTTTTGATAAAGCGATACCAGAGTTGGCATATAACCGCGAGGATTATAATGCACTTAAGAGTATATGGTATGCGTTATCATGGAACAGCTATTAGGACTTGGTTCCGCAAGCTGCAAACGGGCTCAGATCATGCCAGAGCACCATCTCACATGTTTCCATGCACTCTGCCTTCAGGATTGTTAAGGCCTGCCATAGGAGTGACTGATAGGAATACATGTGTCCATTTAGATATAGGTATACTATATCTACAGCAAAGGGTGATTACACCACCTTGCCCCAGCTGTCGTGCAGCCAGTTGTGTCAGATTTAGATGGCCAGCCAGGGGTGGCATAATACATGCTGCAGCCCCTGGTAGGCCCTGGGTACACCTATGCCCTGAGTTACAGGGTCTGATAAGGTGGCCCAGTACCAGTTGGTATATGCACCTAAGGTACACGTGCCAATTTAGTGAGAGAACAGCTAGGATGTGGGTCTGATTAGCAGGCCCACAGCCAGGGAAGTCGTAAACCAGTGAAGCAAAAAGCAAAAATCTGGGGTGATCATAGGATTGCAGACCCTACTCTCCTACACATATCACCAAAAGCCTTCCATTTAGTAGGATGTTTTCCTCATCTTGAAATGAAATGAAATGAAATGAAAAGCCGTTTTATAGAGCGCAACAGTTGCCCTGAGGCGTCCAGGCGCTAAAACTAGAACAGTGTCTTCCAGAAAAACGATCCAGGGGTGATCTGAATTAATTAAACAAAAAGGTCTTGAGCTGTTTACGGAAGCTTACTAAGTTGGAGTTGCTTCTCAAATGGCATGGAAGAGTGTTCCACAGTTTGGACGCGTTGTAGGCAAAAGAGCGGCCTCCTGATCTGGCTCTGTAGATCCTAGGGACTTTTGCCAAAAAGGCATTTGAGGAACGGAGTGGTTTGTTGGGCTGGTAGGGAAGAATTAGGGCATGATTGATTTCTGGGCCAGTCTTCCAAAAGGCTTGGTGGGCAATGCAGAGTGTCTTAAACTTTATTCGGTCCCTGACAGGGAGCCAGTGGAGAGTCCTTAGGCCATGCCTTATCGAGGTTCTGCGTGGGAGTCCCAGCAAAGAGCGGGCTGCACAGTTTTGTGTCCGCTGCAGTTTTTGCAGGCTGTACTCCGGAGCCCCGAGGTACAGTGAGTTGCTGAAGTCAAGGCGAGATTGAATTAAGCCTTGGATCACTATCTGCCTGGCCTCAAATGGGAGAAGAGGAAGGATTTTTTTAATCGACCTGAGGAGACCAAAGCAGACCGCAGAAACCTTAGTTGCCTGGGTATTGAAAGTCAACGATTTGTCCAACCACACTCCCAGACTTTTTATGTTATCTCTGGGAGTGGGAGGAGCGCCCATGCTCGAAGGCCATAGCAGTTCTAAGGTGGTGGGGGCTGCAGGGCCTAGGAGCATGAGCTCCGTTTTATCGTCGTTGAGTTTCAGGCAAGACATGGTCATCCAGCTCTTGACCTCCTCCAGGCACATCGCTAGGTTGGATTGTGGTTGGCAGTTGTTCCCCTGCACAAGGGAGACCACTAGCTGAGTATCATCCGCATAGGTAATGATGTTGATACCATGCGGACGAACGATCTCAGCCAGTGGCCTCATATACGCATTGAAAAGTGTAGGGCTCAACGAGGAGCCCTGCGGCACCCCACATCCCAGCGGTCTGCTTGAAGAGACGGTCGAGCTTTCAAACACCTGAAAGGTGCGGTCACTCAAAAAGGACCTAAACCAACCCAGGGCTTCTCCTGAAATTCCCAGATCGGATAGGCGATTCAAGAGGATTTTATGGTTTACCGTGTCAAAGGCAGCGCTCAGATCGAGGAGGATCACTGCCACTGATCCCCCCCGATCCAAAATCCGCCTAGCCTCTTCTGTCACTGCCAACAGGGCAGTCTCCGTCCCATGTTTAGGGCGGAAGCCCGTCTGGGAGATGTCAAGCAGATGGTTGTGCTCGAGAAACTCAGTTAGAAGAGTGTTGATATGTTTTTCGAGGATCTTGGCAAACCAGGGAAGCAGTGATATCGGGCGGTAGTTACTCAAATTGCCAGGATCCAGAGTAGGTTTTTTCAGAAGTGCCCACACCATGGCATGTTTCCAGGCCAATGGCACCAGTCCTGTCTTTATGGAGGAGTTCAGAAGCTCCAAGAGTGTTGGAAGGATGATGTTGTCCGCTTGGACCAGTGCGCTGGGGGGGGCAGGGTCCAGTGGGGAGCCGGATTTAACTTGATGCATCAGGAGTCTGAGCGTATCAAGATTCATGAGAGAGAAATTGGTCAAATAGATCTGAGGAGGATTTCCTGATTTGGTGTCAGGGTCTGAATTAGAAGTGGGAGATTCAGTTGCCGGATCCGGGAAGGAGAGATAAATAGTATTTATTTTATGGAAGAAAAAGTCAACTAATTCATTACAACGAGAGGTTGAATTGTGGTTGCCTGTTGGAGGGGGTGGAATCGTTGTCAGGGTTTTCAGTATCTTGTAGATCTCCTTGGGTTTGGACTTCGCCATCATTATTTTGCCATTGTAAAAGGCAGATTGGGAAGCTTTAATTTCGGATTTGTACGCCCTGATGGCTTCCCGATACGTGGATTTATCTGTCTCTTTGAAAGTCATGCGCCACCTCCTTTCCAATCTCTTACAGACCCGTTTCCTCTCCCTGAGCTCCTCTGAGTACCAAGGTGCAGTTTTTTTCTGTCTTTTTGGGCCCGGTGAGCGCAGAGGAAGAACAATATCCAGAGAGTTGATGATCCAGTCATCGACTAGGGTGTTATTGACAGAGGGGTCAGTGACAAGAGTGGGTCTAGTGGTGTCAAGGATGTTGGACCAATTGTCTATATTTAACTTAGGCCAGTTACGTACTTGGCATGGAATGGGGATGGAAACGGGGGCATTATAAGTGGTCCAACTAAATGGTACCAAAAAATGATCTGTCCAGGGGAGGTGAGTACTTGTACCCACTATCAGATTTTCACAATTACTGAATATAGGGTCCAAAAGATGTCCCTTATTGTGTGTTGGGTGGGAGACTAGTTGCTCTAGTTGCATTGCCGCTAGGCTTGCTGTGATTTCTGTGGCGGAGGTGTCAGAGATGTTGTCAAAATGGACATTAAAATCTCCAAGCACAGTAAAATTGGAGGGGGCAATGACCAGTTCTGCCACTACAGTAGGAAGTGCTGTTTGAAAGGCTTTGCATGACCCTGGAGGGCGGTAAATAAGGATACCGGTGAAACTAACATTGGGGGAGAATTCAATGGTGAAAGATAAACTTTCACAATCAGAGATGGGCTCCGGGGAGTAGCGACATGCATAGATGTCCTTGAATATAATGGCGACACCGCCACCTTTGCCCTTAGGGCGGTCTAAGCGGGCTATTTGATAGCCTGGTGTAAGGGCTTGGACCACATCCGGTTCAGAGCCTTGGGCCAGCCAGGTTTCGGTCATGAACATTGCATCAGGGGCAAGTTCATCCAGCAGTAAAGCTATTTCCATGCTGTGTTTTGGAATAGATCTGCAATTGAGAAGAAACATGCGATAGTCTCTAAAGCCGGGTTTAGACGAAGATTTGATAATCTCAGTATTACAGAACGGACAGCAATGAGGGGTTTCTAGGGGGTGGAAATGATGCAGGCAGCTTGCTGAGGTGGATGGACGAAGTTGAAGTAGCAGGTCCCCGTTATACATCAACCTATTTGCAGTGAAAGGAGCAGGGGGGGTGGCCCCTGGTCCCGGTCGGGCGCGGACGGGCGCAGACGGGCCCGCCTTTGGCTGCGCCGGCGGGGAAGAGACTCCATTATATGGGAGCCAAGAAATGGGTGGAGCTACAGTGAAGAGCTAGTGCGCTCACCTCTTTTCCGCCCAAGATGGCGTCTACCCCTGTGCGCGCCTGCGTGAAAGCGGGGTTCTAGCCCCGGTGAGGGAACAGGAAGAAAAGTAAATGCAAAAGTAATAATCACGATTGCAAATTTTAGATGCAACAGGTTTTAAATTGCGTTTTATTTAAGGATTCAGCCTACCCCCGGCTTCCGCCTCAGGGGACAACAGTTCTAGGAGTGCGAGCAATTTTAAAAGTCACAAGTTTTTAAAAGCGTTATAAAAGATCATAAAAGATTCAGCCTACCCCCGGCTTCCGCCTCAGGGGACAACAATTCTAGGCAATTCAAGACACTCTCCTTATCCCTCCCTAATTTAGAGGCCCCCCCCTGCATTTGCATGCACAATGCGGCAGGCACCACGCGGTGCCTGCCGCTTTGTGCATTCAAATGCACAGCATGCATATTTGACTTTGCGGTGGATGCTGCTTAAAGCAGCACCCGCCGCAATGTTATATATACAGGATGTGACCACCAAGTTGGCGGTCAGATCCTAATTCCAATGGAGGGACCGCCGCTGCCCCTGCGGACGGTCCCTCCACCTCGGGGTGGCGGACGGACGCAGGTCCGTCCGCCATCCTAATCGGCCTCTAAATTAGGGAGGGATAAGGAGAGTGTCTGGAAAAGCATGTGGTCTTTAATAGGGGAGTCATTAGAAATGCAACCATGGTTTTGTTCTTCCCTTTGCAAGGTGGTTGCAGAGATGGAATCTGGACTTTGCAGATTGCATCCTGGTCTTTATATACTAAAGGACCTAGAGGAACATGGAAGTGCCACACAAACATGAGTCATAACTTACTACCTTCACTTGCCAGAGATTTCGAAGAGCACAAATGTCATGATACGGACTAGAGGAAAGGGTACAAGGGTGCCTGCGCATAAGTCAGATATCTTAATCGGCCAAGCGTGTGTAAATGACTACCAATCACAGGAGTAAATAATGCATGTCACAATTAACACAGGATTTGGTCAATTTAGTCCATGGTCCTGCCTGCCATAGGTTACTTACCTGAAAACACATTTTCTATAGGGGGCGGGGTTGTGGTTAGAATTTGGGTAATTCCACTTTGCAGAAAATCCCAGAATGTCTAGTTATTTTCAAGCAGTTTCATAGGAACAAGTTTATAAAGAGACCTTTCATCCTATAGCGAAATCAGGTGCAGGAATTCTGCTGCCACGCCACCACCGGCAAAAAACATTTGGATTGTCTGTTTTTTTTTCCTCTCTCGGTCACTGAGCTCATCTTATAAATATTTTTTTTAAGTTTGTACTTGTCGTGTGAAGCACACATTTGCTTCACAGCTTTTTTTGAATGTAAGAAACCTAACACTAATCCCACGCAACGTGCTGGGGCGCTTCAGGATTTAAGTGTAATACAATAAAGATTTGAGACTGTTTGGTGCAACTCCGGTTTCATCCCACACCAGTCCTTTTATTACTCCTGCAAGAACTGTCAAATATCGTGTCACACCGGATTTTTCCAATTACTAGTGACAATGCATTTACACATCTGGATAAATCTCGATAGGAAATTCATCATTTGATCTTAAGCTAGGTCAGCCCTTTCAGCTATTTTTTTAAATGACCCCAGTGCATGTCGATGCATGACTAGTTTCTGCTGATTTTTTCTTTTAATTTTGGGACATGCAGTCTGTTGTATCCCCTCAAAAAACTAATATTAAAAGTACTAGAATTCACAGGAAAAAACGTATGAGCCCATTAGGATGGCAGGCGGTTCGCCCCCTCCGGGCACGCGGATGCCACCGTAGGGCCGGCGGGGGCGAACCGCCCGCCATCCACACCAGAAAGACCCCCTGCCATATTATGATGGCTGGGGGGTCCGGGGCGGACGGAAAGACAGTCTGCCGCTTTTCCGCCGGTCAACTCGTCGACCGGGCGAAAAACACCTTCAATATGGTGGCGTTGTCTGCAAGACACCGCCATCCATATTAGATGTAGGCGGAGAGCGGCCTTTCCATGGCAGCGTTGCCACCATGAAAAGGCATGCGGTCTTTGCCGTTGTCCGGTGTTGGAGGGATTGCACATGGAGGGTACCAATGGTACCCCCTGCATTTGCATACTCAAGGTGCCTGTCACCTTGTGCATGCAAATGCACAACGTGCAACGTACATTTCCAGCATTGTGGTGGGCAGTGCTGTGAGCACCGCCCACCACAATGCCGAGAATGGGGGATGCCACTGCCACGTTGGCGGTGGCATCCTAAGTGCAGGTGCGGGACCGCCGCACCCCTGGCAGACGGTCCCGCATTCCATAATGGTGGTGGGCAGACTTTTTCTGCCCGCCATCGTATTGACCCCCTTAGACATTTCCTCAGGGACTGGATCATTGCCCCCCCCCCCCGGATACAGGGCTTGCGTTACCCAGAGAATACTAGATCATGGGCCTTCAAAGGTTCCGGGTCACTGGTACCATAGGGGTTGCAGGCCCTCAGTGTTCTGGGGGTACTGTTCCCTTGGTGCCTAATGCGTACCTGCCACTTGGTCACCTGGGGGTACTGGGTCACCTGTCCCGGAGTACTGGGACTAGAAGGCCTAAGGGGTAATGGATCCTCAGTGTCCCAGGTATATAGGACCCTCAGTCCACTGGCTACTAAGCGCTCACTGCTACAGGTAACTGAGCCCTTAGTCCCACCGATGTACCAAGCCACTGATGCTCCAAGGGAACTCAGTCAATGGACCATCAATGGTGTTGGGTCAGTGGTCCCCAAATGGCACCAGGCCCTGGTGACTGGGGTGTTCGGGCCCCCGGTGCCCCAGGGGTTACCAAAGCTTTAATCCCTTGGGGCACCGAAAACAATGTCCTCTGGGTAACGGACCCTTCAGCCCTTGGGAGTACTGAGCCTTCTGTCCCAAAATCATACCCAGTTCTAGGTCCATTGGTGGTAGCAAACCTGGACTCTCCATGCCCAAGGAAGCAGACCCTCAATCCCCCAGGGGTACTGTGGGATTGGTGCCCTGGGGTGGGCACTGGGCATGAGGTGCTCCAGGGAACTGTGCCCCTGGTACTCCGGAGGTACTGAGAGCTGAGAGCTGATGTCCTGGGCGTAGCAAGTCCTTGGTTTCCAGAGCATACCAAGTCGTTTGTCCCCCAGTTTATCCGATCTTCGTATTCCCGGGTATCCGAGCCTTCAGTGTCCCAGGGCAAAAAGTCCCTTGTCTCCCGGAGGTATCGAGCCCTCGCTGCCATGGAGGGAAACAACCCTCAACACTCAGGGCCTAAAATGAGGCCTGGGTGAAATGCCTGTAATTTTGTTTGCGGAAATTACTCGAAGTTTGCAATAAAAACATTACATGTTGCTACAAAATGACACGTTACTACTAGGGGTGGACGGAATTTGCCTTTTGCAAAATTCCGCGAAATGGCAAGAAATCTTCACAAGCACGCAAAATTTCGGGTGCTCGCGGAGATTTTGCTGCGCCCGTCGAAAGTATCCCCTTTAAAGTGGCGTTACTGTGTTTGTGTGAGAATTACACCAACCTGATCACCGTGTCTTGCTTTATTTATTTATTTATTTATTTTATTTATTTGCCGAGGGTTGATGAACCTCGCTCTAACGGGCTATTTGAGAGAGCCCGTGCATCGATCCTGACAGTTCACTGCCAATAGCTAGAGCAATGACATTCAGCAAGTAGATGGTTGGGGCAATCATGTGAGCCCCACACTAAAGCACCCCAACACAACTATGCACTCACGCACAGAAGGGAAACATCGTTTACAACGCAGTGTTTACACCGCAGTACCTTTACAACAATGCCATTACAACGCAAGCCGTTACTACGACTTGCGCTGGATGGCGCTGTTGGATAAGGAATATTGTAATTTTATAATTCAACACCTTCCCTACTGTTACGTGGGCTGGTGTTGGAATATAAAATTCTAATAATCCTTAATCCGCGCACACCAACGCAAGTCGTTGTAACCACTTGCGTTGTAATGGCAGCGTTGTAAAGAACCACGATCTAAAAGATCGCATTGTACTGACGTACATCCTCCCTTATACAGTTCTGTATTTTTCTGCACCTTGGACTTTGTTTGTACACCTCTGTATATCCTATTAAACGCTCTGATACCCTCACGGGTCAAGTTTGCGCTCTATAAACACTAAAAAAAATAAAAAATAAAATAGGACTGAACTCTCGGGTATCCCCAGACGTTGACACTTTCAGGCACTAATGATGGCTGCACTTCTGGGCTTGGGTGAGATTGCACTTTCAGGCACGAATGATGATTGCAAGTTGTGATAGATTGACTCTCTGACGCAGGTTACAGCTGCACTTACTAGTCCTAGTGATGGCTGTACACCCAGGCACTAATGGTGGCTCCACAGACTCCCAGGCTGCTGTAGCGGTTTCACTCTCGGGCACTACAAATAGCGACAGTCGAGAGCTGTAGTAATTGTTTGCTTGGGAGTGCAGAAATGGCTCCACTCCCCGACAGCAGGGGTAAAACTTGTGACCTTGGGATCACTGCATTTGTCAGCGGCGAGCATCTATCACACTGAGACATTCTGTCACCTCCAAGCACAATGCAAATGTGCCAAACATCACACATAAGGAAACGAAAAAAAGTAAACTATGGATTTTATCCAGAATTCAACAGGTTTTTTTTTTTTTTGCGTGGAGAGTTTCCCGCTCTCTACTTTTTACATCCAGACGCTGCACTTTGAAAGAGAAAAATGAAAGAAACAGACTGCTTTTCCAGCAACAGAGTTTTATTCGATTTTGGATCCATTTCACTAAGGAAAAAATGGAGGAAGTTTTCCAGCAAGTCAGTAAGATCGAGATCGAGGTAGAGACGGACGGAAAGAGAGAGAGGGAGGGAGGGAGCGAGAGAAGTGGACACTCTGGTTCCTGCAAGTGCTTCCTGGTGTGGTTTAAAAATACCTTATGCCCCCTAATTCCGTTCCACCGTGGACGCCAAAATGCTTAAATTTCGCAAGTTCCGCGAGCGGAACGGAATTTGCCGCCCACCCCTAGTTACTACACAAAATTCTGTCTTCAGAGAATATCGAGTTTTAGATATCGAGTTGCACAAGTATCGAGTCAGAAATATTGTGATTGAGAAACATGGACAGCAAGAATATTGTGGTCTAGAATATCGACTTAAGGTAAGTAGTATTGATTTAAAAAATATCAAAGTGTTTAATATCATTTGCAAAAATAAACATTTAGGGGCCATTAACCCGACCGGCGGTGGAGTTCCACCGCCATCCATATTAGCATGTGGCATTTCCAATGCCTTTGAAAGGCATGCGATTTTCACTTTGGGGGCCTGTTGTGGGCCCCCAGGGGCGTGTGGGGGGTTAGGTGGGTGGGTGGGTGGCTGCACTTGGGGTTTACCTATGGTACCCCCCAACATTGGCATGGACAAGGCGGTAGTCACCGCTCGGTGCCTGTCACGTTGTGCATGCCAATACACAACATGCATATATTGCATTGTGGCGGGTGCTGTTTACAGCACCGCCCACCGAAATGCAATATATGCGGGATGTCACAGCCACCGTGGCGGTGGCATCCTAATTGCCATTGCGGGACCGCTGCACCTCTTGCGGGTGGTCCTGTTTGCTGTTGCGGTGGCGAGCGGACAAAGTCCGCCCCCCATCGTAATGGACCCCATAGTTGTTAAATATATCGAGATTTTAATTAGTCATGTATTTTAGTATATATTTTAAATGTATGTCATGTATTTATTTTGTATAAGAACTGTTTATATTTTTAATATATGTGTTACATTTTTAGTAGTTATTAATATTTTTTATATGAATTTTGTGTTTTTTAGTTCCATAGCGGGTTGTGGGTTTTATTGGGGAATAAGGTGGGAAGTAATTTAATTATATTAAATTAATGATTATTTTTTATTTATTTATATTTATTTAATTGAGATGTTTTAGTGTTAAATGTGTAAAGTAATTTATTATTAATTATTAATAATTAGTAGTTACTTAGTATTCATTATTTGGTAATTAATTATGGTAATTGTGTAATTAATTTTAGGTGTGCGTTTTGCTGTTTGTAGGTGTAAAGGGTGGGAAGGTTTTTTTTACTAATGAATTAATAATTGGTTGTTTATTAATATTAAATATGAATAGGTAATGAACTATAATAATGGTGTAACTAATTTTAGGTGTGTGTTTTGGGGTTGATAGGGGAAAAGGGTAGCAAGTAATTTGTATTTTGTTAATTAATATGTAGTTGTTAATTAAAGTTAATTATTTGTTACTGTTTTCGGGTAATTGTTTATTTTTCTATGTGTTGTGTTTATTTTTAAAGGGGTAAAGGGTGGGTATTAAATGCATTTTACTTCATAATTAGTTGTTTAATAGTAACCGTTTTTAATTTTAAAATACGTTTTAATTGTGTAATGCATTAGTTTACAGTTTAATATAGGTGTGTGTTGTGGTGATCATAGGGTTAAAGTGTGGGTAGTTAATTCATTTTTATTAATTTTCTTTTGTAGTACTAATATTCTTTTAATTGATAATTAATTATTTTAACAACGGAAGTATATATTTTTAAAACATTTAGAAGTGTTTTGTTATTTATATGGTGTTATAGGGTAGGAAGTAAAAGAAATACATTTATGTAATAAATAATGTTTGTGTTTGTAATCATTTTCTAGTTTAAAATATTTACTTTTTGGAAATGTATTTATTATTTTATTTTATATCATATTTTTAGGTTTTTGTAATAGGTATTTAACATTATACATTTTTTATATATGAAATATACTGCTTTTAAATGTTATTTACTTATTTATAAACTAATTCATTTATTTATTTTTATAATATTATTTCTTGATTTTCTAAATATTTATTTAGTTTTTATTTGTGATCTGCTTGGAGTGTGAATACAAAATGTATCCCTACGCTATCCAACACTTTCCCTACTGTTGCACTCACTGGAGTGGGAATAGTAATTTTTACCCCTCCGCTATCCAACACATTTCCTGCTGTTGCACTAACTGGAGTTGGAATAGTAAATTTAATTGCTCCACTATCCAACAGTTACCCTTCTGTTGCACTGACTGGAGTGGGAATAGTAATTTTTACCCCTTCGCTATGCAGCACTTTCCCTATTGCTTTACTCGTTGGAGTGGGAATTTAGGGGTATATAATCAAGGGGGTTTATCTCCGCTTTTTTGGCTTTAAAAGCCAAGAAAGCGGAGATAAAATTATCTCCCTATTACCTAGCTGTCGCTAACACCAGTTAGCGACAGCTCGTAGGAGATAGCGACCATCTTGGGCCCCCCTTTGCATGTCAGAGAAATGTATCACTAATGACATGCAAAGTGGGCGTGCCAAGATGTTAGCGACTGGAAACAGTCGCTAACATCGCTATCTCCTATTACCAACTTTTGGAGATATTCGCGCTAAGCGCGACTATCTCCAAAAGCTAACACCTGCCCTGAGCAGTTCTTAGCCATGTTATCCAATGGGAGGTGGATAACATGGCTAAGAGCATTAGCTCGGTAATGCATGAATATCGCTGACTTTTCAGCGATATTCATGCATTGCATTTGTGATAAACCTTGGTAATACCAAGGTTTATCTGCGATAAAAATCGCCGCAGGTCGGCGATAAATTTTTGTCTCTAACCAAGCAATAGGGATAATTATCGCTATTGCTTGGTAATATGCCCCTTAGTAATTTGTAACCCTCTGCTATCCAACACTTACCCTACTGTTGCACTGAATGTATTGGGAAATTTAAGTTGAAATATTTTTTAATAGTTTAATGTTTTAATTTATTATAGAATGTTTTTATTTTACATTTTAAATTACTGATATATATATGTATTTTTTATTTTGATGTAATCTTAAACTTTTAAAATAATTTAAAAATAATAGTTTATTAATTGTTTTAAAGTAAATATACATATATATGTATACATTATTATTTTTGCGTTTTTTTTTTTTTTTGGGAAAACCTTTATTTTCAAATCAGTGCACACAGCTATTTAGCCTTACATCCCGGAGGCTAGGCAGCATATTATCGGTCAATCGGCTGGTGTACAATGAGCATATTACCAAATCGTACAGAGGTTTTTTTAAACTTTTTTTGAAAAATAACTAAAATGAAAAAAGGGGAAAAACACCAAACTAGTGCTAGGAAACAAGGCAATTAAACATTTGTGTAACTGAGCCCGATCATAGGAAAGGCTAGGCCCAATAGCATAAAAACAATGTGATCAGCACCAATTGCAAGACCATGGAGGGGGGGAGGATACAGGAGACATCAGCTAATAGGACGTATGTTGGAGCCATAGGCTACGGGGACATTCGTTCTTCCAGGGGGGCGGTGTCAGGCGGCAGGCAGTTATCACCCCTATACCCGTTCTAGGCCCCTCATATCTTTTGCCACTTTTTGGGTTTACCCCTGGCCATGTACACCGTCTTTTCTCGGAACATGCACCAATCCATGTTGGCCTTCCACTGCACCACCTTTGGGGCTGTAACAGCACCCCACATCTGAGCAATATCTCGTTTCGCGACCGTGTTCCCCCAGGTGACCCACTGTGTTTGTGCACTATTATAATCAGTAGGACCCCACACATTCAGGAGGCAGCGCCGGGCCTCTGCCATCATGTCTACCCCAGTCACCTCACTCATGATCATATGTACACGCCTCCAGTAGGATGCGACCACCTGGAACTCCCAGATAATATGCATGAAGGTGGCCAATGCACCACAGCCACGCCTGCAGAGGCCGTCCACTGAATGACCCATGTGTATCAGCCCGGGACCCGTCACGTACACTCTATGGAGAATCTTTAATTGAACCAGCCGCAACCTGGCCGGGATCGCCACCTCCTTGGGGGAGGACACTGCATATTGCCAGTCTTCATCATCCAGCTCAATCCCATCACGCACCCACTGGTCTCTCACCCCAAGGAGGAGGTCTGTACGGACATTGATGAGTTTTTTGTATATTAAGGAAATGGCACTGTCCGGCATGTGGCCGTCCAGCACCCTGTCCTCCAACGGGGAAGACTCAGGGATCTTCTCGCCCTCCGGCATCACTGCCAGAATGGCATGACGCAATTGGGCGTACCGGAAATATTCAGTTTCACCCAACTGGAACTCCGTCTGTAAAAGAGTAAAGGACTTTATCTCCCCTTTCACAATCATATCTTCCATCTTGGATATGCCTATCATGTCCCACCTGTCGAATCCCTTCGTGTGCCATAATTTGCCCAGTATTTCAGATTCAAATAGAGGAGTTGCCATCGTAAGCCTACCCTTCCACCCCTGTGACTTTGTGATTGCCCGCCATATGTGTACAGCTGTCTTCATCGGCCCCGACATCCTACCATCCAGAGATCTCGAGTATAGCGCTCTATGATACTTCCTGTCGTCCAGGAGCCACCGATCCATGGCATAACCTGGGCTTACTGCTGGACCGTAGAGGCCGTGATTAAGGGCCTCTAGCTGAGAAGCCCAATAATATCTCCGGATGTCAGGCAACGCTATGCCTCCGTCATACCATGGGAGCATAAGCTTCGTAATAGCGATGCGTGGCCTGCCATCCCAGAGAAGGGCCCGCTGTAAACCCTCAACCTCCTTAAAGTAACTGGATGGGACCGGAACCTGGGTATTTTGGAGAGCATACAGGAATCTGGGCAGGAACATCATTTTAAACAGCGCCGCACGCCCGGGCAGGGAAAGCGGGAGCTTCCGCCATCCCTCTACGTCACGTCGGAGACGTGCGAGAGGGGGGAGCAAGTTATTCGTGTAGCGTACCTTGGGATCCGTTGAAATATAGATCCCCAAGTATTTGAATCCCTGCCGCGCGACCTGTATGTTGCATTCCCTTGGAAGCCTAGGTGTCCCACCTCTCAGCACGTATAGGTGTGACTTTGACCAATTAATAACCAGGCCAGAGTGCCGACCAAAAAGACGTAGCACATCACACACCACGATGAGTGACTTACAAGGAGAGGTGAGATATAGCAAGATGTCGTCTGCATACAGCGACACACGGTCCTCGAATCCAGGGGACCAGCGTATTCCGTTTATATCCGGGTGGAGTCGCAGCCACGCCGCCAGCGGTTCAAGCGCCAATGCAAACAACAGGGGCGACAGGAGGCAACCCTGCCTGGTGCCTCTGCGGAGAGCAAAGGACGCAGATACACGACCATTAACCGTTACGTTGGCAAGCGGGCTAGCGTACAGGAGCTTGACCCATCCTATGAATTCCGGACCAAATCCAAACTTCGCCAACACTGCCCACATATAGTTCCACTCGAGGGAGTCAAACGCCATCGTAGCATCCAAAGACGCCAAGACGGCAGGCTCCCTGAGCATGTGGACCCTCGCGAGGGCCCCATGTAGTCTCCTGAGGTTAAGGGCAGTGTTGCTGTGTGGAATAAAGCCCGACTGGTCCGGGTGAACCAAGTCGCTAATCGCCCCAACCAAACGGTTGGCAAGCAGTTTAGCCAGAATCTTGGGTTCAGCATTCAACAGAGAGATGGGACGATACGATAGACACAGGTCTCTGGGTTTCCCTTCCTTATGAATGACCACAATGGTGGCCAGTCTCTGGTCCAAGGGAAGCATGCCCGTCTCTCGCGCCTCCAAGAACATGTTCCGCAGGTGCGGGGAGATGGCATCAGGCTTAATCTTGTAAAGCTCCACTGGTATTCCATTGGGGCCGGGCGCTTTGCCTGATCTCAGGGAACGTATTGCGAGGACAATCTCATCGGCGGTAATATCCCTATCCATGTCAACCCGCTCCGCTTCCGACAGGCACGGGAGCTCCCCTTCTGCCAGGAGCTCCCCAGAGTCAGTCTCAGACATGTCGGAGACCGAGGTGTAAACGGTCTCGAAATAGTCTGCAAATGCCATGACTATGGCACTCGGGTCGGTGACTGTCACGCCGTCCTCCCCCAGCACCTCCGGGACCACACGTCTAGCTCTCTCTTTCTTATCCAGCCAAGCGATGAGTTTGCCCGCCTTGTCCCCGACATCATAGATCCTACCCTGTTGCTCTCTACCCATGACCTTGGCAGCATCGGTAACAGTAGCTCGGTACTCTGACTGTTTAGGTGAGAGAACATGGAGTAGGTCCGGTGTCGGGTCGATTTCCAATTGGGAGTCCAGATCTTCAATTTCAGATTCAATCCACACCACACCCGCATCCCTGCGTCTCCGAACCTCAGCTATAAGGGAGAACGCCTCACCCCTCAAGACCGTCTTAAAGGCCTCCCATAGGGAGATAGCCGATGTAACTGACCCCGAGTTTTCAGAGAAATAAAGCTCAATAGCCTTAGCCATGAGTCCACGAGTCTTGGGGCTGCGGAAGTACCACGGATTAACTGATACCACCCTCTCGGTCACCACGATGTCGAAGTCAAAGGACACCCAGACCGGAGAATGGTCTGAGATGCCCCTCGCCAGTAATCGGGCCTCAGCGACTGCCGACGCTTGGGCCGCTAGAGCCAGAACATAGTCGATTCTGGAGAGGCTTCTGTGTGCCCCTGAGTGGAATGAGTATTGACGCTGGGTAGGGTGCATGAGCCGCCAGCAGTCAATAAGTCCCATAGTGTCCAGGAAGTCGGGAAGCCAGGATTGCGAACCTCGGAGGTCTCTGGATGGATGTCTGTCTAGGGTCCCCGAACAAACTGCATTGAAGTCCCCTCCTATAATAAGCAGACCCTCAGGGAGACCTAAAATGGCGCCCCCAATGTCCTGAAACGTGTTGTTTTGCAACCCAGGGGGAATATATACCGAAACCAGAACCAGGGACCGTCCCTCCCATCGCCCCGAGACAGGGATGTACCGCCCCCTCTCATTGGCAACACTGGAGTCAATCTCAAATGGGAGAGACGCGTGCACCATGATCCCCGCCCCCCGGGATCCCGAAGAGAGCCCCGAGTGTGCCACCATCTTGAAACCCTTCCTGTTAAGCGCTTGGCACGTGTTCCCCACCTAGTGTGTCTCTTGTAGCAAAATAACGTCGGGCATACATCTTTTAAACAGTTGCAAAACCACACCTCTCTTTATGCGATCCCCCAGCCCATTGACATTCCAACACAATACTTTTAGGTTCCTACCCCCCATCGTCGAATTGTGAGCCTTCGCCAGTCCCGGCCGGCATCATAGTTACAGAAACAGAAGAATTACAGTTTTTACATTGCCTTGAAGAAGAAAAAGGGAAAAAGGGAAAAAACATACAACCAACAACCAAACCACCCCCCACCCTGCACCCCTGCATCAGACTAAGTAGCCCCCCCAACTAGCAGTGTGCCTGTCGCCCCAGAAAACTACGCTACAGAAAGACCCTAGAGGAGAATGGAGATCACGCAGGCCCCTCCGCCACCCTCCATAACCAAGTGAATGATATTCATTATAAAGTGCAATAATGTGATACCGGTTGTCACCAGCAGTCCCATTGTCCGACAATGTTCCGAAGATAGACTCTACTCCTGTTGCTAAGGGCCTCCCGAGGCGCCCTCCGATTGTTCCTCGCATTCCTCATGTCTCTGCGGCAAAGTGCCCAACCACTCGCTCACCACTTCAGGCAAATCAAAGAATATGGCACGGCCATCATGTTCAATTCGCAGTTTTGTGGGGAACATCATCCAGTACTTCATCCCCAGTTCTCTGAGTCGCCTCTTCACCCCCGTGAAGCTTTGCCGCCGTCGCTGTACCGACCGAGTAAAGTCCGGATAGAAGTTTATGTCCGCATTTTGGAACTTAAGCGGCCCGTCTCTTCTCGAAGCCTGCAGGATAGCATCCCGATCCCTGAAGTTAAACAGCCGTGCTATAATGGGTCTCGGCGGGGCACCCAGTTTCGGGCGTCCCCCCGGCAGTCTATGAGCTCGTTCCACTGAGAAGAAACTTCTGAGGCCCGCAGGGGCCAGATGAGTTTGTATCAGGTCTTCCACGAAAAGATCGGTGGCTAAGTCCTCTGCCCCTTCTGGTACGCCGATGATTCGGACGTTCTGTCGCCTGGCACGTCCTTCAAAATCATCCAGCCGTCTCGCGAAAAGATCGTTGGCCGATCTCAAGTCTCGGACCTCTGTTTGTAGGTCCGATACATTAGTTGTGAGGCTCGCGGTTTTAATGTCCAACGATTTGACCCTATCGTTGGTCTTGCCCAGGTCGGCTCTAATCAAGTTGACCTCAATCGCCAGGGTGTCGACTTTATGCGTCAGGACCTCATGTTGTTTATGCATCTCCGTTTTGATGCCCGCGATGGCGCCCATGACATCCCGGAGTGTCGGGTCCGACGTGTCTGGCGACTCGTCCCGATTTGAGTCCTTAGGCCAGGCGGCTGCACCTGGCGAGCTCTTCTGCTGGGCATAGCGATCCATATTGTTCGATTGGGAATACGTAGTTTTCCTACTCCCACGGACCCTCGCCTTGTCCAACTCGCCTCTGCCCGCTATGATGGTTTTGGGGACAGCACAATGGATCACTCACCGGGGCCGCTCCGGCTCTTCGATGCGACTATCGGGCGCCGCAAACCCCAGTTGCTGATCAGCACCGTCCCACTCCGCAACTCCGCGTGCTTCGTTGGGCCAGCGGAGTAGACACTCTCGCACCACCCCGCTTCCGTGCGGCAATGTCGCCATCGTCAACCACCGCACGGGCAGTAGCACGTCTCTGGCACAAATCTTCTACCCGGTGTAACTCCACCTAGGAGTGTCGGATTTTGAATCGGACAACGAGTCCTGCCTCAGCAACCGTTCACCCACAACATTCCACTATCGTGGATCAGGATTCTCATCAGGATTTATGTGGAGGATCGGAGGGTCTCCGGAGCTCCTAGCTTACGCGGCCATCTTGCTTGCCCGCGAAACTCCTCCCCTGTGTTTGTCTTTTTTAATTAAGTTTCTTTGTTATATTTTGTTAAAATGTTTATTACTTTTTTTATTTTGTTAACATTAACATTAAGATTTAATATATTTATTACATATTTTATTTTATATTTAAAACAATATTTCTTACATCTATATTTTTTACATTGAAAGTTTTGAGTCGATATTTTTGTACTTATCTGTTTAGGTATTGGAGTCGATATTTTTTAAGTCTATATTTTTTCATCAATGTTTTTTACATCGATATTTGTGACATCAATGTTGTATCAGTGAACCCATTTTGTACTATTTTGGAACTTGAAAGGAGTCTCTGAGTCACTTTTTAGCACTAGGAAGTATTTCCTACCCCATAAAAGGACAAAATTGCCTGTAATGAGAACTGCAGCTGCTCACATTCGATTTTTTCACGTTCTTCCTGTGCTCCCGTGGTAGGACATTTACCCAATCAAAGTTTCAAATATGTAACTTGGTATACTGGTGTAATCTCAGATATTTCACCTAACATTCCTAATGCAAAATGCGAAAAATTACGAAAGATTACACTTGTGTGAATTACATTTTTCCCAGTCCTACCTCAGAGGATGCCTTATGAGCACAAAGGAGGGAGGTTGGCCTCTATAGGTATAAGTACAATAGAGGGCATGCTTCCTGGTCCACTTTGAGGAAACCTCCTTTTCAAAGGGCCTTCTACTGTGCATAGACTGCACTATTGTATGTATACTCTGAGTGCATCTCGGAGTACATCAAACAGGCCAGTTGAAATGAACGTAGGATTCAGCTGTTTGCAATTGTATTAATTTCATATCTCCCTATACTAATTCACCACTAATCCTCTTTGGGTTCCGGAGTAGCGTGCTACTCACCGAAAAAGGGCTTAGATGCCTTGTCAGCAGTAGTAAGCGCTATATATATATATATATATATATATATATATATATATATATATATATATATATATACTAGAAGCCCGTCCCGACGTTGTCCGGGTATGAATTGCTGCCGGCCAGTAGTATATTGTTTTGTAGAATTTCGTTTTGATAGCATTTCTTATCTGTGACAGGCCTGTGAAACGCTCCGATTCACAGTGCACTGCTGTTGCACTTAAGAGTGCGCGTTCAGTAGTGTGTGAACTCGAGTTTCCCTACTTTATTTTTCCTTGCAATATTATATAGCGCAAACTTGACAACATGGCATGAGCACAATTACAGAAGAACACATTAATTTGTGGTAGGAACGGGGAGACAAAGAGTTTTGCCTGGAATCACAGGATGTTGAGCTGATGCCTAGATTCGAACGTAGCTCCCCAGCTCTAAAGTTCGCAATTCTAGAACTTGTGGCGGGAGGTGTGTCTAAAAGTGTATGTCGGTGCTGGCCATCAATGAGAGAGACCTGAGCATTTTTCAAATCGGTGGTGAAAAAATATGAGTATGTTGGTGGAGATGTGGGCCTCCGTGCCACCAATGTACTTACCGGGGGAGGGTAAACACCCGTTATTCCGCAACTTTCTTTCCGCATACCATCACTCCGCATACTTTCATTATGAAAGTACCATGACTCCACAATGCCATTATAACGCATGGCATTACATTGTATATGCTTTTACCATGCATACATTTACAACGAAATTCGTTGTAAATGCATGAATGGTAAAAGCATGTTTTTAGGTTTCGACCTGGCGAGGGGCACACAGTGCCCCTCCCAGATCGAAAGCTTTTGTCTTCAGTAGGGATGTTTGGACCGCCTCTGTTTCCAATTGGCTAGCTCCATAAATGGAGGCTAGCCATTGGGAGACAGAGGCTGTCAATCACGCTTTCTTGCGAAAACGCGATTCGGGGGCGTTTCTCGTTCTTTTTTTAAGCCCCGCCCCTTTGTCCTGGGCCGCGCTGTGATTGGCTGCCGGCCCGGGACACCCCCGTGACGTCATTCCCCGGGCCGCGCCGTGATTGGCTGCCGGCCCGGACATCCCCGTGAAGTCATTCCCCGGGCCACGCTGTGATTGGCTGCCGGCCCGGGACCTGACTTGTTTAAGGTGGAATTTACATGGTGAGATAAGGAGGGATTTGTGGCCCCTGGGAGGAAAAAGAAGAGAATCTCTGGGACTTGAGCCTCCGGGAGAGACACTCCTTCATGGTCTGCTTGAGACCCCCTCAGCTGGAGACGGAGTTCGACCTTCGCGACAACACGAGGGAGAGGAGGCCGTGGCTGTCTGCACCCCCTAGCATGCTCTCCATCGATGGGATGAGCGCCGTCTACTTCGGAAAAAAGTTGCAGGAGGCCGGATGGGGGGTAAACTGCTCCACCTTTGCTCCCCTCCCCTCTCCCACGCTCCTCTGCTGCTGGCGCAGGCTAGGATGTGAGAGATGTCCCCCAACGTGGAGGGGCACTGTATAGCGCCTCAGCCCCCCCCCACGCCAGACAGCCCATCACCCCGAATCACCCGGGGCCCAGCCTGCGCGCTCACCAGTGCCTGTAACGTATCTTTCTCTATTCGCTCACTTTTAATGTCTCTTCTATCACTGCCACCTCCTTTATTAATCGCTCCGACCCCTTCGGGCAACGTTCGCGCTATATAAAATCGCAGTCTAACATCGCATGATTAAAACCACCGACTCCGCAACACCCCTCTCTGTTTTTTCGTCCGCATCAGTATAAGCGCCGCCCCCAGGTCGCTGCAACCTTCCACCCTCCATGTTGCGCAGCAGTCGCCCCTCTCTCCAGCCCCCGGACAATCGCCCCTCTCTCCTACCCTTCCTTGGATCGCCCTCCTCCCTTCCGCCGCTGTTTGCACCTCACCGACGACGTCCTTGCAGACCCCGCATTGACCCCCCTGCGCCCGCAGCACTGAACCTCCTCCCAGTCTGCCCCGGAAGGATGAAGGGCCCGTGCACGACGCCTATCCCTCCGACCACACCCGCCCCCCCCCCCCCCAACCACTGCTCCTGGCACAGTAGACATGGCACCCCGGTGGCAGCTCCACTCTTGGATCCGCCCTCCCCCTAATGCCCCTATTTATCCTTTCGCCAGACACCCTAGAAGCCCTGGTCCATCTTGCGCGACGTCCTCATCCGCCTTCCGCCCCTTATACATTCTTGACTGCCCGGAGCCGCGGCCTGTAACCCACGTGTTGACAGCCGTCTGCTCTAGTCCCTTCTTAACGACCAGACCAGACAGCTCTTCCCCCTGGGCCCCCGTCTTCGTATGTGCACGCACGAGACTCTAGCAGAGCATTGAAGCGTTGAGCCATCCCCCCCACCACAGGATGCGCACCTCTCCACCCATCTCCCGTCCGCTCTCCGGCATATTGCCGCGCATCTAGTGTTTATTTATTTATATATTTTATCTATGCTCGCCCCGCAGATGCCAGGAGTGGGATCTTTACTCTATTGCGCGGCCGAGTCTGTCCTTAACAATTCCCACCTGAACCTCCTAACTATCCACTGCGCTGACCCATGCTTTCTTACCGGGGGAGGGGGGGGGCAAACTCCTTGCCTGCACCATTCCCCCCCCCCCCTTATCTGCCGCTCCCGGCCATGCCTGGTTGGTCAGCCTCCGCCCCCTCCTCCCCAATTTGCCAGCCCTTAGCACCATCGGCGGCCCTCCATGTTCTCATCTTACACATTCCTTTCCTTTGCTGATTCCCTCCCTCCTGTCGCCACCCCCTACCCTTTGTCTTCCTTGGCTGCCTGCGTTGGTGCCCCACTACGCCCCCTACCTTTGGCACCCTTGCCGTCTCCCATCCCCCCTGTTCCGTTATTGGCGCCCTGCCACCCCCCCCCCCCTTCCCCCTTCCCCTTCCCCCCCCCCCAGCCCAAACCCACGCGAATTTCACCGGGACCGCGCCTGACATTCTAAGCATCCCTCGTTCAATTTATCGTTCCCCCTTCATGGCAAAGTGACACTTGTTCTTGTTCGCTCCGCTGGGCGCCCCCTAACGGCCAGCAAGAGGCGACATCGTCCTCTTACTCCCCACCCCCTCCCCCCGTGCACCCCTTACCACCTAATGCACTTTTGGCCGCTCACATTTTTTACTACCTCACGTATTCCGTCCGCCCACAATTGTCACCATTACCTTTACTACCTCATGTATTTATTGCTTGCTCACAATTTTTTCCACCTCATGTATTTTGCTTGCTCACAATTGTCACCACTACCTTATGTAACGTAACGTATGCCTTGCAATCTGCTCTTTTGCAATCTTTCTCGCTATATTTCACCCCTGCCCCCTTTCAGAAGCGCCCTGACACCCCGGGCAAAGCCCGCGCCACACAAAAATGCACAACAAATAACCCCCTGACTTTCGTCCAAGCTCCGTCCTTCCCATCAGCCCTCCCGCATAATTTTCCTTTGACCCCCGCAGTCTGGGACCCTGCCGCCGCCCGCCCTGCGCCCATCCACCTTTTGTCATCTCCCGAGCCCTCCCTTCGAAAACAGAGCCCCCACTGCTTCGAGAGCTGCCCAGCCCCCCGCCCCCCCCTCACCGACGAATGCGCACTTCGCATCAGAGTGAGTTAGCTAGGGGCCAGTTTATTGCCTATGAAAACCCTGTATGTGCGTTACGTTTGGTGCTGTCCTTTATGCGTTGGTACTTATGTGACTTTTAACTTAAACTTATTTATATTTCTCCACATTCATACTGCCGGACAAAACAGTGACAGTTCCCTCTGCTATTACTACTCATCCGCTTGACGCCCGGAGGCTGTGCCTTCCCTCGGAAACAGAGCCCCCAGTCCCCAGAACCAGCCCCTCCCCTCTTGTTACGCAAAACTTCGATCCTCAGCCCCATGACACTAAGGGGCATCTACTACCCGGCCCCCATCTCAGTAACCTGTAAACCAGCATCCAGCCCTTCCACTCCGTCCTCCTTTTACCCGCCGCCTGGGGGGTGTGCACTTCTACACACTTATCCTGGCCCACATCCCCAACCGCCCCTTGAATATCCCTGAGCCCCCCCCCCGCCCCATGGAAGAGCACACCCTCTACTTCTGGCCCCTCTGGCCACCATCCTTCCATGCCCTTTCTTATTCTAACCTTGCGCTCGAGCCCTCCCTTGGGCCCCCCCTCCCCAGGACTTCGCACCTGACCGACTCATGCTCGGCCTCCTCCCCCCCCTCTGCTATTGTTGGTGACACCCTTCCCCTGCACGCCGCCTCGCCCTCCGCTGTAGGAGCCTCACCCCACTGTCGCATGCCATTAAAGCCTGCGCCACGGACCCCCAGCGCCCCCCCCCACACACTTCCACAGAAATCCCCTTGCCCCATCCATTGCATGTTGATATTGCGGGAGTCTTTAACTTGCTACTCCCGCCCCTCATTACATTTCTTAATATTGCACACCCTCTTGTGGCGTCCCTTCCTTTACTTATTCCCCTGCACACCCAGCCCCAGCAAAGTCCCCCCACCCTTGCTACCCCACACATTCTCTTCTGTACCCACTACGCTGCAGCCCCCTAGATCCATCCCTCCATCCCTCCATCCCTCCCTCCCCCGCCTCCCCCCACCTCACCTCACGCTTTGTCGACGCTGCACCTCTTCTCCTGCCAAAATTCCTCGGAGAAAGAGGGCCTTGTGCCCAGTGCCCACCCTTAAATAGCCCTTATCTCCCTACCACATTCCTACCTTAAATTTATGGCTGAGCTGGCCCAGCCCCAATGCTTGGTGGGCCCGCTCTTTCTCTTCTTCTTGCCTTTGCTCCCCTTATCTCCCGCCCATCATTGGTGCTCGGGCTCTGCCTCCCGGGGGTGGCCTCCACTGAGACCCGCGGTCCAGCCATTGTCCCCCTCCCCCTGGGGAGTGGGGGGGCCGAACCAAGGGGCAGGCTGGACGGATCAAGTGGCGGTGTCCGGGGCGCGTCAGCTCTCAGGCATCCCTGGGACCACCGCGAACGGAGGGCCGTTTGAGGAGGTCTGCGGCTGGCAGGGAAGGAGGGGAGATATACTCCCCCCCCAGACAGCCCCCAGTCAGGGCGCATTTAGCGCCTGCTCGCAAACATGAATACTGTTTGTTTTCCCCCCTCCCGCTGTTGTTATTGGGACTCCAAAGATAGCAGTTTCACCTTTCCATAATGGCCCCCCACTGTTCCTTCCCAGAGTTCCTATTGTCGCCACTTGTTAATTGTCTCCTCTCTGTCTATCCATGTTCCCGCAGACGCTGTTGAGTACTGACTGGGGTGCGTAACCGGTCCGTATGTGTGCGTCAGGGAGGAGGTGAAGACTGTGCACGACTTTGGTCGATCTCGAGCAACGAGAGTCGGAAAAGGGAACAGTGTATAGATAGGCGTCCACTACGGGCTGCAAAAATATTGTGGGGAGATGTAAGAGAGGACTGACAGGGAGAGGAACCCTGCAAGGATAGCCAGCCGTGAACTGGAGCTCCTGGTAGAACTGAGGGCTTTGGCACAGGCAGCCCGACATTTGAGGAAGCCGGTGTGAGGTCTACTGAGCTCCTCCTACCATTGGTTTCAGAGCTTGGATTTTCGTGGCGGTCTCTGGGGTAGAGCCGCAGCAGCATGTCGGTAAGTCGCGAGGAAGAGCGCAGGAAACTGGCCGAGATCATCAACCACTGGAATAACAACCGGTTGGACCTGTTCGAAATCAGCCAACCTACTGAGGTATGTCACAAGCCCCATTCCCAGATATCAGCTGGACCCGGGACTAGTTGCACAGTAAAATCCAATAAAGACACTGCACATGGCGATCAAGCGCATACGGGGATCAGCTGCAGCCAAAGATGCAATATACTTTAGCGATCCACTGCAATCTTTACCATGTGATTAATGGACATCTGACACAATTCAAACGCAACAGTCACAACACCCAAGGGCCTACTCCACACGTCTTACCTAACCCTAACCCCACAGCGTTTGAGACACACCCACCCTGTCAGTTAGGCTAGTGCAGGTTCCTGGGTACCAATGCTCATAGAAGGTATTCTGGGAGTTGTTTTCGTTTGAGTGGCAGGCCGGATACCAATGGTTTGTTCAGAATAGCCAAGCACTGGAAACATGGCTGTGCTTGCTTCCCTGCCCCCTGCCCGTGCTTGCTCCCCTGCCCGTGCTTGCTCCCCTGCCACCTGGCTGTGCTTGCTTCCCTGCCACCTGGCTGTGCTCGCTTCCCTGCCACCTGGCTGTGCTTGCTTGCTTCCCTGCCCCCTCGCTGTGCTTGCTCTCCCGAGTGTGTGTGTGGCTTTGGGTGGGTGTGTGGCTCTCTCTGTGTGTGGCTCTCTCTGTCTTTTTGTGTGGCATTTGCCAGAGATTAAACTATTGGCATTGTAAATGTAATGTATGTGTCTTGTAAAGCGCACTGCTGCCCTGAGGCGTCGTGGCGCTGTAGACCGCTGGGGAACCCGTCCTGGCTATCCCTGTGAGATGGTCCCTACTGGGTATCTCCAAGGTGAATCCAGGCATCCCCGGTGTTTGTGGGGGGCCATTGTAGAGATGAGGCAAGCTAATGCCCAGAGTTGCCGAGTGTGATCCCTGGTTAGAGTAGGCACCGAGGCGAGAATTATCGAGTCCGCTGACCCTGCTGCGTCAGGAATTGAACCCTGGTCCCGGGCCGTTCTCTGCTTCCGGGTCTGCCGCCTCTAACCAGTGAGCCACACCACTCCACAATGACAATGCAATTTATTTATCTGTTTTCAAAACCAACACATAAATACAAATTTTGTCATTTACTATGCCAATAGCTCAAACTTTTCAAAAGGCGAAACCGTTGCATTGTAAATGCTTGTTTTTTATGCTTGGGTAAGGTAAGTATGGGTATAGGGGTATATATTTTGGGGTACTGAGGTATATGTTTTGGGGTGTTTGGGTACTTTAAGGGTTCAGATATACTTTTGGATTATGGGGTACAGGGGTCGTTTTAGGGTTTAGGGATAGGTATGGGTTTTGGGGTACAGGGGTATTTTTAGGGTTCAGGGCTAGGTTTGGGTTTGGGGGTATAGGGGTATTTTTAGGGTTCAGGGGTAAGTTTGGGTTTTGGGGTACAGGGGTATTTTAAGGGTTCAGGGCTAGGTTTTGGGGTACAGAGGTATTTTTAGGGTTCAGGGCTAGGTTTGGGTTTTGGGGTACAGGGGTATTTTTAGGGTTCAGGGGTAGGTTTGGGTTTTGGGATACAGGGGTATTTTAAGGGTTCAGGGCTAGGTTGGGTTTTGAGGTACAGGGGTATTTTAGGGTTCAGGGGTTGGTTTGGGTTTTGGGGTACAGGGGTATTTTTATAGTTCAGGGCTAGGTTTGCGTTTTGGGGTACAGGGGTATGTTTAAGATTCAGGGGTAGGTTAGGGTTTTGAGGTACAGGCTTATTTATAGGGTTCAGGGCTAGGTTTGGGTTTTGGGGTACAGGGTATATTTATAGGGTTAAGATGGGTTAGTGTTTAAGGATGTTGGGGTATTTTAAGGAGTAAGGGTGGGTTATGATAATGGGGTGCAGGGGTATTTAAAGGGAGCAGGGTGGACACCCGGAGCTGGAATGTACAGAACCAGGGAAGAAAAAACAATGAAATATTGGGCACAAGGCTCGCTTTTATTTCCCGTAATCCCGCGCCCCGCACACGCCCACACCCCCAGCACACAGCACACGATATAAGACATGGCATGAAGGGCGGAACGTATCACACGCCCCCAGCATTTGTCACGCCCCCAGCACACGCCCACAGCACAACGCAGACACGCCCACAAGGTACTACTTTGCTGGCACGGTTCTTTTCCCTTTTACATGTATATGGTGGGCGTCTGCATAGCCTATGTCCTTCTGCTGCAACTGCCCTTTCCAACGCTGTATTGGGTGTTGTGATTGGTGCTGTGGTTCCTGAGATTACCCGCTCAAAGGTTTGGGCTCTCTCTTTATTATATTAGTATGGATATATATATATATATATATATATATATATATGTATACATATATATATATATATATATATATATATATATATATATATATATATATATATATATATATATATATATATATATATATATATATCGAACAAATGCAATCTCCCGAGCTCCGACCACAGCGACCCAGGAAACCACGTGGATCCAGTAATTGTAAGCACAGTTTTTTTATTCAAAAGCTGAACCAAGCAATCTGACGCGTTTCGGGCATCCGCCCTTGCTCACATATATATATATACAATTGCAATTGCTTCCTTAGCCAAACTCATTCCCAACCCCATGACAGATAAGCATTTGCAGACGCCTGTATTTTGGAGAAAAGGCCTGCTGATCATGGACACTATTTTCTATTCATTTTTGATTGTCCAGGCCGCCCTTTGCAGACTTAAGGTACCCTCCATGAAACGGCTACTTGTCACCGGCCCATCTCTTCTGGGCAGAACATTATCTGTGTCAGAAGTCAGGAAGGTGGCCCGAGGAGGCAAACGTTTGCTGCTGAATGCTGCGGTGCATTGCAGACTGCAAATTATAATCCTGTCAAGGATAAATCCATCATCCCTCCTTTCAAAGCTCGTTATATCTAGTCGTAGTTCGATAATGTCTTTATGCAGCAATGCCATTTGAAGGTTGGGTGTTTAGTACTTTTTGGCTCATCAGAGGATGTCCAAAGGCAGTTTGTGCAAGATCAATTGGAAGAATGAGCCGGGGAAGGCACATCAGAGTCAGAGCAAAGTTGAAACCACTCATGCATGCAAAGCTCCTATGGAGACCTGTGAGGGGAAAAGGCACCAGGGGAGTCCAGAGTTCCTAGATATAAATACTGGCTATCTGTTCACGTTCGAAAGATTCCGCAAAGGCCCAGGCATGATTCTAAAGGACTTTACATGAAATCCTCTGTATTGATTCTAGCATGGCCTTTCTTTACTTTAATTCCCAACCAGGAGGAGTCATCAGGGGAGCTGTAAAACACATTTAAAGTGCTTTCTTCTTACATTTACTCTAGCAAGTATGTACTGAAAAGAGAAAACATGCCAGCTTTAGGTGATTTTTCAAATGTTTGTCCTGGCTGGGACATTAAAATACCAGTCATGGTGGCAGAAAAACAGCCGGGGGCAACCCAAGTGGTGAAAACTACATAAGGGGTTGCCTGTGTGAACAGAGGCGGCTGCCATGTACTGAGGGTGGGAGGGGGTGGGGGGGACGAAAAAAAAAATGAAAATGCAAGTACCTCCCTGCTCGATCCGACTTCCTCCTCCTTCGGTCTTCTCTGAAGGCAGGTTCCAACACGGGACCCACACAACTCCCCTAACCAATCCTGGTGCTGCTCTCACTAGCATGAGAATAGCAGCAGGATTGGATGGAGTGGCCTCACTCAGCGCTCTCAAGAGCACTGGCCCCGTCCCGTCACTCAGTTCGAAATGGGTCGTTGCTAAAAAATAAAATGGTAATAAATACATTTTATTACCACTTTATTTTTCAGCTCTCACCTGGGGATTGTCTTTGTGGGCCGACGCTCCATCTCTCAAAGAGAGGAGCTGCTTCGGTATCTCACCCCTCCTCACCTTGGCAGCATACAGTACACAAAAAATGTGGTAAAAGGTGGGATAAATGAATCCAGTGGTACTCATCCTCAAAGACATCATCACTTTTCATTGGAACTAGGACTAAATCAAACATAAATTATTCGCCACATGAGTTATTAGACGTGCCAACCAATATATCCTAATGCAAATCCACCCAGTCCAAATACTTCAGACTCTCCGAACAAAATAACAAATTATCCTGTTTAACACTTCAACCGTGATACTAACATTGAATAGCAGGATACTAAAGGAAGCATAAATTCACAATGTTCACATGTTCCTTGGCCTTCCTTGACTGTAGCATAGTAGGTTTTTACGTAAACATATTTAAGTCCATAATAGACCTGGAGACAGGAATGGAACCTAAGGGGTTTGTGCCCCTATTTATGTTACCCCTTCAAAAGAGATTTAGTCTGTCCAAGAAATTAATTATCTTCTTGTACTCCTCCAAATTAAGGGGCCCATTAGAATTTCGGGCGGATCGCCACTGGCCGCAAGGCGGAGGCGATCCGCCCGACATTCTCTCCCACCCACATGCCATTTCCCCCCCCCCACCATATTACTATGGCGGGGGGGGACCCCGGCGGACGGAAAGACAGTCCGCCGGTTTTCGACCCGGTCGATGAGTCGACTGTGCGAAAAATCTTTTAATATGGTGGCGGGGATTTGCCTTGTTGCCGCCACAGAAAGGCATGTGGTCTTTTACATTTGGTGCCCGTAGCGGGCCCCCAGGGAATCTGGGGGGTGGGGGGTGGACATGGGGGGTACCTATGGTACCTCCCTGCATTGTCATGGACATGGTGGCAGGCACCTCGCGGTGGCTGTCACCTTGTGCATGACAATGCACGCAGTGCATTCCCAGCATTGTGACGGCGGTGCTGTGAGCACCGCCCGCCACAATGTTGGGAATGGAGGATGCCATCGCCACGGTGGCATCCTAATCGACGCTGCGGGACCTCCGCACCACTGGCGGTCGGTCCCATCACCGCTAGGGTGGCGGGCGGACGAAAGTCCGCCCGACATCCTAATAGCCCCCTAAGAGTCAACGCGTTTCGGCTTTAATAATATATGGCCTCCTCAGGACAAAAGATAGACAAGAGAATATGACTCAAAGACCCAGCATAACATCTGAAAAGTGAATCCATAGGTGACCTGAACACGTATTGAACAAATCTCAGTTGCCTTGCTTGAAATGGGAAAATAAAAGTGCAGGTACTCTGCAGCAAAGTACTGCTTGTTTCTGAGAACTGCTGGTACTCTCCAATTAAAAGTATTTATTGCTTTTCTCTAGAAAAGTGTTGGTACTCTCCTCCTCAATATAAAAAAGTGTTGGTACTCCATACCGGACAGTACCGGCCCATTTCAAGCTCTGGCCACACGAGAAAAAAATGGCTGAAGCAGAATTGCATTGATCATGCACCAGAAAGCCTTCTGAATTGGATCCTACAGAACTTCCCATGGAAATATCTTGTAATCGGTAACCATAACCATGTATGGGTTGGACAAACCATTCCACTGCATGACTTATTGCTCTAGGCTGTGTGAATTCAGCGTGGTGATGGGTACGCGTGAATCTTTGTTGAAACCTGACCACGGTCCGTGGAGCAGGCGGAGGAAAACCAACGCGAAGAAGGTGAGATACTAAACTTATGTAATTTGTAAATGCTTTTTCGGAAATTTAAATATTCATGTTTTTCATTTTTGCTTGTAAGTTTATCTTTTTTTTTACCACCGACCCCCCAAAACTATTGTGGGAACAGTCATGTTCTTTGCTGCAACATCACCAAAAGTGGAACTTTTTGGTGCATTTTAGAAGCTTCTGAGGTTTTTGGAGAAACTGCTTCAGTCCTGCGAATTTGTATTCCAACTCTAAACCAAACAATTAGATAATGGCTAAAATGTTCACACATCCTCGTGTCTCTGTTTTCTGTATAGATTTCCTGGTTAATACCTTTCGCCATGTTCCTTTACATTACAAAGGAACCGCAATAAAAAATTAGTTCAGTTCGTAATCCAGTTTAAAACCTAGCATCTTTCCGCCATCTGCTGGCAGTATTTTGGTACTGCAAACTTTACGAAAGCGATAATAACACGAAAATCCTTCAATATCTAGACCAAGAATTCTCTAAACTAATAGGTCTCGTCTATGAGAAAGCTATTGGTTTTACCAATGGGGTTTAGCTGTGTTGTACACCAGTGTGGCTGCTGTTCAACATGGTTAAAAGTTAGCGGCCTTGGGTGGAATGGGGTAGATTAGTGCAGACTGGAGTACAGTAGAGTGGGGTGGAGTGGAGTGGGGCAGAGTGAGTTACATTGTGGTAGACAATAGCGTAATAGAGTGGGATAGATTTGAGTGAAGTAGAGTAGGGCAGATTAGAGTTGGGTGAAGTAGTGTGGATTGTGATGGGGAAGATTGGAGTGGAGGAGAGTGGATTGGGAAGAGTGGTAGATTGGAGTGAGGTACATTGGACTGGGGTAGATTGATGTGGAGTGTGGTAGACTGGAGTGGGGTAAATTGAAGTGGAGTGGAATAGACAAGTGCAATGGATTGGGGAGAACTTGAGTGAGGTAGATTGGAGTGAAATGTTAGAGTGGGGTTTAATGGAGTGCGGTGAAATGGAGTACATTCAATTGGAGTGGCATGGGGTAGATTGGAAATAGAGCCAGGTAAATTAGGGTGAATCCGGGTTGTTGGGGTACAGTGGAGTGGGGTAGATGGGCTTGGAGTGGGGTAGATGGGGTGGATTGGAGTGTGGTAGATTGGAATGGAGAGGGGTAGATTGGGGTAGATTTGAATGGAGAGAAGTGGGGTGGATTGAAGTGGGGTTGGGTAGATTGGGGTTGAGTTGAGTGGGCTAGAATATAGTGGGGTATATTGGAGTGAATGGTGGTAGACTGGGTGGGGGTGGATTGGGATAGACTGGAGTAGATTGGGGTGGAGTGGGATAGATTGGAGTGTGGTGGGGTAGATTGGGGTGGAGTAGAGGAGGATAGATTGGATTGGGGTGCAGTGGAGTGGACTGGGGTAAATGTTGGTGAAGTGGGTATATTTGGACTGATGTGGGGTAGATTTGAGGGTATTGGGATTGATTTGGGTAGATTGGAGGTGTGTAAAGTGGAGTGGGGTAGCTTGGGGTAGAGTGGAGTGGAGTGGGGTAGATTGGAGTGGGGTAGATTGGGGAATTGGAGTGGGGTGGAGTGGAGTGGGATGGATTGTGGTGGAGGGAAGTGGGCTAGATTGTGGTGGATAGGAGTGGGGTAGATTATGGCAGATTGGAACGGGGTAGATTGGAGTCGAGTGGAATAGAATGGAGTAGAGATTGGAATAGAGTGGGGTAAATTGGAGTGGGGTAGATTGGAGTGAGGTAGATTGGTGTAGAGTGGAGTGGGTTAGATTGGAGTGAGGTAGGATGGAGCGTAGTAGATTGAAGTGGAGTATTGTAGAATGGAGCAGAGTAGGGTAAATTTGGATAGACTAGAGTGAAGTTTGGTAGACTGGGGAAAACTGGAGTGGAGTGTGGTAGCCTGCAGTGGATTGGGGTAGATTGGGGTGGAGGGGGTAGATTGAGATAGATTAGAGTGTGGTTGATTGGGGTAGATTGATTTTGAGTGGGGTAGATTGGAGTGGAGTGGATAAGATTAGAGTGTGGTAGAATGGAGTACATTAGGGGAGATTGGAGTAGATTGGGATAGATTGGAGCTGTGTGGGATAGACTGACTGGAGTAGAGTCGAGTTGAATGGAGTGGGGGAGATTGGAGGGGAGTTGGTAGAGGGGGTTAGATTGAGTGGAATGGGGTAGATATAAGTGGATTGTGGTAGATTGGGTTAGATTGGAGTGGAGTGTGGTAGTTTGGGGTGGAGTGAAGGGTAGTGGAGTAGATTGGGGTGGAGTAGGGTAGACTGGAGTTGGGTAGATTGGGATACACTGTTCTGCACTGGAGTGGTTTGAGGTACGTCGGAGTGGAGTATGGTAGATTGGGGAGATAGATTTGGCATTGGGTAGACAGGTAGATTTGAGTGGGGTTTGGTTGATTGAAGTGGGGTGGATTGTAGATTTGTGTAGCTTGATGTAGATTGAGGTGGAGTGTTGTAGATTGGGGAAAATGGAATATAATGTAGTTAGTGGATTGGGTTAGATCAGATATGATGGAATAGCATAGATTGGGGGGAGTGGTGTAGATTGGGGAAGATTAGAGTGGAGTGTGGTAGATTGGAGTGGGGTGGTGTCGATTGGAATGGGGTAGATTGGGGTAGGGTGGAGGGAGGTGGGGTAGATTGGAGTGGGGTGGATTGGGGTAGATTGGGGTGGAGTGGGGTAGATTGGAGTGGAGAGGGGGTGGGGTAGATTGGAGTGGAGAGGGGGTGGGGTAGAGTGGAGTGGAGTGGGGTAGATTGGAGTAGAGTGGAGTGGAGTAGATTTGGTGGATTACAGTGGAGTTTATTGCACTGGAGTGGGGTAAACGGGAGTGGAGTGGGGTAGATTGTGGCAGATTAGAGTGGGGTAGATTGTGGTAGATTGGAGTGGTGTAGTTTGGGGTAGAGTGGAGTGGGTTAGATTGTGTAGGAGTGGGGTAGATTGAAGTGGAGTGTGGTAGATTGGGGTAGAGTGGAATGAAGTGGAGTAAGTTGGAGCGGAGTGGGGTAGATTGGGGTACACTGAACTGGACTGGAGTGAATTGTGGTACATCAGAATGGAATATGGAAGATTGGGGAAGAATGGTTTGGAGTTGGATAGACTGGGGTAGATTTGAGTAGGATGGTGTAGATTGAAGTGGGGTAGAGTGAGTCAGTTGAAGTGGGGTCGTTTGTAGATTGGTGTAGATTGATGCAGATTGGTTGAAGTTTTGTAGATTGGGGTAGAATGGAGGGGTTTGCCATAGGATGGAATCGGATAGATTGCAGTGGAGTGGTGTAGATTCAGGTAGCTTAGAGGGAGGTGGGGTAGATTGGAGTGGGGTGGATTAGGGGAGATTGGGGTGGAGTGGGGAGATTGGAGTGGAGTGGGGTAGAGTGGGGTAGATTGAAGTGGAGTGGGGTAGATTGGGGTAGAGTAGATTAGATTTGGTGGATTACAGTGGAGTAGATTGCACTGAAGTGGAGTAAACTGGAGTGGAGTGTGGTAGATTGGGGTCGATTGGAGTGGTGTAGATTGGGATAGGGTGGAGTGAGGTGGGGTAGATTTGAGTGAGGAGGATTGGGGTGGAGTGGGGTAGATTGGTGTGGAGTGGGATAGATTGAGGTAGAGTGGAGTGGAGCACATTTGGTGGATTCCAGTGGGGTAGATTGCAGTCGAGTGGAGTAAATTGGAGTGGAGAGGGGTAGATTGTGGTAGATTAGAGTGGTGTAGATTGTGGTAGGTTGGAATAGAGTAGTTTGGGGTAGAGTGGAGTGGGTTAGATTAGAGTGTAGATTGGAGTAGAGTGGGGTAAATTAGGGTGGAGTGGGAGTAGATTGGAGTATGGTAGATTGGACGGGTAGATTGGAGTCGAGTGAGATAGACTGGAGGATTTGGGTAGATTAGGGTAGTTTGGAGTTGAGTGCAGTAGATTAGAGAGAAATGGGTAGATTGGAGTGGGGTGGGTTAAATTGGGTTGGTGTGGGATGTATTGGGGACTTTGAATGGAGTGGGGTGGATTGTAGTAGGGTATATTGTGGTGGAGTGGAGTGGGATAGATTGGGGTAGACTGGAGTGGAGTGAGATAGATTGCAGTAGATTTTGTTGAAGTGGAATGGGGTAGATAGGTTCGACTGAAGTGATGTTGATTGGGGCAGATTGGAGTGGGGTGGGGTAGATTGGAATGGAGTGGGGTAGATTGGAGTCGGGTATATAGGAGTGGAGTAGGGTAGACTGGAGTTGAATGGGGTGGATTGGATCGGTGTGGAGTGGGATAGATTGGAGTGGGGTAGATTGGAGTGGAATGGAATAGGGTAGACTGGAGTGGAGTGCAGTGGGGTAGATTGGATTGATGTGGAGTGGGTGAGTGGCTTGAAGTGGAGGGGTGTAGAGACGATGGGCATAGAGTGAAGGGGAGTAGCGCAGAGTGGTGTGGTGTGGCATGGAGTGGCTTGTAATGGAGTGACGTAGAATGGAGTGGCATGGGGTGTCAAAGAGTGTCTTGGAGTGGAGAGGCATAGAGTGGTGTGTCATGTCATAGAGTAGAGTGGTGTGTCGTGGAGTGGAGTGATTTGGGGTGATGTGGAGAGTCGTAGTTGGGATGGCCTGTTGGGGAGTGGAGTGTCATAGAAGGAAGTGGTGTGGCATAGAGTGGAGGGAAATAGAGTGGCGTGGAGTGTTATAAGGTGGAGCAGCGTAGTGTGGAGTATGCATTGTGTGGTAGTGCACTGCCATTAAGAAAACAACACATTTTCAATTGAAGTGACAATTACATTTACACAGATGTACAGTTTTACTGCATACAAACGATGATGTGTGGAAATGTCATCTCCCAGTGAATTGATGTGTTTTGATCAGATTCAAATATTTGTTTCAACCACACATCAGAATTACAAAAAAAAATCTTAATTTGTTCTTTCTTAATTCTGCTATATTCTGAAATATCAACACAGTTCACTATTGTTGTGTGCTAGAAAACAGCCTTTTGGTTCACAGCAAGATTGTCAAATAAATTCACTCACTTTGAAGTAAGAGAAAGTAAAGTAAACACCAAGCTCCCTCGTAAAACAGAGCTTGACATTTGATCTCTGTCTTTGAATGCACAGCAAATGTGACAAGGTAAAAGCAATATTTAAAGTACTGTTACAGAAAATGAGCACTCAGAAGAGCAGAGAAAACAGGCCATGCTCCTCTGAACTAAAGAACTCAAGCTGGACAGCCTAAAACAAATGAAGCCAGCAAATAGAAAGCAAGCACATGTGAGTTACAAAACACAAAGAAAATGGTCAGCAATGGGTGCAATGCATTCCTAGGCAAGCTGTCAGAATGCCCACATGATGTTGTTAGCAAACCAGACATCTGCGCTGTCTGGTAGGCTTCGACTTAGAAAATGTAGTGTCTTTGACCGGATGAATTTCTGCCTTTTTAACTCCACATTTAGATTTTTTTCAGAAATAGAATTTCCAGTTACCACCAAATTCAGTGCTCGATTTGGAAAACATTTACTCCGGGAAGTCATACATTAGGGATCACAGTGTGGTATATTAAGGAGGTGTACTCATGAGGAGCAGAGCTTGAAAAGCGGAGCCTGTCAGTCAACGTGTGAAATTATTTTTTTAAAAACATTTTGTTACAAAGAAATTGCTAACAAGAGCATATGTGACAGTAAATATGTTCTAGATTACTTAATTGATAATAAAGAGGATGCATTTTCAAATGTCTTACCTTTTAAGACACCTGCTGCAGAGACAATTATGTGCCCATCAATTCTGAGGGGATTATATTAGTATTCACATAACTCTGGGGGTTATCATGGCTCTGGGAGAGTTCTGTATCTTGTCCAGTCACAGTTTTGACTCAAAGTTATATAGCGGTTTATTGTACCTGATACAAAACACACAGTGTAACATGAAGATCACAGATTTGTGTTTTATTTTGATAGGTAAGTGGGCTACTGCTTTTGACACCGAGATCATTTTGATAAATCAAGGTTCATAAATTGCAAGTCTTCCTATATAGCACAGTGTTCTATTTAGCACCAGCAAGGATCTGCATGCAAACAGTAAATTGTGGGTTTAGAGTCATATTGTTTTACTCTCAATCTGTTATTTTAAGATTGCAAAAAAAGGGTTCCTTTGAGAAGTAATAAAATTGTATTAGTTCAGGCAATAACAATCACTGTGTTTTATGTCCTGACTTTTTGTTTCTCCCCATCATTTTCACTTAACATATTATGTCTACAAGTATGGATGGTTTGTGATTCCTACACCCATAAGTTATAACCTTCATTGTCTTGTGTAACATTTCCTGTACATTGGTTTGCACATGTGTATGATTTATTGTGCCTCTCTGTGAAATGTAAAGTGTTCTGACATCCTACACTGTGAGGAGTGATGCTATAAAAGCATTAAATTAAAACAAAGTAGGTGCCATTTACAACAAAATGGATGCGTCATTACTCATACAAAGTATTAAAAAAAAATAGTAGGTACAATTAAAAGAAATATTTGTGTAATTACTCATACAAACAGATAAACTGATGCTATTGAATTGCACCATCTGTAGTCACAGAATGTGGATTTTATGAAATAGACCCATGCAAATTAAGGACAAAAACAGGGTGAGGACTTCTAATATAATGAAAAAGTCAATTTAATGTGTGCTAACCAGTATGACCTGCCTCAGAGCCTGAGCGTCATAGTCAATGTGAGTTTTAGTAAAGGGCCATTACTTTACTGGACTCAGTTGTGGATGCAGAATTATTTTCTATGATGTCAAAAGCATTGTTTTACTACAGCACCATAATTTCTGATCGCACCACTCTCTCTTGCTCACTCTTTCTCGATCTCTCATTCTCACTCTCTACTCTCACAGAAAAATAGATATTGGGTCAGAAATCTTGCTTTTTGTGATTTGGTGTTAATCCATTGAGTCATTTTTGAGAAATTAAGTTAAAAAAATATAGATATTTCACGCCAGAAGTGACAGATCTCTAAATATGATCTGATTGTTTGCTACCACATCCAGAAATATGTGGCAACAACCATCTTAGGACTCGGCGACTCGGACGCTGTCTTAGATAAAAGTAAAATAAAAACCATATAGAGCACATAGAAGAGATACCGTGCCCCCCAGGCCTGCTCAGGAGGGTGAAAACGGCAATTTTTTTAATCAGCATCATGAATCAGCGGAGAATTTGTGGATCTTCAGCTCTGATAAAAATAAAAAGTGGTCTGCTGCCCATGATTTAAAAAAACCTGCGGGTGGGCAAGGGACTGGGGGTACATTTATATATTTCTTTTGGGGGAGAAGGCGTGCAGCTCCCTTCCCGTGCCTCCAAGAAGTCCCTGGGACCTCAATCTCCATGGCTGTATGCTATATAAGTGGAGGAGGGTATGCGCCCCACTCTACAAGCCTCCGAGAGACCCTGTGGACCCCATTCCCTAGTGCAGTATGAAATAATAATGGACAGGGGGCAAGTAGCCCCCTCCATATGCCCCTGAAAGGCACCAAGGACCCCATTCCCCAGGGCAGTATCTAAAATAAAGGGGAGGGGCACATGCAATCCCCCTTCCCGAGCCACTTTACGGCCAAAAGATCACAAATTCAGCGGCCCGCTAATTGTCCAGCAATGTCCCTGGGTCCCCATTCCCTGGCACATGGTGGTTCAGTGCCCATGAGAGTGCAGGCATACCCTGCCCATACTCTCCCAGGCAGGGAACACAAATTTGCTCTCGCCCAGGTGGAAGTTGGAAAAAAGCTAAGTAATGGAGCTGGCTCCTACCAGCACCCGGGGGGGTGCTGGCTGTAGAGCTGGCTTGGTCCGTGGAAGCCCTTGGACTCCCCCCTTACGACCTACAACAAAGGAAGTCATTCTGAGTACCCTGGGTGGGCACCGGGGCACTACTGTAACAAAGCTGGCTCCTACCGACATAATGCCAGCTCAACATTATGCATGAAGCAGGACAGGTAGGAGAGGGATTTTTCAAGCAGTTGCATATGACTTCTGAAGGACAACAAGTAACACCTTTTGGATCTGAAGCTTGGTGAAAACTTTACAACCAGTTGCATCTGACTAGAGCGGGACATCCAGTAACAACTACTTTCCATACTGCAGCATTGTAAAAGACTTTTCAAGCAGTTGCATCTGGCCTGGGAATGACATCTAGTTCCTCCGAACAATACGGTAGCTTTGAGAAAGGCCATGAATATATGCTTTGCTAATGCTTGGCCTATTTTACTTGAGCACTTCATCTAAGTTCCTTTATTTCTTTGCCCTCTTCCCATTTTTAGCTCAAGCCTGAGCCAGCAGGCATGCGCTGCTCTGCGAGACTTGTTGTGGTGGAGTAGTGAATAGAAGCTCAACCCATTCTCCGCCCATACTTGCCATTGGTTTGTGTCATTATCTGTCCTAATTGCTGGTTTCTGATTCGCCAATAGGCTTGTTAGTCCCTCCTTAGTTCTGCCTCCTCTTCATTTGTCACCTCCCATGGCGACTGCCCCCTTTAGTTTGAGTGTTACATGGTACGTGTTATTTAGACTGTGACTACTATGTTCTTTAATGAGGTTCTCCCACTGCAGACACAACATGCTTTGGTGCCTTCTTTACTCCCCCCCTCCCATTGCGTGCCTTCTTCCCTCCCCCGCCCTCCCTCCCGTTGTCCGTACCTTCTCCTCTCCCTCCCGCCCTCCAGTTGTCCATTCCTTCTCCCCCTCTCTCCCTCCCGTTGTCCGTGATGACTACCATTTGCAATGCAATAGATCTCTCGTAAATGCAAGACCTATTGCATTGCGAATGCTTATTCGACTAGGACACAGAAGCGCCTATCAGGTGATGATAAATTAAGAATGATTGACTATAGCATTTAAACTACTGCATGATATGTGTCACGGGCACGTTTTCCAGTTGACTTGTGTATAAACAAGAAAGCCGAAAAGAATGTGTGCTACCAGTCAAAAAAGTGCTTTGACGCCTCGTCAGGGGTAGTAAGTGCTACCTAAATGCAATTACAATACAATGCTGTTGATTTAAAGGAAGCCTGATTTTAACCAATCAGTGCCCATGTCCACTGCAGAGTCCCTTAGCAGGCGGTCTTGTGCCGAGAGTTCTGAATCAAAACTGACATTTCATCGGTTGGTTAAATAGGAATGATAACGAATCCTTGCTGTTGATCATTGAGATGGGATTATATGATGTTAGAACGCATGAAATACAACTCATGCTTTTACAACGCAGTCTTTACATCGCAACAACCATTACATTGCATGATTTTACAACACATGCCATTACAACACATTTTTTTAAAACTACCATTACAACACATTCCATTACAACGCATACCATTACAACGCGCAATACTTTTAGGGCAACAGTGGGGTAAGTGTTGGATAGTGTTGGGGTAAAAATTACTTTTCCCACTCCAGTGAGTGCAAAAGTAGGGTAAGTGTTGGATAGTGTAGGGGTAAAATTCACTAAGTGTTGGATAGTGTAGGGGTAAAAATTACTATTCCCATGTACCCCCAAACCCATACCCACCCCAATACTAAAAAATGTCCACTACTTACCTTATAATGCGTTGTAATGGCATGCGTTGTAATGGCATGTGTTGTAATGGCATGCGTTGTAATGGTGTGCGTTGTAATGGCATGCCTTGTAGTGACATGTGTTGTAGTGACATGCATAGCAATGGCATGCGATGTAAAGGCAAGTTGCATTGTAACTGTCGCATTGTAAAGGTAGGTCGTTGTAATGACTGCGTTGTAATGGATGTCTCCCCTGAGAAGGTACTGGTAGACAGTCTTGAAGATATTGGTAAGGTTCAGTATTGTATTTTAATCGCCTTCTATTTCCGTCAAATTAAATCATCAAAACCTCCTTCGAGACCCTTCATCTCATTTCGTACATCTATGAATAATGTCGCTTGCACTCACTTGCAGCCATGTCTTCCGTGAGAAGAAATATTGTGGTTCAAAGTGTCATATGTGCGTGCAGGCAGCTAGTTTTTTCTTGCACCCAGAATAATTTCATGCAAACTGAGAGGAAAATAACTAAAAGGGAGAGGGACTAATTGGTTGAATGACTATGGTGTAGTATGTAGTGATGAAGGTTCCAAAATCATAAATGATGGAGTTTAGGACTGGACGCGACCAGATGGTCACATGATGTTACCCGCCCGATATGTCTTGAGGACATGTGCGACTACCCGGGCAGAGAACATTCAAACTATCATGATTGACCAGAGTGGGACTTGTTATTGTTGTGCGGGTTATATGTTTCTCATGCAATCAAAACAAAACAAAAAAAAAAAAAAGGTCAAAATGAAGAAGTCTCTCTGAGGCACACTGGCACTGCTCACTGGTGCTTGAACATCTTCAAAATAGAGCAGGCTTGCTCAGAATTGCGGCTTCTATTTTGTATTAAATGTTCCAGAAATAGCAAATGCTAACCAAAACGTTCAATGTTTAATTAATTAATTTAATTAATTTGCTGACTTGACAGTGTTCTCTTCCTATCTGTCCTCATGAGTTCTTGTATTTCTGTTTTATTTATGCTATCCATGTAATATGGATGTTTATATATAGGAGCAGGACTGGTTGTAAGCCATTGGGCGAGATTCTAAAGCCTTCTGAAATGACTCAACGTTAAAGAAAATAAGCACTGATGCTCTCTTCCCAAATGCTGCAGGTGTGTCCCACTGCAAAGTCTGTTCTGTAACCGTAACTGCTGATTTTGGGTCTATTCAGTGCCTCGATGCGATAAAGCTCCTCTGCATCCTACACCTGCTGTTCGGTCTTCCCCCCTGCCCCTATTGTCAGTGGTGGAACTATGTGTCATCTGAAACGTATATGTATGTGTATATATATATATATATATATATATATATATATATATATATATATATATATATATATATATATATATATATATATATATATATATATATATTGATAAGTACTGCCGCTTCACCATTCTCTCCACACTATTACTGCAACTGAAGACTACCACATGGAATGGTGGTGTATCGAGAGCATTTCCTATTGGGCTACTCTTTCCATGTCAGGCTCCCTCGGATAGAGAGCCGATGATAGCTACACCCCTGTGGAAATGTAAAAAATAGCCTGTAGTGGGGTCAGGGCTTAGGGATGCTCAAGTGCAGGGAACCTAGGGCAGGGCTGTGATACATGAATACCTGTTGTGGCTGAATGTGAGGGGAAAAGGCATTGCTGCTGTTCCTAGTCCACTGCTGCTGCAGTGTGCCAGTCCTTTGTATAATGGAAACTTGAACTACGGAGTCTGCCCTGTCTGTTTTCTTTGCACAAGTGAATCTTGTGCTACTGCTGCATGTGTTGCATTTGTTCTATTTATTGTGGAAGATTATATTGCTACTGCCTGGTTTGTGCCTGATGCGTATATGGGAAGCTTGCATTGCCTGTAATGTTTCTATGTACAAGAAAAGATTGCAATGCTGCCATAAGGACTGCACAATTTCCCTATGTGGTGAAGTTTACCTTTCACCGACTATGAAATGAAATCCAGCATTTGTAAAAGCGCACAATTACCCGAGGGTGTCAAGGCGCTATGGCCGTCAGGAAGATTAAACAAGCTATTGCCCAGTCACATGGTGATGGACTAACCTGCCACCGGCGATCGAACCTTGAACCCTGTGGTCTGTAGTCAGGCACCCTGGCCGCTGCGCCACACCTATGAGGCAAGCTAAGCTGGCACTGCTGTTTCTTACGAGCTGCCTATTTTTGAGTCACACAAGCTTACACGGTTTGTCAGTGCTGGGCCTGATCTGTATACAGTGACAGCATAACTTGAACTGCTGCTAACCGAACTGTGCCTATGCTCTCTGTCAGTCGACTGTAGACTACTGTTGTCCAGTGCAGCTCATGGGCTTTGTGTGCAAGAGAGGTCTGAATTGTTGCTACTTTTGTGGTCTCTTCTGTTTATGTGTGGAATGATTGCACTGGTGCTTCAGATGCAGACAGTTTTACACCCACAAGGGAAGTCAACACTGCTTCAATGTACGGGAATGCCCAGACGTGGGTGCCTTGCTCACTTTGCCACTGGATTCAATCTAGCCTGGTTGAAGAGGGCAGTTAGCCCGAAACCGGTCCTAGGATGCTTGTTTCCGGTCCAGGGAAGACATGGCTTGGCAGTTCTGGCTGGACTGTTCCCACGAGGCACAGGGTCAAGACTGATTTGCATATTGCTGGGTCTGAACTGGGGTGATAGAGTGAATTAAACAACAATGGTGGATTCAACGCAGATCTGTGACTGGGGTGAGGGTCTGAAAAGTTTCAGCGCTCGGTTCATCATCTTCTTGTGTTTGCTCAATGTACGGATCAGCAGCCCCTCCCTCTCAGCGCCTTGAGACCCACACAGGTGAGTAGGTGCGCTTTACAAACTCCTGATTGATTGATTGATTGATTGAATGTAGAGTACCTGTTTATATATGGTGAAGAATACTTGTTTTGTTGCTGCCTGTTCTCCAGCTGTTCCCTGTCCACGAGGGAAGAGTGCACTACCCGGTGTGAAACCTGTTCTGTTTGCAGAATGTTTTTCTTGCTGGCCGTTCTATGTGCGTGGTCTTTTTATGTGTGTTGCTCCGACAGGCATGCTTATACTTTACAGCCAGTCCTGTTCCGTTGACAAGAAGCAGACGTAAACTGATTTTACCCAGTGCAATCCATGCATTTAAAGGAATCATTCACGGGTCCTGCACTTGTCCACCATTCCTGTTGTTCACATTCCTCTGTCTTTCTGTGTGTGAGTAGAAGAATGCATGCACTCACTTATTAAAACACGTTCAGAATGTAGGGGCATATTATCAAGGACCGATGTTAAAATTATCGCCATTTTATCGGAAGGAAACTGCTGATAAAGCAGCGATAATGGCCTTGATAATACGCCCTTGTTAATTCCCATAGAAGCCCATCTTCTGATGTTAACATGGGCATAAATGGGAATTAACAAGGGCGTATTATCAAGCCCATTATCGCCGTTCCCAGACTTATTATTGGACGAGGCATGTGATCCAGGATTTTCTTTCATCTCAAGTCTCTGCTCGGCTTTCCAATACACAAAGAGTGAACCTTCAAAGCATTATGGCTGTCTTATAAAACGCCCCATGCTCTTTGTCTCCTTATGTGAGATATTTCTTTTAAGGGATCCAGACAACCAGGGCTCTTTGTTCCAGTTCTGCCTCTCTTCTGAAAGTCAAGGGGGTTAGGAGATCTTATCTGAGTGGCTGTTCCTTATGGGCAAGGCCACTGGAATTATGTGATTCTGCAGTGGTTTTTGCATAATTATAGATAAGCCGCATTTGACACATAATTCTTAATCTGCAGGTTTGAACAAAAAATAAGTTTTTAGCTCAAACATTACAAAATATATGGTGACTCTGTTTCCTGCGCACTGCAAGGCTTTTTGCTAAGGGTGACTAGTCATCTCTTAGTTGCTTATTGCTGTATTTGGGTACTAGATTGGTACTAATAGGGTGAACTATCTTCCCAGACACTATTACCAAATGTAATGAATAACAATATAGTCAACCCTGATGCATAATTTGGTCCTCCTCTGTCTCATAATTCCAGTGGCCAAGCTTATTGGTCCTCGTGGCTAAATCCTAAAACACTCTTCCTTTCAGTCTTCAGTCCATTAGCCCTCAGTTATACCAACTTCTGAAAAAAACTCCTTTTCTCTTCTCGGGCTGCATCTTCTTCGTGCTTCACGCTACCAGTGCCAGGACACCCACTTCCTGGGCATTAATACACGTTACAACTTTTTTAGTCAATTACTACATATGTCTGTTCAGTTATTCGACCATTAGTCCATACCCTTGTTTAACACCTTGCCTGCGGCGACGATGCTCCCTCGGTGCTGAACATTCCATTTGCGGGTGTGGTCGAGACGGAACCATTCCGTCATCCGCACAGCCCAACCGTGAGGCATGACGGAATGGTTCCGTCACAAGCATCGAAGGGGTCAAGTTTAATTAAACACCCTCACCCATTGATTATCCAGGCACTCAGTTACTCATTCGTCTTCTGCTCGATTAATTCTCACATTCTACCACACAAATATCCCAATAGCAACATGTACAAACATGGGAATGGGTAATTAAGCTTCTTTATTTATACAATAGATAAACTATTGGCTTTGCTATTGCTTGGATTTTCTTGCTTTTCTATCTCACCAACAGTTAGAAGTGCATTTGGTCAGCCCTCTTTTACCACTGGTCTGTTCAGTAGTATTTGCAGTGGAGAAGTGTGGCTCAGGGGTTAGAGGCGGCAGACCTGGAGCTTGAGTTCGGCCCGGGACCAGGGTTCAATTCCCCGCCTTGGCGGGTCTTGGGCTCAAAATTCCACTGACTCGTTAATTCTCGCTCCGGTGCCTCCTCAACTCACGGGTTCACACTCTGTGACTCTGGGCAATAGCTTGCTTAATCTCCACAACGGCCCCTCGCGGTGGGATGCCTGGCTTTCACCTTGTGGATACCCTGCCAGGGTTATCTCACAGGGGAATACCAGGACGGGTTCCCTAAGCAAGTGCAGAGATGCCCCAGGGTAAGTCGTGCGCTATATAAGTTTCATTCATTTCATTTCATTTCATGTTGCTTCTGCCCACCGTGGCATCAAGTAAGGGGCAACGAGCCAGTGCATTTCCTCCATTGACTTTCTCCATCATCAGCAGGTGTATTTTACTAGTGCACATGTGGCAATTGTAGTTAATTTCAGGGACAGTGTTGGTGAGCCAATCCCTGCTTTGCTTGCTTGTATTGTTTATGGAAACGAGAACACAGCCTTTAGGCAGCAGCATTTTGACTTTTTTTTTTTACTTTAAAGCTTTTAATATTTGTGTGATTGTGAAAAATTGAAAAACTGCATGCATCAAATGCTAGACTGTTAGCTTTGCCAATACTTGTTTCTTTAAGTTTGAGACTGCTTTTGCTCATCAGTTGCTTATTATATTTACACATAGAGGCACACGTTTATTGCAAATGGTTGCAAACTTCGTTTTAGTACAAGGGCCAGAGGTTGAAGTGAGTTGGGATGCATGGAAACTGAGTCCCATGACTTAAATATTTTTTCTTAAATAATTCCACAAAACCCATTTACCTGCTTCACTCCTTTTTTACAGAAAACCTTTTTAGGTCGAGCCTGGGCAGCGCATGCGCTGCTCTGCGAGGCATGCTGTATTCGAGAATGAACTTGAAGCTCTGCCCATTCTCTGCCCATATTTTTCATTTGCTTGCCTCATTGTCCTTTGTAATTGCTGGCTTGTGATTCGTTAATAGGGTTGTTAGTCCCTCCTTAGTACCGCGTTGTCTTCATTTGTAACCTCACATGAGGTTTACTTTTGTTGTTACAATGTATGTCTTATTTAGTCTGTATTTACAACAAGGGGTGGTGAGGGACAGAGTCTCTGAATTAAACAGAATACTCTCACCCAGTCAAGAGATCAGGGCTAGATCCAACACCGTTTTTTAGCTCACTGCACCATCCCAGTTTCAGAACCTGGCTGTATGCAAATTAGTCTGTTACTGTCCCAGTGCATGATGGGAACAGGGCAAACCAAACTACAAAAGCCAATTCTTACACTGGGAAGGAAACAAGCTACAGGGGACCGGTTTCTGGCATTTCAGCCGTCTTCGGCCCGGCTTGCTTGAATCCTGATGGTGCAATGAGCAAGGGACTCACATCTGAGTATACCCTTCCACGCTTAGGGTGGACAAAAATATTTACAACAAGGGGTGGTGAGGGACAGAGTCTCTGAATTAAACAGAATACTCTCACCCAGTCAAGAGATCAGGGCTAGATCCAACACCGTTTTTTAGCTCACTGCACCATCCCAGTTTCAGAACCTGGCTGTATGCAAATTAGTCTGTTCCTGTCCCAGTGCATGATGGGAACAGGGCAAACCAAACTGCAAAAGCCAATTCTTACACTGGGAAGGAAATAAGCTACCGGGGACCGGTTTCTGGCATGTCAGCCGTCTTCGGCCCGGCTTGCTTGAATCCTGATGGTGCAATGAGCAAGGGACTCACATCTGAGTATACCCTTCCACGCTTAGGGTGGACAAAAATATTTACAACAAGGGGTGGTGAGGGACAGAGTCTCTGAATTAAACAGAATACTCTCACCCAGTCAAGAGATCAGGGCTAGATCCAACACCGTTTTTTAGCTCACTGCACCATCCCAGTTTCAGAACCTGGCTGTATGCAAATTAGTCTGTTCCTGTCCCAGTGCATGATGGGAACAGGGCAAACCAAACTACAAAAGCCAATTCTTACACTGGGAAGGAAACAAGCTACCGGGGACCGGTTTCTGGCATTTCAGCCGTCTTCGGCCCGGCTTGCTTGAATCCTGATGGTGCAATGAGCAAGGGACTCACATCTGAGTATACCCTTCCACGCTTAGGGTGGACAAAAATATTTACAACAAGGGGTGGTGAGGGACAGAGTCTCTGAATTAAACAGAATACTCTCACCCAGTCAAGAGATCAGGGCTAGATCCAACACCGTTTTTTAGCTCACTGCACCATCCCAGTTTCAGAACCTGGCTGTATGCAAATTAGTCTGTTCCTGTCCCAGTGCATGATGGGAACAGGGCAAACCAAACTACAAAAGCCAATTCTTACACTGGGAAGGAAACAAGCTACCGGGGACCGGTTTCTGGCATTTCAGCCGTCTTCGGCCCGGCTTGCTTGAATCCTGATGGTGCAATGAGCAAGGGACTCACATCTGAGTATACCCTTCCACGCTTAGGGTGGACAAAAATATTTACAACAAGGGGTGGTGAGGGACAGAGTCTCTGAATTAAACAGAATACTCTCACCCAGTCAAGAGATCAGGGCTAGATCCAACACCGTTTTTTAGCTCACTGCACCATCCCAGTTTCAGAACCTGGCTGTATGCAAATTAGTCTGTTCCTGTCCCAGTGCATGATGGGAACAGGGCAAACCAAACTACAAAAGCCAATTCTTACACTGGGAAGGAAACAAGCTACCGGGGACCGGTTTCTGGCATTTCAGCCGTCTTCGGCCCGGCTTGCTTGAATCCTGATGGTGCAATGAGCCCTGATCTTTGGACTGGGTAAGAGTGGTCTGTTTAACTCAGACACTCTGTTCATCACCACCCCCTTTTCTAAATCGTTTTTGGCCACTATAGGTGTGGCAGGGTATACTCAGACATGAGTCCCTTTCTCACTGCTCCATCAGGATTCAAGCAAGCCGGGCCGAAGAAGGCTGAAATGCCAGAAACCGGTCCCCGGTAGCTTGTCTCCTTTCTGGTAAAGAATTGGCTTGGTAGTTTAGTCTGCCCTGTTCCCATGATGCACTGGGCCAGGGACAGATTGATTTGCATATAGCCAGGTTCTGAGCTGGGATGGGGCAGTGAGATAAATAACGGTGATGGATCAAGCCCTGATCTTTGGACTGGGTAAGAGTGGTCTGTTTAACTCAGACACTCTGTTCATCACCACCCCCTTTTCTAAATCGTTTTTGGCCACTATAGGTGTGGCAGGGTATACTCAGACATGAGTCCCTTTCTCACTGCTCCATCAGGATTCAAGCAAGCCGGGCCGAAGAAGGCTGAAATGCCAGAAACCGGTCCCCGGTAGCTTGTCTCCTTTCTGGTAAAGAATTGGCTTGGTAGTTTAGTCTGCCCTGTTCCCATGATGCACTGGGCCAGGGACAGACTGATTTGCATATAGCCAGGTTCTGAGCTGGGATGGGGCAGTGAGATAAATAACGGTGATGGATCAAGCCCTGATCTTTGGACTGGGTAAGAGTGGTCTGTTTAACTCAGACACTCTGTTCATCACCACCCCCTTTTCTAAATCGTTTTTGGCCACTATAGGTGTGGCAGGGTATACTCAGACATGAGTCCCTTTCTCACTGCTCCATCAGGATTCAAGCAAGCCGGGCCGAAGAAGGCTGAAATGCCAGAAACCGGTCCCCGGTAGCTTGTCTCCTTTCTGGTAAAGAATTGGCTTGGTAGTTTAGTCTGCCCTGTTCCCATGATGCACTGGGCTAGGGACAGACTGATTTGCATATAGCCAGGTTCTGAGCTGGGATGGGGCAGTGAGATAAATAACGGTGATGGATCAAGCCCTGATCTTTGGACTGGGTAAGAGTGGTCTGTTTAACTCAGACACTCTGTTCATCACCACCCCCTTTTCTAAATCGTTTTTGGCCACTATAGGTGTGGCAGGGTATACTCAGACATGAGTCCCTTTCTCACTGCTCCATCAGGATTCAAGCAAGCCGGGCCGAAGAAGGCTGAAATGCCAGAAACCGGTCCCCGGTAGCTTGTCTCCTTTCTGGTAAAGAATTGGCTTGGTAGTTTAGTCTGCCCTGTTCCCATGATGCACTGGGCCAGGGACAGACTGATTTGCATATAGCCAGGTTCTGAGCTGGGATGGGGCAGTGAGATAAATAACGGTGATGGATCAAGCCCTGATCTTTGGACTGGGTAAGAGTGGTCTGTTTAACTCAGACACTCTGTTCATCACCACCCCCTTTTCTAAATCATTATTTAGTCTGTAAGCACTCTTTTCTTTAACGAGTTTCACCCACTGCAGGCACAACATGCTTTCCTGCAACATCCAGCTCGCCATTCTCTTTCCAAGCAGCCAGAGTTAATGGCGGCCGCTTCTTTGAAGTGAAATAGTTTTCGCATTAACAAGAGTTTGAGCTATTGGCATTGTAAATGAAAATGCCTTGTATTTATGTGTTAATTATCAAAACAGATAAATAAAAGGCATTTCCATTTACAATGCCAATAGCTTACACTCTTGAAAATTCGAGACCTATTGCATTGCATCCCCGATTCCCGCTGCTACTCCCGTGGCCCCGCCCCCTTTGCCTTCTGTGCCCAACACCCTTGGCCATTGGCCGCCCCGCTCCCGCCTCCCAGCTGCTCCTCCCTCCCACTTCGCCTCTTATGGAGGACACCGCGCGGAAGCGCAGCGGACGCACGCAACGGGCGTGCCATCGAAGGCAAGCCCGTCTGAGCTCGTCCGCGCCTGGACCACGCCCAGCGCCAATACCCCTGGCCCTCGACGATGCCAGCCCACATGACGGACGTACGACGTCGCCACCCTCCACGCACTAACGCTGGCCGGAACCCCGCCTGCTACCGAGCCACCCCGAAACGCACCCACGGACCCTTCACCTGCCAAGCCTGCAAATTCACCTGCCTCCGAACCTGCACCGCACCCGCCAAGCCAAGCACCAGCAACAATCACCTCAAGTGCATCCTGCTCAACACCCGCTCCGTCCACAGGCACGCCGTCGAACTCTGGAACCTCCTCGACACAACCTCACCAGACGTCACCTTCCTCACAGAAACCTGGATGAACGCCTCCTCAGCCCCCAACATCGCCATAGCCATCCCGGATGGCTACAAGATCACCCGGAGGGACCGCGTCAACCAAACCGGAGGAGGCGTCGCCATCGTCCACAGAAACACCATCCGAATCACGACCAACTCCGACGACACCCTCACCGCCACCGAGCACCTTCACTTCCAGATGCACACCGACCCCAAGACCACCCTAAGAGGCACTCTCATCTACAGACCCCCGGGACCACGCTCTCAATTCAGCGAAGCCATCACAGACTTCGTCAGCCCGCACGCCCTAACCTCCTCAGACTACATCCTCCTAGGGGACCTTAACCTCCACCTGGTGAACAACAATGACAGCAACACCGCCGCCCTGCTGGACAACCTCACCAACCTCGGACTCAAGCAAGTGGTTAACACCCCACCCACTACGCCAACCGCACGCTTGACCCCATCTTCTCCTCCAGCAAGCACATCTCCTACAGCCACTCCACCGGACTACACTGGACAGATCACAGCTGCGTCCACTTCAACTTCAGGAGAACCACGACCCACCACCACCCGCAACAGGTTCCCCGCAGAAGCTGGAGCAAGATCACCGCCGATCAGCTCACCACCTCCCTCAGCCAGAACCCTCCCACCAACACGACGGACCCCAACGAAGCAGCCCGCAACCTCACAAAGTGGCTCACCAACTGCGCCGATGACCTCGCACCACTGAAGAACCCTCCCAGCAGACCCGGCAGCAAGAAAGCCTCATGGTTCACCAACAACCTCAAAAACTCCAAGAAAACCTGCCGCACCCTCGAGAAAGCCTGGCGCCATGACCAGACAACAGAAAACATGACAGCCCTCAAGAACGCCACCCGCAAACACCACCAGCTGATCCGCACCACCAAAAGGTCAACATTCAAAGAACGACTGGACAACAACACCCACAACAGCAAGGAACTCTTCAGCATCGTTAAAGAGCTCTCCAACCCCAGCGCTTACAACAATGACATCACACCCTCGCAAGACCTCTGCGACTCACTCAACTCATTCTTTCACCGCAAGATCGCCGACATACACAACAGCTTCAGCGCACAGACCACGCACCCAACCACCGAACCAGTGCCCCCCATCACCACCCTCTGCACCTGGATATCGGTCAGCACCAAAGACACCACCCGCACGATGAACACCATCCACTCCGGCTCCCCTACCGACCCCTGTCCACACCACATCTTTAACAAAGCCGACTCCATCATCGCATCCCAACTCCGGGACATCATTAACAGCTCCTTTGCATCTGCCACCTTCCCGGAGAGATAGAAACATGCCGAGCTCAGCGCCCTCCTGAAGAAACCCACCGCGGACCCCACGGACCTCAAGAACTTCCGCCCCATCTCGCTCCTCCCTTTTCCTGCCAAAGTCATCGAGAAGACCGTCAACGAACAACTCTCCGCCTTCCTCAAGACAAACGGATCCCTCGACCCCTCGCAGTCCGGCTTCCGAGCAAACCACAGCACTGAGGCCGCCCTCATCGCAGCTACCGACGACATCAGGTCCCTGCTCGACAATGGGGAAACAGCTGCCCTCATCCTCCCTGACCTCTCAGCAGCCTTCGACACCGTATGCCACCGCCCCCTAGTACAGCGCCTCAGCAACATCGGAATCCAAGGAAAGGCCGTGGAGTGGATCATCTCGTTCCTCACCGGCAGAACCCAGAGAGACCGCCTCCCCCCGTTCCGGTCCACGGCCACCGAAGTTATCTGCGGCGTCCCGCAAGGATCTTCACTCAGCCCCACCCTCTTCAACGTCTACATGAGCCCCCTCGCAGCCATTGCATGCCAACACAACCTAAACATCATCTCCTACGCTAACGACACCCAGCTGATCCTCTCCTTCACCAACGACCCGCCAGAGCCAGCCTCCGAGAAGGAATGAAAGACGTCGCGGAATGGATGAAGATTAGCCGTCTGAAACTAAACTCAGACAAGACAGAAGTCCTCATCCTGGGACCATCCCCCTCTGCCTGGGACGACTCCTGGTGGCCCCCTGCCCTGGGCACCGCCCCCAAGCCAACGGACCATGCACGCAACCTGGGCTTCATCCTCGACTCCTCCCTCACAATGACCAAGCAAGTCAACGCCGTCTCGTCATCCTGTTTCAACACCCTGCGCATGCTCTGCAAGATCTTCCGGTGGATCCCCACCGAAACCAGGAAGACGGTCACCCAGGCCCTCGTCACCAGCCGACTGGACTACGGAAACACCCTCTACGCTGGAACCACAGCCAAACTCCAGAAAAGACTCCAGCGCATACAGAACGCTTCGGCACGCCTAATCCTGGGCATCCCCCGTCACAGCCACATCTCTGCCCATCTGAAAGACTTGCACTGGCTCCCCGTCAGCAAGAGAATCACGTTCAGACTCCTCACCCACGCACACAAGGCTCTCCACGACATAAGCCCCAAATACCTCAACAGCCGTCTCACATTTTACACACCCACCCGCCAGCTCCGATCCGCCAGCCTCGCCCTCGCCACCATCCCACGAATTCGTAAAGCCACCGCCGGAGGAAGATCCTTCTCCTACCTGGCGGCCAAGACATGGAACTCCCACCCACCTACGGCTGACCCAGGACCATCTCTCCTTCAGGAAAAAACTCAAGACCTGGCTGTTCGAGCAGTAGCAACTCCCCCTCCCCCCAGCGCCTTGAGACCCTATTGGGTGAGTAGCTCCAGTGCTTTAAATGGAAAAAAATAAGTGCAGGTACTCACCAAAAGGAGCAGTGGGTGGAGTTAGGGGCGGTGCTAAGGTGGGACAAGGGGCGGAGCTAGCTTTTTGACTTTGCAAGGTTGTATGCACAAAATCTCCATGCATTGTTAGAATGTCGGATCCATCTGTCCATTAGTTATCTTACTAATAATTATATATATATGGAACTTACTTATAAGTGTTTATTACTACCCAAAGTAGGCTTTTTTAGCATCCTTAAAATAAGAAAAGATTGAGGAAATAACAGCGAGGTTCTAAATATATGCCTTCTTGTTTGCAGGCAGGTCCTTGCTGCAGGGTCATAACTCACTAAGCTATTTTACCAGGATCTTAACTTTTGACCTGCAGGTAACACAAGGCTCTATGCAACAAAAAGTGTAATGTTTTGATTTGTTCTGCATTCCGTCCATCAATTGTGTGTATTTTGCTCAGTTTGTACAGCACACACTATTGGTGGTAGTTATTTGTCAAAATAACCATAAAGGAAATGTGACGTATGCTGTGAAGAAAGGCGCAGCAAGATACTGTAAGGTGACCAGTAGAAGCTCCATAGTTTCTTTTGTGAGTTTGTATGCGTTTGGTATGTGTTTAATTGTATGTGTGCATGTTGTATGTGTGTCTACCGATGGAATGTGTGTGCTGTGTGTCCGTGCTTTTGCTTTTCGCAAGTGCGTGCTTGGGCATGAATCTGTGGTGCATGTACATCTGTGCAGTATGTACTCATCTGTGTCTGTGCATTATGGTTTGTGTGCATGTATCCATTAATGTGTTGTGTGCGTTTGCCTACGGTGCTTGTCTATTTGTGGAGGGTATGTTTTATTTGGGCAACAGTGAAATCAAGCATTTCATGAACATTTGTTTTAAAAAAAATGTTAGTAAAATTGAAGGGTATCGAAGAGTGTGTTCTGCCGAATGAGCTGCGTTCATTCCTGTGACTCATTCTGAAACAGCAGCCAGAGTTCAGTGCCTTCCTCCAGCTTGTTTTCTCCTCCACGTACACAAACACTTGGCACTTATCCATTATAAAGAAACACGTTTCAAAACAAGTGATAGTTTTACGAAATATAGACCAAGTTGTATTGGCAGCCAAAGTGCTTAATAAGTGGTAAAGAACGGTGCCCTCTCTCCCCCTCCCCCCCCCCCCCACACCCACCCCCCAGGGCAGGCCAGTGAGGCCTGTATTCAAAGGGGTCCGAGGCCGACAGGGGCAGGCCAGCTGGCGCCTGCCCCCAGGTGCGCTTAATGGGCCGCCGTTAGTTAACACTCCGTGGACATCACTCTCACAGCCATAAACCCACTTTTAAATCTGTTCTGTTCAGTGGGTCCCGCCGCCACCCATTAGATTTTTCAGTCCCTCTCAGCCCCACTGTGAAAGAACAATGGATCCGATAAGCACTCTGCAGGCCCCCTCCCGCCCTCCCCACTCTGAAGACTTCCAAAGGTGACAAGCACTCCCGTGATTAATTCCCTGCAGTGCTTGTTAAAGGAGCTGCAGAGGAGTGGAGGTGATAAAGGAAGCGCTGCCTGGGCTGAAGTCGGGTCCCATGAGTACCGGTACTCTCTTCGTTCATTGGAAAAGTGCCGGTACTCAAGGGGAGAAAAGGAAAAAGTGCCGGTACTCCGTACCAGTGAGTACCGGCCCATTTAAAGCACTGAGTAGCTCGCTATACAAATTTGCTTGATTGATTGCAAATTCTTGTTTTAGTTTCTTACCGAGACGCTATCTTCATTCTTATTCCCCACATTGAACGTAATGTTTTTTATTTATAATTGTTTTAAGTCCTAAGTGCTGCAAGGCTGCTTCCATACATTTCGTGCTTCGCATGCACTTCTTTTTTTGTTTACATAATAATTTACGATTCTTGCCCATCACCATGTTAATATAGCAAGTTAAAAATTCGTCAGCCCTGTCACTACACATGAACACGTGTCACCACACATGCATAAAAACACATGTGTTCATTATTACAAAACCCATTTCAAGACTGCCAGCCGCGCATCCGCGGTTGACAAAAAACTTTGGGAACACTTGATAGCTTGGCGAGCTGAGATCCAGCGGTTTTGCCAATGCTTGTCCATGTCTGTATGGAAACATATAAAGTGTGTGCGACAAGCAGTAGTGCAGCGACAATAACTACAGTCTCCGGGCATTTGTAAGCGTCATCAAGTCAGGGAGAGGATGTGGTCTGTCTGCATAAACGCCCGACGCTGGGGCCGGAAACCAGCGTTCGAGCCTCAAAGTCGCGTCCACATCCCCACACCCTGTGATTCTGGGCAAACCATCTGTGCCTGAAGGTGTAATGTAAATACGGTGCTCATGGGCTCCAAGACTTTCGGGTCGAGTTCGCGCTATATAAAATATGGAACAAAAAGAAAAAAAAGTCTATTATTTTTGTAAAAGAGCTTTCTTCTTCTGTAAGCGAGTAACGAATTCTTGCGTGGGTGAGTTGACAGCGGATGTTTTTTTCTTCAGAAATCAGATAAAAGTGCTCGGAAACGGCCATCACCACCCCCACGCCCCTTATCTACAAACTGTTTTGTAACGTCTGACCGGAATAGAAGTTGTTTTAGAAATCTCGTGACCAATTACGGACGTTTCTGATTCATTTCTCATGCTCAGTTGCCGATTCCTTGAACAAGCGTCTGAAGAAAAGGTTTTAAGAAAAGGCTTTCCTTTTATGCAGAGGCAGCTCTCCCTCAGCCATAGTACTGTATAAAGTGCTTTAAATGGGATGGGAACTTTGGAGGAAGTGGGCTCTAAAAGGGGCGTGGCCAAAGGAACGTAAACAGATGCTCCTCAGCAGAGGCGTGGCCTAGGGAATGGCGGGTGGGCAAAAACATGTGGGCAACAATCTGTGCTTGACCCACAGCATGCCAACCGATCGGTACTTGGGTGCCCTCACCTGTGTCTTTTGTTAGTGTATACCAAATCATCACAAAGCAAAGAGTGCATACACTTGAACCAAGTCCAATCTATTGGCTTTACAAGTGCTTCTTCACAGGAATCTTTACTACAAGTCAGGTCAATTTACTTTGCAGTCTTCCTTCACGCAGTAATCAATTACAAGTTTTCCCTCACATCTCTATTATCAGTAAGTCTCACATTATATCTCCTTTCTCTACATTGCTATCTTCTAGTGTCCAACAGAACTATAAATCCACTTGGCACATCTGCAACGATTGCTCTGTGCGCTCTGCATAAAGGCCAAGTTCTCCTTAACCACATCGCTGCGGCGGCTATTCTGCCGCAGCGCTAAGGGGGCGGGGCGGCCGCGCGACGGCCGCATGCTGGTGACGGAACCGCTCCGTCATCAGCCGCGGTTGGGCTGTGCTCATGACGGAGCGGTTCTGTCATGGCCCCGCCCGCTCAATAGAACGCGCCCCGCAGGCGCGGTGGCAGGGCCATGACGGAACCGCTCCGTCATCAGCACAGCGCCACCGCAGCTGATGACGGAGCGGTTCCGTCATCAGCATAGAAAGGGTTAATGATACAATTCAAAATGTACATCTCTGCATCTCCTATGTTTCCTATGGGAAGATTCTCACACATATAAGTTTACTACTTAGGCTTTCCGAGCCTCATCGCCGTTCCAGTTTCAACCGCCTCAATATGATGAAATGATGCAGGCGGTCGTAAGTGAATCTGGCCAGTCATTCCGGCTGGATACCAACCTCGTCAGTCGGAGACCGGCACTTAATCCCTATTGACGGCGTTTCCGCTGTAGGGATTATGATGTCAGTTTCCGACAGGCTTTCCATGCCATCCTTTCCGACATGGAAAGCCTGTCAGAATGTGACTTTTGGGGGGCCTAACAGGACCCTTACTCAGTGCGGCCTCCGGTTTGGGTCCGGAAACTCACATTTCTCTATGAGAGCTTGTGCTGCGGCCGGTTTACAGATGCAACACAAGCTACCATGGTAAATTGGAGTTTGTGACCGCATCATGTGCGGTCACATTGTAATTAGGTATGCAGAACGCCAAACAATGGTCAGGCGGTTCCCCTACCGATACGGTGACGGGCGGACGCAAGGCCTCCCGACATCGGAATAAGGCCCTTAGTAGTAAATGTGGGAGTGACCAGAGGAAGTGGCTGGAAAAAGTGGCATACTTACAGGTACATGGAAGCGGTTTAGGGTAGACTAAGGAGGGGGATAGGAAGGGTCGGGGGGGTCTCCCAACTTTAAATTAAATGAAAGAGTAAAAAAGTTTATTTTAACTCAAGCAAAATCACTAGAAACCTCTTATAAAAAATATAAATGTTAATTGACTGAATATATTTATTTTTAAACTAGCAGCCCGCCCCAGCGTTTCCTGGGGCAGAAAGGGGCTGGGGGCAGCATTTGAGGCTTGCGTGCACTTCTGCCCCTGGCCGCCTCCCGTCCGGCCCCCTCCCGCCCGTGTCCCGGAGAGCCTGATCCTTACCTGAGCCGCCGGTCCCGTCCAGGCGCCCTGCTCGCATAGGCCGCCACTCCAGGTGCCCCGCCCGCACAGGCCGCCACTCTCCAGGTGCCCCTCCGCACAGGCCGCCACTCTCCATGCGCCCCGCCCGCATAGGCCGCCACTTCGCCCAGCAGCAAGCAGGGCCTCGGCAGTCCTCCCAGCAGGTCGTGATCTTCGGCGCCATTTCCGGAAGTGTTACCAGGGAGCGCAAACGCAAATGATGTCATCACGCAGACATCGCGGCCGGCGCTACTTACAATCGACTACTTTATTTTTATTTCGACATTTTTTAAACAACGTATATATATTTTTTTTAATAGCCTATGTCCTTCTGCTTGCCCTGAGGTTTTCAAAGATGTCTTGGGTGTTTTGATTGGTGGTGTACTTTTCGAGTTTACCTGGCTCAAAGGTTTGTGCTCTCTCTTTACAATAGTAGTATAGATGTAGAACAAAATAAAAACTTTCTACAAGCCTATTAACTTCATTTTTTAAAATTAAATTAACATATTTTTCCGGCGTTTTGATTAAAAAAATTAATTCCCATCTAAAGTAAAACTTTTTTTTTTGCATTAATGAATATTTAATAATTAAACGTTATTTAATTACATTTGCATTATAAATGAATGTCACATTTATTTTTAAATTGAAAAGAGTTATTAAATATTTCATAATTAAATAATAAATAAATACGATTTTTGGATTTGTTACATTAAATTATATTAATTTATGTTTTTCACAATTAAAAAATATAATGTGACATTATTTTCAATTAGGTTTTGTTTGTAGATCCTATCGTCACTGTTTTCTATTTGGAAATGTTGCAGTATCATTGGTGGTGATGTGTTGTACTGCACTTACTAGTGATGGTTTTTTAACAGTAGCACCTTACACTTGTAAATGTGGTTCCCCACTCTTTTTCGAAGGGGTGGGGGACGTGTACATTTGCACTTTTCAGTAACTTTACACTCGGATTTTCTTAATACCCAATCGTACTATAGTTACTCAATAGTCTATGAATAAATTTACCATGTAATTTACAAACAAGTGTAATTTACCTTTGTGGATAGCCCCTCATGAGTGGAGGAACAATGTATTAAGATGTTGGGCTTTTATGGTTTTTCTATGATATGAACCAATTAAAGTTTATTCTGACGTGATCCGAGTCGAGGAACAAAATACTACTACCCTGCACTTTAAATGGATATTGTAAACAAATTACTAAGGAACTTTATTGGTTATGGAACTGCACTCTGGTTTGCAGAATCGTTATGATATGCTATTGGGATGATGCATCTCATAAAATGTCTGTTTTACACCTTATAACAACTGAAAAAATGGAAGTTGTATATAAAAATAACAATAACATACCACACATTAAACATTTTTACACCGCCACACTTATATTGCTAAGCATTGTGGGTCATAGAGCGTAGCCCACATCATAGTCCCTCAACATTCACACAAAGACATCATACCTTCTAAATTCAAGAGCATTTACTGGAGTTGGATGTTTGTGGGAAATATTTTGAGAGTTAATAAATGGAAACCAAATGTAAGTTCCCTCCATATTAATCACAATGTAATTAATGTAGGAATATTTTTGACTAAAACATGAACCATATTTTGTGTTTCGCATTGCATGCCTTAAAATTCTAAGAAACTTTTTTCTAGAACACATTTAAATTATCGTTATTTTCACTTTTCCTTTTGAACCGCAGTATCCGTTTAATGCAATGCATCAATACATAACTAGGAATGGTACTAGGTAACATCAGTTTAAAAAAACATTTTGATTAGAATTTGCATGCAAAGCCTCCTGCTGGCTTACTAGGAAAGTCCGAATCTGATCAGTGATTGTATGAGAGTCATTGGGTTGATAACATTCATTTACACCCTGAAAAGAAATAATTTAGTTGACCTCATCTAGATATTCCTACTCTTATTTGTCATTGATGCAATTCCATCTCCCTGCTTTCCATTGAGAGTCATTGGTGGGCCATTTAGGGTTTAGCTGATGGTGATAATCAGTGTAAATCTGCTGTTTTCAAAATCTCAAACTTTACTAACCCGCTCTTTCAGAAACTCTAAATGAGGTTGAGCAAAAGCGGTGGAAATTTACCATCAACCTAGCAAGTAACAAACTTTGAGAGGGCCTGAGCCGTCTGAGCCATTTAAAAGACCTGCCACTACACAGTATTATGATCTCGTTAGAATTACTTCACTGCCTACCCTTGCTTCACAAATATAAATTCATTACCCTCTTACCTCCTCCAGTCCCATATTTCCACTGGAATTCGCCCACAAGAGATCTCTCTTATGTTGTGGAGGCTCAGCACAAAAGCAACTAACTTTCTCTAGTGCTGAGACTGAGCAAGAGAAATGGTAGGAAGGATGAATGGACTATTGGGAAATATGAGGACCTTACACAGTACAGCTGATTGCTGCAACATTTACTCATGTCAACCTTCAAACTCTGTGAGGGATATCCATGGGTATGTAATTGCCTAACCTCGGTAGAGTGTTGTTTGCTACTCAACACCTGGCAAAAATCATGAAGCTCAGCATTAATCTATCAGATTCTCTCAGGTTTGAGCTATTTACAATACAAACTTGTATAATGTATGCTATCTGAGCTTTTAAGGCTTGGAACTGCTGTAAGATTTTAGAGAGGAGTTGGAGATAGTTTAAAACACACAATTCCTGTATTGATCAAACTAATATATTTGAAGATGAATCACATTTTAAAGAAAATATATTTAATAAAATAATACTTTACTTATCCTTTCTGAAATATACCATTCCTCGATGTAAGACAAAATAGCTTCTCGGTTGGGTAGAGTTTGCACAAATAATAACATTTGGTGAAATCTGTAAGTGTACAGTAATTCACTTTGGACTACCTTGGTCTCGTTTAGACTCAGTCACTCATGAACACTCCTCACTGGACAATGCTGACCAATATGAAAATTTGGAATACATGGAAAGCATCTCCACTTTGTAGAACTTTAAAGTGCATTGCCACCTGGTAAGTCATGCCCCTTGATTGTGGTAGGAGATTTACTCTCATAAAAACGTGTGCAATTTCAAAACTACCATCTGTGGATAAACAGAATCTGTTGACACTATTATTAAATGCTATTTCTGGATTGAATCGAAGCACACATTCACAAACAGCATAGTGGGTGCCCCTTGGTCTTCAACAAACCTTAAGTAACACAATTAAGAACAAGATATTCTGATAAATAATAACATTATTGGAATTCAAAAGAAATTAGACACATTTCCATTCTCTTCACCTCCTATCAGTAATGCGCCTATACAAATATTTCTAGTTAGTAATTGAGAAATATCCTCCAGAATAATTGTAGCAATATTTTCACTCCCTACCATTCAGTTCGTAGTGCTATTTACTAGTCACTGTATGGACCACTAGATCATGTCCAGCGAATCTTTACAAAACCTCACCAAGCAGATTTCTGAGGCAAAATCTCCAGACCAGGCAACAATGAGCATAACAAACTAGACATGTCCTTGGTTTTTATTCTGCCACCTAAAGTGCAATGATGATGAGTAAACATCTGAAGAATCATTATGCAGTTCTAGTCACCAATCAACAAGTCAATCAGGACCAAAGAGAGCACTTTCTGTTTGTGCCTAGCCAACAAAATGAGGGCCTTTTGGATTGGTTGATCCGTGTAGGGATGGTTGTGACTGGCTGGAACGGAAGGACGCATTGGGAAATGTACAGCGTTGTGCATGAGGTTGAGGTAGCTTGTATTGAGCCTTAAGCTTGCCAATCCGGGCATTACTGCCTGGCGTCCTTGAGATGATGTGGGTGAGTGTCCAAGGGCTGTTTATAGAGAGCCTGTGGCCAAAAAAGCCAGGCCTTCTTAGGGGAAGAAAGCACTCTACAGAAGTCTAACACTATGCTAAGGGAGTAGCCTAACTTCCTCCTGACCTAATTACAGGTAAGTTCTAAAGTTTAGAGAAAAGTCTATGAGAGTATTTTCGTTGTGCTCCTGGAACCTGATAGGGTTTGCACTAAAAGTGATAAGGGACTACGGCCACGTGCTGTCCCTAGAGTAGCCGTGGAGAGTATAAGAAGACCAAGAAGAAAGACTGAGCAGCGAGATGGCATATTTATTTATTTATTTGTATAGCGCAACTAATACCCTAGGGCGTCTAGGGGCTCGGCATCAAAACCTCATGATAACAGTGAAGAAACCTAAAACCTAGAATAGGCATAGCTCTGAGAAGGTAGGCAAAAGAATTGGGGACGGATTATGAGGTGCAACTGAGTATCTGATAAGTGTGAGCGGTCTTAGCTTTTCTTGGCATTTGGGTTGTGAAAGTGGCAAAGCCGAGAACTATCGGAGGGTCATCTGCACAGAGGCACAGCGGCAATAGAAAAGTCAATGGAAGATCACATAGTACAATGGAGGTGCACAGAGTATAAAGAGATAAGCAGAGGGCCTAAGAGCGAGCCTTGGTGGGCCCAACCGTGTATGCCTGGAATGCCTAAAGTGGTAAAAGAAAACGTGTATGGCAAGATAGGTCAAAAATATTTAAAGCCTCAGAAGTTCAAGGTTGCTGACACTACCTTCTCTGCGGCAACGGATGCCTTTGAACAGTTTGACAGAGTGTTAGAGTTTAACTCAGATTCTGAAACTCTTTAACATCAATTTGCCCTCCCGGATCAGGTTAGCGGCTAGAAATTCACTGTAGTTAAAATCATGTATATCCACCATTAAATATTTAGACCTCAACAACTTGAGCACTGTCGCAAAACTTAACTGGCTCACTTTGAAGCACACATCGTGTCAGACTTGGCTAGATGACCAGGACTTTATTTATCATTAATATGGTGGAGCAATGCTCTTAAAATGAATCTAGGGAATCTGATTCAAAGACTGCACTTTGTAGAACGTTAATAATATACAAAACATATGACTACGTTTCGCCTATACTTATATGCATGGTATTGTCTGCCCCAACTGTGGAGTGCCCGCACATTTCATTATAGATTATAGTAGTAAGTGTGATATGGACACTTGGAGCTGGGCGCGAAAGGGGCAGATTTATGACTGAGGTGGATAGGGAGGGTGAGGGAGGGGCTTATGGAGGGATATCACCTACTATTTGGGAAAAAAACAATAGCAAACATACATTTAACACATTAAACATTTAAGGTGCAGCGATGGATAGCCCACAAATTGATATATGGAAAAATATATATTTATTTTTATTTTTATTTTTATTCTATTTCATTCTCTTTTCAGTATTGTTTGTTTCTTTTCTATTATGGTTGCAATATTTCAACTCATAAAATACATTTTCTTATTATTATTTACATTCCACTTTTACATTCATAATTCTAAAAACAATCAATACAAAAACGGACACATATGATGATGGCTAGCGGCAGAATAGAGACTACGCGCGTTTCGGCATAGTAGGGGTCCCCATTTTTTCCTATAAGGGATATCACCTACTCACACAAGAGCAAGTCAATTGCAATACTCTGATGGTGGAGACGTGTAACTTACACTTTTGAAGTAAGTTTACACTTGGAGTTTGTCAATACTGAAAGTAGAAAACTTAACTAACTAAAGAATACTAATTTACTAAAAAATGTAACTTAACGTTGTGAATCAGGGCCAATATCTTAACTTTGTGAATCAAGGCCAATATCTTCTTTACCTCTTTAAAAAGTTTCCTACCACCATACTAATGTGTGAAATATAGTCCATGCGGAGGGCAAAATAGTAATTTGTGTGGACTTGTGATAGCCAAGAAAATACCTATAGAGCCACATGACAGAGCAGGACTGGCATGCCCAGATATATTAAAATGCTGCTATGCAGCTCACTTGCAAATTATTGTTGAGCGTTCTCGTCGCGGGATGTAGAAGTATTGAATATATATGGAAGAGCATAAGCTGGTAAACCTCTAAGACGCCTATGCATACTTAAAGAGAACAGTCACTTTTACCTTCAAATTTTCAACATAACAAGAACAGCTCTTGAAATATGGGAAACAGTAGAGTTTGACTAGAGCCTCACACCCTTTCCGTCACGATTTACTCGCTGCATCTAAACCATCGCTTTCCAACAGCCCTACATTGGGAAGCATTTGAGAGATGAAGGCAGGAGTAGTGTTTTATGCTAAGGGACCTTTTTTTTGTTATAAAGTGTTAAATCCTTTATGGTCTGTAAGCAAACCTTTATAATGCCCGAATTGACCTAGCTCCAGTCCCTTCAGTTCCAACATTGGCCGCTTCAACCAAATAGCGAGTTATAGCCAGTAGACAATTCAATGCCCTTGGAAAAAATGTTGACTCACTATGAATATTCACAAGGTTTAGTTTCTTAACAATGGAGATAATTAAAAAAAAATACTAATAACAATTGTTGTCAGAGCTCAGGAAAGATCTCCTAGATGTACAATAGTGAAAAAGCTAGACACTATAACTAATACCCTTAGATGTCTACACGATAGGGAACCTGAATATAGAACTAGGATAAGGTGGTAACTCACACCACATAGTCCACATTGTACATATCTAAATGTTTCAGTCAAAAGTTGGCAACATAAATATTGAGGCGGGAACAATGTTACATATCTGGTGGGAGTGTGTGTAAATTCGGATGTCTTGAAAAGAAGCGCTCAGTCATATATACAACCCGATGGGGGTTCCAATTGTGGGAAGTCCACATTATGTCATCCTGCACATGGGCACTGTGAACAATTTGCGAGGTGGTAAGATTAGCAACACTTTGATCCTCCGTATGATGGGTGTGACGAAACAATTTATAGCAATTTTCTTGAAAATTTTCCACTTTTCCCATGTGACTTTACAGATACTAGACAAATGGTGAACAATGTCTGTAGAAAAGCTTATCCATGATGTATAGCAAAACACCATAACCTTTGGAAATATGGGCAGCCACTGATTCATTATTTCAACTCTTTGTTGAGGGAGGAGCCAACGTATTTGAGAGCTCTGGGCCGGTTTGAGACTGTGCCAGAATAATTGTGGTTTGATCTTAACTATATGTGGTGAGGGAGGTGAACCCAAGAAGTGTATCAGTGCGCGTTGATCAGCTTGGGGGAAGTTATGGTTGATTTTCAGTGCCCAACGTCTTAGAGAACATGTACATTGCACGTTTTAAAAATTGTTATGAATACCAATCAATGACGTGATTTGCGTGTGTCAGCCTAAGTACCCTTATATGGTTTGAAAATGATTATTAGCAATTAAAGAGATGATTCCATTGCTTCTTTTGGCATTGCTGTAAGTACAGCACTTTTCCATGATAATATTAAACATTATGCAACTAAAAACTTAAAGAAAACATTTTCGAATAGATTTCTTCATTTTAATTTTTATTAATATCATTTTATTATTGAACATCAATACATAGCCAACAATGTCCCTCTGTAACATCAGTTTTAAGGCACATTTTGATTAGAATATTCATCTGGGTGGCTGTGCGGACATGATGAAAGTTAGAATTTGATCAGTGATTGTACGATGGTCATTAGGTTGATAATAATCATCTACAGCCAGAAAATATCTCATTTAGTTGTCCTCCTTGTGCTTTGTAGACCCCCATTTATATACACCTGTTCATATTTGTGATCCATGCAATTCCTTCTCCCAACTAACTGTTGAGACTGGGTATGGAGTTTTTAAGGTTTTGGTAGTCCAGATAATCACCGTACATCAGTGGTTCACAAAGACAACCAAACCTGCTGTCCATGAATCTCTAAATGAGGCGGGGCAACTACTGTGAAAATGCTCCACCAACTAAGCAGACAGCTCTTGTTTTGATAGGGCCACAGGCTTCCAAACTATGACATACCTGCACTATATAGGAAATAAGCTCCTTGGACCAACTCCCGTTCCTATCACAGCGACACCTATCTCCATTGACGATCCTCTTACATCGTCCAGTTGACCGATTTGACAGAAATTTTTCCACAACTGATCTTCTCTATTTTTCTTGTCAAAGCACGACAGGACAGCAGCAGCCTGTCTCTAATGAGCGAAATCAACAAGCGGGGTGTTTCAGAAGATTGCATTTTATTAAATTACAGGGCCTTTATGCAATAAAGCTGATTACACCTTCACTGGCTTTATGCCTCTTGCAAACCTTGTGTTGATTATCCATTTGGAAGTAGGTTTCTAACCCTGGAAGACTGTAGTGACTGACTAAGGACTAAGAACGAAAGGCTTCGAAAATTCAAGGACCTCAGCATTGACCAGACCAATTCCCTTAGATCTTGATAACCAATCCATTTCAAAATATGATCATTAGCAATATCAAAATTTGTAAAAGGTTGGGTGTCTGTTAACAACACATTTCACTATTGATCAAAATAAGATATTTGAAATGTGGATCACATTTTAAAGAAAATATGTTTGAAAAAAGAATAATTTATGTATCCTCACTGACAAATTCAATACTGCCATTTAAGAAAAAATACTGTTAACATTTAAAATATAATAACCGTGATAGAATGAAGGTCGGTTGAGTAGGTTTAATAATTCACAAAACAGATGCTGGCACGGCCGAACCTGCCTTCAGCGACCAAGAACCTTCATTCTACGATAGCTCAAGAGAGCTATATGCATTCCAATACAAGGGACATACAAGAGTTCTAGCAAGGACAGAAGACAGACCACAACAAATACTTGTCTCACCTAAACTTTATAGAGCATGGTGCTGAAGTGCTTAGGCATTAGCAGTGTCGTCTTAACACATGGGAAAGCTGGACAGTTGCCCCGGGGCCCTACGAGCATAGGAGCCCAATGCAGACCAGAATTTAACAAACAATTTCTCTTAAACATTTTTATTCCTGTGAGTGATTGTGCAGGCAGGGCCCATTTCACTGCTTTGCCCGGATGCCTATAATTCTGTTAAGAAGGCCCTGGGCATGAGAGCACACTTTTGATAAATAATGACATGTGGTGAAAACCGCAGGTGCACAGTTTTTCGCTTTGGCTTAAATTCATCCCTTTTAGCCGCAGTTACCTGTAGGCACTCGTCATTAGATGATTCTCGCTGATATAACCTAGTGAACAAAACATGGAGAATGAGTCAGCCGGTAATATGCAGCTGGTGCAGAATGGATGTAATGGTCCCTTGGATTTATCATTTGTTCATATTTCAGGTGGTGCCTTAAACAGAAGAACTCATTCTGAGACTCTGCAACTGGAAAGAGCCACTTTCTTCATCCTCTGAAGAAGTTGGGTCTTCCCGGAATGCTCTATGAAGAGCACCCCTAAAAACACTCTTGCATCCATGATGCCGAAGGTTGCCCACAAGGAAGTATATAATGGGATTGATGCAACTGTTAATGCAAAAGCACTGAATGAAAATAACAATTAGTGATTGTTCCATGGAAACAATATTGATGGCTTCAAGAAACATCATCAGTGAGAATGGTGCAGAGAGGATAAGAAATGCAAGGACTGTGGCGAAGATGAGAATGTAGGGTCTCGGTGTGTGACGTCTCTGGGACCTCTTCCAGATTGTGATGATCAGGATCACATTGGACAGCAGCATTAGGGGTAGAAAGACCCAAAAATATATAAAAGACTGAAATAGGTTGATTTCTTTACATATCCCATGTTGAACACAAACCAAAATATCTATTCCAACCATTAAGCAAGAGAAGATCCATAGAATGATGCATACAATGCTAGTGTGGTGGTCAGAACGGTGACATCGGTACCATATGGGGTAAAGGACCGACAGAGATCTCTCAACGCTGATAGCAGTAAGGAAACACTGGCTGTTCTGATAACCAAACAAAGACAGTACAACCAGAATGTCATAGGAAAGAACGTCGTTGAGCAGTCCATGCAGATCCATCAGCACAAGTTGGCACACAATGCAAAGAATGAGAAGAAACATGAAATCAGAGATTGCCAGATTCATGATGTACGTAGTGAAGACATTCCTCGTCATCCTAAAGCACAAGAACCAGATGATGATCCCATTCCAAATCAGTCCGAAGAAAGAAATAGCCAATGGGATGGAAAGTGCGGCAAGAGTAATTGAATCTAAATGACTGCTGTCTATTTCGCTGATATTAAAATTATTGAAATAATCGTAATCCTCCATCTCTGCAGGAATCTTTGTGGCAGTAAAATTATCCTCCATTTTGGGCCTCTGGGATCTACAGCTGTTTTCTGACCTGTAAATACAGTTTCAGAAAAAGTAAGAGATGACCAAACGCACCACATATCCATCTGTATAAGTAATATTAAGAAGTATTGACCAAAGACTCCATAAAATTAGTACAACAAACTAGACAAGCGGAATTCATCCTTAGATACAACAGTAGTCAATATACAATTTATAATTCGACAGGGCCAACTGCCTATAAAGATTTCCTGAAAGAATCTGCTTTCACATAACATTCAAGTTATAATAATAAAGAGAACATCCGGTCAAGAGAATATGTTAAAATATTCAAATATGGAACATAAAGACATCTGCAGGATTCCAAGATCACATCTCTTGATTACCTAATCTAGGAACGAATGTCTATCCAATAAGCTGTAAGAGAAGAAACACATCTATTGTTAAAATTTCTAAAGACAATCTTTTCAGAGTGGGCTTCAGAGCTTAAGTTCACGATTGTCCTTGGTCTGGGTTGTTTAAATGGATTAGCCTGAACCATGGCAGTCAATTGGACCGCTAGGGTACATTTTGGGACCCTTCCCTCAAACAAATTGAAGGTTACGAGCTGGTTTAGTCTGACAATCTAACTCCATATGAGATGGGTAGACAACCATATCATTATAAGCCTTTACTAAAACTTTGTTAGACAGGCCATTGAACTGTGTGCGAAAGCAACCCAATCCACATACAAAACCTTTGGATTTGTTGTGTCATTTACCGAAAACATTTTTGAACAGAACAAGGGGCAGAAGGATAGTGACTCTTGAACTTACAGCCTACAAGCCACTGTACAAGCTCAGTTTTATGCAAAATGTATTTTTTTCAAATTTTCTGTCCAGATCATGCCGTCAACATTTTTTAACCTTGTTTCAATTCAAAGCATCGGGAATCAATCTGTTCTTCACAATCCATCTATATAAGGTGCGCAACTGTAATTCCTACCATTCATGGCTTCTCCTATAGGCACATGCAGGTGTACCACCAGGATCAGCTGCTTTAGAGAGGATCATAGACTTGATCCTTTTACGTATTCCTTTTATAGTTGAGGACTCTAGGATATCCACATCAACACTATACAATATATATATATATTTTTTAAAGTCCTCATATGTTTGATCAGTATGCCAATGGAGAATAAAAGAGATTACGACCCTTCCTTGCGAAACGAAGTCCGCTCTCTCCCAGCGGGAGGTGATGTTACCATCACGGGTTCTTTTCGTTGCATGGTCAGTGTTCTCTTATCTCCCTTATCACAGGCTCCTACTTAGATTCTCTTACACTATACACTTACACTAACACTTTACAATATTGAATGCCCATGAGGGTTTCAAAGTCCCATAAACACATAAAAAGCATTTGAAACCTCCAATATTTAGGAATATTGCCTTCCAAACAACAGTAGTGTTTATATACCCATATTTACTTCAGAAGTGCCTCAATCGGATTTAGCATCCATTTCCAACTTTTCAGGTAGGAACCAATCTGTTTTTCTTTAATCTGAGAAATATACCTCAGTTATGTCTCCATAAATGACCCTACATTAGCCTCATTTTGTTTATTCATATTAACCTAGAGGTTTGGTTTAATTATTTTTAATTCTATGTCTTCTTTATCAGATCAAGGGTTAGATCTTTTCCCATACACACATCCCAAGATTAACTGTATTAAATAATTATTAAAATAAACCTGAAAACATTATGCAATACATATACATTTTTCAAAATTGAGCAGTGAATTTACCACAACAAGTACTAAATGTATCACACCGTTCAATTTCATTAGCTCCAGGCTTATCCAAACGAAATCCGCTAGAGCTGTGTAGTGTCAGTATAACTGGCACATAGAGCTTAGAGCTACGCATAAGGCTGAGGACATTAGGCTCACACGTGGGTTACTTAATACCAGATCTATGCGGAAGCATAATCTGGACATATATGATCTGCTCACAGATATGAAACTCGACCTCCTGTTCCTCACTGAGACTTGGCTCGACTCCAACTCAGAGCCGGATGTAGTTGCTTCTCTCCCGGCCGGCTATACTATGGTAAGACTGGACAGAACTGTGGGTAGAGGTGGTGGGATAGCAATAATATCTAAGCTGCCACTATGTTGTCAACTTGAACCTCTCGCCATCGTTGACAGTGAGACGGGAGCCTTTTCCATTAAGGTTAACGCTGGTAACACGGTGAAGGGCTATGCCGATGACACACAGCTGGTCATCTCGCTGTCACGGGCACCTGATGTTGCGGCATCCAGCTTCAGTGCTTGCATGCAGGAGCTTGCACCCTGGATGTCTAACAACTGCCTGAAGCTGAATGGGACCAAAACTGAAGTGCTCGTGGTGGGGGGTGGTCCGGATGTGTGGTCCTCGGCATGGTGGCCAGCATGCCTGGGCTCCACTCCAGTGCCCTGTCGGCAGGCCAAAAACCTTGGGGTGATGTTTGACTCTGACCTATCGTTTGCTCCCCAGATTGATCGTGTGGTTGGGATGTGCTTCGGTATACTCAAGAGTCTGCGGAAGATCCTGGACCTACTCCCCGTTGGTGCCAGGCAGACTCTGGTGCATGCCTTGGTCACATCGCGACTCGATTACTCCAACCTCCTCTATCTGGGAACAACAGCTAGAAGCCTTAATCGTCTCCAGGTACTTCAAAATGCCACAGCTCGCCTGGTGCTGAGGCTTCCTAGGACAACGGCCTCTAAAGCTGCTCTGAAGTCCCTTCACTGGATTCCGGTCAGAGAAAGGATCACCTTTAAAGCACTATGCATGTGTCACCGCATTATCGGGGGCAGGACGCCCGATCCCCTGCATAGCCTTATCACTCCCTATAGACCTGAGTGGACGCTCAGATCCTCTGGCACCGGACTGGTAGCCGTCCCCAAAATTCACAAAGCTCGTATGGGGGGCAGATCTTTCAGGCTCCTCGCAGCCAAGAGCTGGAATATGCTTCCGATTGAGCTGCGTCTCGAACCTTCTGGGGCCAAGTTCCGCAAAGCTCTTAAAACTCACCTGTTCCGGTCAGTACTGATATAACCTACCTGTTCTGGCCATCTCATACTTTCTCACTCAGCGCGGGGACACGCTGGGGCGCGTAACCAGGCGCTTTACAAATTTCCATAATAATAATAATAATAGTAGAGAGCATTTGTACCATTGTCCACAAAATAGACTCTGCATTCCTGACACCATAACTATTTTTCTTCTGGATTAAGAATGTATTCTTGCAAGTAGGCGAGTGAGTAAGGGATTAAGAGAGTGAGTAAGCTAGTGAGTGAATGTGGGATAATTTCACAACAAGTTGCAAGCTATTACATCTACACTTACCTTCAAAATTTGTAGTATTTGATATTTTTTGATATGGTACGACAAAATTCCTAACTGAACACTGTGGGAGGACAAGAGATAGGTAGAAATGTTTTCAACGGTCAACAAAGATTAAAGGATGAAGGTCATTTACCCTGTATAGTTTTTTACTTTATACAAATATTTTTCTCAGTGACATTAATTGTCCACCTTTCAGTTGCATCATTGGTTTTTCAGTTCTATAAAAATCTCCACATCTCTCTGACTACTTTACCAATAAAGCGAGCAAACTAAGAAATCTGCATTTGCTGAACATTGTATATGATGATCTTAGTATTTTGAAGAAATAGTGAAAGTTGTACATATTCCTGACCATGCCCCGTATGGATATACAAATGCCCTATAGCAGTTTCTTCTCTTCCTTGTCCAGAAAACGGATCCCTCTTACATGAGTAGGGAAGATCACAGGAAAATTAATCTATGCAGAAGGGGAATGATAATTCACGAGTCATATCAATCTCTGAAATTGATTGTTAAACCTCTTTATGAGTGTTATTCATGATGAAATCCTAATTTAGCAGGGTCAAAATATAGGTGAAGCCAATATGATTTTAATCTTTTCACTAGACGGAGGTGAGAAATGTCCCTCCGTTTAAGTCACTTGTGCACACAAATACTGAATATTAGGTTTTTAGGTACACATTTATTGCCAGTGATTAATTTGTGTTAGTGGTTGTAATCAGTGCACCTGCAGTGATTTCCATATTTTCAAACAACTTTATTTTAAGTTTTAAAGAATTAAAGACACACACATTGGAATTTAATTGTACACTGCATGTCCAAATTCAACAGTGGGTATTGTAAGGGTATAGTTTTTTTTTACAACTAGACAGCTTGGCCCACGTACAACTGATCGTCGCCATCGAGGACAACACCCCTACCCTCCGATCCCCCCTAAAGCTCTTCAATCTGTGTGGCACGACCCCCAAGGGGTCCGTGGAGTCATTTGAAGGGGTGTACATTCCTCAGCCTCACTTTTACCTGTAATCAAACACGTGAAAAAGAGAACCATCCCGGACGGTTAATTCTGAAAATACTTCAGCTGGAATGCCATTCAGGAAGACTCCTGTGCTGGGAACCAGAAGGGGCAGACAGGTGTGTGCTGCTTGCCTGACCGATATGCAAATGTGCACAAAGGGTTAATTTGCAAATGTAAAGGGTTCTCTGCAAATGTAAAGGATGCTTGGGATTGATCCAATCCATTGAAGCTTTGTGATGACAAAGATTTATTATATTTGAGTGGTAGTGCAAAGAGTTAACAACTGAGCTGTGAAGTGCATGCTTTTAATGGTCATTGTATTTACATAGTGCTTACTGTCCATAAGGAGGAGTTGAAGGGGCAGTTGTATAAAAAATTGTATTATGTACCGGGTGTTTACTAAAATCTATATTTTGGAAGCGCCATTTTACTGTAAAACGTTTTACTCATTTTGTAGCAGTCCGTCTTTTACTGTGTGCAATGCAAGTATAAAATAATGACTATATATTCACAGTGCTTTCTGTCACAGGCTTTGACCTCGTAGCACTAAAAATACACAAGTCACTATTCTCCACTGCACCAACCAAGATTTAAATCTGTGGCTCTCTGTTTACACACAGAACTTTGCACTGCAATAACTAATAGAGGTTTCATAATGTACCATAGTGCATTTTTCACTGCGTAACAACTTTTTAAAATATATTTATTTTTCATTGAAACTGCCCTTCATTTTACATGTAGCTACCTGACGGTCAAAGAAATAAAAAAATTCTGAATATTTTGTTTTTAGCTATAACTTTGACCCCATCCCCATGTAAATACTCTCAAAGCCCTCCAGCCCCCCCCCCCCAAACTTGACTGAAGTGAACAACAGCAGCAAACACATACAACCAGAAGTCAGTTTTTGCTAAAATAGAAGCATCTGTTTTCATAATGTTAAAAATAAAACCATTTTAGAAAAACAGAATGAATGAAGATTAAGGAACAACTTACTCCCCTGAAATTAAAGAAAGTATCCTACTTGGACCTTAAGGTGCATCCTTAATGATTGTAAAAGGTATGTTTTAATTATGACTAATGATGTTCAGCAACCTCCAGTTTCAGGCAACTGTAAAAGCCAAGCTGCCTGCATACCATGAAATATTGCATTGTTCTCCTCAGATGCTGTGCACTAAAGTTGCAACCCATGCATAACATTTGCATAATTCCAGGGCCCCTGGGTATAATGGCTGTAATAGCCATTATACCCAGGGCCCTGGAATTATGCGGTTGTGCGGCCATGGTGATTTTAGCATAAGTATAGATTTGCCACATTTGCAACATAATACATCATATTCCACATAATATGCAGATTTTTATGAAGAATTTGTTTTATTACTCAAACGATTCAAAAGTTTCTAAAAAGCAGTGACATGCATTGCTGTGCAGTAGAAGGCCCTTTGCAAAGCTAGACTGGTCACCTATTTGTTGCTTATTGCTATATTTGTGTGTTAAACTGGAACTCATGAGATGCAACCCCAGATTGACCATTTCTCTGGAGAAAAACAAACACACCCATCACATTAGTTGAGAATGGTGCTATCATTCAAACAAGTTTTGTCAAATTATGTTTTGTTTGTGACAAATAAAGTACCATTGCGAATGTTTGAACTGAGTGGTAAGCCTTTGGCACCGATCCACAATCACCCACAAACCTTTGGTTTGCTAAACACTGTTTAATAGTCAAGTCAAGTCAAATATGCTTTTTTCGATATTTGGTTTACAAAATCATAAAAGCACATATTAAAAGCAATTTTTAAAAAGTCTATATGATTTAAAGAGACATAAAAATGTTTTAAAAACTGATGTACAATTTATGCAAGCCCGTCAATCACCATAATCATTGCACCAAATGGATTATTTCTTTTTTTTACCAATCTCCAAACGGATTATTTCTTTTTTTACCAATCTCCAAACGGATTATTTCTTTTTTTTTTACCAGTCTCAAGGTTAGGGGAGAGCACTCATATACATACATTGTCAATTCAGAATATTATAATCTAGATATACGTTATACACTGTTTAATAATATTTCCTTACCGTAAAAACGATTTGCGGTAAGAATTTGGGGCAATTATGGTTGTTGATGTTTGTCAATGATGAGGAGTACCGGGTTCTAGAAACTTTTGTCAGGGGGGTCTTGGCATCAAAATGTTTGAAGGCATCTGCCCCTAAGCACAAAACAGGAAACTCCCTGCATACTGACATGTTAACCTAATATCCGATTATCCTGGTTGTGACTGTCTCCCCGCCGCCAAGGTTGGCACCATTCACACCCTTGAAGCTCATAGAGTCTTTAACGTTATCATAGGCAACCCTAGGGAGTGTTGTCGTTTCGTCATATAAGTAGTGAAAAAGTGCAAGATAGTGTCAAACTGAGCAACTCTATTGTAGACAATTGCTGTAAGTGTTTCCATTGCATGAATCGACCACAACTTCTCTACCTCATATTAAGTGGAGGTAGCTGCAGCTGGTTCCACAGCTGGGCCATGCCTGCACTCATTTTTAGGAAACAGGAGTTATTTGTCATCATCAAACTTTGATTAGAGAGTAGATTGATCATAGCAAGAGGGCAGGAGAATGAGGAATGCCAAAGACTGAGACACTGAGAGTAAGGGACAGAGAGCCGTAGACACACAGAAAGAGCGAGAGAGAACAAACACGAAGAGGAGGTAAAGTTCCAGGAGTGGAACAGTAACTTGGTGATAGTAAGAGATAATGGGGCGGAGAAGAGAGAGTGTAGGAGTCTCTGATTCAGGATGAGAGCAAGAGAGGTGGGATTTCAGAATCTGAATGAAACTTAGGGAGATAATAACAAATTACAAAGATTTACTTACTTGTTATTGTAGAATCATTATCTTGTTGAGAGTAGAAGCATATATTGTAATGTAACCCAGAGAAGCTCTGGTCAAGTACTGTGAGCACTAACCCCGGAGAGGAGGAGATGTGAGTTTATCAGTTGTTTGGCAGGATGCCCACCCAACGATAGCAGCGTAACAGCTTCTATCAGCTGCTGCACACTTCTTCCTGTCTTCCTTACGTTATACATTAGGGCGGCAGTGCTTAATTTGTAAAAAAAATAAGTGCCAGGGGCTTCGTCAGGAGGCCATTGCAGCTTGCACCATCCATTGCCTCTGCCAGTGCTGCCAATGAAAATACCAACTCAACTACAAACAATCACACTCTAACAAGTGTGACAATTCAGACTGTTCCAGGCCCCCAAAGCTATAGGAATGGCTTGGGTGGCAGTTATTAGTCATTGCTAATTGTAGGAAAGATAAAAAGTCGCAGGATGTTTGTTGATAAAGGTGTTTATTGAAACACGTCTCGCATTAAGTCCAGTCGAACAAGTTATTACTGCATCATTCTAAACTACTTTCAACTCCCACCTTCAAAAGATGCAGCAGCATGTGCACCGAACAGTAAACAACTGACACGAGATAGACACGAGTCATACCTCGTGCTATCTCGTGTTATACACGTGATATACAACACACCTCCCTTCCTGTAACAAAAAAAAATAAAAAATAAATAAATAAGATAAAATGACAAAATAAAAAAAAACACAAATAATATAATAATATAACACATTTTGAATGTTCATATCTCGAACATTCTAACATAGGACCATAAAGCACGTATAGTTCACAATAATGCTAATTCATGACAAAATCCTTGTACCTTCCAGGAAGGCGATGAATCCTAGAACAATTTTTTGAAGGTACAATGAGAGCAGTAGGCGTAACATTCCCATGTGTGACATTCTCATGCAGAGGACTGCCAGTAGGAGATCCTTCATTCCCAGAACCCTTATTGCCAGATTCAAAAACAAAAAAAAATTGCTGTCATCATCTAACTTAACAGCATCCTTGCCTTTAAATATAGAAACCCTGTTCAAATTCCAAACACTCCCATCATCAATTCTAACAGCATGCTTGAAAACTTCAATGACTTCCTTAGGATGTGACCAGATCTGGCCCCCTTTCAACACACCTTCCTTTCTCTTAATACGCACTAGATAACCAACAGAAATCACATGTTTGCTCACTGAACCTTGCTTTTCCTCCATCCTTTTCTTCATCTCATCCTTATATGCACTTACTCTATTGCGGACCAAATCATAGTCAACCTTTGAAAAACCACAATGGTCACTCAGATTTCTTTTTAACCACCACAGAGTCAATCGAGTACTGGGTTTCCGACCCCTTAGAAGTTCAAATGGACTGACCAATGTAACAGAATTTGGTGACGTTCTATAAGACAACAACATGGACTGAAGAGCATTACGCCAGTTCAGGTTACCTTTAACAGAAAGTTAGATAGCCTCCTTGACAACTCTGTTGAATCTTTCAACCTGGCCATTGGCCTCAGGATGGAACACAGCAATTTTATTATGTATTATCCCACATTTAGTAACAAAACATTCAAAATCCTTACTGGTAAATTGTGGTCCATTGTCAGTCACAAACTCTTCTGCAATTCCTTCCCTGCAAAAAGTCTCATCCAAAAACTCTATCACATTTTTAGTTGTTATGTCTCTTACCATTTTGACTTCTGGCCATTTTGAGAAGTAGTCTATCAAAACAATGCCAAATCTTCCTTGCTCAGGTAAGACAGAAAACGGACCAATAAAATCAAGACCTAACTTCCGCCAAGGACCAAAAGGATACTCCACAGGACAAGGTTCAGAATGCAAAGGAACAGCAGACTTGTCACTATTGGCACACTCTGAGCATTTTTGGACATAGTGTTCCACACAACCATCTACACCTGGCCACCAAAAGAAATCTTTTATCCGTCTCCTAGTAAACGAAATTCCTAAATGTCCTTCATGAGCAATGCCAATAATAGTGTTCCTCAAGGAAAAAGGCGGAATAAATTTATCACCTCTCATGAGCAAACCATTTTCAATTGCTAATTCATCTTGAACCTTAGCATAACTCATCATTTCGCCTGAAAACTTCCTTTGTTCTGGCCACCCTTGCAAAATGTAGTTCTTAACTTCAGTCAATTCAATACTTTTTTCCATTTCTCTTGCCCAAGATTCCTTACTTAAATCAAATTTCTCCCCATACACCAACATAACGTCTTGAGAAGTAAAAGCCACCTCACACTCATCATCATCACAAGGAACATCATAAGAAGTGTGCAATCTGGACATGCAATCTGCATGAACGTTAGTTTTCCCTTTTACATAAACCATTTCAAAATGGAATGATTGTAATCTAGAAGCTAATCTGGCAAGACGAGCTGACAAGGTGCGACCTCCACCCGGTGCCATCATGTAAATAAGAGGCTTATGGTCAGTTTTAATTGTGAATTTTGTTCCCCATAAGAAAGTTTTAAAATGTTCAGCTGCCCAAACCGAAGCTAATAACTCTCTTTCAATAACTGAATAATGTTTCTCAGCATCCCTCAATGCCCTTGAAGCATATGCAATTATCCATTCCTTTCCACAATCATTTTGCATGAGAACAGCACCTAACCCCGTGCTTCTTGCGTCAACCATGATGGTACACTTTTTCCCCACAACAAAAGGTTTCAAACAAGGTGCATTCACAACAAAAGCTTTGAGATTTTGAAATGCTTCCGTCATTACATCAGACCATAAAAACCTTGCATTTTTATTTAAAAGTGGTCTAAAGGGATCTACTTTCGATGAAAAATTTGGAATAAATTTAGCATAAAACTCCATCAGTCCTAAAAAAGCTACTAATTGTTCTTTTGAAACGGGCACAGGAGCCTTAACAATGCTTTCAATGTGTTTCTGCTTTGGTCTAATCCCGGCACCACTAATGGAGTGCCCCAGGTATTCCACTTCTTTTTCTCTAATTTTACACTTATCAAGGCGAAGGGTAAGACCCTTAATAGACAATGCAGATATCACTTTTCTTAAATTATCATCATGCTCCTCAACATTTTTCCCAAATACAAGTATATCATCTTGAAAAGCGATTGCCCCTGTCAACCCTTCAAGTGTCTCTTTCATTAGTCTTTGAAAGTCAGAGGCGGCACTAGCCAATACAAAAGACATACGTTTATACCTGAAAAGACCTTCAGGCGTAATAAAGGCTGTCAAATTTTTGGATTCATCATCTAAAACAACTTGATGATAAGCACTTGCCAAATCAATGCAAGAGAAAACCTCAGCACCCCCTAATGTCGAGACCATCTCATGAAGATTTGGCAAGGGATGAGCATCAACCCAGATGGAATTATTTAGGCTGCGAAGATCTACACATAGACTCAATTCGCCGTTGGATTTAACCGAAATCACAATCGGAGAAACCCAAGGCGACGACTCAATGGGCTCAATAATATCTTTGTCACACAAATCCTTGAGCAAAATTTTAAGTTCATCTCTGTATGTAAGGGGAACATTTCTGACTCTGGGCCGAACAGGAACAACACCATCATTAAGTTTAATAGTATGTTTAAAACCCTGATACTGACCAAGGTTCCCATTAAAAACATTTGAGAATTCAGATTTCAATTTACTAAGCATGACATTCCCATCCGAATCATTGGTATTTGCAATGGAATACACTGGAGGATTGGCTCTAGGATCTATCTTAATACCCAATTGATATTGGTGTGGCCATCCTAACAACGATTGCCCAGATTTTGCCACATAGATCTTTCCATATGTAGATTCACTAGCAAATGTGATTTTCCCCCCAAAAAAACCTACCAATTCAATTTTATGTCCTGTGTAACCCCCTGGAGAAATGTCAGATTCAAGTAAATTTTTGTTTGGCCAATTCTTTTCTACGACATCTAAACCTAGTAAGGTATACCATGCACAAGTGTCAACAAATACATTTATCGTCTTTCCATCTATAATCACATCACAAGATGGAAATTTACTTACACCCTCACTTCCACAAATATTGATGACAGTATTGATATCATTTTCATTTAGCGAATCATAATCATCAACATCTTGAACAATATTCACTTTCCTGGTGGTAGATTTGCAAAACTTAGTTAAATGCCTTTTCTTATTACATTTTAAACATATTTTATCAAGAGCAGAGCAAGATTTAGAATTTGCTAAGTGGTTTGAACTTCCACATCTGAAGCAAATCCATTGAGCGTTCTTCTTCTCATTTTTAGTATATTTAAATTTCGAATCACACTTATTGTTAGAATATCGTTTTTTAAAATAAAAGGTTTCTTAAATTTTTCTGCTTCTTTAGAAACACTAAAAACATCTCCTTTTTCACTTCCTCTTATTTCCTTCACAAACTTCTCAGAATGTTCAATTGACCTTTCAATATCGATAGCTGCATTTAAAGACATATCTGATGTTGTCCAAAGTCTTTCCTGGACTTTTTTATTATTTGTTCTCATCAATATTTGATCTCTCAATACTTGTTCATAAGTTATGTGTTCAAAGTCACAAGTGACGGCAAGTGATCTGAGAGAAGATACAAAGTCATCAATTGGTTTGTCTGCAGATTGTTTACGGGAATAGAAAATAAATCTCTCCATAACAATGTTCTTTTTTTTTCCAAATCTTATTTTTAACTGCTCCGCTGCACGTTCATAAACATCCTTCTTGTGAGAAGTTGGCCTGATATGCAGTGCTCACTATTCTAGTGATCACTATGTATCAGTCCAAACAACCCTTATGGTGATTGGTTGTAAGTCAACCTTATAGACCAGCTATCCTAGTAGCGTGGATACGAGCAGTCTTCGGGCTAAACTCTAGAGGGCGTGTTAAGCCAGCTGTTATACCAACACATATACCCCTTGAACACCAAGTGAAAGGACACCACACAAGTGTTATGAAAATAAACTGTGTATTTATTAGAATCACAACAGCCCTGTACTCTTTATGAGGACAGAGTACTAAGCACACAACAAAACTCTTATAAAAATACTTCAAGTTGCACAATTTACACAAATGCCCGAGGGGCACGAAAAACCATATACTATGGAAGTGGAATGCGAAATTACTAGCAGGTGAGTACTGTACTAATAGGCTTTGGAATCGCTAGGACTACGTTACTGAACCTTCTGATTACTAGTAGGAGGCCTAGGGGACTCGGGTGCAGAGTGTGCACTCTCACGCGGGATGCGGGACAAAGTCTATGGTAGCTAGATTTCACAAAGTTAGTGTTCTCGGGCGAACCCGACTAGGTAGATCGAAAACGACAGTGGATCCTGACCCTTGGATAGTGATGCTATGCTGAGACACCAAAATGCCAAACTTACCTAGCCCAGGGGCTGCAGCTGCATATGTCTCAAAAGACGTCGGGAATCCTCGTAGACGAACCAGGAGCCTGAAGAAAGAAGTTTCTGGCAGGCGACCAGTGAAGATTGTTCGAGTGATCCAAGCCTGGATCGAAGATGGTTGACACCTGAAAGCAGAGGGGACCAAGTTCGTGACTACTAGCCAGTAGTCAGAGGGTACCAGGAGGGCACCGGATGGTAGTCACCTCGACTAGGTGAGTGGGCGATGCTGGGCTCTGCAGTCTCACGGACCAGGAGGCGTTGTCGGTGACCAGGATGGAGGTGCGAGCTGTCCCACGATGGATGAAGCTGTCGACGTCGCTGGACCCAGGATTGGGGCAACAAGTCTTGGCAAATTCAAGCCCACGTGGTGGACTCAAAATGGCGTCTGGAGTGGACCAGGAGGGTCCGGGGTGCTCCTCTTTTGGAAGGGAGCAAGGGCCAGTCTGGAGCAACCAGACCAGCAGCAGTGATGTCGTCGGGCATCGTTAGGAAGGCCACAAGCCAGCAGGCTAGTAGCCAAACAACGCGGTGAGCAGCAAAAAGCAGAAGGGCCCCACGCAGATCCTGGAGATGCTGGGAGGCTGGACTTTGGTGGTGGAGCTGCTCAGGGTCGGGGCTTCTCGGACCCCAAAGCACTCACCAGAGAATCCCTCGGCGGTCGTGCTGGACAGAAGTCGTGCAGTTCTGATGATGGCTGGTCCCTCGAGGTCTCGTCGCACCTACGGTTCTCAGCTTAGCTGTAGAGGTAGGTAGAGGTCAGAGGTGCCAGGGAAGCCAGGTCTCGTCATGCTGGTCGGTCGGATTCCTGAGGAAGGACGTGCAGCAAACCGCAGAGTTCTTAGATGGTGCCTGCGGGTGCAGGGTGACTACTCCTTAGCCACAAGGGAGAAATCTTGAGAAGAAGTCGAGAGTTCCTTTCGTAGAAAGTAGTTTCTTGATTCAAAGATGATCTAATTTGGAAGGGTGTCCCCGCTCCTGCCTTTATCCTAAAGAAAGGGGTGGGTAAGCGACTAGGTCCTGCCCTAGGGGTGGGACCAGGAAGGGGGGTGGTTACACCCCTCTCCCATGCCGGACTTTCCCCAGGCCAGGGGCTGGTGTGCCCCTGGAACTGGTTCTAGCCGGCAGATGCGTAGTGAGCACCGGGGTGCCACTCTGCAGTCACCTTCCTGTAGAGCAAGGGCCAGTCTGGAGCAACCAGACCAGCAGCAGTGATGTCGTCGGGCGTCGTTAGGAAGGCCACAAGCCAGCGGGCTAGTAGCCAAACAACGCGGTGAGCAGCAAAAAGCAGAAGGGCCCCACGCAGATCGTGGAGATGCTGGGAGGCTGGACTTCGGTGCTGGAGCTGCTCAGGGTCGGGGATTCTCGGACCCCAAAGCACTCACCAGAGGATCCCTCGGCGGTCGTGCTGGACAGAAGTCGTGCAGTTCTGATGATGGCCGGTCCCTCGAGGTCTCGTCGCACCTACGGTTCTCAGCTTAGCTGTAGAGGTAGGTAGAGGTCAGAGGTGCCAGGGAAGCCGGGTCTCGTCGTGCTGGTCGGTCGGATTCCTGAGGAAGGACGTGCAGCAAACCGCAGAGTTCTTAGATGGTGCCTGCGGGTGCAGGGTGACTACTCCTTAGCCACAAGGGAGAAATCTTGAGAAGAAGTCGAGAGTTCCTTTCGTAGAAAGTAGTTTCTTGATTCAAAAATGATCTAATTTGGAAGGGTTCCCGCTCCTGCCTTTATCCTAAAGAAAGGGGTGGGTACGCGACTAGGTCCTGCCCTAGGGGTGGGACCAGGAAGGGGGGTGGCTACACCCCTCTCCCATGCTGGACTTTCCCCAGGCCAGGGGCTGGTGTGCCCCTGGAACTGGTTCTAGCCGGCAGATGCGTAGTGAGCACCGGGGTGCCACTCTGCAGTCACCTTCCTGTAAAGCCCTGCCTACCCAGGATACACAAAACCCTGTCTGGGATGGTGCTAGCACCGCCCCTGACAGGAAACCCTTTGTCCAAGCTCTCCTCGCTGGAAGGACTCCCAGCAGCAGGAGGTCAGACTCGTGTCTGTGGTGGCAGCATCCATTTTGTGGAGCTGAGGCTTCAGTTAACTTTAACCGGGGTTCACAGTTACATACATGTCGTGTCCCTCTAGAAGGGTGGAATGCTAACCCTGTCGCCAGAATTGGCGAGGGGTTAGTATTCTAATTCGTATGACACCTTACTCGACATGTTTTGATAAAGCGATACCAGAGTTGGCATATAACCGTGAGGATTATAATGCACTTAAGAGTATATGGTATGCGTTATCATGGAACAGCTATTAGGACTTGGTTCCGCAAGCTGCAAACGGGCTCAGCTCATGCCAGAGCACCATCTCACACGATTCCAAGCACTCTGCCTTCAGGATTGTCAAGGCCTGCCATAGGAGTGACTGATAGGAATCTGTGTGTCCATTTTTAGGGTTAGATATAGGTATACTATATCTAAAGCAAAGGGTGATTACACCACCTTGCCCCAGCTGTCGTGCAGCCAGTTGTGTCAGATTTAGATGGCCATCCAGGGGTGGCATAATACATGCTTCAGCCCCTGGTAGGCCCTGGGTACACCTATGCCCTGAGTTACAGGGTCTGATAAGGTGGCCCAGTTCCAATTGGATAATGCACCTAAGGTACACATGTCAATTTAGTGAGAGAACAGCTAGGCTGTGGGTCTGATTGGCAGGCCCACAGCCAGAGAAAGTCGTAAACCAGTGAAACAAAAGCAAAAAATCTGGGTGATCATAGGTTTGCAGACCCTACTCTCCTACACTTCTCACCAGGATTGGTTAAGGCAGGAAGAGTGAGGAATTCTTTTAATCCAATTCCCCCAAGACAATGTTTTAGAAGTGAAAATTTCCTCTCAGGTTCACATTCTGTACCTTCCATAACTTCTACATAGGCCAAGAAAACTAGTTCCCATATTTCCCAGTCCATAGGTGGATCACCTTTGTTTGCCAAGAATGAAGGAGGAGGAAAAATGCCACTCATTGTAAAATATTATAGTGTTAACTTAATAACTTGTTCAACCAATTAATGAATTTTTTTTTTTAATGATATATTTTTTTAAACTAAAACAAAACAAGCGATTCTTCTTTAAAGCCGAATCCGCAGGTTTCCACAAGCTTTAAGAGTGTACTTCGAACTCCGGAATTTTTTTTTTAATTCTGATAAATTTAAAATTGATGAAAATCCTTCTTCATGAGTAGAATTAGAAATACAGAAGTTCTTTTCCCCTCGTCGCCAGTGTAGGAAAGATACAAAGTCGCAGGATGTTTGTTGATAAAGGTGTTTATTGAAACACGACTCGCATTAAGTCCAGTCGAACAAGTTATGCCCGCATCATTCTAAACTACTTCCAACTCCCACCTTCAAAAGATGCAGCAGCATGTGCACCGAACAGTAAACAACTGACACAAGATAGACACGAGTCATACCTCGTGCTATCTCGTGTTATACACGTGATATACAACACTAATGTGTATTAAATCTATAAACAATTGTTGTTGTGCTCATCCTTAGTTAGGCAGACTATGATGAGAGCCGGTGTGACATTTAAGTGCCAGTACCGAGCGTGAAACCACCAGCTCAAATTAAGCACTGAAATCTGGACTCCAACTTATGGTGTATATTCTCCCTGTCCCGGTGATATTGTTTACAACGAATGCGCTACAACGCATTCCTTTACATCACAAGTAGTTACAACGATTTGCTGTAGGGGGCAGAAGTTGTTGGATTTACAATCCAACACCTTTCCTGCTGTTGCACAAACTGGAGTAGGAATGGTAAATGATACTATTTCTAAGTCCTGTGCACCCCCTACAGTAAGTTGTTGTAACAACTTGCGATGTAATGTATTGCGTTGTAACAACGAGGTCGCTGTAACAACCGCATTGTAATGGAATGCGTTGTAGTGCATTCGTTGTAAAGAGACATATTCCTCTGTCCCGCTAGAGACTCTCTGACACTAGATGCCTGTCCAATTTCTCTTTCTAAAGAGTGTGGTGTATCCTGACAATTGAAATCCAATTCTCAAATAAATACATAACGATTTCACATCGGTAAAATTCTAAAAAATTCAGGAATTTGCAAATGTTTCCAGAAGTACACCGGGAAATTTGAATTAGATGCAGTTTTCAAGCTGTACTTATGGATATTTTTATGGGGATTTCTATTTCCTACCATATGGCGGTAGATTTGCATGCCTGTTACATGTAACATCCCTGTGTGGAGCTGTAGCTGTACAACAGAGGTCATTAACTTTGTGCTATAGCACATTCATTCTTGTTATTAAAAAAAATGGAGAATATGCACAGAAATCCCTTGCTATATTTGTCCACCAATTTTCAGGTTGTTCTATTGCTCCTTAAAAGTGGTTTACCCCTTCCCATTACTGGACTCATTTTCCAATTGAGTCCAATATCCATAAAGTATGTCCACTGTGAATACGTGTAACAGCATTCTCCCAATCTAAGTAATGCTCCACGACTCTGGTAGTAGATTCTCTCACATGAAAAACCATGTATGGTTTCAAATCCACTATGTGTGAATTGCTGGATTAGTTTTACACTAGTAATGAAGAATAATTGCACATGTAATTCAGTCATATACTATCAAACAGCATGGCAAACACCTTTAAATACTCAGATTAAGACTAGGAAATTCTGGCATTTAATAACACTGCTATTTTTCCAAAGAAACCCATAAATCTTCATTGTGCACACCATCCAACAGTAAGGTGTCTTCACAAATATTTCTTATTGATAACTAAAAAATCTCCTCCATAATAATTGCAGGATATTTTCACTCCTTGCCAATCAGATTGTAGTGTATTTGGAAGTTCTCGTTAGAACACGAGATTGTAAACAGCAGATTTTTACAAAACCGCAAGATGAGTTTTTCAGATGAAAGTCTCCAGTCCTGAAGAGCAAGGCCATTGGTGGTTTGAAATATTCTGGCTCAGAAATGTTGAAGGAAGTTTATAAAAAGAGAAGAGAGACATGTTTAAACCATTGAAAACACCAAGGGCCCGATGTAGGAGCCCTAATACCGGTCGGAAACGGCCGAATTCGGCCGTTTCCGACCGGTATTACGGTTTTCTTATGTAGGGGGCTACATAAGTACAGATTCGGTAATTTTACCGATTCTGTACATTTACCGATTCGGTAAAATACCGAATCGGTAAATGTACAGAATCGGTAAATAGAGATGTAGGTGGCACTCTGAAGAGTGCCACAGGCCTTCAGGAGTCGGTATTTTACCACCCAATCCAATTGGGTGGTAAAATACCGAATTCAGGTGTGCATGCACATCTGTGCATGCACACCTGTGCCATGTGACTCACAGACATGCCCTTAGGCCATGTCTGTGTGCCACATGGCACACATGCCTGTATTTGGGGTGCTAGAGGGTGTCAAAGTGACACCCCCTGCACCCTTGCAAGAATAGGTAATTACCGAATCAGTAAATACCGATTCGGTATTCCACATTCATTCCTATGGGCTTCAAGGCCCATAGGAATCAATGGGGGATACCGATTCGGTATTTACAGAATCGGTAAATACCGAATCTTACAGATTCGGTATTTACCGAATCAGAATTACCTACATTTCCCCCCCTCTAATTTACCACTTCTTAAATACCGAATCGGTATGATTCGGTATTTTAGAAGTGGTAAATTAGATTTACCTACATCGGGCCAGTGTCTTATGAGGTGGTGCAGGAAGTGTTGTCTGAGCTAAGAATGGGGATCAGTTCTATAGTAAGCGTAAAAGAGAATGAGTAGAGTACACAGCGTGTTGAGAGTTAGGCATTGGCAAGTATAAGAGCCAACCTGGCTACCTGAGAAGGGTGGAGTATATTAAAAAAAAATTGGGCTTTCAGTTTTTGATAATTTGGTAAGTCATCTACATGGGATTTATTCATGTAAGAAGATCGATCGCCTTAGTTTGAACTCTTCTGACCATGGTGGTAGTGTTCAGCAATCATATTACTTCTGAATCAATGGAAAGAAAGCATAGAATCCATAAGTTATGGAAGCCCAACATAATGATGTACTTGTCCCATTGGCAATATTTGACAAATAATGAAGATGATGAGAAAATGACCCGATGCAAGATGTTAGTGATGAAGGTGTTCCAAGAGATTCGAAACCTCAAGAACCAGATTACCATTACATTCCCAACCAGAACATAGATGGAAATAGTCTTGTGGTTGGAAGGTTCAGCAGTATCTCCAGCAATAGTACTCCTAGTGACTGTTGTCTCTGTCTGTGATATCGAAGTCATTATAATCATCGTGAGCCTCCATCTATTCAAGGATGAGGGGGACAGTGGATGATCCTCCGCGCTTGGACTTGAGGGCCTACTGGTGATTTCTCTGACATGTAAGGACATTAGATAATACCATCAATGAACAAATACAGCATTATCCCTATGTATGGTACACTCTATAGTACACTAGATGCACTCTTCTTAGCGTTGCGTTGAAAGTGAGGAAATAGCACTTCTGAAGCAAGAAGGTTATTGTTTCTGGACCGAGAATGCATTTGTTCTATTGGGTGAATGAATTAATTAATTAATGAGTTGAGGAAAGAGTGAAATGAGTGAGTGTTATGCCTGTGAGAGAATTACATCTTGTTGCTGGTGCAGATAAAATTTTGTATTTATATATACACGTTATTTTTACAGAAAAATATTCACATAATTTTTCTGGATGTATTTGGAGTCTGCAAAGATATGTTTTCACCTATTTCTATCTCTTCATGATCTTTGCCTATAATTGAAGTAAGTTAACAAATCTTAATCTTCATCTGATAAAATTGTTTGGTGATCTAAACTCTTTAGAGGCTGTTATAAAGCCCTGCGTATGCCCTTCAGTGCCTACAGTGAATAAACATATGCCACCAAAGAGACATGTCCAAGCTGTATCAATCCACCTTAACAGAGCCAAGCAAATAGAATCTAAAATTCCCACAAAGGATGTGAATCTGTTGGGGTGGAGCAATCATTTGTCAAAATTTGTAAATTCTTAATGGACATGACAATTCACAAGCCATCTCCAGATCTGAAATTGAATGGCATACTCCATTATGGATCAATATTGATAAATGTGTGAGAGAATTCACTCTGATGAATGTTATTCTAGTCAAGCCTGATTTAGTAGGCATCAAAACAATGCGTATGCTTTCTGTTTAATATCATTACTACTGTTGTACCTCCTTGGCCCAGTCCATATGTCATGAGGTGTGCTAACACTCCGGAGGGAGGCACCGCGCTGCCTACTTTAAAAGAAATGTAAAGTCCTCCTACTCCCTGAGTGTTTATAAAGGATAACCTCTAGTCAGAAGCCTCCTGAGTCAACTAACAAAGCAGCTCAGGAGTGTGCGATCAAAGCTGGGCACGAGGAAGTAGATTTAGAAAGATGGGATTACTGTTAGCAATTCAGGTATCTTCTCTTCATCACTTCCTCATCCCAGTCCATACTCCAGTCAGATATTCTAAAGCAGGGAGGGTGAGACTAGATCAACCACCAAGGTAGGCAACCAGAGCCGCAAAGGAACGCACACAGGAACAATAACCAAACTCAGGAGCTAACAAAGCCCCAAGGACTAGTTACAGAAGCATACAAACGAGCACTAGAAGCTCAAAAAGCAGAAGTCACAACCTGTGAGCCCAGAGAAACAGAGGCCCAGAATTATTAAACAGCCACATAAGTGACCCACAAAAGGAAATAAGAGAGACAAGGAAAACAACCATAGCAGCACTAACCTACAGCCAGTGGAGAAAGAGCCAGAAGGGACCAAAAGACACCCGCATGAAGACACACCAGCAGAGCAAATGCTCTGAAGTTCAAGCAAGAACTGGAGCCAATGGAAAATAACTTCACACATCTCACCATCAAATACGGACACTGAAATGGAAAGTCAAAAGTAAATGTCCAGATCCAAGACTGGAGGCTGAGACCCCCCAAAACAAAACCATCCTTAAAAGCTCTTGAATTCTGAGGTGGAAGGCCACAAATAGATTTGATGCCTCACTGAAAATTAGACACGGGACCACTTTTTTGTGGTTCCTATTCCACACTTTTCTTTTGTGGAAGCTAAATAAAATAGTTAAAGGCAGCTTTATACATATGGGAACTGATGGCATGGAAAAACCAAATGTGTTTTATTACATGTCACAAGAATAGAGAGTTTCTTGGCAGCTATGGACTAATACATCACTTGACCATGCTACAGACAGTTGAAGTTACACAATTATTAGATACAGGGCCAATCAGAAGAAGAATGTTGGTGCTACCTGCATGTTACAAGGTGGTGGTGTTCACATCCTTCCCACGTGTCCAGATTGGGACAGTAGGGTTTTCCCCCAAGCTTAAGCAATGCCGAAACCAATCAGAAGTAGATGCTTTGTCCCTTCCATATATGGTGTGCTAACAGTGCCTAAAGGTCTGGTTTTTGGGTAATATGCAATTGCAAGTCATGAGTGATGTCTTTGAACAAGTCTTGCTTTAGAAGCTGTTTACTTCCAGCTGAGTACATAAGTTCACAAAAGTTCTAAATATAAACTGTGCACGTTCTACAGGCCTTATCATCCTTGAATATCACAGACCTCGGCAAGACAAAATGGACTCCATGCATGACAGAAAAACATAATTCTTGACACTTCTTTTCCTAATAGAGGTGCCACCATGCCCCTGCTTCTTTTATATTTATGGGGTACCCCCTCATGCCACAAAGCCATGTTATTTTACCACCAGCGTCTGCTGCGCTGTTTGTTTACGCGTTGTTGTGAAGGTTGTCGCCAGGAAGGATGTGGCACGAAGACCTCATACCATAGACAAGCTACAAGTCCAGCTGGGAGCATACTGAGAAACCCATGCAAAGCCATCAATACAGAAAGAAAAGAAGGCGACATTCACCTATTTGTCAGTGCTGCTCGGACCCTTGTCGGGTTCCTGTAATTAAAGCTGTATTGGAAGTGATCTGCTCTGTCCTGAACCCTCTGATAAATAATATTTTTACTTCCGGGATTTTTCCGATAGCCTGGAAAAAGGCCTCAATACTCCCCCTCTTAAAGAAGCCTTCTCTGGATCCCACAGACCCGAGGAATTATCGGCCTATTTCGTGACTTCCCCTGCCTGCAAAAATCACTGAAAAAGCCATGAATGTTCAGCTTAGTAGTTTTTTTCGCTGTAATAATGTACTTGATTCCACCCAGTACGGCCATTATCAAATATTGTGAAGAGGTAAGAGAGGCCTTGGACGGTGGTGGAAAGGCTATGCTTATGATGTTAGATCTTTCAGCAGCCTTCAACACGGTCCATCGTAAAGTCTTGATGGACCAGTTGTCGGAGCCGGGGTACGTGGGGTCACCTGGAATCTCCTTCATTCCTTTCTATCAGAGAGAATTCAAACAGTCGATTTGGATAACAACAAATCCCAGCCCTTTAGTCTTCCATGTGGGGTGCCACAGGGTTTGTCACTGAGTCCGACGCTCTTAAATATATATGTGACATCCCTGGCAGCCCTGATTAGATCTTTTGGTTTCCAGTTGACTTCCTACGCCGATGATACTCAGATTGTTCTTTCCTTCAATGACGATCAGATCAAAGAAACAGGTGCACGTTTCCACGAGTACATGAAGGCGATCGTATGCTGGATGTCGGAAAACTGTTTGAAATTGAACTCCAACAAAAAGGAGGTGATCGTATTTGGAAATAACCCACATGTTTGGACCCCAGGTTGGTGACCAACAGACATGGGTAATCATCCCACCCCAGTTCTCAAAGCGAAAAACTTAGGATTTATAATGGACAACAAACTGACCTTATGCGACCACATCAGTTCAGTTGTTTCCTCCTGTTTTCTGATCCTTCGAGTCCTTAGGAAAATAAAACTGTATCTCTCGGACGGTAACTTCAGGACGGTAGTCACCATCCTAGTAATGGCACGCTTAGACTATTGTAACAGCATTCACCCGTACGTCCAAAAACAACAGCTTAATAGGCTTCAGTTGATTCAAAATGCAGCGGCCAGACTACTGTCTGGTATACCTAAATTCGTTTCAGTCCGAGGAGAACTTACGCGGCTGCATTGGCTCCCGGTGAAACAAAAGGTTTGTTTTAAGGCCCTGTGTACAGCTTTCAAGGCCCTTAACGGTATCGGCCGGACCATCTGAGGCAAAGGTTCAAATGGTATACCCCCAGCAGGACGTTATGATCCTTGGGGGCAAAACTTGTTCAAACGCATATTTTTAAAAAAGCTGGTTGGGGAGGGAGGAGTTTTATCACCTGCACTTCCAAGGCGTGGAACGAGTTGCCGTTCCACCTGAGGAATGCTGACAATCTGCTCGCCTTCAGAAGGGGCCTGAAGACTTGGCTATTCTCTCTGTGATCACATCGATCGATCGCATTGACCTGCTGTTTAGGCAAGCTCAGTGCCAGGACACCTCTTGGTATTTGCGCGCTTCTTATAAATCTCAATAACATAACATAACATGCTGACTCTAAAACATCAGCGATCACAAGTACCGCCTAACTCCAAGCCCAGCAGGGAACACACTCAAGATATGTTATCAATCATCCCTGCCAGACCAATATTCTCCTGACTGTTGATTAGGCGTGGGCGGAAAATCCGTTCCGCTCGCGGATTTTGCGGATTTTCGGGAAATCCGCAATCCGCGAGATTTGCGAATTTCCCGCAAAATCCGCAAATCCGCGAGCAGCGGATTTTGCTCGCACTGCTCGCACTGTTCGCGTGAGTTCGCGCCCCGCGAATAAGTGCAAAATTGCAGAAATACGATCTTAGCAAAACTGAAAGTAACTACTTACCAGGTTCAAAAGTTCAGGCTCATCATTAGTAGCCATTTCCTGGAGTGCTTCCTGAGGGGCCCCTCCAGAGTTCAGTTGCCAGTTGAAACTAGTATGTGACCCTGCTCTGAACCTCAGAATAGTTACACATATGCCACAAAGGTCCTGAATTACAGCTAAGGGAGACAAGCAGGAGCCAGGCTGGAAGTTAAAATCCATTAATCAGCCCCTAATTCATTATTGTCAGTTGGGGCAGGGCAGGTGTTGTAACTAATTTTGCAACAATGAAAGCACTTAGCAAGTGCAAAAGATCACTAATCAGGGCGCACTAAGGAAGCAGGTGCCAGCTAAAAAAATATTCTGTGACACATGAATCAGCCCCAAATTAATTCAGGTCACTTGAGGCAGGGAAGGTGTGCTTTGCTTTGCCGAAAATAATGTACACTGGACAACCAGAGGGTGTGGTGATGAAACAGAGGGTGGCATGGGTGGGCCAGAGGGTGGCATGAGTAGTCAGAGAGTGGCAGTGGTGACAGAGAGTGGCAGTGATGAAGAAGAGTGTCCCAAACAGGCTGGACACGTAGAAACAACAAGTTCGCGAAACTTGCGACCCGACAGGTAAGTTCGCAATTTGCGAAAGTGTACAAAACCCTCGCGAACTGGCAGAAACACGGGCGAACACAAAAAAAAAAAAATCCGCAAATTCGCGGGAATTCGCGGATTTTGCGGATTGCGAATCCGCAAATCCGCAAAATTCGCGAACGCGAGATCCGCAAAATTCGCTCATGCTTACTGTTGATGTGTGTGCACTTGAACCCTCGCCCTTCCAATGCAGGTGCTGTCACCTGAATAGATTCCAGAACTGTTCCTGGGAGCTATTGTTTGAAATATGCATAGTTGACTCGAGACTATGTTGAGATGTTTTAATCCAGGTGATGCTGAACCTATCCGTCTATGTTTAAGACAGCTTTGTTCTTACTAAGATCTCACACTGGCGACCATCAGAATTCTCATTCGAATCTCAACACCACGAGTGACTATGTTATTGTTTCTTCAGTTATGTGTGGAGCTCATTCAACAAAGTCTTCTGCACCTCAACAACTTCTGGGAGCATCAATGCATTGGGACAACCAATGACCTGTGCGCGTCGCAAGAAGGTCCCGTCTCTTTTTGCTTAAATCCCCCGATCAGAGTCACTATCAACCACTTGGAAGGTGGTTGTTTCAAACCGTTTCAACAGGTAACTTTGATTCCAATTTGCACCAATGCCTGACCTCTGACACTTTCCTCAGACAGACACCAAAACCAAGTGCCACCCCTGGTTAAGCCCCTTATTCATCCTGGATGGATTTGAGAACATTTATGGAGCTATTGTTTTAGATCTGGGCAGTTAAAGGAGAGTGTGACTGAAGTGGTTTGTAAAGGTGTTCTGATAGAGACATTTTAAGGAATGGGCGAATTGGGCAATTGCCCAGGGTCCCCACTTTCCAAGGGGTTCCTGGGGAAGTAAACATTGTCTCTCTCTCTAACTTACCCCTGTCACTGTCTACATCTGAACCTCTCATCTTCTGTCTGCCTACCTCTAGCTCTGTCTCTCTTTGCCTATTGTCATTTTAAGGATTTTTGAGGTCCTATGCAAGGCATATTTCAAGAGCTACTGGATGAAACCCATTTCCGAAAATGTGTTTAGCATCCTGCAGCCTACTAAAAGTACAGAAGTTGGGAATAAAATTCAAATTTGTTATGAACAGTGGCCTCAAAATATGTCTTGCCCGGGGGCCCAAAAATCCTTAAGACAGCACTGGACGTACCTGCCTAACCTTGAGATTTTCTTACTATAATTTCACACAGAAGGGCTCTGTTTTGAAATGGAGCTTTTAATAGCTGAATATGTACTTATGCTTATGCTATAAAGCTAATATTTTCAAATTAAATGATTGCATATGAGTGATGCATTGTATATGTCTGTGTATAGCACTAATACCCATAAAGCATCCAAGAGTGAGTCTGCTCCTATCAGTTGAATAAAAGTGGAAATATACAAGTTGCAGCTTCTTTTGTCCACAAAACACAAAATAAATATGGATAAATACAGATAAATCCGTATGAACAAATACAGCTTCACTTATAGCACTGAACACCAAACACTATTTGTTGGCGCTATTACAGGTTCTGCCTGGTAAATAAGACAGTGCTTAGTGCATATACAGCAGACAAAATTATGTGTCCATATTAAAATAGACAGATTTCATTTGAGGTACAGAAACACCACAACACTAAAATCCATTATTATAACAAAAAAAACAATACAATAACTACTACTCAATAATACACTACCACAAGACAATTATATACCAATAAGACAAAAATAAACAAATAACACAAACCAACACAACAATAACATAGAACTAAACATTAACATAATGAAAACACAAAAACACAACCCAACAACAACGCACCAATATGATGCAGCATACCAACATATCACACAAACACAAGAACATAACACAGCAACACCACAACACAAAACAACACTCTCACACCAATTCGTAAAAGTTATGCTTTTTCTGTTGTGTTTTTGTTTTCTATAGTTGTGGTGTAGTATTGTTGTTGTGTGTTATGGTTGCATTATCTTCTGTTCTGTTTTGTTGTGTTTCTTTGTAGCACACTGTTGGGCTTTGATAAATGTGTGCTATGGTCTTATTGTGGAGTAGATCATTTCTGTACTTGTGTTCGTTGTGTTATTACTCCGTTGTTTCTGTCATCATGTAATGTTTTGCTGTGCCAATGTGTTTTTGTGCTACGTTTTTGTGTTGTCTTAAGCTTCTATTTTGTCTTGCTATGTCGTTGGGGGTTCGCATTGTTTTTGATTATGGTTATGTTACTTTTGCTTGATCTGTTGTTGTGTTGTGCTTTTCCCTGGTATGTAGTTATTATGTTGTTTTTTTCCGCTGTGTCATGCTATAGTGTTGTGCTCAGTAGTTTATTTCGAGATGTCATAAAAATGATGCATTGTTTCCAGCCAAAAGCAGCACATGCCTTTAGAGTTCCTGTGCGGGCACTCGTTTACCATCTGAAGGAAGAGAAGGGCTGTTTGCTAAAGGAGTCCTACTAAAATAAGCATGAATATTATATATCAGTATTTGGTGATGCATCCAATTTAAGTACGAACCCTAGTTGGGCACAATATTTTTTGCATGGGTGGTGCATATGCCACAGGGAGATATTAATACATTGCATAATGCTGCCTCCATCTATACAGAAATCACTTTGGTGACAAGAACATATCTGCAAAATCAAAAAATGTGTGTCTATTTTTGATATATATCAAATATCTATTTCACATGTACAGGTTCCACTGGATAAACCAACACGTGTTTCGCCCTGTATGGGGGCTCACAGGCCTAAGGCTTTTTCAATGCTGTGATCATGTCAATTTGATATAAATTATAAGAGCAACCAATGACAAAAGATGTAGGCTTTGATTGGATCGTTGGGAAATGTTATGGCAGATACTATCAGGCTAACCTGTTTATTATGAAAAATTATGACAAAGGCAGTAGGGTTGACCTCCTCATTGTAAAATGCATTTACTGAAGCCCGTAGGTATTCAAGAGTGGATTGTTTTCATTCTGTGTTGGAGGCTATAACTGGTATTTTGTTACATGGAATCAGTGCTTAATTTGATCCGATGGTTGCCGATGGGGGCCACCGGCGCTCACTTTTGTGGACCAGCACTTATTTATCTGCATCATACATTTATTGAGGGCAAGGGAAGGAAAAAAAATGGAAGGATGGGAGAGGAAGACAGAAAAAACACCACAAAGGGAGAATTCAGGAACCTGCAAGAGTGAGATGGCGAGGTAGGGAGTGTCTGGTAGTCGATTAAGGAGGCATGAGGTGGATTCATGACTATGCAGCCTTGGTATTCGGCTCGCTGACATCTAATTGCACCAGTCGTAGGCTTCAGAGCAGAGCTTTGGGCACCAGAACTCATTCTTTTGCAAATTAGGCTGTGCATAGAATCCCATACATTAACTTAATTAGAAAGGGTTTTTAGTATTGATTACCAACTTGGATAAATTCCATGGTACGAGATTTGTACTGTGAAAATCTTTATTCACATTTTTTTTTCAGTCTTTGCAGTTTTGCTGACTTTTTACCTCTTAGATGGTTTGTCAGAAAGCTTATGATCAATATGGAAGTCGTGAATTAGTGATTACTACACCCCAACGGTAATAGTTATGGACTTGATTGGTTCATGCTGCCCGGCGTAAAGCGCTTCGGCGACTCTTCATTGGTAGTAAGTGCTCTATAAATGCAATTACAATTGCAATTTAAGAAAATGATGTCAGATGCCATAGAATAGATCTGTTTATTATGAACATTTATGAGAGAATCAGTAGGCCTGAATATTGATTGTGAAAATCATGTGTTAAAGCATAATAGGTCTTTCAGGGTGGTTTGTCATTGCACTGTATTCAAGCCTGTAGACAGACATTGTGTTACATTGATTCTCTTAGCTTACTATAATAAGAACAGGGTCTGGCGTTTGTAAAGTCTCTGACAAAACCCTTGGAGTAGAAGATTTGTACTTTGAGAATTTTTGGTAGGCTCTTTAGTTTGGGCTGTATATTGTTTTTTCAACTATAATTGGCAAGTTCGATAAAAAAACAAACCTGATAGGGTCTGGAAGTGTGCTGATGAGGCAGGAATTCAAGGGGGAAATTCAGACTATTAATCCTTCATGTATACCAGAATTACTGTTCATAGGAGGTGATGTATATGGGCAGCAGCAAGATGATAGTAGATTTATCTGAGAAGTGGGAAGAGATCAAGTTCAGGGTGACTTCTTTGATTCCAGACTCCTATAGTCTCAGTAGGAAAGTCTGGTGCTGGTGGACAGTGTCAAATGCAGGGGACAGGTTTGAAACTACAAGTGCTGCAACTCTTTTTCTGTTCACACACTCTCCATATTATCGCAGATGAAAATCACGCAATCAATTTTCAACCTCCCAAATGGGGTAGAACCTTGTCTGGATAATATGGTAATGTAGGTATCCGTTTCAGAAGGCGGCACTCAAAGTCGATGTGGATCCGTCAGTATATTTTCCTCGGTTGATAGCTGACAGGGTTGCTGAATCATGGTTCTTTGCCTTGATGAAAATGGTGGATGATCTTGAATTTAGTAACAGATCTTGAGGTTGCCAAGGGGGTTTACTGGGGTTGTGGTGGTTTTTGAGAGTAGAATGTTCTTGAGGCCTGAGAGGGTACAGGTATGATGGTAATCCTGCTGGTCCACTTGCTTTGACCCGACACACAAGTGGAAAAGGTGGAGGACGATGGGTGGTAGAAGGTTTGTGCATCTCTGCACATTCCTGTAGTTTACGTCACAGAAAAGCAAGGAAAATGATAGTTTGTATTCAATGTTTCACATTTGCAGGGTATTCTGGGTAAGAAAACATTAAGGGATCCACAAAAGCATCGGGGTTTGATGTTTCCCTACATGGTTGCCGACCCCAGGACTATTCAGTACACCAGGGGATCTTTGTCCCCAGAATACATGTTTGGCCCTTCGTTGTTGCAGGCACTTGACCCACCAACACACGTGATGTAGCATTTTTATTGGGAGACCTAGGGTAACGCTGGGTGGTAGGACATTTGTGCCAGCCTGGTGATCCCACAACATTCCCAAGCAGAGATATGAGGAAAATGTGACATTTTAGCAAAATTTGAGATTTACAGGTGATTCTGGATAGGAAAATGTTGGAGAATCCACACAAGCCACACCTCCCTAAACTCCCTCAGATGTCTAGTTTTCAGAAATGTCTGGGTTTGGTAGGTTTCCCTTGATGGCTGCCGAGCCCGGACCAAAAACACAGGTGCCCCACTTGCAAAACCAGGTTGTTTTGTGAGAGATTATTTTGATGTGTCTCCACAATACATTTTGGGCCCTTTCCGGTCGCGGACACTTGGCCCTCCCACACACACGAGGAAACATTTTTATTGGAAAACCTTGGGGAATGCTGTGTGGCAAGAAATGTGTGCCGGCCCAGTGATCCCACAACCTTACCACACAGAAATCTGAGGAAAATTTTACTTTTTAGCTTAATTTGAGGTTTGCTGGGGATTCTGGGTAAGAAAACATCATGGGATTGACACAAGCAACACCTCTATGGACTCCCCCATGTGTCTAGTTTTCAGAAATGTCAGGGTTTGGCAGGTTGCCCATGATGGCTGCCAAGTCTGGGACCAAAAACGCAGGTGCCACGGTGCACAACCAGGTCGTGTTGCGATAGCTCATTTTGATGTCTCCACAATACATTTTGGGCCATTCCCTCTCACGGGCAGTTGGCCCACCCACACAAGTGAGGTAACATTTTTATTGGGAGACCTGGGGGAATGCTGGGTGGTAGGAAATTTGTGCTGACTTGGTCATCCCACAAATGTCCCATACAGAAATGTCAGGAAAATGTGACTTTTAGCTAAATGTGAGGTTTGTAAGGGAATCTGGGTAAGAAAGCGTTGGGGGATCCACACAGGTCACATCTTCCTAGACTCCCCAGAGTGTCTAGTTTTCTAACATGTGCTGGTCTGGGAGGGGGGTACCCTGATGCTCAAAAAAGGGCTGAGTCTGTGAAACACAAAGAAAAACAATTCCCTTTTCAAAGAGATCAAATATAAACAAAATGGATATGCAAGTAGATGTTAAAACCGACCCACGGTTTGGATCATGTGGTATAAGTACTTGTGGTATCACAGGCCAAAAACTACTAATAGTGTCACTAAAAAGAGAAATGGCAAAACCTTTTAGATGAAATTACAAGTTGCTGCGTTGTGTAACAATAATTACTCAATGATCAATAACGTACTCAAGTTTCAATTATTTATTCAAAACCCTTATAAAAACACAAACAAAAACCAGATTGTCTCGAAATCCTACAAGTGCAGTTTTATAAAGTGCAAATTCGTATAGTCACCAGTATATTTCAAAACAGTGATTTTCTTAACAAATTGATATAATTTTTATATTTACTTCATTATTTTGAACAACAAATAGAACATATGGATTTTAAAAATGTCATGAGCTTGTTCTGAAACTCTGCCGTCGGTACGAGGCACCATCATCATCATGCAATGATTCAGTCTCTTCTTGGAATGCATTCCGTAGGGCCCCCTTTAAAGAGCTCCTACGCCCATGTCGCCTGATGCCGCCAACTAGAAAGTAGATGATGGGGTTGAGACTGCTGGTAATGCAGAAGCTGTGGAAGAAAATGGCAGCATGGGAGACTTGTACACTGAGATTGATAAAGAGAGAAAGAAAATCAAACACAGCATACGGTGAAGAGAGGACAAGGAATGCAAGAACTGTTGAGAGGATGAGTACGAGTCTTGGTGGGTGACACTTTTGTGGATTCTTCCAGATAGTGATGAGCAGCAACACGTTTTGACAGAAGCATCAAGGGTAGAAAGATGCAAAAATGAAATACAGCCACAATTATGTCAAGTTCTGTCCAATCCTCGCAATTCGCGTCAACCAAAAGACTTTGGTGCCATACCCGAAATAACCTATTTGTAAAACACCCATATAGGAAATGTCACCAACAATCATTCCGTGCTAAAGTTCTTCGATGCCCCCACTCGGCAACTCATGATCCAAGCTACCGTCATCTCCAGGCTGGATTATGCGAGTTCCCTGCTGGCCGGGCTGAACGTAGCTGAGATCGGGCGCCTGCAAAGGATCCAGAACGCCGCAGCGAGAGCGGTGGTAGGCCTCCCAAGATTCTGTCCTACCTCCAGCACCATACGAGCGCTGCACTGGCTTCCGGTGGCGCAGCGGATTCAGTTTAAGGTCCTCTGCGTCGCCTATAAGATCTTGAAGGGGTCCCCGGCAACGATCCTTACGACCCTCATGGCCAATTACATCCCAGCACGACCCTTGAGATCGGCAGACCTCGAATTGGCCGTGGTGCCGCGCTTTAAGCGAAGCAGGGCCGGTGGACGCTCATTCCGAGTGCGGGCCGCTGCTTTGTGGAACTCCTTACCCCCGGCAATTCGCGCTATGAGCGATTTGCTTTCTTTTCGTCGCGCTTTGAAAACGTTTTTATTCCCTTAGTTATTTGCTTGTGTTGTTTTATCTAGTTGTGTTGTGTAGCTGCCTTGTCGGGCGCCAGGACGCTCCTTAGCTGGAGCATCTGTGCGCCAAATAAAAACCACATAACATAACATAACATAACATAACATAACATTCATTTGCATCAAGAAAAATATGAAAAAAATTACAGGAAGACAAGAACTATGCAATCTGCGATGGCCAGGTTCAAGATGTATATGGTGAAGGAGTTCCGAGAATTTCGAGACCTCAAAATCCAGAGGACCAATCCATTCCCAGCCAGGCCAAAGACAGAAATGACCACGGGTATAGACAGGAGCGCCATCAAATATAAATATAGATAATTAAAGTCACTTTCCATGTCATTATCATAGTAAATGTCTGTATCTGGAGTCATCATGAAGACAGTAGGATAATCTTCCAAGTTGGAACCTCCATGGATTGCAGTCATCTTCATTGACCTGGAAAAATATGAAGAGAGATAACACCAGAGATCAGCAAACACCATGCATGAATCTGGTTGGTGCTCTAGGAGCATTGCTAGTAAATATTATCCCCCTTTTAACCTACAATGTACTTCCTGTTTGTGTTGCACTTAGTACCGAATTAATAAATCTGTTTTATGATTCTGAACTAAATTCAATTTTTTAGGTCAGAAATCTGGTCACTGGATCATACGTACATGGCTATCTAATGAAGAACGTAAAGATGATCTCTGTTAGTGCTTTACCTGTAACCACTGTGTGAATTCTGGGGGTTGGCCCTTACCTACAACCACCTTGGGCCTTAGACAATTGTAAACACAAAACAACATCAGGTGGTTGTTAGATTTATACACATCTTTACTTATGCATGAGGTACATTTTACCCAATAATCATGACCTCAAATTTGTTTTAGTAATGATTGAACACAAAAGTTTTTCAAACGTTCACATTTGGTGCGATAAAAGAAAGGACAATCCACATTCAACTCGATGGATATACAGTGAAAAATATTTGAAAAACGTGTGAAATATGGAAAGATAAATCAAATTTACATTGTGATAACGCAAAATTTATACATGAACTAGGCTAAAATTGCATCTTCACCAATCCAAGATTTTCCAAGACCAGAGTATTACATTCACAGAAAGTGCTCTTAGTACTGGAATGTATAACGGGTCCAGAGGTATCTAATATGGGCTTCCAATAGTTTCTTTAGACAAAGAATTGATACGTCCATATTGATACTGATTGAACTAGGATCCCCTATTGATCCCGGGGTACTGAGGTCATGATTATTGAGTAAAATAAACCTCATGCATAAGTAAAGATGTGTTTGAATCAAACAACCACCTGATGTGGTTTTGTGCTAGCACGTTTTTGTTATCTTCATAATCTCCGTATGCTGAGCTTTCAGTGGCAATGTTAATGGAAGTTTGAGTGACCACTCCCATTATTTATGGAATCTAGGTTAAAAGCAGTCACATTCGCATCTGCTGTATGAAGCTTGGAAAGTGCACAGTGGCAACTGACTTACTCCAATATGCTGATCTCATATTCGCAAGCATGCCATGCATTGTGCAGCCTGCCAGACCAGCGGCCCAAGTGCAGCTTGAACTGTGACTGCATTCATAGCAACATTTCCTCAGCACCAACTTGTTCTTGCACATTGACTCATTAACCACAACGGTGGAGACGCAGAAGTCCCCTTGCCCTCCACCCTCTTACATGATGTAAGCACATGTTGAGGACGGAAGGGTCCGTCCTCCGAAAGGGCAATTTTTAGGTTGAGCCTAGAGCAGCGCGCATGCGCTGCTTGCTCCACTTTTAGTAAGGGGCTTCAGAAAGCTCCCCAGCTCACCACACGCTAGTATGTGTGTTTTTTTGCTTCCTCACAGGCTAATGGACTTTGCGTGCGTCTTTCAAATAAAGACAGCACGCAATTGGGCAAAGGCGGGTGCATGTCCCACCTTTGCTCCGCCCTCGGCCTATTGCTTGAAATTACCCGCACAACCCACATCTGTTTTCAATTATCGTGACCAGACACAGGTGCAATAATTGAAAACAGATCGCTCGCTGTGGAGTGCGTGCACGCACCGCTCGCGTGCTTGTTGCCTTGAGTGCCCTCGGACTGCGTCTATGCTGTGCGAACATCTATTCACAATGCATCACCCAAAACTTTAACTTTTACTTCAGCTGAAAACATTTTTCACAACGTTTTCCTATTATACCCGCGGTAAAAATTCATCTTTCTGCGCAGTTTCCCGGGTTCCGATCCTATAGGTGTAAGTTCAAACCAGAATTACACGTGGAAAAGACACTGCAGGAGTTTTAGAATGTGCACAAAATTAGCACTCTGCGAATGTACTCTTTGAATGCTGTGGCACCCTCCCCAAGGTATGCCTATCTTGGGTGTGACTTATATATCAGTGAAAAACATGCGCATTTTACAGAACACCCGCTGTTGTAAGTACATTACTTACATTCAGCGTGTTCTTTTTATTTACGCCGCTCCCACTTGTCTTGCAAAGTGCGTAATGATTAAATATTGTCAAAAAAGTTAAAAATAAAATTCGATTTCACCCCAAAACTTGAGCTTTCTTTGCTTTGAGCAATTGTAAGTGGCTAAAGAAAAATTTATCTTCCCCCATGTTAGACAAGATTCCCAAACAGAGAGTGGAATATGTTGTAGTCAGTCGGATGCGCGTGGGAAACAGACCTGCATGCGCAGATGCACCCGAGGTATGTTTCTTATTCGATTATTGATAGAAACAAGTGTCCCAAAGGACAGCGGTGCTGTGGATTTGAAAATGGTGAAACACTGTATTTTCGTAAATTGTCATCAGAAGTTATGTAAAGAAATTGGCAGACGCAAAGTGTTAGAAGGAAATTGTACACTTCCGCATCTTTATTAACATTGATGATATTGAAAATATTTCAAAATATTAAGAACCACACAAGGAGTGGCACTAGCAGCGTCCAGAAGACCAACCATTGACAGATGGTTGTTATATAATATAGCTTTGGAAACTCATAAAGTTTGTTTTTATGTCACTTCCCCAGTTGCCATTGCCAGGGGCTCAAATGTCTGTCTTGCTCACCCTTGCAATGGAATTGTAGCGTTGTCGTAGCATTAGTGTATTTGCCTGTATTGGTGGTGTTCTCTTCCTCAGCACTAGTCTCCGACTCCATGTATTTACTGTCCCGGTGTAAATGTTCCTACAGGAGTGTCTCCTGACCCTTGCTAAGTGTATTTTCTGACTTGATCTGAACGTGTTTGGCATCTTGCTGAGTTTTTCTGTACCAGTTTTGGGTTTATGGGAATAGTGGTGTTTCTGTGTGCATGGGTGTCATTCCCATGGTCAGTGTGTTGCCTGTCTCGGTGTAGCTTTATTCCAAGCCCCGTTGTAGTTGTTTTTCTTTCCATTGTGCCAGTAAAATAGCAGTCACGATTTTTGTATTTATCTACTGAAGACTCTCAAAAGAATCACTTTGCTGTTCAAATTTAAGGTATCACTACATACAACATATACCGTAGAATACGTACTCCGATATTACACTGCTAACAATTTTTTTTTTAATTAATGAAAAAGGAATAGACTTGCCTTTATTGGCCAAGAAATTGTAATTTTATCAAGATTAATAATGAATCTTTGTAGTTTATCGACTTTTACAATTTAGAGTTGGAAATCGAGGACTATTAAGCTGCGAGCTCTGATGAACACTTATAGGGACCCAAAGGCGAGACCTATTGGCTATGCCAGTGCTTGTTTAATTTGGACTCTCAGGCGTGAAACAAATTTTGTACACAGAGCGTTGGGTTAAGGAACATAGGGCCAGATGTAGGTCGGCCAATACCGGTCGGTAACGGGCCAAAATCGGTAAAATCGGCCGTTACCGAGCGGTATTGCGAGAATGAGATGTAGGTGCCCCAAAAAAAACGAATCGGTAAATTTGAAGCGGTAAAATGCCGACTCGGAAATAACCGATTCGATATTTAACGAGTCGGAATTCACCGATCGGATGAATACCGACTCGGTATACACCGAATCGGAAACTAAGGAATCGGAAAACATGGCCATCGAGATGTAGGAAAGGGAAAAAATACCGAATTCATCCAAATTCGGTATTTCTGAGTCGGATTTTACCATGGACTGAAAGGTGGTGGTAACCATGTGGATGCTATAAAAAGGCTACCAAAATGCAACCCTCCTGTCAAGATGGCTGCACTCTATGTGATAGCGAGGAGGCGAAGGCTACAGGCTGCAGGACTGAGGGTATGGCAAAGGGAGGAGCAGGTGTACAGGCAAAGGATCACTCTGTTCCAATTGACTGAGCCTGAGATACTCCAGAGGTATAGGCTGCACCCCAATACCATCATGGACTTAATAAGGGACCTCCACCCATACCTGGATCATCCAACACCCAGGGCCCACGCCATACCTCCCCATGTCCAGGTGCTGTGCAGCATACACCTGCTTGCCTCTGGGAGCTACCAGAGTGTGATAGCTGCAGTAGGAGGAGTATTCCAGAGCTGTCTGTCCCGATTCTTCCGGAAGTTCCTGGATGTCATGACTCAGAGAATGGGAGACTACATACAGTTCCCTGACACACCTGCGGAACTTGCCAATACTAAAACAGACTTCTATGGACTGGCTCACTTCCCACATGTGATAGGCTGCATCGATGGCACCCACATTCCCCTATGCCCATCTGCAGCCACGGAACACATATACAGAAACCGTAAGTCTACGCACTCCATCAACGTGCAGGTGATATGCAATGCAGGGAACATCATCACCGACATAGTAGCTAAATTTCCTGGGAGCACGCACGACTCCTACATATTCCAGAACAGTGGAATATATAGACGGCTTCAGAATGGTGATTTTGGAGATGGTTATCTGCTAGGTAAATATGTAGCACACACCCTGAAATGTATTTCTGCTCCATGTGAAATGTGTATGAAACCCATGTACCTCTAGTTCTCTCCCAGGTGATAGTGCATATGCACTGCGTTCCTTTGTGCTGACACCGTACCTGAACCCAACCAACAGAGCAGAAAGGCGATACAATGTTGCTCACAGGTCCACCCGCAATGTTGTGGAGAGAACCTTTGGACTCCTGAAGAGCAGGTTCCGTTGCCTCCACAAAAGTGGAGGTGCGCGACAGTACACCCCCCTCCTGTGTTGCAAAATAATAGTGACCTGTGCCATATTGCACAATCTTGCTACCAAAAAAGGCACAGAGGTGGAGTTGACACATCGTGAGAACATAGATGAGGACCAAGAACATGCTGATCCCCAGGCTACAGGGCCAGCCGCAGTAGATGGCAGATTGAGACGGAGTGAAATTACACAACGCTATTTCTAGGTAAGGTATGACATACACACAGGTATACTTCCAGACATGAGTAGTTTATTCCTCACTACTCCTTGATGGTCACAAGACAGTACGTGAATGTCACTGGCTGCACATACTCAGTTGCTCTCACTGTGTGCATCAGAGTCAGTCCCCTGCATAGTTCAGTGCTTGCGTCCTCGCACCACATTGCGGGACATAGGTGCCTGTCCTTCAGGTTCCCTGATGGTGCCTGACTCACCATGGCTGTGCCTGCCACTCCTGCGCACCTCCTGGACAGGTGTACTGGAGCCACTCCTGCTGGTTGACCCCTCAGTCTCCTCCACACCCGTGTCACCAGCATGACCTACGTTTGAGGTCAACATCTGCTCCATTGCAGAGGTAACTCTGCCCATGCCCCGGGTTAAGTTAGTGCAGCAGTGCTCTATAGCCTTCTGCATAGCAATGGAGCGTCTACAGAGGAGAGCTGTGTTGGCAGCAAACCTGTTCATGGCCTTGGTCTGGTCGCGCATGTACTGCCGTTCCCTTGCACGCTGGAGATGTTCCCTATCAAGCTTGTCCGAGAGGACCCCCATGTAGGTTGAAATGTCTGAGATCCCCTGTGCAATCAGGTCCATGCTACTAGCCATTTAGGTAATGCCCTTGTCCATGTTGGACATTGTTGCGCTCAAACCGCGCACCTGGCGCTGCATGGCTTGCAGCGATTTGGCGTGCTGCCGTTGGACCTTCACCATCGTGCCCTCCAGCCCACAAAACACGCTCTCACCATCCTGGCCCTCCCCACCATCACGTGCCCTCCTGCCAAGGACAGTAGTGCGCGCAGAGCCAGCAGACATAGTTGTTCTTGGCCTGTCAGGCACTGGTGCTCTCTTCTGGGGAACATCTTCCTCATCCTCTGACTCAGAGGTCTGCAGGATCCTCTGCGGGGGCTCCGCCTGGCTACTTCCCCCTACCGGCATGGGCGTATTTGTGAGGTTTGGAGACCCAAACAACAGAGGGGACATTGGGATTGGTGTAGTGGGTGGGTCTGGTGTTGAGGGGTCCTGGGTAGTGTCGTCTCCACCTTCTCCTGCGCTGTGACGATGTTTCCTTTTTTCTTTTTCCCTTTTTTTAGATGGTGGTGCCCTCTCCTCCCTCGGCGGTGCAGAACTGCGTGACGACTCTCCTGTGGAATGAAATTGACATAGTGTCAATGTTGTAGTTTGTCTGTGTGTTTTTCTTAATTAAATGTAATGCACACCTTTGCACAGTCCACATTGCTTGTATGGGGGTGTGTGTGGCATGCCTTGCTGAGTCATGTGTGCTGTACTTTGCTTCTGTGTGTACATGACTACGTCTACCAGGATGCATTGCTGCAAGTATTTCTGGCCTCTCCTGCTGTGTCATGTGTGTACACAGTGGTGTGCAGGGTTGGGATGGGTGGGGGTGCATGTGGGTACATGCCTCTTACCTTGTTTTTTGGCTGATTTAGCGGTGCTATCCAGGTCTCCAATCCCGTGGATGCATTCAGACTCCATGGTGGATGCAACTTGCTCCTCTATTGGTGTGAGTTTTGGGGCTTTGGCCCTGCCACCTCCTGTCAGACCGGCATCCTTCTTCTGTCCTGCTATCTTTTTCTTGGTGACTATACGCAGGTCATACCACCGTTTCTTGATGTCCTCAATGTCCCGGTGGGTGTCTCCTATGGCATTCACTTTGCCCTGGATAGCTAGCCATATGTTGCGCTTCACAGTCTCTGCAACATGCAGAGACTGCCTCCCAAATATTTGGCTGTAGTGGGTGACAATCTCATCCACAGTCACCTGTAGTTCCTCTTGGCTGAACTTCTCCTTCCTTTTCCTCTCAACAGCATCCTTCTGACCTTCCTGTGCCTCCATTCTCTCAGTCTGCTGGCCTGTGAATGCTGTGCTCCTCTCTCCTCTGCAGATTTGTTTGTACAGTTGGTTTCCACCTGCATGGGTGTGGCCACTCCCAGGTACTGGGGTGTGGTGCCTCTCTCTCATTGGTTGGATTCACAGGGCCTTGGCTGGGGTGGGTGTGGGCTCTCCCTGATTGGTTGACAGGCTCACATGGCAGATTTCAAACTCCCAAATCGGTATTTACCGAATCGGTAAAATCCGAGTCGGTGTAATCCGAGTCGGATTTTTCCGATTCGGTGATTCCCGTTGATTCCTATGGGCAATGTGGGCCATGGGTTAGCTTGGGTTTCACCGAATCGGATTTTACCGAATCGGACATTTCCGATTCGGTAAATTACGATTTGGCTTACCGGGTCATACCGAGTCGGTAACTTTTAACGATTTTTTACCTACATACCATTTTCCGACTGGGGAATACCGATTCGGTGTGAGTCGGTATTTTCCATTCGGTAAATGGAAATTACCTACATCTGGCCCATAGTTAGTGCATATATGGGAGATTGTTTTTCACTGAGGGGACTGCGTCTTCCCATTTTTACGTTTCCAGACATAGTGACGGTACACGGACGGCTGATAGTGCGGCGCTGTTAAGCTTTCCATTCATTGAGGAAATACGTCCGGGCTGTTTATCCACCATTATTTTTCGGATTTACACAGAGTGAGCTATTTTGAAACTCTTGTTCACACGCAATGACAGGTGGAACTACCTAGAAGGCTGCACCATACTGACATTCACTGGCTTCTACATCCCGCAGAGCTTGGCGGACGAGTTTGAGCGAGAGCACCAGAAGGGCGTCACACCGCCGCACCGCTACTCTCTACTCTCTGCTCCACTCAGCTTGCCCAGCAAACAGTAAAGAACAAAGTGCTGCCGGGGGCCGCTCTAACTTGAGGGTCTCGCTATTTTGCTTTTACCGCTGACGGTGTGGAGCACAGCAGAGCAAGTGAGGCAAGCGTAGCGGCTGTGTGAGCCGGCAAACAGGCTGAACTGAGCAGCCGCGGCGTGAGGGAGCGAGCAGAGGACAGGACAGGTGAGATCAGCAACGGACACCGGGGGCTGGAGCTGCAGGGGCCGGGTCAGCATCCACTGCAGCAGTGGATTGAGTTGGGTTGGACCAGCAGCTGGCAGTTGGCAGCCAAGCTAATTCTTCCCTCTGCTTCTCAGCACCCGCTCCCTGCCTCAAAGCAACAAGGGATATTGCCTGCGGGACCCCTAGGACACTGTGGCTACTGTGATCTTTGAGAGCAGCAGCGGTAGCAGAAGCAAACGGTAAGCGCAAAGAGGCATAACCGCCACTGGCAGAGGTTTTGCCAGGTCTAACATAGAGGCCTCTAGTGTGTCAAGCACCTTGTCTTCCGTTGTGGCCCTAGTGGTCGGTGAACTGCGAAGTGCGGACTGCTTGGGGAGGGCCACGTTGAAGTGGGCACATCGACGTAGGGCTGTGACCGTCAAAGGGCTAAGAGAGTCACCCAGGGACCATGGGGTTTTGGTTCTGGGGTTGTGAACCTCTGCCCAGCTGTGAGAGCTCAGCTCAGTCGAGACCAGCCACGAGGATCTTTCGTGTTGGCTAAACCACCGCTGGCACTTGCACGTTTCAAGGGTTCTTTTCCCTTCTAAAGTAACTGCCACTGATAACTAGGCCTGCCTAGTGCAGCATGAGGTCAGGACGCGTACGAGGAGGTCCGACGAGTAAAGGAGGCATAAAAAAATGCAAACGAACCTCCAACACACTTGATGGGTCCAGGGACGAACCACCATCTAGAACCAGGCCAGCAACACAGAGCGACTGCTCCTTAATTGACATAACAACAGATAAATCAGAGATAAACAGCTCAAGAAGCGAGCAAATATTACAAACAGAAAAGAACAACAAAACAAAAAACTGCCAAACCTTGTTCCAGCCAAAAATTTACACAAAGTTCAGCTTCTTGAAAACGCGGGGGACACTTTACTTTCAAATACCAATGAAATGCCGGGCCTTCAGCCACCTCTCGAACCATTTCAGCCGTTACAGTTTATTGGCGTACAGAGTAACAGCAACATCAAGGAAAGTCCTAGCCCGACAGCTAGAAGCTCACAGCAAAAATATATCAACCCCTCAGCATAACAAAAGTTGGACGGCCCAGGATACTAGAACCACTAGTACCATTGCAAAAAAAGTTGGGAAAAAGTTGTAATAGAAACCAACCTAATTCAAGTACACAGGCCCAACGATGCAAAAGAGATGTCTGAAGACAAATTAGAAGAGAGTCAAACAGACATCTGTGTTACTGCTGGGATCAGCAGACCACTTTGTGAGGAAAACACAATCAGCACGTGCATCGCAACCGATACACTAATGATCTGTGAATAAAGAAGTCAAGAGGCAATAAAGCACTCCTGTGATACCAAAAATAAGGATGTGAGCACAAAGGAGCACCAGAAAGGAAAAGAACTCTCTTCGGCAGCTCTAGTCACACCACCTTACGCACCAGGGACCGACTACAACACAATGCCGAGGTCAGAAAGAAAGACAGACAAAGCAGACAGGCCACCAACTCCTTCTTCAGAGGTGATAGAAATATCCTCATACCTGGGAAAGGAAGAGTGGGAAGATCTCATAGCTGCATACTCCCAAGACAAGAGCAGAAGCGGGCTGACTGCAAATACACTGATCAAGTCAACTGAAGGCATCCGGGAACAACAGGTGGAGGGGGTGGGTGTGACTAAGAGAGATCAAAACGTTACAACAACTCCAGGAAGCCAGGAGGAAATACCAAAATATACAAAGCACGAAAGTGCCTGGCCTAGTCTGTTAAAAACAATGCAACTCCTGGTAGAGGCCCTACATTACCAATCGGACAAGATGGACACTCAATTAACGCTATTAGACACATTGGCTGTCTTTGTGGTTGCCATCGATGGGAAGCTAGGCACATTAAATACACTTCTTCAAAACAAGCTTGATATCGCATGACGTAAATAGGAGTGACAGAGGTGGATGTGGATGCGGCCCAATTATTGATAAATTGTCTTCACTTACAGCCATACTGAGAGATCTGTGCATACAACTCAAAAGGCCTCCACAGTGCCTACAAATCCAACCTTCTGATTAACTTTTGGGAAAATAAACAAAAGTCTCAGGAATACAGAAATACTGGACACTAACAAACAAGGAAAAGAAACAAAAGTCTCAAGGAACACAGAAATACTGGAAATTAACAAACAAGGACACTCCAAAACTAAAGACAGCCTATCCCACACAACTAAAAGAACAGAGGCCAGGGAAACTGGAACGTTAGGTGCTCTACTCCCCGAAGCCTTGGTAGAAGTCAACACAGACAAAAAAATGAACGCTAAACAAAGACGAGCAAAAAAACGTAAAGGCAGAAAACAAAAAACAAATTTTAACCGTGAAGGATTTATGTATCTCTTTCGGAGGACCCCTGTTGTAGAACAATGCACACTCCAACCCGAGGGAGGCACTAGCACAGCAGGGACTACTGCAGAGGTAATATCATTAAACCAAACCACACTCCAACCCGAGGGAGGAACTAGCATAGCTGGGATTCCTGCAGAGGTAATAGCATTAAACCAAACCACCAACAGGAAAGGGCAAACAATCGAGAAAACGAATATATTTGGAAATACCATGCGCGAAGAACTAGAAGCCCCACCCCGAGATAGGCCAATTATATGCCTCCAACCCCCCGCGCATCTCCTGAACCCGATCAGAATCGACTCCCAAAGAGTAACACGATGACTTGTTCTCATTCTACTCAAACAATAAAACAAGAACACAAAAAAGGTCTGGGAATAACCTGGAGTCTAAAATGTTAGGAATGTGCAAAGTGATAACGGACAGTAAACTGGCCACCACTACTCAAGTGACCCCATCCGTACACACACTGGCTAAACAGAGAGAAGAAACACTAGCACCCGCAAAAAACGCGTAATACACGTACTACCTCCCTTGGCTCGGAGAAAACCACCAAATTGCTAAACTGTCTGTTCCAAATCAATATATACCGGGTCAAATAACAAGTGATGTGGAAGAATCTGACACTAATCAGGCAAAAACATCAGTAACACGAGGAATTGAGTCTATATCATTAAGCCAAATTAACAAAGGGACAAGGAGCACAGACGAACAGACGAACAAACGAACGCGACAAGCGCCACATGGTTCAATCCGAATTACATCTCGAAAGGAAGACACAACACACATAATAGAGGTAACTGTTGGGAATTAGCCGGGTTTTCCTACCTCCTTTTGTCCTCCTGTCCCCTCTCTGTGAACATGCATCATCCTACATGCATCATCCTACACTGTGTCAGCTGGTATTGCTCCTCCCTACCAGAGTGATTTATAATGGAGCATGTACTGGGATTCCCTGCTTGGTTTCTTTTCCGGTCATATTATCGGCAAGTGTGGGTTCCTTTCCTTATCCATGAGTGATTTCTGGATCTTACCTTCACCTTCCTGTTCGAGGCATCGAGCGTCTGCGGGACCGCAGGCCTTGCGATGCCGTGTTCGGGCTGATTCTTGTGGCCTGGTTATTCTTCTTTGAAGAACTGTTCTTTTTCCCTTGTGCTCACGAAGTGGGAAGACGCCCGTCAACGGCTCCAGTAGCCTTCTGTGCGCGGCCGTGTGCAGAAGCAGTGGGGGATTCCTGTCGCTGTATTTCCTGGATTTGAGTATCCTATTCCTCTCATTATGTGTAGTTTGGACGCTTTCACGGAGCTAGCGTTCTACTAGCGGTTTTTAGGAATTTTGTTTTCAGTGGCCACAGTTTATCGGGTTTTTCAAGTCAGAGGATATTTGGCTGGACATTAGTTACTTTCAAGGTTTTTTTTATGTCGTCTGACTTTTTCCCCTTTTTGTTCTACGGTGGGAGTCCTTGTTATTTTTATATTGGCACATGTTATCTGTTTGCTTGCATATCACAAGACTGAGAAAAAGACGGATACCAGAAAAGTACCGGTAAGCTGGATACGGTGTTGGTTTGTAATGTTCACTGTTGATGCATGTTCTAGGGGAGACTGACCAATTCGGGATTTATGTTGTTTTGCTTTTGTCTTTTTTCACCCTGTGCAGATCACAGAAGTCAGTCAATATTCAATTGTGAGACTGATCAGCCAGATACCGGACAAGGCCCATTGTGTCTTCCATCCCTTTTGTTTTTCCCACTCTCTCCCTGTGCTCAGATAGCAGGTTCGCTGTTACAGGCTTAGCGAAACGCGGTCAGAGTGAGGGCAGGGGACTGGGCTTATCCTCGCTTCCGCAGTGTCGGGCAGGTTGGGTGATAATCTGACAGGAACATCCTACGGCTGTTATCTCATATCCCCTCTCTGGAAGAAGTGAGAACTTCTGATCTGGTCTCAATCAAATTTATAGATGATGACGGAATGGGCAGAGAAAAAACAAAAGCAACTTGCACAACTACAGCAATCTCACAGAAAATACAAGCTGAGGCCGAAATATTTAAAAATTGGGGGATAACAATAATCCCATACACAAAGCCAAGATACCTGGAAATATTAATTCCGTGGTAACGGTGGAGGATCAGGATACTGCTAAAAGTCCCAGAATTTCGGTTCTCAGAGGACCGGTGAGGATATGCGGAACAAGTAGTGATCAACATTCAGGCATTACTCCACGGATTGGAGATGATAAGTCATCATCAACTGGATTAGCAGATCTAAGATGGTTTGCTAGAACAATAAACAACAACAATTGACAAACCGGCCCAAACTTAAGAGAGAGCAAGCATAATCTACTACGCATATGTTCGTGGAATATTAACGTTCTAGCCACTAAAATATCTGACTCAGATGTTGTAGACTATATAAGATCCTTTGATATTGTGGCACTACAAGAGACATGGGTAGCAGACCCCCCACACCTTCAGGGATACTTGCGTTTCTTCACAAATGCAAAACGGACAGACAAATATGGGTACCTCCAAGGCGGCCTAGTAACCTACGTTTTAGCTACAAGTGCCCTCACAGTCAAAGAAATTGGACCATCTTCTTTAGCGTCATTGGCAGTAAACTTTCTTTTGTCGCAATTAAAACCAGGAAATGTTGAAACTGACTTTACTTTTATCAACGCCTATGTCCATCCAAAAAAGAAAACAAAGGCAGCCAAAGAATTATGTAACTTCCTGGAAGAGTGCATAAGGGAAAGACCAACAATAAACCTCGTGCTCACCGGGGACTTTAACCTCAACCTCATCGGAATCTCGTCAGATGATTAGATGCTAACTCAAAATTCAACTTGGGATATTCCATTACAAGGGAAGTCGCAAGCATCCAAACATACCAAATTAGGAAAACAGATATTAGAAGATCTGGAACATTTCAATGTCAGAGCACTAAATGGAAGGTTTGCTGGTGACAGCCCTCCAGCCACAACATTTCACTCGACAATAATCAGTACTATACTGGATTATACTTTTATTTCATTACCTTTTTTTTCAATATACAACCTCATTTCAGATAGGTGAAAAAGCAGACAGTGATCACTGTCCCCAAGAAATTGCCCTGAAAATTGCGAAGCCTAAATTTGAGTTACCCGCAGCACCAAAAGAATTGGTCTATACTAAGCATGGGCGGAAAATCCGTTCCGCTCGTGGATTTTGCGGATTTGCGGTAAATTCACAATCCGCGAGATTCACGAATTTCCTGCAAAATCCGCGAGCGGAACGGATTGGGTCAAAGGTTCAAGCTGACTTTTGTAACTCTTTTAGAATGGCACACGCAAGCTGCCAGAGCCATTTTAAAATAGTTACAAAAGTCAGCTTCAACAGGAAGCTCTAATAGATAAAGTAAAGCAGGTGCTCGAGTTGAAGCTCAAATTCAGTTAAATAATTAATAATCACTCCAAACTTGGGGTGATTAATGATTGTGTAACTTAATTTGACCTTCAACTCGAGCATCTGCTTTACTTTATCTATTAGTGCTTCCTGTTGAAGCTCTTTGTAGCTATTTTAGAATGGCGCTGGCAGCTTGCCGGCGCCATTCTAAGTGGGGCTGAGGGCAGAAGGGCACAAAAGTGGGACAGAGGGCAGAAGGGGACAAAAAATGAGTGGGGCAGAGGGCAGAAGGGCACAGAAACGAGTGGTACAGAGGGCAGAAGGGCATAAAAAACGAGAGGGTGGCAGTGATTAACCAGGCAAAAAAAAAACCTGCGAACACGCAAAGCGCCCCGCGAACACCCGCGAACACACAAAGCGCCCCGCGAACACACAAAAATATAAAAATCCGCAAATTCGCACAAATTCGCGAATTTTGCGGATTGCGAATTCGCAAATCCACAAATTCGCGGATCGCAAATTCGCAAAATTCGCCCATGCTTAGTCTATACCATTAACCATACAAAAATCAAATACTCAGCAGCAACTGATGAAACCATAATAGAAAGGGCAAAACAGCACTTCTGGGCTCGTACTGGATCCAGCGAAATTGCGAAATGGGAACAATTCACGAAAACTATGTCCATCCACGCTACAAGACCTAAGACATATGTCAAACTGGACCGCAGCAGCATGGAACAGTTTACGCAAGAGTATATAGAGGAAATTAGGGACACAAAAAAATCAATTTATCATATGATGAGAGAACTTCGGCAGAACCCTATGGATCTAGGGAAGCACGATCAACTACGGAAACTAAAAGCAACGCTGAAAAAACTAAAATAGGAAGCCAATAGATCTGTGGAGGATAACATGTGGGCAAGACTACACTCTGACACCAAACGGAGCGATGGGGCAAAATTTTGGAAAACCATAAACTCCTTCATAAGACCGATGCATGACGGAGTCTCTTCCAACATCACAGAAAAAGCATGGGCAAGCTATCTTGGGAATCATTTTAATCTGGTTATGGATAACAACCTGGGGTTAAAACCCGATAGTGTGATGGATAATCTCATCGAATACAAAGCACAGCCACCCCAAAAGTGTACTAGCATTCCAGATGGTCAGAATCCAATTTTAAATGACGAACTGACAAGTTTACAAAGCATCATCAAGTGCCAAATCAAGAAAGGAAGAAGAGAGGGAGCCCCAGAACCAAATGGAATTCCGCCCATTCTTTAGAAACAAGGTGTGAACGGTTCGTCAACAGCACTCGGACCCCTTTTTTTGGAAATCAGATATTTTAACAGCCTGCCAGGATCTTGGAAGGGTTCTATAATTTCTCCAATTTTTAAGGCAGGGGACAAGTCTCTCCCCCAAAATTACCGATTAGTGGCCCTAATTCACAACGAGGCAAAATATTTTGCAGATATACTCTTGGAGGAATTGCAGGCATGGGCCACAGAGAAATCCTTAATTCCGGTCAACCAGACAGGCTTCGTCAAATCAGTTGGGACAATGACCAATATTCTAACTATGGGTATGTTATAGACAAGGCTGAATCAAACAAAATGCCCATCCACTTCTGTTTTATAGACTACAAGGCTCCCTTTGACCATATAAATCGGAAAATTTTATGGTCCAAACTGAATGGTTGGGGTATACCGAGGCCTCTGCTAGACTTGCTGATTAACCCTCATACAGAGACCTGGATTCAGATAAAGGTGGGTGACGGATCACTCCTGTCAAGGTGCATACCAACCAACAAAGGGTTGCGTCTTGGCTCCCACACTATTTAATCTGTTTTTAGGAGATCTTATACCAATCCTAAACAGCTGCAACTCTCATGCTCCAAGCTGGGAGGGCTCCAATTACTGTGTCTTCTCTACGCAGACGATATAGTCTTAATAAGCCACACAAAGGTAGGGCTACAACACCTTGTGAATACAACACATGGCTATTCTGAAAGCAAACGAACTGACTATAAACTTGGAGAAAACACAGACAATGACTATTAGTAAGAACATGAAAAAATCGATGTCCTGGTACAGGAACAATGCACGAATAGATGACAAATCAGTGTACAAATACCTAGGAGTAAAGATTGGCAACAGCGGACAGTTTACTGTACAGAAAACGAGCATCAGAGGTAAAGGTCTTGCTCTGTCAATCTCTTTAAAAACACTAAACAGCAAACTTTCTGGGCCCTCCCTTCTACCTCTGGTACAAGTAATTCGTACTAAACTCCTGCCAACAATCACCTATGGGAGTGAAGTACAGAGAGGCAGAGACGCAAAGACCCTTAACAACACTATTATAGCTGCATACAGAATTATTTTTAGCCTGCCCAAACGAACCTCCCCAGCGCAAATCAGGCTAGAGTTCGGTGTCCAACAACAGCTCCTGGCAAGACACGGGGCCTGCATAACTATCTGGGACAAAGTAAGGAAATTCAAACAAGGAACTCTAAATGAGTATCTATGGACGGAGCTAGAGCAACACCCTTCCTCACCAGCAGCCAAGTATCTTAAAAGTAGCCTGGCAAATACGGGCTTAAAGCATCTTTGGGATACCCCAACAAACCATACAACGCTCAAAAACCTGGTCAAGAAAACAATCAAACATCTTTCATGGGTTGAAGATAAGGCAGCCCTCTCAAAAAGATCACATGGCTGGATGACCCTGAACTCTTACTCAACACAAGCAGCACAGAGTTACTTTGGTTTGGGTTACGTTAAAACAGCTAAAATTAGGTTTTTAAGGTATACATTGGGCCTGCTACCCTGCAACCGACACTTCTCACACTGGCTAAATGACAAAGCAGGCTCCCTTTGCCGGTTATGTGGCTTAGTGCCAGAGGATATGCTGCACTTGTTATGCTCCTGTGACAAATTGTTGGATGAACGAAAACATCTGCTGAAAGATCACTTTAATCAACGAGGGATACGCTCACGAAAGAAAGCAGTTCTTGCCTGCTTTGCATCTCAGGACCCCCAGTTGAATTGCAGTTTTGTGAAATTCATGAAGGCAGTGGAAAAGAAAATGCCAAAACTTGAACCCTAAATGTTTCTAGACAACACTATAAAACAAAACTGCATCTATCTCCAAGGCCAATTTAACAGGATGCATGAAGGCAGTGGAAAAGAAAATGCCATAACTTGAATCCTAAATGTTTTTAGACAATATTTTAAACAAAACTGTATTTATTTCAAAAGCCAATTTAATAGGATGCATCTTTGCGATTTTAAAACGAATTGAGAAATTGTGATCATGATACGCTGGTTTTATCAAGTATGCAGATTTATTTTTATTTTTTGATTTTGTACTGCAATGGTTTTAATTAACTATGCCAATAAAATATATTCATTCATTCATTTTCAGGTGTGACCTTTCATACCGGGAGGCAGGGACAGGCAAAGAACACATTGAGGCACAAACCATTGTGAATCAAAGGTGTGCCTCAAAATAAATACCCCTCACACACCAACAGGCCCCTTGGTGTCATGCTTCATCATCGGGGTCTTCGCACCCCTCTACGGGATGCGCCGTAGAGGGGTGCGAAGACCCCGATGATGAAGCATGACACCAAGGGGCCTGTTGGTGTGTGAGGGGTATTTATACAACACTGTGTGCGCCCCACCATTGTAGGGACCACTACCACTGTAAGAGTGGATTACTTTTTGTTTAATAAGATTACTAGGGGAGACAGAATCCACTTCCTCCTCTCCCTCCCTCTTCTTGTTATTTTCTCGTGCCTCAAAAAAAGACTGCAAAAAAATGGCCATGTCCAAAGAAATGATTTCCCAAACTCCTTTCCAACACCAGCAGACAGACAGACAGACAGACACACACACAGTGCAATTTTCAAAGCTTCTTTCTGAATTCCAAATTGTACCAATGTCGCCTTTTTTTAACCTCACTGGCCATATGCAGTGCTGTGCTTTCATTGATAATTATTTGTGTCTAAATTGTAAAACATTAAACCCTTACATCTATTGGGGAAAAAATATATATATCCATATATATTCATATGTATGCGCTACATCGATATCATACTTAGATATAGCTCTCACCCGAACTATCTCACTTCTCATTGTAACAAGATGCCCGGAGCTACAGATGTTTCCAATTTGACCTTACCTGGACAAGCTTCAACAGCTGTTCAGATCTTAGAGCAGCATCTAGCTTTTCCTGACTTCCTTGTTAGTTTGATCATCAAGTTGTTAATTTTTGGCTTATGTTGTATGTCTGCATTATATTTAGCACAGTACATATGCATTTCTCTGTTGGCCATGATTGGCTTTGCGTCTTTTTCCAGTTTTTCTAGGATTGTATTACAAACACATATATGACCCAAAGACCAGTCACTCGGGGAAGAAGCAGACTGAGAGCACCATTGTGTGCACCGGCCTCCTTACTGGCCAGTAGGCATTTGTACCTACAAATACATTTCATTTTGTTTCTGACTAACTGCTGTGTCTGGTGTGTTTCCTTCATTGCTCCTGGGAGCTTGTAAAAGTATTCACCTAACAAATGGTGCTGTGAAGCTCCAGACTTTAGTTGTGGATATTCACAATTTAAAAATGCACATCTCAATCTATTGTGAAAGTAAGGAGTCAATCATGGTGACTTAGACAGAATCATAAAAGGCAATGCATGACCATGGTAGGAGACTGGATCTAAACCAATTGCCTCAAGCTCAATTCAGGCAAGACGAAAGTACAGGTCTTCAGCAACAAGTCCTCATTGGCCTAGAGGTCGTCAAAGCCAGGACCAACACCTACAACCACAGATCATGCAAGAAATATCGGGATCATTCTCGACGACAGCACAAGTCAATGCACTGTGCACCTCTTGCTTCCACATCCTATGCATGCTGCTATATATATATATCTTCAAATGGTTGCCTCAGAATACCAGACAGGCTGTCACACATGCACTCATCACCTGCAGGCTGGACTACGGTAACACTCTTTACATTGGAATCTCCAAACAACTCCTACACAAACTCCAGACCATGCAGAGTACAGCCGCAAGAGTCATATGCCCCAGACAGAAAAGGTGATTTCCAAAAGTCAGTCAGCTGACTCCCTGTTCCAGCACCCGGGTGATAAGAGCTGTAGTAGCCCGTTCTGGCCAGCTGTTGTGTAGTCAAGATGGCCACTCCATAATGCTCAGAAGTTGAATCCAAGTCAGCCAGATCCATGAGAGTCACCAAAGAGCACATTGGCCACCAAAGATGGACTCTAGACCTCACAAAAGGAATCAGCTGGACTAGCTGTGGCCCAAGACAAGTAGCCCAGTTGTAACTGGACTTCTGCTGGACCAAAGAGGACTTTGTGGGACATCAACCTCTGAGGCTAAAGTTGCCCCACCACACCACTTTACACGTGAACCGAGAAATAATCCCCTTGCAAAACCAGTTCGTTTTGTGAAAGATTATTTTGATGTCTCCACAATCTGTTTCTGGGCTTTCCTTGTTGTGGGCACTTGGCCCACCCTCACAAGTGAGCTATCATTTTTATTGGGAGACCTGGGGGAATGCTGGATGGTGGGAAATTTGTGCTGGCCCAGTGATCCCACAACTTTCCTGTGCAGACATCTGAGGAAAATGTGACTTTTTAGCTAAATTTGAGGTTTGCAGGGGGTACTGGGTAAGAAACCATTATGAGATCCACCCAGGCCACACCTCCTCGGACTCCCCTGGTTGTCTAGTTTTCCAACATGTGCTGGTTTGGTAGTTTTACCTAGGTGCCAGCTGAGCTGGGGTCCAAAATCCACAGCTACCCACACTGCCCTGAATGAGAGGATGCTCAGAGTTGTTGCCGCTACTCGAACCCGGTTCTCCAGATTTGAGATCGATTACCCTAGCAGTTAGGCCACATCCTCTCCTCGCTCATTGTTATTCAGTGGAAAAATGTAATGTGTCTATGTTGCGTTTGCCACCCTTTCAAGCTGCAGGCACTTGACCTATCCAAGGAAGAGAGGCACTGTTTTTCTTGAGAGACTTGGGGGAACGCTTGGTGGTAGAAAGTTTGTGGCTGCCTGCAGATTACAGGACTTTTCAATCACAAAAATGCAAGGAAAAGTTGTTTTTTAGCCAAAGTTAGAGCTTTGCACAGAATCCTGAGTAACAAAACCTGATGAGAGCCATGCAAGTCACCCCACCCTGGACTTCCCTGGGTGTCTAGTTTTCAAAGATATGCTGGTTTGGTAGGCTTCCCTAGGTGCCTGCTGAGCTGGAGCTCACAATTCAGAGCTACCCACCTTGTAAAAAACACATGCATTCTGCAGGGTGAAAGATGATGTCTCCTAGGTCATGTTTTGCTGTGTTTTGTGCGGCAGGCACAAGGCCCAACAACACAAGTGGGGTCCATCTTTTATTGGGCGACATGTGTGAATACATAATAAAAGAACATTTGTTATTACCAATTGAATAGCCCTATGTTTGTGCCTATCAAATGAAAGAAGGTGTGTAACACTGAAGACATTTTACAAAATGTCCTCTGAAACATATGGAAGTACGGGTACCCATAAAACCAGAGATACACAAACAAACACTGCTCCTACAATTCAGAAATACAAAGTTTTCCTTCATGCCTTTTTTCATTCTTTATATTTTACCATATAATTGCTTTATAATTGGTGCACATGAAAAACTATTGAAAAGGTGTAGCTTGGTTGTTGGCTCTGGGTACCTCTTGTTCTTGGAGAATTTACAGGCCCTATACATCCCCACAACCAGAGGGGTCCAGCAGTTATAACGGTATATTGCTTTAGAAAATCTGCTATATTTTTTTCAGAACAAATGTATTATGTTGTTGATGATTTACAAAGAGGACACTGCTCCCCATGAACCGGGGGGCCAGTGAGCAGATAAATACCTCAGACAAGCAATTCCACACACCAGTCCAGAACCTCGTCAGTTTCTCGCACGCCCACACCGTATGTATGAAGGTGCCCACCACACGCCCACACCGCAGACACTCAGGGGAGGCAATCAGACCAGCTCTCCACAATCGATCCCTAGTATAGTAGGCTCTGTGCAGATACTTAAATTGAATAAAACGCAGGCACACTGCAATTGCCGCCCATCTTGGAGCCTCCAGGGCCTCCCTCCAGTCCTCCTCCTCCAAGGCACCTATGTCTCCCTCCCACGCCGATCGCAGCTTGTCTAGTGGAGAAGAACAATGTGTAATTAGTGTCTGATATATATTAGATATTTTCTTATTTTCCAATTCCCCCATAAACACCTTAGCCTCAAGGGGACTAAATTCGGGCAATGAGTCTAAACCAACCAAAGAGGGGGATAAGGCGTGCCAGAGTTGCAGGTATTTAAAAAATTGGGTTCGAGGCATATTGTATTCTTCTCTCAATGCTTGGAAGATTTGAGGGTCGTGCCTTTCATGACGTGGCCAACGCCGATATACCGATTGCATCCCAGCCGCGGAATCCCTGTAAGGACGCCAGTGCCGGTAGCCGCCCATTTTGCCACAGTGGGGTTTCTCTTGTTAATTTATTCCACCACCCCATACTGCGTAGAGCTCCACGCCACACCTGGAAAATCACCTGGGTAACCACTGGGAGCCTCTTCCTTGCAACCGCTGAATATAAGATGGTGTGCAGCGTGTCCGGGTCCATCATGTATCTCTCAAGGGCATAGGCCGGGTCGCCCCGGTCCCCGTACCACCATTCGTTCAGTACCAGTAGGTGAGACGCTTGATAATAGGATAAGATGTCTGATGTTGCCAGGCCCCCACAATACGTGTAGAGGAAACAGGTGCGGAGTGCCACTCTCGCCACCCCTCCGGCCCAGAGAAACTGCTTCAACGGCGAATTCACCTGTCTGAACCACTGTGGCGCAATGGGATACGGATAATTTTGCAGCTGATAAAGGAGACGCGGGAGAGCCATCATCTTAAATATGGCTGCCCGGCCATAGATATTCAAGGGCATTCTGGACCATGTTTTCATATCAGACCGTACGCGGTCCCAAACCGGCATTACATTGCGCGCCCAAGCGACCCCAGGCACATCCGTCAGGAATACGCCCAGATTCTTAATGCCGCCCGCCGCCTCTTGCAGCGCTGACGCCCAGGAACCCAGCCCCCGTGCTCTCCCAGCACCCACAGAGTGGATTTCCGTACGTTCAAGTGAAGGCCGGAAACCTCCCGAATATCCGCATTATCTCAAGGACTCTGGGCCCGGACCTATTCATATCCGTAAGGAAGAAAAGGACGACGTCAGCGTAGAGTGCAATCCGATCGGACGGTCCCGACTCCCACTCAACTCCTCTCATCTGCGCGTCTACTCGCACCCATGCCGCCAGCGGCTCCATGGCCAGGGCGAATAAATAAGGTGAGCGAGGGCAGCCCTGTCGGTTGCCTTGGCCGATAGGGAAGGGGCTGGACACCGCCCCCGCCACCCTCACTGACGCCGTCAGATCCGTGTATAGCAACTGTAGGTACGAAAGGAAATGGGGTCCAAGGTTCAGACGAGACAAGAGCGCACGAAGATAGACCCAACTTAACAAATCGAAGGCTCTATCAATGTCAGCCAGGAGGAACGCCGCCGGGATCCTGGCACCTCGGGCCGCCTCCATCACCACCTGCGCTTGACGGATATTGTGCCTTGTCACCCTATGGGGCATAAACCCAGCCTGGTCTGGGTGTACCAGATCTGTAATGTATGGCAGGAGGCGATTGGCCAGGGCTTTCGCCAGTATTTTCGCTTCAACATTTAGGAGCGATATTGGCCTATATGAGGCATGGTGTTCAGGAGGCCTCCCAGGCTTACAGAAGACCACAATTTCAGCGTGTCGCCAGTCCGCCGGAAGGCGACCGCACTCCCTGGCCGCCTCCAGTACCCTTCTGTAGCGCATCCCCAGCTGGAGATGAAATGTCTTCATGAATTCACATGGGAATCCGTTAGGCCCGGGGGCCTTACCCGTGTTCAGTTCCCCGCGAGTGCCGCGTCCAGCTCCTCCATCGATAGCGGGAGCTCCAGCCGATCACGCCCCTCATCTGAAAGCGCCCGCGGCGGGAGGTCCGCCAGGAATTTGTCTACATCCTCCGCTGGGAGAAACTCCCTAGGGGCATATTGGGCTGCATAGTTTTGTGCAAAGCTGGCAGCCAAGTCCGCCGGGGCCGTCACAGGATCCCCCACCTCGTCACGAAGTCCCGGATTTATCTCCCCACTGATATATTCTACTTTGTGTAGCCAACCACAGCTGGCGAGCCTCGTCCGTTAGCAGAGAAGTATATGACTGCTGCATCAGTAGCAGCTGCCCAACGGCATCTACATTCCCCCCTGTATTGCATTCCTCCTGCAGATCCCGGACCCGCTTCACCGTCTTCTCTATCTCTTCCCTACGAGTCCTGCGGGCTGCCGCACACCAGAGCACGAGTTTCAAAGCTTCCCAAAGGGTCAAGTCATCCGTTTCAGGCCTGTCATTGCTGTCCCAATACTGAGATATGGCCTCCCGCATATGCGACTGATAGCCGTCTTGTTGCAGATGCCATGTGGACAAGCGCCACCTAAAGGGCTGCCGCCTCCTATCTAGATGTAGGTCCATCGCTATTGGGGAATGTTCCGACAGGCCTCGCGGGCGAATGGACGTGGAGGCCACCCTCCCTATCCAGGTATGAGGGATAAACAGATAATCGATCTGGAAAAGGACTTATGTACCGCAGAGACATATGTACATTCGCGGCTGTGAGTATGTTGGTACCGCCATGCATCTATCCAGCCCATCCCCTGCACCATGCTACTCAATTTATTGGGGGCATCCACCATAAGACCCCCTCCGGGCCTATAACGGTCCATACGTCCATTCATCACATCATTCCAGTCACCGCCCACTATTGCCATCACATTCGGGATTTCTGCCCACACGTCAAACAGTTTTTCAATGAGGGCCTCTTGCAGTGGGGGCGGGGCATACACACTACCAAAGACCATTGGCTCATCACCCACCATTCCTTTGAGGAAAACAAATCTGCCATGGGTATCAACCCATTGTGTCTCATGTACATAGGTCAGCCTGCGATGTATTAGAACTGCGACACCTCATGACCCTCTCACAAAGCCTGCGTGGAACACCTGCCGATAGCCATATTGTTGTAAGCTAAGGGTTTTGGTGCCTAGGAGGTGAGTCTCTTGTAAGAGCGATTTAGAAAAGGGGGTGGTGATGAACAGAGTGTCTGAGTTAAACAGACCACTCTTACCCAGTCCAAAGATCAGGGCTTGATCCATCACCGTTATTTATCTCACTGCCCCATCCCAGCTCAGAACCTGGCTATATGCAAATCAGTCTGTCCCTGGCCCAGTGCATCATGGGAACAGGGCAGACTAAACTACCAAGCCAATTCTTCACCAGAAAGGAGACAAGATACCGGGGACCGGTTTCTGGCATTTCAGCCTTCTTCGTCCCGGCTTGCTTGAATCCTGATGGAGCAGTGAGAAAGGGACTCATGTCTGAGTATACCTTGCCACACCTATAGTGGCCAAAAACGATTTAGAAAAGGGGGTGGTGATGAACAGAGTGTCTGAGTTAAACAGACCACTCTTACCCAGTCCAAAGATCAGGGCTTGATCCATCACCGTTATTTATCTCACTGCCCCATCCCAGCTCAGAACCTGGCTATATGCAAATCAGTCTGTCCCTGGCCCAGTGCATCATGGGAACAGGGCAGACTAAACTACCAAGCCAATTCTTCACCAGAAAGGAGACAAGCTACCGGGGACCGGTTTCTGGCATTTCAGCCTTCTTCGGCCCGGCTTGCTTAAATCCTGATGGAGCAGTGAGAAAGGGACTCATGTCTGAGTATACCCTGCCACACCTATAGTGGCCAAAAACGATTTAGAAAAGGGGGTGGTGATGAACAGAGTGTCTGAGTTAAACAGACCACTCTTACCCAGTCCAAAGATCAGGGCTTGATCCATCACCGTTATTTATCTCACTGCCCCATCCCAGCTCAGAACCTGGCTATATGCAAATCAGTCTGTCCCTGGCCCAGTGCATCATGGGAACAGGGCAGACTAAACTACCAAGCCAATTCTTCACCAGAAAGGAGACAAGCTACCGGGGACCGGTTTCTGGCATTTCAGCCTTCTTCGGCCCGGCTTGCTTGAATCCTGATGGAGCAGTGAGAAAGGGACTCATGTCTGAGTATACCCTGCCACACCTATAGTGGCCAAAAACGATTTAGAAAAGGGGGTGGTGATGAACAGAGTGTCTGAGTTAAACAGACCACTCTTACCCAGTCCAAAGATCAGGGCTTGATCCATCACCTTTATTTATCTCACTGCCCCATCCCAGCTCAGAACCTGGCTATATGCAAATCAGTCTGTCCCTGCCCCAGTGCATCATGGGAACAGGGCAGACTAAACTACCAAGCCAATTCTTCACCAGAAAGGAGACAAGCTACCGGGGACCGGTTTCTGGCATTTCAGCCTTCTTCGGCCCGGCTTGCTTGAATCCTGATGGAGCAGTGAGAAAGGGACTCATGTCTGAGTATACCCTGCCACACCTATAGTGGCCAAAAACGATTTAGAAAAGGGGGTGGTGATGAACAGAGGGTCTGAGTTAAACAGACCACTCTTACCCAGTCCAAAGATCAGGGCTTGATCCATCACCGTTATTTATCTCACTGCCCCATCCCAGCTCAGAACCTGGCTATATGCAAATCAGTCTGTCCCTGGCCCAGTGCATCATGGGAACAGGGCAGACTAAACTACCAAGCCAATTCTTCACCAGAAAGGAGACAAGCTACAGGGGACCGGTTTCTGGCATTTCAGCCTTCTTCGGCCCGGCTTGCTTGAATCCTGATGGAGCAGTGAGAAAGGGACTCATGTCTGAGTATACCCTGCCACACCTATAGTGGCCAAAAACGATTTAGAAAAGGGGGTGGTGATGAACAGAGTGTCTGAGTTAAACAGACCACTCTTACCCAGTCCAAAGATCAGGGCTTGATCCATCACCGTTATTTATCTCACTGCCCCATCCCAGCTCAGAACGTGGCTATATGCAAATCAGTCTGTCCCTGGCTCAGTGCATCATGGGAACAGGGCAGACTAAACTACCAAGCCAATTCTTCACCAGAAAGGAGACAAGCTACCGGGGACCGGTTTCTGGCATTTCAGCCTTCTTCGGCCCGGCTTGCTTGAATCCTGATGGAGCAGTGAGAAAGGGACTCATGTCTGAGTATACCCTGCCACACCTATAGTGGCCAAAAACGATTTAGAAAAGGGGGTGGTGATGAACAGAGTGTCTGAGTTAAACAGACCACTCTTACCCAGTCCAAAGATCAGGGCTTGATCCATCACCGTTATTTATCTCACTGCCCCATCCCAGCTCAGAACCTGGCTATATGCAAATCAGTCTGTCCCTGGCCCAGTGCATCATGGGAACAGGGCAGACTAAACTACCAAGCCAATTCTTCACCAGAAAGGAGACAAGCTACCGGGGACCGGTTTCTGGCATTTCAGCCTTCTTCGGCCCGGCTTGCTTGAATCCTGATGGAGCAGTGAGAAAGGGACTCATGTCTGAGTATACCCTGCCACACCTATAGTGGCCAAAAACGATTTAGAAAAGGGGGTGGTGATGAACAGAGTGTCTGAGTTAAACAGACCACTCTTACCCAGTCCAAAGATCAGGGCTTGATCCATCACCGTTTTTTAGCTCAATGCACCATCCCAGCTCAGAACCTGGCTACATGCAAATTAGTCTGTTCCTGTCCCAGTGCATAATGGGAACAGGGCAAACCAAACTACCAAGCCAATTCTTATACTGGGAAGGAAACAAGGTTCTGAAACTGGGATGGTGCAGTGAGCTAAAAAACGGTGTTGGATCTAGCCCTGATCTCTTGACTGGGTGAGAGCTTTCTGCTTAATTCAGAGACTCTGTCCCTCACCACCCCTTGTTGTAAATATTTTTCCACCCTAAGGGTGGAAGGGTATTCTCAGATGTGAGACCCTTGCTCATTGCACCATCAGGATTCAAGCAAACCGGGCCGAAGACGGCTGTAATGCCAGAAACCGGTCCCCGGGAGCTTGTTTCCTTCCCAGTGTAAGAATTGGCTTTTGTAGTTTGGTTTGCCCTGTTCCCATCATGCACTGGGACAGGAACAGACTAATTTGCATACAGCCAGGTTCTGAAACTGGGATGGTGCAGTGAGCTAAAAAACGGTGTTGGATCTAGCCCTGATCTCTTGACTGGGTGAGAGCTTTCTGCTTAATTCAGAGACTCTGTCCCTCACCACCCCTTGTTGTAAATATCTCTTGTAAGAGCAGCACATCCGCTTTCTCTCTCTTACCCAGTTGCAATACTGCACCTCTCTTTATTTTGTCGAGCATTCCCCGTACATCCCAACTCACTACACGCAGTGACGCCCGTAGAAGGCCTGCCCCATGGGTGTCAACCGCCATCGATGGGCAGATAAAAGAAAATCTGCTATATTAAGAAGAATTTACAGATGAAAACGTAGACACAAATGGGTGTTTTTTGATACTAAGTTTCAATATGTTTTGTATTTCAACTGTTACGTTTTATAGGACATCCTTGAAGGATGTACACAAATGACCCCTTGGTGAATTCACATTTCTGTATAGTGTTCAGAAATGTATAGCTTTTCAGGATCCACCATGGGTTTCACACTGGTTTCCACCACAAACTGGAAGGGGTTGAAAGCACAAAAAATAAGTTAAATGTTTTCTCTCCCATTAAAATGCCAAAACTGTGCTAAAACAATTAGTTTTCTGATTCAAGTCTGCCCGTTTCAAAAGGTGAGAAGATGATGATCTTAGCACTACAAACCCTTTGTTGATGACATTTGCAGGAAAAAAACAGACACTTTCTTCTACAGAACTTTTTTCCAATTTTTCCCCCAAAACCCAAACTCTAACTATATTTTGGCTAATTTTTTAGTTCCCTCCAGGGAAACGTACAATCCCTGGGTACCTTTAGACTCCCCAGGATATTGGACAGAAAAGGATGCAAATTTGGCATGGATACTTTATGTGGAAAAAATTTATGGAGCACTAAGCGCAAACTACCCCAAATGGTCCAAAAAGAGCTCAGCAGATATGGGGTTTATATTAATAATAACAACAATAATAATAAAAATAATAATATTATTATTAATAATAATAATAATAATAATGATAATAATAATATCAGCAATAATAATAACAATAACAATAATACAGTATAAGAAAATGGGTTATTAGTTTGGGATAGTGTGAGTCCTAGTGTGAGTCCTACTTAAGCCATAAATCACTAAATAATAAAGGGGACTAACTTTAAAAATTCAGATCTTAGGTTAATTGATTTTTCTCATATTGGTGTCATTTTTCCTACTGTATTTTTCTTAATATTTTGCTTTTGGCTGTGGAATTTGTATTATGTTTAGCTATGACTGTTTCTGTGTTGGAAAATACTGCCATATTTAATTTATTGGTTTATTACTTAGGTAGGACTCAATTTGCCCCAAACTATCCTTTTACTTTATTATTAGTCTTATCATTATGGTTGGTAGTATTATTATAATTGTTTGTATTACTTTTATTGTTTTTCAAATGTTGAACAGCCAGGCACCAACATCCATCATTATACCTTCCTACCACTTCCCCAGTAGAAAACTGAAAATTCAAAATGTTATATCAAACTTCAATTCCTTTTGCTGTGCATCAAATGAAGACCACGATTTGCAAATGTATTTTGTTTATTGAAGAACCTCTACAAACAAATGTGTTGAACATAACAAACATACTGGTACTTAAGATGCATCATCAGGAGGTTGTTGATTAAGATAAGGGGTGATGGTTGCCGATGAGTAGAGGGAGAGAGTAAGAGACCGGACAAGCTATACAGTGCTATGGATATAATGCGCCTATTTCTATTATCATTAACACTTCCAGGTGGTTGTGTGGAATGCCCAGCTATAGGAGTTTGGTTGTCTGAATAAGCAAAGTTGTAGTACCTGGATGTGCATAAGAAGGGACAATGTAACTCAGAGTTGACTGGAGAGGGCAACTACTTTAGGAGCTGGCTCCAGATGCTCTCAGGGTGGGTTGTCTGATCTCATTATAATAAACATGGGTCCAGGATGAGTTTGGTCTGTAGATGTAAATCTGCAAGGTTAGAGAGATGGGAAGAAGAGCTGAGTTCAGCAGTGTGCAACAAGGGGAGGAGTGGTGTGGGAGACTAAAGAAGGTGATGTGCGTAGAGGGCTAGGAGTGTTTCTGAATTTGATGATTTAGGTTCTGATAATTTGGTAAATCGTTTATATAACCTTGAGCAAACATTTGATTCTTCCCTTCATGGAAAAAATGTTCTTCTTTGTAGTGGAACACTTCAAACTGTAGACTCACTGTCCACATATCAGAATATAGTTTCATGAATAAAGATAATTCTTCAAACCCACAAGTTCTTAAAGGTATCCTAAGTGTGGGAAAATAAGTTGTTGTCTTGTATTAGTCCTGTGATCTTTAACACTCACCAACAACAGGGGTTCCAGAATGTTTTCTGGTTTGATGAAGTTTGTTTGGGTTCAGAGATGTATGTGACATCCTTTCCCAAATGTCTCCTTTAAAGCACAGTCTAAATTGCTATCCTATGATCACAGTAGCCCATGATTGCTTATAATTAGATATTAATACCCCAGAGGACAGTTTGGCTGCCTAACCATTAACAGTTGTAACTGTTTGAGACATTCCTTATGTGGCATTCCTTGGACTAAGATTCCAAAATAATCTGGATTAAAGTGACAAGCTTGTTCTGAAACTCTGCCGTAGGGACGAGGCACCATCATCATCCTGCACGGATTCAGTCTCTTCTTGGAATGCATTCCGTAGGGCCCCCCTTAAAGAGCTCCTACGCCCATGTCGCCTGATGCCGCCAACTACAAAGTAGATGATGGGGTTGAGGCTGCTGTTAATGCAGAAGCTGTAGAAGAAAATGACAGCATGGGAGTCCTGTACATCGAAGTTGATAAAGAGAAAAAGAAAATCATACACAGCAAACGGTGAAGAGAGGACAAGGAATGCAAGAACTGTTGAGAGGATGAGTATGTAGGGTCTCGGTGGGTGACGCTTTTGTGATTTCTTCCAGATAGCGATGAGCAGCAACACGTTTGACAGAAGCATCACAGGGAAAAAGATGCAAAAATGTAAAACAGTCTTAAATATGTCAAGTTTTGTGCAACCCTTACATTTCCAGTCAATCAAAATATCTGCTCCCAACATCGAGCATGAAAAAATCCATACAATGATGCAGACAATGGTGGACTGGCGCTTGGGACGGCGGCATCGGTACCAGATGGGGTAAAGGACAGACAGAGCCCTTTCCACACTGATGGCGGTAAGAAAGCCCTGGCTGGTGCCATACCCAAAAGAAACTATTTGTAAAACACTGCCAATAAGGACATCACCAACAATCAATCCATTCAATTCCATCATGAAAAGTATTCACAAAAGTGACAGGACGACAAGAACTATGCAATCTGCGATGGCCAGGTTCAAGATGTATATGGTGAAGGAGTTCTGAGAATTTCTAAACCTCAAAAACCAGAGGACCAATCCATTCCCAGCCAGACCAAAGACAGAAATGACCATGGGTATGGACAAGAGTGCCATAATAGGGAAATATAGATAATTATAGTCAATATCAGAGTAATCTTCTGTATATGGAGTCATCATGAAAACGGTAGGATAATCATCCATGTTGGAACTTCCATGCATTGCAGTCATCTCCATTGACCTGGAAAAATATGAAGAGAGATGACACCAGAGATCAGTAAGCACCATGCATGAATCTGGTTGGTGCACTAGAAGAATTGCTAGCAAATATGATCCCCTTTTGACCTACAATGCACTTCCTCCAAATTGTGATGTGCTGAGAACCAAATTCATAAATCTGTTTCATGATTCTGCATTTAATTCAATTTTTTAAGTCAGAAATCTGGTCACTGGATTCCGCTTAGAAAAAATATACAGACATGGCTATCTAATGAAGAACGCAAAGATGATCTCTGTTGGTGCTTTACCTGTAACCACTGCAAAAACAACAATTGATGGACAGAATGGAGAATAATGTCACACATTCACCCCAGTACAGAGATCTGGGTCTAAATCCATCTTTTTTTTTGCTCACCATGCCATTTCAGTTTGAACCCAGCCATATACAAATCAGTGTTGACCCTGTGCCCAAAGGGAACAGTCCAGCCCGAACTGCCAGGCTAGGTTCTCCCTGGACTTGAAACAGGCATCCTAGGACTGTTTTTGGGGCTTTACCCCTCTTCAGTCAGGATAGCTTGACTCTAGTGGCATGGCGAGCACGGCACAGGGCAGGCCAGGCCCATGATGCCATCATAGCTTCGCTGGGAGTGAGACGGGCAGGACGAGCAGACAGACAGTACTTCTGCAGGCGCGAAGTTGTTGAAATTGCACAACACTCTCCATGTCCAGTAGTGAGGTAAATAACTAAAATAAAAAATAGAAATCAATAATGTGCAGCAATGCTTGTAGACCCGGCCCTGGAAATTAAGCGCGGGTGCTGAGCACTGGAAAGCCCCGGCACAAATTAAGCACTGATGACAACTGCTCTTGAGCAACTAGCCCCCTTAAAACTGAAAAGGATCAGAGACACCCCCTCTAGATCCTGGTCCAACAAAGACCTCAACTCCGAAAGAAGAAAGGTTAGAGCCGCTGAGAGACTTTGGAGAGGAGACCCATCCACAACCAACCTCTCCCAGCTCAGAAAAGAACGCAGCAATTACAAAAAACACATAATCAAGGAAAAGGCCTCCTTCTACCGAAGTGCACTAGACAAAGCCAAGAACCGCCCCAAAGAACTTTTCAACATCATCCAGAAACAGACCTCCAAGCCCACCAAAGCAATCCCCCCTGCCTCCAAACCTCAGTGCAACAACCTGGCCAGATTCTTTGATGAGAAAATCACCAATATCGAGTTCTCCCTTGTCCGGCGCTCTCAACCCCAACCCACCAATTCCTCACCCACTAACAAACCCACCTCTACCCCAGTTTATGACATTCTCACAGAAGCAACTGACTTACTTCAATATGCTGATCTCATATTCGCAAGCATGCCAGGCATTGTGCAGCCTGCCAGACCGGCGGCCCAAGTGCAGCTTGAACTGTGACTGCATTCAGAGCAACATTTCCTCAGCTCCAACTTGTACTTGAGCATTGACTCATTAACCACAAAGGTGGAGACGCAGAAGACCCCTTGCTCTCCACCGTCTTGCATGATGTAGGACAGAGGGGCTTCATCCTCTGAAGAGCCAAGTTTTTAATTTAACCCCTGATGGGTGAAAGCCAATTTTGTACACAGAGCTTACACTGATACTTGTGATATGCATGAGCATTGGGTTAAGGAACATAGTCAGTGCATAAATGGGAGATATTTATCCACTGAGGGCATTGCGTCTCCCCTTTTTTAGTTGTGACCTTTCATACAGGAAAGCCGGGACAGGCAAAGAACACACTGAGACACAAAGCATTGGAAATCAGGGGTGTGCGTTTAAAAAGAGACTGCAACAAACATGGTCCTGTTCAAAGAAAAAATGTTCTATACTCCTTTCCAAAACCAGCAGACACACACACACACTTTGCTGATTTTAAAGCCTCTATTTGAAAACCAAAATGTAAAATGTTGCCTTATTTGAACCTCAATCACCATATCAAGAATTATGCTTGCATTGATAAGTACTTGTGGGTAAATTGTGAAACATTAAACCCTGACATCTATTTGGGGAAAAATATATATATTCAGATATATTCATATGTATGCACTACATAGATATCATACTTAGATATAGTTCTCCCCAGCAATAGCTCACTCCTCACTGTAACAAGCGGCCCGGAGCTGCAGAGGCTTCTAATCTGACCTTACCTGGACAAGCTTCAACAGCTGCTCAGAGTCCACTCAGAGCAGCACTTTGCTTTTCCTGACTTCCACGTGAGTTTGCTCATCAACTTGTTAATTTTTTGCTTACACTGGTGGTCTGCATTATATTTGGCACAGTGCCTGTGCATTTCCCTATTGGCCATGTTTTGCACGGTGTCTTTTTCCGGCTCTGCTAGGATTTTATTATAAATACAGATATATAGCCCAAAAACCATGCATTCTAGCTGAGCAGCAGGAAGACTCAAGACACAACACTAGTCACTCGGGAAAGAAGCAAACTGAGAGCACAACTGTGTGCACTGACTTCCTTACTGGCCAGTAAGCATTTGTACCTACAACTAGATTTCATTTTGTTCCTGACTAACTTCAGCGTCTGGTTTGTTTCCTTAATTTTCTCCTGGGAGGGGGCATACGTATTCCCCTAACAAATGGTGCTGTGAGACTCGGACAGGGTGAAATGTCACACAGGTAAGTGGAAGTGCCTTGCCGTCATGGTCCTTCAATGCTAGAATATAGCTGGCAGTGAGAAAGTGGGACTGAGGAGTAACTAAATTTACTTAGTGTCAGTAATATTAAACTGACAGTGGCGGATCCCTTTGGAGGATCATAACCCACGCAGAAGAGCTGGTATCAGAAGAGGATTTTCTTTTCTTTGGGGACCCTAGAAGAAGAAACCCTCCCACAATATAGTGGGGGGAAGATCAGATTGGCAGGTTGCACCGGGATAGAGGGAAATTCTTTTGAAATATGCACAAATGTAGAAAGTTATTGATCAATAACTGTATTTGAATTATGTGTTGACTAAATGATGATGTGAGCAGATATGTTTTGTTAAATTTTTGCATGGAGCAGTGTTTCTTTGAGTAACACAAGAAAGCGCCAAGATGTCTTTCTCTCTCCCTCTCTCTGTCCACTGCCCAACAATTTTTTTCCTTGCAGGAGACCTTTTGTTGTGTTTAACTTTCTGGGTGCAAGTGCACATTGTGAGTAAAAAGCACTTTTCACTGGAGTGGAACTCTGAGGAAACTATGGTATGCCCACTATAAAGTTGTTTAAACAGCTGGCAGGAGAGAACGTTTAAAAAGTATCACCAGATAGCCCTGCAGACCAAGGTTAGGATACGAACTGTCTTAAATATGCGAAACAGTTTGCCCATTATTGTGGATACAGAGAGCGACGTGTAGCTGACACCCTGCCTAAATTTGTATTAAAGTCAGGTTGCATACACATAGAGCTGTAAGAGCAGAGAAATGCCAATATTCCAGTAACACGGCACTCAAAATAAGAGGAGTAGGCCTCACAGTATGAAAAACAAATTTGTGTGTTTGACACTACCAGGACAATGAAAACGTAAAAGTACATGCCCCACCTTTTACTTACACAGCCCCCTGCCCTATTAGCTACCTGGCGCCTACCTTAGGGGTGACCTATATACAGTAAAATGGGAGTTTAAGGATTGGGAAGTAGTTTTACATGCCAAGTCAAGGTAGCAGTAAACTGCACACGCAGGCTGCAACGGCAGGCCTGAGACAGGTTTGAAATGCTACGTCTATGGGTGGCACAAGCACTGCACTAGTAGTATTCAATTTGCAGGCTCTGAGCACATGGTATTCTAATTCATAAAAAGACAATGTAGCTCTGCTGAACAACCTCCAGGAGAGAGGACACAAAGCCTCATTGTCAAAGTGCCAGTAAAAAGAGGTGACTTACCTGGGTTATGTCCACGGAGAAAGGAATGATCCCCTTCCTGAGGATGATGAACTCCTACCGCCAGTGGATCCCTGAGTACAGATCCTATGATGCCATCTTGAGACAATGTACGCTAACAGATGCACCCAACAACATTGTATGAACTGATGAACTTGTAACTTGTTTCAAGAAACTGAAAGAGACATTGTGTAATGCACCCGCATTGGGGCTGCCTGACTACAAACCGCTTTTCCATCTCTTAGTGTAAAAGCAAAATGGCTTTGGAAATGGTGTGCTGAAACAGCTGGAAGAAGACCCCAGGGATACTACTATGTGACTTTACATTCAGCAGTGACTGGCCATCGGCAGCAGTGATGGCAGAGACAACAGCTCCTATTGTGTTGGGCTATACTTGTATTGTTTGTATGCCACATTCGGTACAGTTGTTGTCATCTGCAGCAACACAAACATTTTCAGCCAACAGGAACCCAGGTTATGAGGATACCTTGTTGTCTAACTCTAATATCACAAACAGATGTCCACCGCTTAACTTGACAACAGAATTTCCTGCAATCTGATATTCTGATGAGACCCCTAAGCTTGACTGTATTGACAACGTAAAAACAAATTGCACTACACCAAGACCAGATTTACAAAGCAGACACTATTAGAAAAAGCAGACAATGAGTGGTACACAAAGGGTTCCTCCAGCAGACTGATAAACCCAAGGTACAGAGCAGGGCATGCGAATACAAAAGTTGACACCATAGTTAAAAGTCTGCTCTCAATGTCATTTCTAGGTCCAATATTTTGCAGGTTGGTCCCCTGCTACACATGATCACTTGCTGGTACCACAGGGTCCTTTTATCAACTTGCAGATAGGTTTTGTTTCCCAGTGAATGGATTAAAATAGTTGCCAGTGTGCGTTAATATGTTTTCGAAATTGATGGATGCGTTTCCATGAATGGAAGATTTATATAGCAATGGTTGCATGATGCTTGTGAAAGATAGCACACAAAGGATTGGGGTTCCCCGGGGCATAAACACCGACAGATGACGGTAGGCTGTATTGTAGTTGTGCAAACGATGTCTGAGTGTTTGGAAATAGAGTGGCAACTACATGTCCCATACCACCCCCCATAGTTTGGCCAGGTGGAGAGGATAAACTCCAAAACAAAATAAAAAATAGATGAGTAAATACCACTGATGCAACAGTCCTGAAATGGCCTGATGCTCTGCCTTAAGTACTGCAAGCCATAAGGATGAAGCCATCTAAAGGTACTCTGGAGACATGGTCATCGTTTGAATAAATGAAAGATGTTTCTCTTAGTTCTAGGTGGTTTGGACCACAGACAGTCAAAAGATGCCCTCAATGCATTTGTGGAACAAGATGCAGAGTTGCACCACCAATGACTGAGACAGAGGTACCGGTAACTAATGCGCATCTGTCACCAGTGGAGCTTTGCAGCACACTAGGCAAGGAGAGGACAGACCAGATCATTCCTAAGGGCCACGCTGAGGGCCCATCACCAAGTGTCACAGGAACAGTGAGATCAACTGATTCTGTTGAGTGAAGCACACAACAAAGTCTTGAAGAAAGGTGATGGTCTGCACCTACAGAACAATATACTGAAGAGGACAACACAGGGCAGGTCCGTGAAACCGCCCCTGAACAAGACGACTGCGGACCAGGAGGAGAATCAGATGACAGCACACTGTGTGCCTTTAAATTACTAACACATACAGAAAGTGAAATACAACAGAGTGAATAGGGGACAATGTAGCAATGTGCATTGCATAGTGCAAACAGAATTTATTAGACACTCTATGAATATACTGTACTGCCTGTATTACAACCACGGCCTGATATTATAATGCAGCAGGAAGTCGTATGCGTTAAATACTGGCATATCATTTTGTCTATATTTCAATAATGATTATCTCATCGATGTGTATCTATGTACACTAATGTGGGATATAAATATTCTAAGGAGAGGATTGTTGGAGAAAATTATATATATATATATATATATATATATATATATATATATATATATATATATATATATATATATATATATATATATAGATATATATAATGATATATATATATATATATATATATATATATATATATATATATATATATATATATATATAATGATATATATATAATGATATATATAATGATATATATAATGATATATATATATATATATATATATATATATATATATATATATATATATTACCTACTGGCGGTAGCCAGTAGGTATATATAGTTAGGACCTAGTTTCCATAGGAAATCACCAACATTCTATTGGGAATAACTTTGGCGCTGGTTGATGAATCTTCGCAAATTTCTCAAAGAAGATGACTCGCTCCGCTCCTCTCCTTTCCTGAAAGTTTGGGGGGGGATTAGTCAAGTGGGGACTGAGAAAAAAGGGGGGTCCCAAAACGTATTTTCCCCATGTTAATTTCCATAGGACCTTTAGACACGGCTACAGCTTGAACCACTGAAGGGAATTACACCAAACTTGTGAAAATGGTAGTGTCTGGTACGCAGATCACGCTTTTAGTTAAATAGTGTAAATCCCTCCAGTAGTTCCTGAGAAAATTAAAAGAGAATCAAATCATATATCTATAAGCGCGCACCGTGCGCGCACCCCACGATTTTTCGGAATTTTTTTTGGGGGGGGGGCTTGGGGGGCTTCTCTCTTTTATTTTCATTTGTTTTATTTTGATTTTGAGGGTGCCCACCCTTCGTTTTACCCCCGAGATCACCGCCGTGGCCCGAGCCGCCTCAAGATGGCCGCCTGGTTGTGGGCGGGGCCAGGACGACGTGGTTTCCGCTTCCCCCTGCCTGGGGGAAGCCTTTCATGTGCCCGCCGGTCTCCCGTGCCGAGGGTCTCCCGTGCCGAGGGGAAGGTGTGTCAAAAGAGGCGGCGCTAATCACTTAATTACTCGTTACGGCACGTGCATCTGCAAAACGGAGCAAGGGCACCAAAGCGTGCGGAAAAGTGAAGCTAACCATCAGAATGTCAAACAAGTTAGGAACACATTTTGTGAGGGGTGCGAGACCAGACGGTTTATAGCTAAACAACTTAAACTGCAAACGTGCCTCGTTTTAATACAAAATACAGCTTTTTATACAACCGTCTCCCAGTGTATTGCGATTTGAACGTTAGAAAACCGGGAGCGCGCGCGGAGCAAAAAAGTCAGGCAATATAAACCGCTGCTTCACACGTGGAAATCGCTAGAACTTACATGCAGTGATCTTGGCGGGAGATGTTCGGATACAGCTAAGATGACAGGCTAACCAAGTGCCACACGGAAACAATAAATAGAACTGATCCGAACACCTCTGTCAGGAGGAAGCGGCACAGATGTTCCGACTGTCCTGGCTGCCTGCCTGAGGGGGTGCTGTGACACAGCCAGTGATGAAATCCTACTTCATGGACGCTGCAGCCGCAACAGCGCCTGCCTTCAGCTGGCACAGCAGTAAGAGCTGGCGAGCATAAATTTATCAGGCAGTATTTCTGACGCATTCTCAGCATGTGTGTGTTTGTGAGTGTGTGTTAGCTGTGTGTCAGCTGTGTGTTGTGCGTGCGGCACTGGGCTTGCGTTTCGGTATCACTGTGTTTTTATGTGCCTTTATGCTACTGTGTTTATGTGTGTGTGTCGTGTTTAAATTTAAACGCATTTGTATTGCTGTTCCTACCCCCGACGAGGCATCGAATGTTTGTGTGTCTGTGTGTGAGTGTGCGTGAAAGCGTGACTGTGCGTATTTCTGAGCATGACTTAATGTGCCTGTGAACGTTTGTGTCTGTAGGTGAGTTTGTGCGTGGGGTTGTGTGAGTGTGTGTTGGTGTGTGTGCGTGCTTGTGTTTCTGTATCACAGTGGTTTTATGTGTCTTTGTATCACCATGTTTGTGTGAGTATATGTGTGCGTGTTTCTGAGTGCCCAAGAGTGCGTCAGCCATCAGCGTTTGTGTCTGTTTGCGGTTTTGTGTACAAGAGTGTGTAAAGTAAAAAGTGAATCTTCGTTCATTCCCTATCACACACCCCTGATTATATGACGGGCAATGGACTGCAACTAAAATCACACATGGAGCCATCTGAAGAACTAAAAGCAATATTCAGACAGTGCAAGCAGGTACACAAATCAACCTATTTATAAATCTTAAAGTCGGAATAAAGAGTGTTTTATCAAATCTGTTGGATTTGGTCGTAAAACCATGCTGCAATGCATCTGTTTCCTTCATACAAAAAACTCCACCACCAGTTCCACTATTTAACATTAATCTGCTGTTTCCTGTGTAACTCAGGAGGTTATTTATCCATGGCTAGAGAGCCCGCATGGATGCTCAATGATGTGGGACTCCTGGCAGTTCCATAGGATGTACTTGTGTATGTTCAGTTTGATTTATGTTGAGGAATTTTCGATACCTTTTCAATGTTATTACTTGCATTTAAGCAAAAAAAGATGAAAATACAATACACAAATTATCTACAAATTAAACAACCAAATGCGTGAACCACACCATAAGGCAGCCTTACACTATTTAATGCCCACTCTGACAGTCAAACTAAATCAAAGCACAAAGTGAAATTATGTATCACAATTTACTCTGAAGTTTTACTGTAGCCATTAACAGAGTATGAGCAGTACCTTTAATGATGCAATGAAAGGTCTATTTTATTATTGATACAAAAAATGTGATGTTTGGTGCCTTTTGGTATAGAGAATTAAGCGAGACACAAAGAGTACATTAAAATTGCTAAGTCTGGAGAATTGTAGGAGTTCTGTGGGTACTGTACTACTTTGTTTCATTTCGTAACTGTAACTTCAGTTTAACTGTGTTTTATAGGTATATATATATATATATATATGCTGCATAGTGGCGGATGCCACTGTGTACTTATAGGTAGGACAGAGTAGCCGTAGGAAATCAGCTGCAGGTTACTGTGGGCATTGCATGCAAACATACATATTTGTGCTAAAGTAGAGAGAAATTGGCTATGACACAAAGGCAATAGCAAGTAGCAGATATAAAGATTGGGCAGTAGAAATTCATGAGATGTCATTAGTGATGTCATCAGTGATGTCATCAGTGATGCCATTTGAGATGTCATCAGTGATGTCACTGACCATGTCATGAATGATGTAATATGTGACATCATCAGCAGTGGATTGCGGGTGCGCCATATATAGTTAGACCAACTAACTATATAGGAGGAATTTCAATGGTTTTTTATATGTTAATTCCTAACTATATAAGGCCTAAAACCTATGGTTTTTTCAGCGAATATATATATATATTCGTATATATCCATATGTATGCACTACATAGATATCGTACTTAGATATCGTTCTCACCGCACTATCTCACTCTTCACTGTAGCAAGCTGCCCGGCGCTGCCGAGGCTTCCAATTTGACCTTGCCTGGACAAGATTCAACAGCTGTTCACAGCTCACTTACAGCAGCACTTTGCTTTTACTGACTTCCACATCAGTTTGCTCATCAAATTGTACATTTTTTGCTTGCACTTCATATCTGTATTATATTTGGCACAGTGCCCATTCATTTCTCTATTAGCCATGTTAAGGCACAGTGTCTTTTTCCGGTTATTGTACGATTGCATTACGGATAAATATATATAGCCCATTCGGCGATGCACCACGTGCAATGTAATTCATTTTATGTATGTATTTCTTTACTTACCTCCGTTAGGCCGTAAGCCGGAGTTTACTACCCTCCGCCCTGCCCCTCCCCCGCCCTGCCCCACCTCCCCGCAGCATTCCCACAAGGAGCCGCCACTGCTAGAAAGGAAATGGAGAGCCAGCCATGACACCATTGACAGAACTACCTACAAGGCTGCACTCAGATGCTAACTCCAGCAAATAAGAGATACCAAGAATACATCTCTAGTGGTCCACATCGAAGGAAGCTCCAACAGCTGCAAGAAGAGCTCCTCGATCATCAAGGGTTTTACCTCACCCTCAGCCACTTTCAACAACATCGCTGCATCCCAACAACTCTGCAACTACCTAGCCAACTCTTTCCGACCCATCCAAAGTGATTAAGAAGGACATCAACAAGCAACTCACAACCCACATCTAACTCCACCATCTTCCAGACAAAACTCAATCAGAATTTAGAAAGGACCACAGCACCGAAACAGCACTCATCATGGCAACCGATGGCATTTGAATCATCTGGACCGAAGAGAAACATTGCCCCTCATCTTGCTTGACTTCTCTTCGGCCTTCAACACTGTCTCCCACAGCACCTTCATCAGGACACTCCATGAAATTGTCATGCCAGGACCCGCTCTCAAATGGATTTTTCCTTCCTCATCGGAAGAACCCAAATGGTCAGGCTGCCACCCTTCAAAACAGAGGTCAAGAAAGTGATTCACGGACTCCCACAGGAACTACTCTCAGCCCCTCCCATTTCACCATATATACATGACACTGCTCGCCAACATCATTTGATACCAAGACATCCCCGTCATCTCATACACCAAAGACACTCAATGAACCCTTTCACTGATGGACAAGACAACCACAACCAGAACCAACTTCACCAACTGCATGGTATGGTATCTTATAGGTACTTACTATCACACGTGACTCACTCCCAAAGGAGTATCTGGGCATGGTGCTGTAAATGCATAGGAAGGACTGTCTAGAGCAACCATGTTTTAAGGATCTTCTTAAAATTCATGAGATTGAAGTGCAGGTGTGGAGAGGGAGATTGTTCCAATGATGTGGAACTCGATAGGAAAATGCTTTGCTGCAGAATCTGGCAGGACAGATGCATGAGATCTGTAGAACAGGTTTATTAGAAGATCTAATCTGTCTGGCAGGAGTGTCCCTCTAGTGAAAGGTAAACGTGGTGGGGCAGGGTGGAGGGAATGACTTGACAGGCAAGGGCAAGGAAAACATTAATTATTTATTTCATTTTCCCTCATTGTCATCTGTCAAGTCCCCCCCACCTTGCCCCACGGCGCCACCACTCTTACCTGCATGGGCCTCTCCTGCTGTCTTGAAGGCAGATAGTAACTCAGTTTTGAACGCAGGACATGGACTGTCTGAGAGTCTGATACAGGTCCTTGTGTGTCAAGCATCAAAGCTTGAAAATTGCCCCGTTTTGTAATGGGCAGTCAATGCAATTCTCATAATATGAGAGTCGAAGGCAACCGAGCTGGTAAATTTCAAATCAACCAGGCAGCAACCTGTAGTTTAGCCGGCAAAGTGTCCTTCGCTGCAACCAGCAATGCATTCCCATAATCCACGTGGCTAATTATGAGTGCCTGGACCAGGGTTTTCCTAGAGGGGTAATGTAACCAGGGAAATACTTTTTTAACAGCCTCATTGTGGCATAGCAAGTTCTACAAGTGGCATTGACCTGGTCTCTCGTAGAACATGTCAGTTCAAATTTCACTCCTATGTTTCTCGCCACTTGCTTAAGAGTGGGGGCTGGCCCAAGATCAGAGGGCCACCAGTCAGCTGACCAGAGCTTGCGCACTTTGCCAAACAACACAATTTCAGATTTCTCGCTGTTTAAATGGAGACAGTTATTGACCATCCAGTCAGCAATTTCCCTCACCAGACCTGGGTCAGGACAAAAGGAGATGAGGAGTTAAGAGTTATCTGCATATGGCACTATGTCCACACAGCAGCATCTCACAACATGTGCCCGAGGTGGCTCATACATGTTAAATAGGGTTGGGCTCAGGCATGAGCCTTGAGGAACTCTCATATTAGACAGTATTTTTCTTGATTTAAATTGACCCAAACAGAGATGTTGGGTGCAGTTGTCATGGAAGTGCGGGAGCTAGAGTAGTACGCTACCATACATAGCAACTTCATGTAGTCTGCGGATGGGGATGGGATGAGAGACCATCTCAAACGTAGCAGACTGGTCCAAAAAAGCCAACATAACTGGGGTTCGAACATCAAGAGAGAGTCGGATGTTGTCAGTGAATGCCACCAATGCCATCTTGGTTCTGTGTTGCACTCTAAAACCTGATTGTGAGGCGTTTAAGTTCCTATGCTCTTCTAGGAAGGATATAAGTTGTTTGTCAATGATGCTGTCTAGACTTCTAGCAAGCAAAGGTAGTAGCAAGATGGGTCTGTAGTTAGCGAGATCTTCAGGATTGACAAAGGGCTTTTTGAGAAGTGTAGACACTTGCGCACGCTTCCAATCAGATGGAACTTTAGCAGAAGTTAACGAAAGATCAAACAATGTTTTTACCGAAGGAGCCAAGTAGCTAGCTAGACTAGACTTTAATCCGAGGTGGGCAGAGGTCTAACGTGGAGTCAGGTTTTGCCAGAGTTAGCATCTGCTTCGCTGAACAGGGTTTAAGAGCCTCCACGGTAGCTTTGTCAACAGGGCGAGGTTGACTCAGATCCTGTGCTGTATCTGGTAGTTCTTGGCTAAAGAAAAACTCATATAGATGGTATTAATTTGATTTTCCCAAAAATCAGATAGGGAATCACAAAGATTCTGAGATGCCCGATTAGTGGTAACGCAGGCATGAGGATTTAGAAAGTTGTTTAATTTTTTTAAAAGCTCCTTTGCAGAGTTCACTTCAGGGTAAATGCAGAAGTAATGTAAGTTTTCCGAGCTTCTCTGATCCTATTATGATAACAATGGAGCATAACCCGGTAAGCTGTTTTATCCGCAGAAGGTTTAGTTGACCGCCCGAGACGTTCTAGGCGTTTACATTATGTTTTTTTCCTGTCGCAGACCTTTAGAATACCAGGGGGTGGGTTTTTGGTGAAGAAAGAAGAGCCAGTGATGTCTTAAAGGGGGCTATTTGATTAAAAGTAGCTGTTAGAGATTCATGATAGGCATCCATAGCAGCCTTATTGTCTGTAAAAAATGACAGAGTAGCCATCGAGTAAAATTCTGAAAAGGAGGTAAGAGTGACCACCTTCCAAGAACCAACGGGGTAAAGGACCTCTTTCTTGGTTTCTACAGAATCGTTATTGTGTAGAATGAAATGAAATGAAATTTGATTTGTAGAGCGCATGGCTGCCCGAAAGCGTCCCAGCGCTTGCTTAGGGAACCCGTCCTGGTATTCCCCTGCAAGATAACCCATTACTGGGCATCCCCAAGGTGAAAGCCAGGCATGCCGCTGCGAGGGGCCGTTGTGGAGATTAAGCAAGCTAATGCCCAGAGTTGCAGAGTGGGACTCCATGATTGAAATAGGCACCGAGGCGAGAATTGTCAGGTCTGGGAAATTTTGAGCCCAAGACCCACCGAGGCGGGGAATTGAACCCTGGTCCGGGCCAGACCTCTGCATCAGGGTCTGCCGCTCCAACCACTTGAGCCACACTTCTCCACCTGAAGAACTTAATGAGATAATGGTCTGACCATGTAATTGGAAGAGGTGGTTCACTTGTCATATTAGCTACATTTGTGAAAATAAGATCCAAGCTGTGTCCTGTTGTATGTGTAGGGCCAGGGACCATTTTAAAGCCCTAGGGTCTCTATATGAGCTAGGAGCTGGGACGCTCTTGATCACTGGTGTTCTCGCCAAGGTAATTAAAATCACACAAAAGGAGAAATTTGTCAGAAGGTAAAATGTGGGGTGCAATATAGTGAGTTAATATCTGGCTAAAGTATTTCTTGGAGCCAGGTGGGCAGTAAATCAATGCCCCACTCCAGACTTCAGATGCGGATATTCACAATTTAAAAATGCACATCTCGATCCGTTTGGAAAGTAAGGTGTCAATTATGGTAACTGACAGAGAATCATGAAAGGCAATGCATGACCCTGGTAGCAGACTGGATGCAAACCAACTGCCTGAAGCTCAGTACAACAAGATGGAAGTACTGATCTTCAGCAACAAGACCACCACATGGGACTCCACCTGGTGGATGTCAGCACGAAGACCAATGCCAACAGATCCTGCAAGAAATCTAGAGATCATCCTAGACCCAAAACTCAACATGACGGCAAAAATCAACCTAGCATACAACTCCTGCTTCCACACCCTAAGCATGCTGCTATAGATCTTCAAATGGTTGCCTCGGAACACCGGCTTGTCATGCAAGCACTTATCACCTGCAGGCTGGACTACGGCAACACTATGCTGGAATCTCCAAAGAACTCTTGCACAAACTCAAGACCATGCAGAACACAGCCGGAAGACTTATATGTGACTTTCTAAGCCACGTCCACTTCACACCGCACCTCAGGAAACTTCGCAGGCTGCCCATTCACAAGCACAGTCAATTCAAACTTCTCACGCACACATACAAACCCCTACACAATACAGGAGCTGAATGCATAGATAGTCGCAAGGAGGACTGCACTGCTGATCTCTGGACCTTGCAAGTGAGGCAGGCACCGACCGGGGTACTGCACCCGCTGCTTCTTGGGCTATCAAAGAGAGGACAGGTTCATGGATCAGTCGTTCAAGAGCCCCAAACAGCAAAGCTGAACTCCAAGTGCCAGTCAGCAGACTCCCTGTTTCAGCAGCAGGGCAATAGAAGCTGAAGTAGCCTATTCTGGCCAACTAATGTGCAGCCAGAAAGACCACTCCTCAATGCTCATAAGTTGCATCCAAGTCTGCCAGATCCATGAGAGTCACCCAAGAGCAGATTGGTCACCAATAAAGACACTAGACCTCACAAAAGGAAACTGTTGCATTAGCTGTGACCGAGATGAGTAGGCCAGTCTTAACTGGACTTAGGCTGGACCAAAGAGAAGAGGACTTTGTGTGACATCCGCCTCTGTGGCTAAAGTTGCCTCATCACACCACTTTATTTGCTTTCTGAGAAAAAATCCCAGGTGACTCCATTGACCGCAAAACACCCTACAGCATCCTTAGCATACTGTATCCTCAGCATCCAGACCACTCTATTGAAGTGGAACCGGACGTGAGATTTCTTTGGTTACCAGGTAGCTGCCCTAATATTTCTTATTTGCTTCCCCTGAACTTCTTAATGTTTGTATTGGTCGTCTTAGTTCAGGCCGGAGTAGTAGAGCATAACTCTTTAAACGTTTTAGAAAGTTTTCAAACTATACATTTACCAATGCATGTTTGCGCTTTTGAGTAAAAGGCTGAGATTAATGTTTTACTTCAAAATCTATATCTACTGCCCTCTCTGGTTACTTTTGGCCACTTTAGTGTCTAAAAATTCTTTAGAATGTAATTATTCAGATACACGCATCTTACGCTGGCACAGGGACCTCACACGCACACAAACCTCCCGCACATCGAACCCCAGGTGCACAAGACTTCACGCTGACGCTCACAGGTGCAGACACACGCACACACCTGTACAGCACTCACACCCCTCAGTGTCACGCCAGCCATGCACACAGCACACCCTCAGTGACGCAGACACTCACGGCCAGGAACACCGCTGCCAAATACACTGGCACGCACAAGAGCAAACCCCCTGGTGCCGCAGCGATGCACACGCACCTCACAATCACTCCAGACACACCGGTCAATCAATCAATCAAAAAACATTTATAGAGCGCACTACTCACCGGTGAGGGTCTCAAGGCGCTAGGGGGGGGAGGGGGGTGTGCTGCTACTGCTCGAAGAGCCAGGTCTTGAGGTGCCTCCTGAAGCTGAGGTGGACCTGGGTCAGTCGTAGGTGAGTGGGGAGGGAGTTCCAGGTCTTCGCTGCCAGGTAGGAGAATGATCTTCCTCCGGAGGTGGTTCTGCGAATTCGTGGGACGATGGCGAGGCTGGTGGAGCGAAGCTGGCGGGTGGTGGTGTAGAACGAGAGTCGGCTGTTGAGGTAGTCGGGGCCCATGTTGTGGAGCGCTTTGTGTGCGTAGGTGAGCAGTCTGAACGTGATCCTTTTGTTGACGGGAATCCAGTGGAGGTTTCACAGGTGGGTGGTTATGTGGCTGTGGCAAGGGAGGTCCAGGATGAGTCGTGCAGCGGCGTTTTGTATGCGCTGGAGCCTAGTCTGAAGTTTGGCGGTGGTTCCTGCGAATAGGGCGTTCCCGTAGTCCAGTTGGCTGGTGACGAGGGCCTGGGTGACTGTTCTTCTGGTTTCTGTGGGGATCCATCGGAAGATCTTTCTAAGCATTCGCAGGGTGTTGAAGCATGAGGATGAGACGGCGTTGATGAGTTGTCCCAGGCAGATGGGGATTGTCCGAGGATGAGGACTTCCGTCTTGTCTGAGTTGAGCTTGAGACGGCTGTGCTTCATCCAGTCTGCTACTTCTTTCATTCCTTCCTGGAAGTTGGTTTTGGCGGTGGCTGGGTCCTTGGTGAGGAATAGCATCAGCTGGGTGTCGTCGGCGTAGGAGATGATGTTGATGTTGTGTTTTCGTGCGATGGTGGCGAGTGGGCTCATGTAGATATTGAAGAGTGTTGGACTGAGTGAGGATCCATGAGGAACGCCGCAGATGATCTCGGTGGCCTCGGATCGGAAGGGGGGGAGGCGGACTCTCTGGGTTCTTCTGGAAAGGAACGAGGTAATCCATTCCAGGCCTTTCCTTGGATTCCAGTGTTGCTGAGGCGGTGTATTAGGGTGCGGTGGCATACGGCGTCAAAGGCTGCTGAGAGGTCCAGGAGGATGTGGGCGGCTGTTTCCCAGTTGTCTATCAGGGTTCTGATGTCGTCTGTGGCTGCGATGAGGGCGGTCTCGGTGCTGTGGTTGGCTCAGAATCCGGACTGGGAAGGGTCGAGCGAGTTGTTGTCCTCGAGGAAAGCAGTCAGCTGTTTGTTGACGGTCTTCTCGAGGACTTTAGCCGGGAAGGGGAGAAGAGAGATGGGTCGGAAGTTCTTGAGGTCCTTGGGGTCTGCTGTGGGTTTCTTCAGGAGGGCGTTGATCCCTGCGTGTTTCCAGCTTTAAAGGAAGGTCGCTGACGTGAAAGAGCTGTTTATGACGTTCCGCAGGTGGGGTGTGATGGTGGTGCCAGCTTTGTTGAAGTTGTGGTGGGAGCATGGGTCGGAGGTGGAGCCGGAGTGGATGGTGCTCATGACGTGGATGGTGTCTTCACTGCTGATGGGGGTCCAGGAGTTGATGGTGATGCTGGGGGTCGTTGGTTTGGTGTCCTGAAGTGGAGTTTGGGGTCCAAAGCTGTCGTGTATGTCTGGAATTTTGCGGTGGAAGAACGTGGCGAGGGAGATGCAGAGGTCTTGCGAAGGGGTGATGTTGTTGTTGCTGGTGTTGGGGTTGGAGAGCTCTTTGACGATGCTGAAGAGTTCCTTGCTGTAATGGGTGTTGTTATCCAGTCGCTCTTTGAACGATGTTCTCTTGGTGGTCCGGATCTGCTGATGGTATTCTCGGGTGGCGGCTTTGAGGACTGTCATGCTTTCTGTCATCCGTTCTTGGTGCCAGGTCTTTTCGAGTGTTCGGCAGGTTCTCTTTGCGGTTTTGAGGGCATCTGTGAACCATGAGGGTTTTCTGTAAGCATGGGCGGAAAATCCGCTACGCTCGCGGATTTTGCGGATTTTCGGTAAATTCGCAATCCGCGAGATTCGCGAATTTTCCGCAAAATCCTCAAATTCGCACGCAGCGGATTTTTTTTCTTTGCGGTGTAAGTTCGCAATTGCGAACATGTAGGTGCGGCGGGCAGCAACAATCTCGCACTCGCGAAATTACAAAAATTGCAATTCTGCACAAGAAATCTACTAGCAAGCAGCATAGACCTTCTGAAAATGATGATTTTTATCAGAATAACTCCTTAGGTTGACATTTGCCTGCACTTTTTTGGATTTGAGGCCTTTTGATTTTCTTTGGATAACTTTTGGATTAGAAATCAACTTTCTCATATAAGCTTGGTGGGGCATTACAGTTGCTGTAATGCTGTTTTGCAGAAAAACGAGTTTTGCAAAAGTGAAAGCAGGTTCAAAAGTTCAAACTCATCATTAGTAACCGTTCCCTGTAGTGCTTCCTGACAAGGGCCCCTCCAGAGTTCAGTTGCTAGTTGCAACAATTGTATGACCCTGCTCTGACCCTCACAGCAGGCCCATAGAATAGCTACAAGTAGGCCACAAAGGTCCTGGAAAAAAAATTGCACTGCAACAGAAAGCAAATTACAGATAAGGAAGCAGGTGCCAGACTGGAATTTTAAAACAGTGACACATTAATAAATCAACCCCAAATTAATTCATGTCAGTTGAAGCAGGGAGGTGTGCTTGCTTTTTCCCCCCATAATCTACAGTGATGATGAACCAGAGGGTGGCATAAGGCATTGATGTACCAGAGGGTGGCATGGGTGAAACAGAGGGTGGCAGGGGTGAAACAGAGGGTGTTGGGAACCTGTGATGATGAACCAGACGTAGAAACAACATAATCGTGACCGTTGCGAGCCGACATGTAAGTTCGCAATTGCGAACTGTTACAAAACCCTCGCGAACTGTCAGAAATCCTTGCGAACTGGCAGAAATCCTTGCGAACACACAAAAAAAATCCGCAAATTCGCGAGAATTCGCAGATTTTGCGGATTGCGAGTTCGCAAATTCGCAAAATTTGCGAGCGCCAGATTCGCAAAATTCGCCCATGCTTAGTTTTCTGGTGGTGGTCTTGCTGTGGGTGTTTTCAGTGGAGTGAGGTTGTTGGCGCAGTTGGTGATCCACTGTGCAAAGTTGAGATCTGCGTAGTTAGTGTCGGGTATGTTGGTGTCGGCAGGTGGGTTCCGGCTCAGTGATGTGGTAAGCTGGTCAGTGGTGACTTCACTCCAGCATCTTCGGGGGATCCGATGCGTGTGGTGGTGAGATGTAGTCTTCTTGAATGTGAAATGTATGCAGCTGTGGTCTGTCCAGTGTAGTCCTGTGGAGTGGTGGAAGGCGACGTGGTTACTGGCGGAGAAGATGGTGTTGAGGGTGTGGCCAGCGAGGTGGGTGGGGTTGTCCACCAGTTGCTGGAGTCCGAGGTTGGCGAGATTGTCAAGCAGGGTGGTGGTGGTGTTGTCGTTGTTGTTCTCCAGGTGAAAGTTCAGGTCTCCTAGGAGGATGTATTCTGGTGAGGCTAGGGCGTGCGGGCTGATGGCGTCGGCGATGGTTTCGCTGAATTGTGTGCGTGGGCCCGGGGGTCTGTAGATGAGTGTTCCTCTGAGGGTGGTTTGGGGGTCGGTGTGGATCTGGAAATGTAGGTGTTCGGCGGAGGAGATGGTGTCTTCGGCGTTGGTCATGACGCTGATGGTGTTCCTGTAGATGATGAGGATCCTTCCTCCTGTTTTGTTGATGTGGTCCTTCTGGGTGATTTTGTAGCCGTCTGGGATGGCTATGGCGATGTCGGGGCTGAGGAGGTGTTCATCCAGGCTTTCGTGAGGAAGGCGATGTCAGGTGCTGTTGTGTTGAGGAGGTCCCAGAGTTCGATGGCGTGCTTGTGAACGGAGCGGATGTTGAGGAGGATGCACTTGAGGTGGTTGTTGTAGCTGTTTTCTTTGGCGGGTGGGGTACGGGATCTGAGGCAGGTGAATTTGCAGGCTTGACAGGTGAAGGGTCCGTGGGGGCGTCTAGGGGTGGCTTGATAGCAGGCGGACGCTCGTGCGGTGTTGAGTGCGTTGAGGGTGGCGGTTTCGTATATCAGTCGGTTGGTCTGGGTCCGACGAGGTCCAGGGGTTCTGGCGCTGGGTGCGGTCCAGGCGCAGACGGGCGTAGACGGGCTTGCCTTTGGCGCGCCCGCTGCGCTCCATATAAGGCGAAGTGGGAGGGAGGAGCAGCTGGGAGGCGGGAGCGGGCGGCGAATGGGCGTCGGGGAAGCGGGTACAGAAAGCAAAAGGGGCGGGCCACCGGGGTGCAGCGGCGGGTAGCGGGGGGGCACAAGCGGGAAATAAACAATCACGGAGAGAGCAGAAAAGGAGCAAAGATCAGGCAATACACCAGTGGCACCGCCAAATACACGAGGGCACAGTAAAAGAAAAAACACTAGATACTCAAGCGCAGGAGTAGCGTCGAACTCCCGGCAGCAGCGGTGAAAGTCCTGGAATCACACGGGGAGCCGTGCGGTGCGTGGAGTGATCGGCCCTGCGAGCCGTGGTCAAGGGTCACTGCTCACCACCGCGCGGTCTCCTCCATATAAGGGCAAGTGGGAGGGAGGAGCAGCTGTGAGGTGGGAGAGGGCGGCGAATGGGCGTTGTGGGAGCGGTTACAGAAAGCAAAAGGGGCGGGGCCGCCGGGGAGCAGCGGCGGGAAGCGGGGGGCACAAGCGGGAAATAAACAATCACTGGGAGAGCAGAAAAGGAGCTAAGATCAGGCAATACACCAATGGCACAGGCAAATACATGAGGGCACAGTAAAAGAAAAAAACACCAGATACTCAAGGGCAGGAGCAGCGTCGGACTCGCGGCAGCACCGGTGAAAGTCCTGGAATCACACGGGGAGCCGTGCGGTACGTGGAGCGACCGGCCCTGCGAGCGGGGTCAAGGGTCACCTTACTCACACGATACACACACGCCCTCACCGACACACGTCGTTTACACACACACCCCATTGCCACACTCCTCTCTGCTCCACACGTCACTCGTTTTAACGCGCACCCTTCAGTGAGACAGCGACGCCTCAAATGCTCCCGCACACACCTGGTCACTAATAGTTAAAGCAGATTACAACATACATGTGACATACACACAGCTCATGCAGGCTGGCCCCGCACCTCTCACAGGCCCTCACTGACACTCACACACCACCTCAGTGCACACAAGAGAGGCTCCCTCGCCACCTCCGCACCTCACACTAGGGGCCACAGGCTCATCCAGGGCACGAGTCCTAAAAAAGAAGTGGGGGACGCGGATGTCAGCGTAGGAAGTGACGTCATGAAAGGTGGCTTGCACCATCAAACTTATTACCTCCACTAGTTCACCCCTTAGATGCGATTGCATCAGGGAAGCCAGCACGTCAGCAGCGTTCTGGATGGGCTCCGATGTCGCCCCAGAGAGGCCAGAGAGTGAATGTGTGGCTCCATTTGCTCCAGTTATCGAGCTCCTGGTAAAATAAGTGGGGGGCGCTGTCCACCCGCACGTGGTACCCCAACTCGAGCCCTAGGCAATAAAACACTCCCAGGGTCCAACGGGGACAGAAACAGGACTGGCATCGAAATAAAAGACCTCCTTAGTGAATTAGACGCTAAAAAGGTGCCCGTCGTGTGTTCCGTCCTCGTGACGAGGCGGTGTGAGGGTTTTGCAAGGTATGGGGGAGGGCATGGGGTTGATGTGTGTGGTAAGAGCGGGGAAATCAACAGTCAAACCCGGCCCAGCAGGCCATGGACCGGCCCACACCGACCTGTCATGCCGGCGAGACAAGTGCAACGTCAGGAACGGAAGGACATATCCCACGAGCTTGTCGCAGCGATTTGGCAAATTGTAAAAACTGGCTGATCACCAAGTTAAATTATTCGATTGCTTTGGCCAGAGTAATAAACCAATTATTAGGGTATGCGTCCTGCAATGAGTCACACCCCCCGCCACGCCACCTATCAACGGCATTGTCCGCACTATGAGCACGGATGGGCGCAGTGTCCAGATACACCTGTCTGGCACATAAGGAACCCTCCACAATCCCGGGCTCTGCACACCTGCCTGACCACAAACGGCAGAGAGCCTGGGACCCCAGCCCCCTACACCAAGGGATCTCCTCGACTCGTACCTTGCAGAAACCTCTGCCCCCGTTCTCCCCTTCATCAAACCAATGCACTGCACGCTGCAATTGAACAGCTAGGTAAGATAGGTACAGCCTCACCAGGCACAAGTCCTAAAAAAATAAGTGGGGGATGCTGACGTCACGAAGGCGGCTTGCACCATCAGACTCATTGCCTCCCCTGGCACACCCCTTAGATGCAATTGCATCAGAGAAGCCAGTGCGTGAGCAGCAATCGCAATGGGCTCTGCTCTCGCCCCAGAGAGGCCAAAGAGTGAATGTGTGGCTTCATTTGCTCCAGTTATTGAGCTCCCGGTAAAATAAGAGGGGGGACGCCGTCCACCCGCGTGGTACCCCGACTCGAACCCTGGGTACAAGCATGGCAGTTCCACCCCCCCACCCCCTTCCTCCAAGGACACTTGACTGTGGCCAGGCTTACCCTCCGCCTCCCTGAAGCCCATAACAGTTTGATAACCAACTTGTCCAATTTTTCAAAATACCACCTAGGGATCCGAACATGGCCCCCTGAAAGACATACAGGCAGGGCTGCAGGATACTCATTCTCACGAACGCCAGCTTGCCCATCAGGCACAGCCAGGGGGTGTTCCAGAACTTCACCATGGTTTTGAGCCCCTCCAGCACCCTTCCTATAGTTAAAGGTTCAAATGACGCCTCCTCCTGAGCAATCCTCATCCTGAGACATCGAACAGTCGTTGCCTCCCTGGGAAGGCCGAATCGAGGCAGATCCTGCATCCATCCTCCCACTCAGTTCTCCCAAAGGGAACCATTTTTGATTTCCTGTGGTTCAGTTTAACCCTGAAATGTCACCAAATTCTGACAGGACAGCCTGAATAATGGAAACCAAGCATGTCGGCTTCCTTAGATATACCAAGGCATCATCCGCATATAAGAATATTGGTCTCACCAATCGTGATGCCCCATCCTCGCAAGACAGAGCGCAGCCTACATGCCAACAGCTCCATTGCCAGTACAAAGAGTAGGGGCAACAATGGGCATTAAATAACAACTGCACCCATTTTATGTACCTCTCCCCAATGCCTACCTTCCACAGTACCTGCCAAAGGAATTCCCACGACAGGGAATAAAATGCCAGTTCTATGTCAAGCAATGCCAAAGCGTATTGGTCATCCTCCAATAGCCAATAGTGGGCGTGCATGACCAGCATTAGCCTCCTCAGGTTGCATAAAGTGTTGCTACTTGGATAAAGTCACACTGTTCCTCATGTATCAGCTGTGGTAGGTGTTCCAGCAACCTGGATGGATGCCAATATCTTATTGAGGATTTTTATATCTACCTTGAACATCAAGAGGGGAGATGGAAAGTCCCCTCCCAAGCATCCTTGTGCGGCTTAGGCAACATAACAATGAGCACACCTCATTCATCCGGGTAACAGCCCTCCCATGTAAACCTCCTTATAGACTTCCAACAGGAGGTCTGCAAAAGTGCCAACCCTACATTGGTACAGCTCGGCCAGCAGACCATCACCCTCTGGGCTTTGTCCATCTTCTAAGCTCAAATCACAACCACTATCTCCTCCCTGGTTATGCGTGCATCTAACTATTCCTGTCTTCACTCAAAATAGAGGCCATCTGCAAATTAGCAAGGCATGTATCTCCCGCCCCTAGTAAGGACGCAGCAGGCATGTTGTATACCCTTTGTAGGTGCTGCACTCTCTGTTGGCAGGCTTCGAATGAGGTGACAGTAGGACTTACATCTGATGTCTGGCACTCTTCATTTAAAAACTGTGATATTTGGACTAGATGAGCAAACTCCAGGAATTAAAGAGTTCATCCATGTCTGTAAACAATGTGATATCTTGAAAAGCCGGTGCAAGGCTCCTTTATGCAAAACAGGGTACGTTTTAGTGGTTTAGGGCCTTATTTTGACTGTGTGGTGTGGGAGCGGGGCTGCCATGATGCTGCCCCGCTCCCACATCACCAAAGCCAAAAAAGACCGCCCGCCAGATTACGCTGTTTTTTGCCTCTGGCGTGCGGTTCTTTGACGGTCCCACTGCATTGCCTATGAAATAGGCACCTCAATGGGACCGTCAAAGGCAGTTCCTGCAGGGCATGGATGGCCAAGTCCATGCCCTGCAGGAACTGGATGCATGCATACATGCATACACGCTGGTTGCCCCCTTTGTTTCCTCACCGCCACACTTTTCATGGCATGCACATCGCCATGAAAAGTGTGGCGGTGAGGAAACAAGTAATATGATTGGCGGTGCTGCAGCGGCAACACCAGCATATTGCTAGCCTCACACTGCAGCGAGACCGCCAGGGGGCGTGGATTCCTGGCAGCAGCAGTGGTTCTGTGGCGCCTGACCACCATAGACAGAATAGGGTGGGTGGCCCAGGGACCACTACCACGGCCGTAGTCATAATAAGGCCCTTAGAGAGTTGCGTCCATGGAGCTGCATGCCAGTCACAAAACGCATTGCTCCTTCCAACAGGTCAGCAAGCTCCAATCCAGAACTGCAAGCACCTCAAGTTACCCCATCACAGCCCTGTCCCAAAAACCTGTGTCCCAAGAACCAGTTAGGCGGAGGTTGAAGAGCCACTTACTAGTCATAGAGAAAATTAAGTGGGGGACAAACTGTATTTATTAATTGCTCCCTATTTTGATCAAAAAGGTGGTAAAGTAATCTGATGTATTCCATGTATTTCTAATTTACTTTCAGCTCAGATTTACAATCCTCCCTTACTCCCTATCCCCTGCATTCTTTTCAATCTCCTTCATTAGCTGTGGTACCCTGACCAGTCTGTCTGCTTTTCTTAGATCAAGGCAGTAGCCAGAAAAACAAAATGCTTCCCACTGTGATCTGTATCCCGAGCACCATAGAGCGAGTGAGGCGAGCCCCCCAGGGAATTGTTCCCTGTCCTCCCAGATAGAATGATACACTTTTCTTCCTTCCTTCAATCCTTCTTTCAGCCTTGGTTTCTTCTTTCATAACTTCACTTCTGTCTTTTGTATTTTCTGTCTTTGTATTTCTTTTTTCTTCTCTCCAGCCCTCTTTATGTAATTACACTCAACCATCCTTCTGTCCAGCCACGCGGCCATCCGTGCATACCATCTTTCTTCCTTCAGTCCATCCATCCATCTGTTCTTCTAATCATCTTTCTTTAATTCCATTCATCTGTCTATTCTCTCCACTGATCTCTCGACTCCTCTGCTTCCATGCACTCGTATTTTGATCTATCTTTCACTGTACCCATCCATCACCATTCCAACTTTCTCTCATCCATCCCTCATCATCCTTTCCATCTATCTTACCATCCTTCCTCCCCTAGCAGTCCACCCACTCATCATCACTATTCCAACCTTCTCTCATCCATCTCACATCCTCCTTTCCATCCATCTTACCATCCTTCCTCCCCTAGCCGTCCACCCATCCATCACCATTCCAACTTTCTCTCATCCATCCCTCATCATCCTTTCCATCTGTCTTACCATCCTTCCTCCCCTAGCAGTCCACCCACTCATCATCACTATTCCAACCTTCTCTCATCCATCTCACATCCTCCTTTCCATCCATCTTACCATCCCTCCTCCCCTAGCCGTCCACCCATCAACACTATTACAACCTTCTCTCATCCATCCTACATCCTCCTTTCAATCAATCTTTGCATCCTTCCATCCACCTTTCCATCCGTCTTACCATCCTTTCGCCCCTCTAGCCCTACACCCATCAATCACCATTCTGCCTTCTCTCATCCATCCCACATTCTCCTTTCCATCCATCTATGCATCCATCCATCCACCTTTCCATCTATCTTACCATCCTTTCGCACCTCAACCCCTCTGCCCATCAATCACCATTCTAAACCTTCTCTCATCCATCCCACATCCTCCTTTCCAACCATCTTAACATCCTTTCTTTTCTCTAGCCGTCCATCCATCCTTCGATCAATCCAACCTTCTCTTAGCCTTCCATCCCTTTCATTCCCTCTCATCATGCTCTCTTGTCCCATTCCTTTGCCCATCCCGCAACCCCATCATGATATCTGAATCACGTGGTATCTGTGAGTTGCTGTTTGGAGCAGTGGCGACTCCTCCGCTAAGGCAGAGGAGCGTCACCCCACTGCTTTCCAGCGGTGAAAGAAAGGAAAAATAGAATGTTATTATCATTTAACTTGTCCCTGCTGCGGCACACGCAGGCTGTAATGGAAGGCCTGAGACAGGTTTGAAAGGCTACGTCTGTGGGTGGCACAAGCACTGCTGCTGGCCCACTAGTAGTATTGAATTTGCAGGCCCTGGGCATATGGTATTCTACTTTATAAAAAGACACTGTAGATCTGCTGAACAACCTCCAGGAGAGGACACACAGCCTCATTGTCAAAGTGCCAGTAAAAAGAGATAACTTATCTGGGTTATGTCCACCAAGAAAGGAATGATCCCCTTCCTGGGAATGAAGAACTACTGCCGCCAGTGGATCCCTGAGTACAGATCCTATGATGTCATATTCAGTTAGGTACGCTAAAAGATGCACCCAACAACACTGTATGAACTAATGAACTTGCAACCTGTTTCAAGAATCTGAAAGAGACATTTTGTACTGCGCCAGCATTGGGGCTGCCTGACTACACACTGCTCATCCATCTCTCTGTGTCAAAGCAAAATGGCACTGTAAATGGTGTGCTGACACAGCTGTAAAAATACCTGTTGCATACTACTATGGGGCTTTTCCTTCAGCAGTGACTGGGCATCGGCAGCTGTGATGGCAGAGAAGACAGCTCCAATTGTGTTGAACTATACTTGTATTGTTTATATGCCACATTTGGTACAGTTGGTGTGCTCATCTGCAGCTACACAACATTTTTCAGCCACCAGGCGCACAAGGTATGAGGTTACCTTGTTGTCTAACTCTAATATCACATTTAAAAGATGCCCACCTGTTAACGTGGCAGCAGTATTACCTGCAATAGATTGTTCTGATAAAGCCCCTAAGCTTGATTGTGTTGACACCGTAGAAAACAATTGCACCACACCAAGACCAGATTTACAGCAAACAACATTAGAAAAGGCAGACTACGAGTGGTACACTCAGGGTTCCTCCAGCAGACTCAAAAACACAAATGGACAGATTTACATGCCCCTTGCGTGACTTTTGCACCGCCTTTGTGTAATTTTTGTGACGCAGCCACAGAGTCAATGTTGCTGCCCATTAACAACATGATGCATCTAGGGAGATGCGTCATGTTATAAAGCCCTGCGTCACATTATGCCTGCATCAGGTACTCTTGTCCCCTGGCCATGCAGGGTGGGTGTTCCTACGCAAAAAAGCCAATTAGAACTGACGCAGTGAAATCTACAAGATTTCACTGTGTCACTATATGCCTTCGCTGTGTCAAAATACCTACGCCTGCTCAGACCAGGTGTAAGGAATGGCGCAGGGTTTTTTGAATGGGACTCACCCATCTATTGTGGCGTATTGCTTGAATTGCATCACTTTCATGAGCAACTCCAGCAATGCGTCACTTTTGCTCCAACAGATGCATCCGAATTTCAACGCATCTGTTAATCCTTGCGCCATGGAGCACTGTATTGTAAAAACAGCGCCTTCATAGCGGGGCAAGGACATTCGGCGCTGACGGAAGGAAACTGACGCATCTATGCAGATTCGTCAGTTCCTTGTAAATCTACCCCAAGGTACATGGCTTGGTATGCCAATACAACAGTTGACACAATAGTTGAAAGTCATCTCTCAATGTCTTTTCTATGTCCAACATTCTAAAGGTGGGTCTCCTGCTACACATGATTACTTGCTGGTACCACAGGGTCCCTTTATCAACTTGTAGATAGGTTTTGTTTCCCAGTGAATTGATTGAAATAGTTGCTGGTGCGTGGATACGATTTCTAAAATGTATGGATGAGTTTCCAACGAGGAAGATTGGTGTAGCAATGGTTGCGTGATGCTTGATGAAAGATAGCGCACACAGGATTGGGGTTCCTCAGGGCATAAATAGCGGCAGAGGATGTTAGGCTTTATTGTAGCTGTGCAAAGGATGTCTGAGTGTGTGGGAATAGAGTGGAAACTGCATATCCCATACTCCCCCCCTCATCGTTCAGGCCCGGTGGAGGGGATGAACTCCAAAACATCATAAAAAATAGATGAGTAAAGACCACCGACTCACCAATCCTGAAATGGCCTGATGCTCTGCCTTGAGTACTGCAAGCCATAAGGATGAAGCCATCTAAAATAACCCTGGAGAAATGGTCATGGTAAGGATAAATAAAAGATGTTTCTCTTAGTTCTAGGTGGTTTGGACCACAGACGGTCAAAAGATGCCTTCAATGTCTTCATGTAACAAGATGCAGAGTTGCACCACCAACGACCGAGACAGAGGAACCAGTAACTAATGAGCATCTGTCACCAGTGGAGCTGCGCAACACACCAGGCAAGGAGAGGACAGACCAGATCATTCCTAAGGGCCACGCTGAAGGCCCATCGCCAAGTGTCACAGGGACGGTGACGCCAACTGGTTCTGTTGAGTGAAGCACACAACGAAGTCTTGAACAAAGGTCATGATCTGCGGCTACAGAAAAATATACTGAAGAAGACAATGCAGGGCAGGTCAGTGAAACCGCTGGACTGTTCCCATGAGGCACAGGGTCAAGGCTGATTTGCATATAGCCATGTCTGAACTGGGGTGGTGTGGAGTGCAAAAAAACAATGGATTTAGGCCCAGATCTCTGTACTGGGGTGAATGTATGACATTGTTCTGCATTCGGTCCATCAGTTGTTGTTTTGCATTTGTCACTTGAGTGGGATGGGTATACTCAGATGTGGGTCCTGTGCTCTCCATGCCACTGGAGTCAAGCTATCCTGGCTGAAGATGGCTGACAGCCAGAAACCGATCCTAGGATGCTTGATTCCGGTCCAGGGAAGACATGGCTTGCCAGTTCGGGCTGGACTGTTCCCATGAGGCACAGGGTCAAGGCTGATTTGCATATAGCCATGTCTGAGCTGGGGTAGTGTGGTGAGCAACAAAACGACGGATTTAGGCCCAGATCTCTGTACTGGGGTGAATGTATGACATTGTTCTGCATTCTGTCCATCAACTGTTGTTTTTGTGATAGTATAATGCAGCTGGAAGTAGTATGCGTTAAATACTGGTATATCATTTTGTCTATATTTCAATAATGATTATCTCATCAATGTGTATCCATGTACACTAATGTAGGATATAAATATCCTAAAGAGAGGATTGTTGGGGAAAATATATATATCCATGTGTATGCACTACATAGATATTGTACTTAGATATAGTTCTCACCAGCAATATCTCACTCCTCACTGTAACAAGCTGTCCGGAGCTGCAGAGGCTTCCAATTTGACCTTGCCTGGACAAGCTTCAACAGCTGTTCAGAGCCCACTTAGAGTAGCACTTTGCTTTTACTGACTTCCCCATTAGTTTGCTCATCAAGTTGTTCATTTTTTGCTTACACTTTCTGTCTATTATATTTGGCACAGTGCCCGTGCATTTCTCTATTGGCCATGTTTGGCATGGTGTCTTTTTCCATATCTGGTAGGATGCATTACGGATACATATATATGTAGCCCAAAGGCCAGTCACTTGGGGAAGAAGCAGACTGAGAGCACGATTGTGTGCATTACCTTCTTTCTTATTGGACAGCAAGCATTTTTATCTACAAATACATTTCATTTTGTTTCTAAGCAACTGTGCTGTGTCTGATGTGTTTCCTTTATTTCTCCTGGGGGGGTGCAAATGTATTTCCCTAACAAAATCACATAAAGGATGTAACTCATTTAGAGTACTCTTTCTTCAAATTGTATGAGGTACACCAAGAGAAAATATACTATATTCACAACCAATTCATAAAAGTCTTTTAGAGGCAATGCATGTACATCACCATAATATCTTTGGACAGTAAGATTTCTTTGGTTTCTTCTACCTGAGACCGCACCATTCCTATGAAGTTTCTTTGCAGAACATATTGGAATCAGCACAAAGTGTATTGTAGCCTTTCAATGGCACTTACTACAGTATGTATAGCATACTGGACCCCATCTTCATCACAGGTGACAGCATCATATGCAACTCTACCACACTGCTCACATGGACTGCCCACTCCATCATCCACTTCCTAATCAACACACGTCAAGTCAACACCCCCAACCAGGTTTAGCATTCCAAGCCACAGCTGTGAGCAAAATCACAATAGAAGGCTGACTTAGCACCCGCAGCATGGATTGACCTAGCTTCATAGACAACAGAAGGACATCAACAACTTCGAAAGCAGGATTGTGATTCAAGCAGACTCCCTCAAACCCATCAAACCCAACAAGCATACCATATTAAACAAGCAGGCTAGCTGCTACACCGATACATCCAAGACATCAAACAACACTGTAAGTAGCTAGAACGGAATGGAGAGGCAGCCACAACACCACCGGCAGAACTACCTACAAGGCTGCACTCGTATGCTATTGCCAGCAAATAAGAGACAACAAGAAAAAATCTGTAGTGGACCACATCGAAGGAAACTCCAACAGCTGCAAGAATCGATCGTCAAGGGTTTTACCACACCCTCAGCCTCTTTCAAAAACATCGCTGTCTCCCAAAAACTCTGCAACAACTTATCCAACTTCTTCTGACCCATGCAAGAAGGCCAAAAAACAAGCAACTCACAAGTCACCTCTAACTTCACCATCTACTAGACAACACTCAATCATAATTCAGAAATAACCACAGCACCGAAACAGCATTCATAGCGGCAACTAACGGCATTCGAATTATCTGGACCGATGGAGGAACAGTGGCCCTTCTCCTGCTTGGCTTCTCTACGGCCTTCGACACTGTCTCCCACAGCACCTTCATCAGGAGACTTCACGAGGTTGTCATGCCAGGATCCGCTTTCAAATGGATCTTTTCCTTCCTCACGGGAATAACTCAAATGGTCAGGCTGACAACCTTCAAACTAAAGTTCAAGAAACTGATGTACAAAGTCCCTTAGGAATTTACTGTCAGCCCCATCCATTTCAACATGTACATGACACTGCTCACCAACATCATGTGATCACAAGACATCCCCATCATCTCATACACCAATGACAATCAATTAATCCTCTACCTGATGGATAAGACAACCACAACCAGAACCAACTTCACCAACTGCGTGTCATGTTATGATACAGGTACTTAGTATAGTGTGCGACTCATGCCTGAAGGAGTATTTTGGCGTGGCGCTGTAAACACATAGGAAGGACTGTCTACAAAAACCATGTATTGAGCATTTTCTTAAAATTCATAAGTTTGGGGCAAGTGCTGATGTGGACTGGATAGGAAAATGCTCTGCCACCGGATCTGGCTGGATGAATGCGTGAGATTTGCAGAAAAGCTTTATTAGAAGATTGTAACTGTTTGGAAGACAGTTAGCAACTCCGTTTTGAGCACAGGTACATTGCCTGGATGTCGGATACAGGGCTGTGTGTGTCACAAAACAACGCTTGAAAATTGCCCCGTTTTACAATGGGCAGTCAATGCATCTCTTAATATGAGAATCGAAGGCAACTGAGCTGGTAAATGACAAATCAACAGGGCAGCAGTGTTCTGAACAATCAGTAGTTTAGCCAGCAATGTGCCATTCGCTGCTACCAGCAATGCATTCCCATAATCCATGTAGCTAGTTATAAGTACCTGGACCAGGGTTTTCCTATAGGTGGAGGGTAACCCTCAAAATACTTTTTTTACCAGCCTCATATAGGCATAGCAAGTTCCCTATGTGGCATTGACCTGGTCTCTCGTAGATCATGTCAGATAAAATTTCACTTCTAAGCTTCTCGCCATTTGCTTAAGAATGGAGGCTGGCCCAAGATCAGACGGCCACCAGGCAGCTGACCAGAACTTGTGCACTTTGCCAAACAAGACAATTTCAGAATTCTCGCTATTTAATTGGAGACAGTTATTCACCTGGGTCAGGACAAAAGGAGATGAGGAGTTAATGTCATCTGCACATGACACAATCTCCACACAGCAGCATCTCACAACATGTGCCCGAGGTGCCTCATACATGTTAAATAGGGTTGGGCTCAGGCACGAGCCTTTGAGGGACTCTCCTATTAGACAGTATCTTTTATTTTATTTAAATGGACCCAAACAGACATATTGGGTGCGGTTGTCAAGGAAGTCCCTGAGCCAGAGTGGTTCCTACTTCATGTAGTCTGCGGATCAGGATGGGATGGGAGACTGTGTCAAAAGCAGCAGACAGGTCCAATAAAACCAACATGATTGGGGTTCCTACATCAAGAGAGAGTCGGATGGTATCAGTGACGGCCACCAATGCCTTCTTGGTACTGTGTTGCCTGATTGTGAGGGGCCTAAGTTCTTATGCTCTTCTAGGAAGGATGTTAGTTGTTTGCAATGTTGCTCTCTAGACTTCTAGCGAGCAAAGGTAGTAGCAAGATGGGTCTGTAGTAAACGAGATCTTCAGGATTGGCAGAGGGCTTTTTGAGAAGTGGAAACACTTGTGCACGCTTCCAATGAGATGGCACTTTAACAGAAGTTTATTAAAGATCAAACAACATTTTTACTGAAGAAGCCAAGTAGCTAGCTAGACCCGACCTTACCCTAGGTGGGCAGAGATCTAACTGGGAGCCTGGATTTGGGCAGAGTTAGCATCCGCGGCACCTGCTTCACTGAACTGTGTTCAAAAGCCTCCAGAGTAGCTATGTCAGCAGGGGGAGGTTGACTCAGATTATGTGCCATATCTGGTAGTTCTGGGCTCACAGAAAAACTCTTACAGCTGGTATTAATTTTAAATCAGTTAGGGAATCACAAAGATTCTGAGATGCCAGACAGTGGTAGCGCAGGCATGAGGATTCAGAAAGCTATGTAACATTTTGTAAAGCTGCCAAATAATTGGAAGAGGTAGTTCACTTGTCATATTAGCTATGTTTGTGAAAATAATATCCAAGGTATGTCCTGTTGTCTGTGTAGGGCCAGTGACTATTGTTTAAGCCCTAGAGTCTCTAAATGAGCTAGGAGCTGAGACTGAGACACTCCATGACCACTGGTGTTCTCGCCAAGGTTGTTAAAATCACCCAATGGGAGAAATTTGCCAGAAGGTAAAATGTGGGGTGCAATATAGTGAGTTAATATCTGGATAAAGTATTTCTTGGAGCCAGGTGGGCAGTAAATCTATGATCCCCTCAAGACTTTCGTTGCAGTTATTCACAATTTAGAAATGCACATCTCAATTAAGCATGAGCGAATTTTGCGGATCTCGCGTTCGCGAATTTTGCGGATTTGCGGATTCGCAATCCGCAAAATCCGCGAATTCCCGCGAATTTGCGGATTTTTTTTTTTTTTGTGTTCGCCCGTGTTTCTGCCAGTTCGCGAGGGTTTTTACAATTTAGCAATTTGCGAACTTACCTGTCGGGTCGCAAGTATTGCGAACTTGTTGTTTCTACGTGTCCAACCTGTTTGGGACACTCTTCTTCATCACTGCCACTCTCTGTCACCACTGCCACTCTCTGACTACTCATGCCACCCTCTGGCCCACCCATGCCACCCTCTGTTTCATCACCACACCCTCTGGTTGTCCAGTGTACATTATTTTCGGCAAAGCAAAGCACACCTTCCCTGCCTCAAGTGACCTGAATTAATTTGGGGCTGATTAATGTGTCACAGAATATTTTTTTAGCTGGCACCTGCTTCCTTAGTGCGCCCTGATTAGTGATCTTTTGCACTTGCTAAGTGCTTTCATTGTTGCAAAATTAGTTACAACACCTGCCCTGCCCCAACTGACAATAATGAATTAGGGGCTGATTAATGGATTTTAACTTCCAGCCTGGCTCCTGCTTGTCTCCCTTAGCTGTAATTCATGACCTTTGTGGCATATGTGTAACTATTCTGAGGTTCAGAGCAGGGTCACATAATAGTTTCAACTGGCAACTGAACTCTGGAGGGGCCCCTCAGGAAGCACTACAGGAAATGGCTACTAATGATGTGCCTGAACTTTTGAACCTGGTAAGTAGTTACTTTCAGTTTTGCTTAGATCGTATTTCTGCAATTTCGCACTTATTCGCGGGGCGCGAACTCACGCGAACAGTGCGAGCAGTGCGAGCAAAATCCGCTGCTCGCGGATTTGCGGATTTTTCAGGAAATTCGCAAATCTCGCGGATTGCGGATTTCCCGAAAATCCGCAAAATCCGCGAGCGGAACGGATTTTCCGCCCATGCCTAATCTCAATCTATTGTGAAAGTAAGGAGTCAATCATGGGGACTAAGACAGAATCATAAAAGTCAAGGCATGACCATGGTAGCAGACTGGATGCAAACCAATTGCCTGAAGCTCAATTCCGACAAGATGGAAGTACAGGTCTTCAGCAACATGACCTCACTATGGGACTGCACCTGGTGGCCATCAGAGCCAGGACCAACACCCACAACCACAGATCATGCAAGAAATATAGGATCATCCTGGACGACTAGATCATCATGGCAGAACAAGTCAATGCAGTGTGCACCCCTTGCTTCCACATCCTATGCATGCTGCTATATATCTTTAATGGTTGCCTCAGAATACCAGACAGTCTGTCACACATGCACTCATCACCTGCGGGCTGGACTACGGTAACACTCTTTACATTGGATTCTCCAAACATCTCCTACGCAAACTCCAGACCATGCAGAGTTCAGTTGTAAGATTCATATACGACCTTCTAAGCCTCACCCACATCACACCGCACCTCAGGAAGCTTCACTGGCTCCCTATACACAAGCGTGGTGAATTCAAACTTCTCAAGCACACATACAAACCCCTACACAACACAGGACCAGAATGCATAATCAACCGCATATACTTTTACCAACCCACCTGATATCTGGGCTCGGCCTTGCTCTCCCTCACACACACTCCCTGCATCCATAAAAACAAAAGTGGAGGTCGCTCATTCACCTACATCGCACCTAAAACATGGAACAACCTCCTTCAACACATCAGAGCCTACTTTTCAGTTCTTGAGTTCCACAAGAAGCTTAAGACTTATCTCTTCATATAAGCACTTTGGGGACCATTCACATACACACCTGTCCAAGCGCAGGAACATAAAGGACTGCCACAGACAAAGGAGTTACCTCTTCCTTGCAGGAAGCTACACAGGTTGTTTCCAAAAATGCAAGCCTTGAAGGAGAAGCTGCCTTTGATGGGCAACTGGCAACCACACTCTAGAGGAACTGCTCCTTTGTTCAGGTCGATGGGCTGGCAGAGGGAACAGAGAGAGGTGACCAGTTGCCAAATGTTTTTTATCCATGGAAGTGAAGCCCTCAGGTAGCCATACCTGTAGTATGAGCTACCATGCTTCCCACATCAGGAGAGGGAATATGCCCACTTGTTAGTGGGCAGAATGGGGCCACATATAGCTAAAAGATGTTGTAAGGCGGGAGGGAATCTGACAGCCCATTGGCTAGTAACCCTCAAAAGTGAGCTAGCAATTTTATTGGGAGACCTGGGGGAATGATGGGTGGTAGGAAATGTGTGCTGACCCAGGGATCCCACAACCTTCCTGTGCAGACATCTTAGGAAAATGTGACTTTTTACCTAAATTTGAGGTTTGCAGGGGATACTGGGTAAGAAACCATTATGAGATCCACACAGGCCACACCTCCTCTGACTCCCCCGGTTGTCTAGTTTTCAAACATGTGCTTGTTTGATAGTTTTACCTAGGTGCCAGGTAAGCTGGGGTCCAAAATCCACAGCTACCCACATTGCCAGGAATGATAGGATGTTCAGAGTTGTTGCCGCGACTCGAACCCGGTTCCCCAGATTTAAGTTTGATCGCGCCAGCAGTTATGCCACATCCTCTCCCCACTCATTGTTTTTCAGGGGAAAAATGTGATGCGTCTTTGTTGCGTTTTCCACCCTTTCAAGCTGCAGGCACTTAGCTTACCCAAGGAAGAAAGACACTAATTTTCTTGAGAGACTTGGGGGAACAGTGGGTGGTAGAAAGTGTGTGGCTGCCTGCAGATTACAGGACTTTTCCGTCACAAAAATGCAAGAAAAATTTGTTTTTTTGCCAAAGTTTGAGCTTTGCACAGAATCCTGGGTAACAAAACCTGGTGAGGGCCATGTAAGTCACCCCACCCCGGACTTCCTGGGTGTCTAGTTTTGAAAGATGTGCTGGTTTGGTAGGTTGCCCTAGGTGCCAGCTGAGCTGGGGCCCAAAATTCAGAAATAGCCACATTGTAAAAACATATGCATTCTGCGAGATGAAATATGATGTCTCTTAGGTCATGTTTTGGGGTGTTCTGTGTGGCAGGCACAAGGCCCAGTCGCACAAGTGGGGTACCATTTTTATTGGGCAACATGTGGCAATACATAATACTAGAGCATTTGTTATTATCAATTGAATAGCTCTACGTTTGTGCCTTTCAAATGTAAGAAAGTGTGTAACACTGAAGACATTTTTCAAAATGCCCTCTGAAACATATGCAAGTATGGGTACCCATAAATTCAGAGATATATAAACAACCACTGCTCCTAAACTCAGTATCTGGTGTACAATTAGGAAATACAGAGTTTTCCTTCATACCATTTTTCCATTATTTATAATTTACCATAGAATTGCTGTATAGGTGGTGCACAATGAAAAACTATTGAAAAGGTGCAGCTTGGTTGTTGGCTCTGGGTACAGCGGGTTCTTGGAGAACCTACAAGCCCTATACATACCCACAACCAGATGGGTCCAGCAGACATAACGGTATATTGCTTTTGAAAATCTGCTATAGTAAGAAGAGTTTACAGATGAAAACACAGACACAAATTGGTGTTTTTTAAAACGTAATTTACATTTTCTTTTTTCAACCGTTTCTTTTTATAGGAAATCCTTGAAGGATCTATAAAAATGACCCCTTGGTGAACCCCATTTTTGTCTAGTTTTCAGAAATGTATAGCTTTTTGGGATTTACCATGGATTTCACACCTGTTTCCACCACAAACTGGAAGTAGATTGACAGCACAAAAAATAGGAAAATGTTCTCTCGCCCATTAAAGTGGCAAAACTGTGTTATATAAAATGACGTTTTCTGATTCAAGTCTGCCGGTGCCTGAAAAGTGGGAAGATGATGATTTTAGCATCACAACCCCTTTGTTGATGCCATTTGCAGGGAAAAAAGCAGACACTTTCTTCTGCAGAACTTTTTTCCCATTTGTCCCTCAAAACCCAAACTCTAACTATATTTTGGTTAATCTTTTAGTTCCTTACTGGGGAAACCACAAACCCTGGGTACCTTTAGACTCCCCAGGATGTTGGAAAGAAAAGGACACAAATTTGGCGTGGATACTTTATGTGGAAATAAGTTATGACACCCTAAGGGCAAACTACCCCAAATATCCAAAAAAGGGCTAGCACTGGGGGGGGTGCTCAGCAGCTAAGGGGTTAATAATAATAGTAATATTAATAAAAAAATAATACAGTATAAGCAAATGGGTTATTAATTTGGGATAGTATGAATCCTACCTAAGCCATGAATCAATAAATAAAAAAGGGGCTAACTTCCAAAATTCTGATCTCAGGTTAATTGATATTTGTCATTTTGCTGTCATTTTTTTCTACTACATTTGACTTCATTTTTAGCATTTGGCTGTGGGATTTTTTATTATGTTTACTTTTGACTGTTTTAGTATTGCAAAATACTTTGCACATTGTCCCAAGTTAGGCCTATCTGCTCTGTATCATATCTATCAGGGATTGAACCCAGCTTTAATTTATTGACTTATTACATAGGTAGGACTCATTTTAACCCAAACTAATCACTAATTTTCTTAATCTGTATTATTAGTTTACTTATTAAGGTTATTATTAGTAATATTGTTTTTATAGCTATTGCTCTTTTCAAAATGCTTAAGAGCCTAGCACCACAACCATCTTTTACCCTCCTACCACTTCCCTAGAAGAAAATTGAAGATTCAAAATCTTATCGAATTAAAATTGCTTTACTGTGCATCAAATGAAGACAATGATTTTTCAGAACATACATTTGCATATGTATTTTCTTTATTGAAGGAGCACTCCAAAAATAATCATTGAACATAACAAACATACTGGTTTTTAAGATGCATCATCGGGAGGTTGTTGATTAAGATAAGGGGTGATGGTTGCCAATGAGTGGAAGGGAAAAGGAAGAAGCCGGACAAGCTAAACAGTGCTATGTACACAATCCACCTATTTCTATTATCATTAACACTTCCGGATGGTGGTGCGGCATGCCCAGCTATAGGAATTTGATAGTCTGAATAAGTGACATTTTAATGCACGGTTATGCTCAAGAAGGGACAATGTAAATCAGAGTTGATTGGAGAGGGCATTTACTTTAGGAGCTGCAGTTCAAGGGTACAGATCCACTTAGGATGGGTTGTCCTATCTCATTATAAGAAACATAGGTGCCGAATGGTTTTGGTCTGAGTATAGAAATCTGCACAGTTAGAGAGATGGAAAAAAGAGCTGAGTACATCATTGTGAAATACGGGGAGTAGTGTGGGAGACTGAAGAAGGTGATGTGAGAAGGGGGTGAAGAGAGTTTCTGAATTTGATGATTTTGATTCTGACAATTTGGTAAATCATTTATGGAACCTTGAGCAAACATTTGATTCTACTTGACAAGGAAAATACCTTCTTCTTTTTAGTGTAAAACTTCAGACTGTAGACCCACTGTCTAGATATCAGGATATAGGTCCATGAATAAAAAGAATTCTTCAAATCCACAAGTTCTTAAAGGGAACATAAGTGTAGAGAAGAAAAAAAAAGTACTGTATTGTATTAGTTCTGTGATCTTTAACAGTCAGCAACAACAAGGGTTCCAGAATGTTTTCTGGTTTGATGAAGATTGTTTGGGGTCAGAGATATGGGACATCATTTCCCAAATGCCTCCTTTAAGGCACAGTCTAAATTGCTATGCAATGAACACAGTAGCCCATGATTACTCATACTTAGATATTGCTCCCCCAGAGAGTTTGGCTGCCTAACCTTGAACAGTATGAGCTGGTTGAGACATTTCTTATGTGGCATTTCTCAGACTAAGATTCCTAAATAAAATTGATTAAAGTGACGAGCTTGTTCTGAAACTCTGCTGTGGGGACGAGGCACCATCATCATCATGCACGGATTCAGTCTCTTCTTGGAATGCATTCTGTAGGGCCCCCTTTAAAGAGCTCCTATGCCCATGTCGCCTGATGCCACCAACTAGAAAGTAGATGATGGGGTTGAGGCTGCTGTTAATGCAGAAGCTGTAGAAGAAAATGACAACATGGGAGACTTGTGCATGGAGATTGATAAATAGAGAAAGAAAATCAAACACAGCATACGGTGAAGAGAGGACAAGGAATGCAAGAACTGTTGAGAGGACGAGTATGTAGGGTCTCGGTGGGTGACGCTTTTGTGAATTCTTCCAGATAGTGAAGAGCAGCAACACGTTTGACAGAAGCATCAAGGGCAAAAAGAAGCAAAAATGTAAAACAGCCTTAATTATGTCAAGTTCTGTGCAATCCTCACATTTCGCATCAACCAAAAAGGTTGCTGCTAACATCAAGCATGAAAAAATCCATACAATAATGCAGACAATGGTGGACTGGTGCTTGGGACGTCGGCATCGGTACCAGATGGGGTAAAGGACAGACAGAGCCCTTTCCACACTGATGGCAGTAAGAAAGCCCTGGCTGGTGCCATACCCAAAAGAACCTATTTGTAAAACACTCATATAGGAAATGTCACCAACAATCAATCCATTCATTTGCATCAATAAAAGTATGCAAAAAAGTGACAGGAATACAAGAACTATGCAATCTGCAATGGCCAGGTTCAAGATGTATGTGGTGAAGGAGTTCCGAGAATTTCTAAACCTCAAAAACCAGAGGACCAATCCATTCCCAGCCAGGCCAAAGATAGAAATGACCACGGGTATAGACAGGAGTGCCATAAAAGCGAAATATACATAATCAAAGTCACTTTCCATGTCATTATCATAGTAAACATCTGTATCTGGAGTCATCACGAAGACAGTAGGATAATCTTCCAAGTTGGAACCTCCATGGATTGCAGTCATCTTCATTAACCTGGAAAAATATGAAGAGAGATAACACCAGAGATCAGCAAACAACATGCATGAATCTGGTTGGTGCTCTAGGAGCATTGCTAGTAAATATCATCCCCCTTATGACCTACAATGTACTTCCTCTAAATTGTGTTGCTCTGAGAACCAAATTAATAAATCTATTTATGATCCTGCACTGAATTCAATTTTTTAGGTCAGAAATCTGGTCACAGGCTCATACATACATGGCTATCTAATGAAGAACGTAAAGATGATCTCTGTTAGTGCTTTACCTGTAACCACTATGTGAATTGGGGGATTTGGCCCTTACCTACAACCACCTTGGGCCTTAGACAATTGTAAACACTAAACAACATCAGGTGGTTGTGAGATTTAAACACATCTTTACTTATGCATGAGGTACATTTTACCCAATAATCATGACCTCAAATTGGTTTTAGTAATAATTGTACACAAAAGTTTTTTAAACGTTCACATTTGGTGCGATAAAATAAAGGACAATCCACATTCAACTCGATGGATATACAGTGAAAAATATTTGAAACACGTGTGAAATATCATATGGAAGGATACATCAAATATACATTGTGATAATGCAAGATTTATACATGAAGTATGCTAAAATTACATCTTCATCAATCCAAGATTTTACAAGACCAGAGCATTACATTCACAGAAAGTGCTCTTAGTACTGGAACGTATAAAGGGTCCAAAGGTATCTAATATGGGCTTCCAATAGTTTCTTTAGACAAATGAATTTATACCTCTATATGGATACTGGTTGAACTAGGATCACCTATTGATCCTCGGCCTACTGAGGTCATGATTATTGAGAAAAATAAATCTCATGCATAAGTAAAGATGTGCTTACATCCCACAACCACCTGATGTTGTTTTGTGTTAGCACATTTATGTTATCTTCATAATCTCAGTCTGCTGAGATTTCTGTAGCAATGTTAATGGAAGTTTGAGCGACCACTCCCAATTATTTATGGACTCTAGATTAAAAGCAGTCACATTCTCATCTGCTGTATGAAGTTTGCAAAGTGCATAGAGGGAACTGACTTACTCCAATATGCTGATCTCATATTCGCAAGCATGCCCTATGCATTGTGCGGCCTGCCAGACCAGCGGCCCCAGTGCGTCTTGAACTGTGCCTGCATTCAGAGGAACATTTCCTCAGCACCAACTTGATTTTGTCCATTGTCTCATTTACCACAAGGGTGTAGACGCAGCAGACCCCTTGCACTCCACCCTCTTGCATGATTTAAGCCTATGTTGAGGACGGAAGGGTCCATCCTCCGAAATGGCAAGTTTTTAATTTGGACTCTTAGGCGTGAAAGCCAATTTTGTACACAGAGTTTACACTGATACTTGTGATATGCATGAGCGTTAAGTTAAGGAACATAGGGCCATATGTATGAAACTTAGGTTTTGCGATTCTCAAATAGCGATTTTTAGAGAATCGCTATTTGAGAATCGCAAAATGCTATGTATGTAGGATTTGCAAATAATTTTGCGAATCCTACATATTATTTAATTGCGCATCGCAAATTGCAATTCGCAATTAAGGAATACCTCCCAATTCATTTCTATGGGCCTAGAGACCCATAGGAATGAATAGGAAGACATTCTCAATTTGCGATTCTCAATTAGAGAATCGCAAATTGAGAATGCAATTTCAAGGGTACCAGGGTGTCAAAAGGACACCCCGTTGCACCTCTGAAATGTGTATGTGTGCACATGTGGCACACATACATGCCCTAAGGGCATGTATGTGTGCCACATGGCAATAGAAATGAAAAAAGTGAATTTTTCAAAGACTTTGCAATTTACCACCAACTCGAAATTGGTGGTAATTTGCGATTCCTTAAGGCCAAATTGCACTTTTTCAGTGCTTCTTAAATTGCATTTAAGGAATTCCTTAAACGCAATCGCAAAATAAGGAATCACAAATTTTGCGATTCCTTATTTTGCGAGCCAGGTTTGCTTTCATGCATGCCACTGAGCCAAATTGCGATCGTAAATGCAGAAATTCTGTGAAATTTGGAATTATACATAGGGCCCATAGTCAGTGCATATATGGGAGATTTTTATCCACTGAAGGGATTGCGTCTTCCCATTTTCAGGTGGGACCTTTCATACCGGGAGGCAGGGACAGGCAAAGAACACACTGAAGCACAAACCAAAGTGAATCAGGGTTGTATCTCAAAATAAGACTGCAAAAAACATGGCCATGTCCTAATAAATTATTTCCCAAACTCCTTTCCAACACCAGCAGACAGACAGACAGACAGACACACAGTGCAATTTTCAAAGCCTCTTTCTGAATTCCAAATTGTACCAATGTCGCCTTTTTTTGACCTCAATGCCATATCCAGTGCTGTGCTTGCAGTGATACTTATTTGTGGCTAAATTGTAAAAAATTAAACCCTTGCATCTATTGGGTAAAAATATTTATATATCCATATATATTCATATGTATGCACTACATAGATATCATACTTAGATATAGCTCTCACCCGAACTATCTCACTTTTACCAAGCTGCCCAGAGCTGCAGATGCTTCCAATATGACCTTGCCTGCACAAGCTTCAACAGCTGTTCAGAGCCAGCTTAGAGCAGCACCTAGCTTTTCCTGACTTCCTTGTTAGTTTGTTCATCAAGTTGTTAATTTTTGGCTTATGTTGTATGTCTGCATTATATTTAGCACAGTACGTATGCATTTCTCTGTTGGCCATGATTGGAACTGTGTCTTTTTCTGGTTCTGCTGAGATTGTATTACAAACACATATATGGCCCAAAGACCAGTCACTCGGGGAAGAAGCAGACTGAGAGCACCATTGGGTGCACCGGCCTCCTTACTGGCCAGTAAGCATTTGTACCTACAAATACGTTTCATTTTGTTTCTGAATAACGGCTGTGTCTGGTGTGTTTCCTTCACTGCTCCTGGGAGGGTGTAAATGTATTCCCCTAGCAAATGGCACCAGGAGACTCGGATACCGTGAAATGTCACACAGGTAAGCGAAGGTGCCTTGCCGCCGCGGCCCTTCAATGCTTATGGTATTCTACTTCATAAAAAGACACGGTAGCTCAGCTGAACAACCTCCAGGAGAGAGGACACAAAGCCTCAGTGCCAGTAAAATGAGGTGTCTTATCTGGGTTTTGTCCACTGAGAAAGGAATGATGTCCTTCCTGGGGATGATGAACTACTGCCGCCAGTGGATCCCTGAGTACAGATCCTATGATGTCATATTCAGTTAGGTTCGCTAAAACATGCACCCAACGACATTGTATGAACTAATGAACTTGCAACCTGTTTCAAGAAACTGAAAGAGACATTTTGCACTGCACCAGCATTGGGGCTGCCCGACTACACACTGCTCTTCCATCTCTCTGTGTCAAAGCAAAATGGCACTGTAAATGGTGTGCTGACACAGCTATAAAAAGACCTGTGGCATACAACTATGGGTCTTTGCCTTCAGCAGTGACTGGACGAGGACAGCTGTGATGGCAGACACGACAGCTCCCATTGAGTTGGACTATACTTGTATTGTTTATATGCCACATTTGGTACAGTTGGTGTTGTCATCAGCAGCAACACATTTTTCGGCCTCCAGGCGCACAAGTTATGAGGTTACCTTGTTGTCTAACTCTAAAATCACACTTAAAAGATGCCCACCTGTTAACGTGGCAGCAGTATTACCTGCAAAAGGTTATTCTGATGAAACCACTAAGCTTGACTGTGTTGACACTGTAGAAAACAATTGCACCACACCAAGACCAGATTTACAGCAAACACCATTACAAAAGGCAGACTACGAGTGGTACACGCAGGGTTAATCCAGCAGACTGAAAAACACAAAGAGGCAGACTTACATGCCCCTTGTGTGACTTTTGCGCCGCCTTGTATCATTTTTGTGACGCAGCCACAGCGTCAATGTTGCTGCCCATTTACAACGTGATGCATCTAGGGAGATGCATCATGGTGTAAAGCCCTGCGTCACATTATGCCTGCATCAGGTATAATGTATGCACGGTGGGCGTTCCTATGCAAAAAGCCATGTAGAACTGACGCAGTGAAATCTACAAGATTTCACTGTGTCACTGTATGCTTTCACTGCGTCAAAATCCCTACGCCTGCTCAGACCAGGCGTAAGGAATGACGCTGGAGTTTTTGAATGAGACTCACCCAACTATTGTGGTGCATTGCTTGAATTGCATCACTTTCATGAGCAACTCCAGCAATGCAACACTTTTGCTCCAACAGATGCGTCTTAATTTCGGTGTTAATGCTTGCACCATGGAGCACTGCATTGTGAATACAGCGCATCCATAGCGGGGCAAGGACATTCAGCGCTGACGAAAGGAAACTGACACATCCATGCAGATGCGTCAGTTCCTTGTAAATCTGCCCAAAGGTACATAGCAGGGAATGCCATTACAACAGTTGACACAATAGTTGAAAGTCTTCTCTCAATGGGCCATATATATCAAGATACCAATTAGCGATTCTGTAATAGCGATTTTTAAGAAATCGCTATTTCAGAATCGCTAATTGGTATGTATCAGGAAAATCGCAATTTTTTAGCGATTATCGATTAGCGATTTTTTAGTGATTTATTGATATTCTTTATATTCCTGAATTGCGAATTTGCAAATTGCGAATTCGCAATTAAGGAATACTTTCCCATTCATTTCTATGGGCCTCCTGGCCCACAGGAAGGAATGGGAAATTATTCTCAATTTGCGATTCACAATTTGCTAATCGCAAATTGAGAATAATTTCAAGGGTGCAGGGGTGTCTAGACACCCTGTTGCACCCCTGAAATATGCATGGGTGCACATGTGGCGCACATATATGCCCTAAGGGCATGTATGTGCATCACATGGCACTTAGAAAAATGCTGAAATGTGCATTTTTCAAGGAAATCGCAACTTACCACCATAATTTGCGATTCCTTAAATGCAATCGCAAAATAAGGAATCGCAAATTTTGCGATTCCTTATTGTGCACCCAAATTCTTTCATACATACCATTTTGCGAAAATGAGTTTGCAAACGCCGAAATTCTGCGAATTTCGGCATTTGCGACCCCATTTGGCCTTGATACATATGGCCCAATGTCTTTTCTAGGTCCAATATTTTGCAGGTTGGTCCCCTGCTACACATGATCACTTGCTGGTACCTCAGGGTCCCTTTATCAACTTTGCTTCCCAGTGAATGGCTTGACATATCTGCTGGTGTTTGTGGATACGATTACTAAATGGATGGATATATTTCTAACAAGGAAGATTGGTGTATCAATGGTTGTGTGATGCTTGATGAAAGATAGCGCGCACAGGAATGGGGTTCTCCAGGGCATAAATAGCAACAGATGAGGTTACACTTTATAGCAGTTGTGCAAAAGATGTCTGAGTGTTTGGGAATAGAGTGGAAACTGCATGTCCCATACCACCCCCTATTGTTCAGGCCCGGTGGAGGGGATGAACTCCAAAACAAAATAAAAAATAGATGAGTAAAGACCACTGATGCAGCAGTCCTGAAATGGCCTGATGCTCTGCCTTAAGTACTGCAAGCCATAAGGATGAAGCCATCTAAAACAACCCTGGAGATATGGCCATGGTGAGGATAAATAAAAGATGTTTCTCTCAGTTCTAGGTGGTTTGGACCACAGACGGTCAAAAGATGCCCTCAATGCCTTCATGGAACATGATGCAGAGTTGCGCCACCAGCGACCGAGACAGAGGAACCAGTAACTAATGAGCATCTGTCACCAGAGGAGCTGCGCAACACACCAGGCAAGGAGAGGACAGACCAGATCATTCCTAAGGGCCACGCTGAAGGCCCATCACCAAGTGTCACAGGGACGGTGACGCCAACTGATTCTGTTGAGTGAAGCACACAATGAAGCCTTGAAGAAAGGTGATGATCTGCGGCTGCAGAACAATATACTGAACAGGACAACGCAGGCAGGTCCGTGAAACCGCCCCTGAATAAGACGACTGCGGACCAGGAGGAGAATCAGATGACAGCATACAGCGTACCTTTAAATTACTAACACTTACAGAAAGTGCCAAAGAACAGAGGGGCATATTACCAAGCAATAGCGATAATTATCGCTATTGCTTGGTTAGAGACAAAAATGTATCGCCGACCTGTGGTGATTTTTATCGCAGATAAACCTTGGTATTACCAAGGTTTATCGCAAATGCGATAAAAATCGGCCGCAATACATGAATATCGCTGAAAAGTCACCGATATTCATGCATTACCGAGCTAATGCTCTTAGCCATGTTATCCACCTACCATTGGATATCATGGCTAAGAACTGCTCAGGGCAGGTGTTAGCTTTTGGAGATATTCGCGCTTAGCACAAATATCTCCAAAAGTTGGTAATAGGAGATAGCGATGTTAGCGACTGTTTCAAGTCGGTACCATCTTGGCACGCCCACTTTGCATGTCATTAGTGATAAATATCACTGACATGCAAAGTGGGGCCCAAGATGGTCCCTATCTCCTACTAGCTGTCGCTAACTGGTGTTAGCGACAGCTAGGTAATAGGGAGATAATTTTATCTCCGCTTTCTTGGCTTTTAAAGCCAAAAAAGCGGAGATAAACCCCCTTGATAATATGACCCAGAGTGACTATGGGATAATGTAGGAAAATACATTGCATAGGGCAAACAAGATGTATTGGACACTCAATTATGTATATACTGCCTGTATTACAACCACCGGCTGATATTATAATGCAGCAGGAAGTAGTATGTGTTAAATACTGGTATATCGTTTTGTCTATATTTCAACAATGATTATCTCATCAATGTGTATCTATGTACACTAATGTAGGATATAAATATCCTAAAGAGAGGTTTGCTAGGGAAAATAATATATATATATCCATATGTATGCACAAAATTGATATTTTACTTAGATATAGTTCTCACCCGACTATCTCACTTCTCATTGTAACAAGCTGCCAGGAGCTGCCAAGGCTTGCAATTTGACCTTGCCTGGACAAGCTTCAACAGCTGTTCAGAGCCCACTTAGAGCAGCACTTTGCTTTTACTGACTTCCCCATTAGTTTTCTCATCCAGTTGTTCATCTTTTGCTTACAGTTTATGTCTGTATTATATTTGGATCAGTGCCCGTGCCTTTCTCCATTGGCCATGTTTGGCACATTGTCTTTTTCCAGTTCTGGTAGGATTGCATTACGGATACATATATATATAGCCCAAAGACCAGTGACTTGGAGAAGAAGCAGACTGAGAGCACGATTGTGGTCACTGCCTTCTTCCTCATTGGCCAGCAAGCATTTATACCTACAAATACATTTCGTTTTGTTTTTGAGCAACTGCTGTGTCTGGTGTGTTTCCTTCATTGCTCCTGGGAGGGTGCACATGTATTTCCCTAATAAAATCACATAAAGGATCTAACTCATTTAGAGTACTCTTTCTTCAAATTGTACAAGCTACACCAAGAGAAAATATACTATATTCACAACCAATTCATAAAAGTCTTTTAGAGGCCACCAAAATAAAATCCAAAGAGATGCATGTACATCACAATAATCTCTTTGGACAGTAAGCTTTCTTTGGTTTTGTCTACCCAAGACCACGGCATTCCTATGAAGTTTCTTTGCAGAACATATTGGAATCAACACAAAGTGTATTGTAGCCTTTCAATGGCACTTACTACAGTATGTATAGCATACTGGACCCCCTCTTCATCACAGGTGACAGCATCATATGCAATTCTACCACACTGCTCACATGGACTGACAACTGGATCATCCACTTCCTTATCAACACACCCTACCAGGTTCAGCATTCCAAGCCACAGCTGTGAGCAAAATCACAGAAGAAGACTTACTTAGTACCCGCAGCACAGATTAACCTAGCTTCACAGACAACTTTGACAAGGACATCAACAACTTCAACAACAGAATAGAGATTTAAGCAGACTCCCTCGAACCCATCAAACCCAACAAGCATAACACATTAAACAAGCAAGCCATCCGTTACACAGATACCTCTAAGACACCAAAAACACTGTAAGTAGCTAGACAGGAATGGAGAGGCAGCCACAACATCACCAACAGAACTACCTACAAGGCTGCACTCAGATGCTATTGCCAGCAAATAAGAGACACCAAGAAAAAATCTGTAGCAGACCACGTCGAAGGAAAATCCAACAGCTACAACAATAGATCGTCAAGGGTTTTACCACACCCTCAGCCGCTTTCAAAAACATTGCTGCCTCCCATAAACTGTGCAACAACCTATCCAACTTCTTCCGACCCATCCAAGAAGCCCATAAACAAGCAACTCACAAGTCACCTCTAATTTCACCATCTACTAGACAACACTCAATCAGAATTCAGAAGGAACTACAGCACCGAAACAGCACTCATCGCGGCAACTGACGGCATTCAAATCATCTGGACCGATGGAGGAACAGTGGCCCTTTTCCTGCTTGACTTCTCTACTGCCTTCGACACATACAGGACCTTTATCAGGACACTTAATGAGATTGTCATGCCAGGATCAACATTCAAATGGATTTTTCCTTCCTCATGGGAATAATCCAAATGGTCAGGTTGACACCCTTCAAACTAAAGGTCAGGAAACTAATATACGGAGTCCCACATGAATTTACCCTCAGCCCCAGCCATTTCAACATGTACATGACACTGCTCACCAACATCATGGGATGACAAGATATCCGCATCATCTCATACACTGTGGTACTGCAATTCTGGACCCCTCCGTTTCACCAGCCTCGGGGTCCAACACTCGTGTTATAAAATACCGTCGTATCATGACGAATTTGGTATCTACGAACCGGTAATGATTAGGACATCATCCCCATGCATTTGCGTCATGATTAAGCGATGCTAACACCCTCAAATCTTGATTTGCGTCTCGAACCCGCAGACTCCATTTTGTAAACGGCATCCATCTTATGGCTTGCCCTCATATAAGTCAATTGATTAAAGCCGAGCTTGATCTAAAAGGACACGTCCTTTGTAGCTGACTCCCCCATGACCTGGCCGAGCTGACTCCACTGCCTCCAGCCAAGCCTGTTTGGGCAGCTCCTCGCCCAGTGGCCGAGCCCGATATCATCAAAGCACAACATGTCATAAACCCTTCACTGCATACAAACCCTGTTTTCCATACACACACCCCTGTCCATGATTCTTGTTTATGACCCGTTTTATGATGGGAGGGGGCTCGACCTTATTGGCATTTCATCGATATCTGATGGGAGTTCTGGATCTGGCGGGGTAATCCATCACAAACTGGACATCTAAAATATGTGCTGACCAGCATGACTTCGCTCTTTGTATTATTGTAGAAATATTTGTATTGCCATATCGTAAACTTAAGAATTCTTGCCTGCAGCTGTTATTTATGTATATAAGGAGAAGTCTGGTTCTGTAAAAACGAACAGTCTCCTGAGAACTTACGGCCCGTGTTGTCGTACTTCTAGGACGCATGTTACTTGGTTGCAGCCAATAAACTCGATCTTTGACTTCATCTAGAAGACTCCGTGTTTCTGTAAGTCCAGAACAGGGAGAACCCAGAGGTCTTCGGGTGTGGTCCCCTGGCACCACCGGGTCTCTAAAAACCCGGCACCTCAACACCAATGACACCCAATCAATCCTCTCCCTGATGGACACGACAACCACAACCAGAACCAACTTCACCAACTGCGTGTCATGTTATGATACAGGCACTTAGTATAGCGTGTGACTCGCTCCTGAAAGAGTATTTTGGCATGCCACTGTAAAAACATAGGAAGGACTGTCTACAACAACCATGTATTTAGCATCTTCTTAAAATTCATGAGTTTGGGGCAAGTGAAGGTATGGATTGGGTAATTGTTCCAATGATGTGGAACTAGATAGGCAAATGCTCTGCCGCCGGGTCTGGCTGGATGAATGCATGAGATTTGCAGAAAAGCTTTATTAGAAGATCGTAATTGTTTAGAAGACAGTTAAGAACTCAGTGTTGAGGACAGGTACATTGCCAGAGTGTCTGATACAGGGCTTTGTGTGTCAAGAAACAATGCTTCAAAATTGCCCCGTTTTACACAATCTCTACACAGCAGAATCTCACAACATGTGCCCGAGGTGCTACATAAATGTTAAATAGGGTTGGGCTCAGGCACGAGCCTTGAGGGACACCCTTGTTAGACAGTATTTTTCTTGATTTAAATGGACCCAAACAGACATGTTGGGTGCGGTTGTCAAGGAAGTCCCTGAGCCAGAGTGGTTCCCTACCGTGGATACCTACTTCTTGGATTCTGTGGATGGGGATGGGATGGGAGACTGTGTCAAAAGCAGCACTCAGGTCCAATAAAACCAACATAATTGGGGTTCCTACATCAAGAGAGAGTCGGATGGTCTCAGTGACGGCCACCAATGCCTTCTTGGTACTGTGTTGCGCTCAAAAACCTGATAGTGAGGGGCCTAAGTTCTTATGCTCTTCTAGGAAGGATGTTAGTTGTTTGTCAATGTTGCCGTCTAGAATTCTAGCGAGCAAAGGTAGTAGCAAGATGGGTCTGTAGTAAGCGAGATCTTCAGGATTGGCAAAGGGCTTTTTGAGAAGTGGAGACACTTGCGCACACTTCCAATCAGATGGCACTTTAACAGAAGTTAATTAAAGATCAAACAACATTTTTACCAAAGGAGCCAAGTAGCTAGCTAGACCCGCCCTTACCCTAGGTGGGCAGAGATCTAACTGGGAGCCTGAATTTGCCAGAGTTAGCATCCGCTGCACCTGCTTCACTGAACTGTGTTCAAAAGCCTCCAGAGTAGCTATGTCGGCAGGGGGAGGTTGACTCAGATTATGTGCCATATCTGGTAGTTCTGGGCTTACAGAAAAACTCTTATAGATGGTATTAATTTTAAATCAGCCAGGGAATCACAAAGATTCTGAGATCCCAGACAGTGGTAGCGCAGTCATGAGGATTCAGAAAGCTATGTAACGTTTTGTAAAGCTCCCAAGTAATTGGAAGAGGTGGTTCATTTGTCATATTAGCTATTTTCGTGAAAATAAGAACCAAGGTATGTCTTGTTGTATGTGTCGGGCCAGTGACTATTTCTTTAAGCTCTAGGGTCTCTATATGAGCTGGGAGCTAGGAGCTGAGACACTCCATGACCACTGGTGTTCTCAGCAAGGTGGTTAAAATCACCCAATAGGAGAAATGTGCCAGAAGGTAAAATGTGAGGTGCAATATAGTGAGTTAATATCTGGATAAAGTATTTCTTGGAGCCAGGTGGGCAGTAAATCAATTATCCCTCTAGACTGTAGTTGCGGATATTCACAATTTAAAAATGCACATCTCAATCTATTGTGAAAGTAAGGAGTCAATCATGGTGACTTATACAGAATCATAAAAGTCAAGGCATGACCATGGTAGCAGACTGGATGCAAACCAATTGCCTGTAGCTCAATTCCGACAAGACGTAAGTACAGGTCTTCAGCAACATGACCTCACTATGAGACTCCACCTGGTGGCCGTCAGAGCCAGGACCAACACCCACAACCACAGATCATGCAAGAAATATAGGGATCATCCTAGACGACTAGATCATCATGACAGAACAAGTCAATGCAGTGTGTACCGCTTGCTTCCACATCCTATGCATGCTGCTATATATCTTTAATGGTTGCCTCAGAATACCAGACAGGCTGCCACACATGCACTCATCACCTGCGGGCTGGACTACGGTAACACTCTTTACATTGGAATCTCCAAACAACTCCTATACAAACTCCAGACCATGCAGAGTTCAGCCACATTCTAAGCCTCACCCACATCACAGCGCACCTCAGGAAGCTTCAGGGGCTCCCTATACACAAGTGCGGTCAATTCAAATTTCTCATGCACACATAAAACCCCTACACAACACAGGACCAGAATGCATAATCAACCGCATACACTTTCAGTAACCCACCTGACACCCGGGCTCTGCCTTGCTCTCCCTCACACACACTCCCCGCATCCATGAAAGCCAAAGTGGAGGTCGCACATTCGCCTACATCGCACCTAAAACATGGAAAAACCTCCCTAAACACAGCAGAACCTCCTTTTCAGTTCTTGAGTTCTGCAAGAAGCTTAAGACCTATCTCTTCATATAAGCACTTTGGGGACCATTCACATACACACCTGTCCAAGCGCAGGAACATAAAGGACTGCCACAGACAAAGGAGTTACCTCTGCCTTGCAGGAAGCTCCACGGGTTGTTTCCAATAATGCAAGCTTCGAAGGAGAAGCTGCCTTTGGTAGGCAACTGGCAAACACACTCGATAGGGGCTGCTCCTTTGTTCAGGTCGATGGGCTGGCGGAGGGAACAGAGAGAGGTGACCAGTTGCCAAACAGTTTTTTTCCATGGACGTGAAGCCCTCAGGTAGCCATACCTCTAGGATGAGCTACCATGCTTCCCACATCAGGAGAGGGAATATGCCCACTTGGGAGTGGGCAGAATGGTGCCACATATAGCTAAAAGATGTCATAAGGAGGGAGGGAATCTGATAGCCCATTGGCTAGTGACCATATTTCATCCCCCAAGGCCACTCTCTGAGTATAAATATGGCACCCCTGGCACCCCGGCCTCTCATCAAATCTGGACTATAGAGAGGACCGAAGTGAGGCAGCACCAACCACTGGACTGCACCTGTTGCTCCTTGGGCTATCGACGAGAGGGCTGTGCCTGTGAGGCCTGGTTCATGGATCAGCCGCTCCAGAGCCCCAGACAGAAAAGGTGATTTCCAAGAGTCAGTCAGCTGACTCCCTGTTCCAGCCCCCAGGCCATAAGAGCTGAAGTAGACATTCAGGCCAGCTGTTGTCCAGTCAAGATGACCACTCCACAATGCTCAGAAGTTGCATCCAAGTCAGCCAAATCCATGAGAGTCACCAGAGAGCACATTGACCACCAAAGATGGACTCTAGACCTCACAAAAGGAAAGTGCTGGACTAGCTGTGACCCAAGATGAGTAGCCCAGTTGTAACTGGACTTCTGTCGGACCAAAGAGGACTTTGAGGGACATCAACCTCTGAGGCTAAAGTTGCCCCACCACACCACTTTACACGTTGACCGAGGAATAATCCCCTTGCAAAACCATTTCATTTTGTGATAGATTATTTTGATGTCTCCACAATCTGTTTCTGGGCTTTCCTTGTTGTGGGCACTTGGCCCACCCTCACAAGTGAGCTAGCATTTTTATTGGGAGACCTGGGGGAGTGCTGGGTGGTTGGAAATTTGTTCTGGTCGTGTGATCCCACAACTTTCTTGTGCTGAAATCTGAGGAAGATGTGACTTTTTAGCTAAATTTGAGGTTTGCTGGGGATTCTGGGTAAGAAACCATTATGAGATCCACACAGGCCACACCTCCTCGGACTCCCCCGGTTGTCTAGTTTTCCAACATGTGCTGGTTTGGTAGTTTTACCAAGGTGCCAACTGAGCTGGGGCTCACAATTCAGAGCTAGCCACCTTGTAAAAAACACATGCATTCCACGGGATGAAAGATGCAGTCCTCTAGGTCATTTTTTGTGGTGTTTTGTGCGGCAGGCACAAGGCCAAGCCACACAAGTGGGGTCCAATTTTTATTGGGCGACATGTGGGAATACATAATAAAAGAACATTTGTTATTACCAACTGAATAACCCTACGTTTGTGCCTTTCAAATGAATGAAATTGTGTAACACTGAAGACATTTTACAAAATGTCCTCTGAAACATATGCAAGTACGGGTACCCATAAATCCAGAGATATACAAACAACCACTACTCCTACAATTCAGAAATACAGAGTTTTCCTCCACACCTTTTTTCATTCTTTATAATTTGCCACATAATTGCTTAAGCTGGTGCACAATGAAAAACCCAGTGAAAAAGTCTAGCTTGGTTGTTGGCTCTGGTTACCTCGGGTTCTTGGAGAACCTACAGGCCCTATACATCCCCACATCCAGAGGGGTCCAGCAGTTATAACGGTATATTGCTTTTGAAAATCTGCTATATTAAGAAGAATTTACAGATGAAAACGTAGACACAAATGGGTGTTTTTTCAAACTTACTTTCAATATGTTTTTTATTTCAACTGTTACTTTTTATAAGACATCCTTGAAGGATGTACAAAAATAACCCCTTGGTGAATTCACATTTCTGTCTAGTTTTCAGAAATGTATAGCTTTTCAGGATCCACCATGGATTTCACACCGGTTTCCACCACAGACTGGAAGGAGGTTGAAAGTACAAAAAATAAGTAAAATGGTTTCTCTCCTATTAAAATGCCACAACTGTGCTAAAAAATTGGTTTTCTGATTCAAGTCTGCCTGTTTCAAAAGGTGATAAGATGATGATCTTAGCACTACAAACCCTTTGTTGATGACATTTGCAGGAAAAAAACTGCCACTTTCTTCTGCAAAACTTTTTTCCCATTTTCCCCCCAAAAACCAAACTCTAGCTATATTTTGGCAATTGTATTAGTTCCCTCCAGGGAAACCTACAAACCCTGGGTACCTTTAGACTCCCCAGGATATTGGAATGAAAAGGACGCAAATTTGCCATGGATACCTTATGTGGAAAAAGTTATGGAGCACTAAGCGCAAACTACCCCAAATGGCCCAAAAAGGGCTCAGCACTGTGGGGGACGCTCAGCAGCTCAGGGGTTAATATTAATAATAACAATAATAATAATAATACCAATGACAATAACAATAATACAGTATACGAAAATGTGTTATTAGTTTCGGATAGTCTGAGTCCTAATTAAGCCATAAATTACTAAATAAAAAAGAGGATTAATCCCTAACTGTAAAAATTCAAATCTCAGGTTAATTGATTTTTCTCTTTTTGGTGTAATTTTTCCTACTGCATTTTTCTTAATTTTTAGCATTTCGCTGTGGAATTTGTATTATGTTTAGCTACGACTGTTTTTGTGTTGCAAAACACTGCTCTGTACCATATCTACCAGGGATTAAGACCACTGTTAATTTATTGGCTTATTACTTAGGTAGGACTCAATTTGCCCCAAACTATTCTTATACTGTATTATTAGTCTTCTTATTATGGTTAGGAGTATTATTATAATTGTTTGTATTACTTTTATTCTTTTTCAAATGTTGAACAGCCAGGCACCAACATCCATCTTTTTACCTTCCTACCACTTCCCCAGTAGAAAACTGAAAATTCAAAATCTTACCAAATTACAATTCCTTTTGCTGTGCATCAAATGAAGACCATGATTTTTTAAAACATACATTTGCAAATGTATTTTGTTTATTGAAGAACCTCTACAAACAAATGTGTTGAACATAACAAACATACTGGTACTTAAGATGCATCATCAGGAGGTTGTTGATTAAGATAAGGGGTGATGGTTGCCGATGAGTAGAGGGAGAGAGTAAGAGACAGGTCAAGCTATACAGTGCTATGGACATAATGCGCCTATTTCTATTATCATTAACACTTCCGGGTGGTTGTGTGGAATGCCCAGCTATAGGAGTTTGGTTGTCTGAATAAGGACCTTTTAGTACATGGCCGTGCATAAGAAGGGACAATGTAACTCAGAGTTGACTGGAGAGGGCGACTACTTTAGGAGCTGGCTTCAAGGGTCCAGATGCTCTCAGGGTGGGTTGTCTGATCTCATTATAAGAAACGGGTCCAGGATGAGTTTGGTCTGTAGATTTAAATCTGCACGGTTAGAGAGATGGGAAGAAGAGCTGAGTTCAGCAGTGTTCAACAAGGGGAGGAGTGGTGTGGGAGACTGAAGAAGGTGATGTGCGTAGAGGGCTAGGAGTGTTTCTGAATTTGATGATTTAGGCTCTGATAATTTGGTAAATCATTCATGTAACCTTGAGCAAACATTTGATTCTTCCCTTCAAGGAAAACACTTTCTTCTTTTTAGTGGAACACTTCAGACTGTAGACCCACTGTCCACATATCAGGATATAGTTTCATGAATAAAGAGAATACTTCAAACCCACAAGTCCTTAAAGGGATCATAAGTGTAGAGAAAATAAGTTGTTGTCTTGTATTAGTCCTGCGATCTTTAACACTCGTCAACAACAGGGGTTCCAGAATGTTTTCTGGTTTGATGAAGTTTGTTTGGGTTCAGAGATGTATGTGACATCTTTTCCCAAATGTCTCCTTTAAAGCACAGTCTAAATTGCTATCCTATGATCAGAGTAGCCCATGAATACTTATAATTAGATATTACTGCCCTAGAGAGCTTGGCTGCCTAACCATGAACAGTAGTAACTGGTTGAGACATTTCCTATGTGGCATTCCTCGGACTAAGAGTCCTAAATAATCTGGATTAAAGTGACGAGCTTGTTCTGAAACTCTGCTGTGGGGACGAGGCAGCATCATCATCATGCACGGATTCAGTCTCTTCTTGGAATGCATTCCGTAGGGCCCCCTTTAAAGAGCTCCTACGCCCATGTCGCCTGATGCCACCGACTAGAAAGTAGATGATGGGGTTGAGGCTGCTGTTAATGCAGAAGCTGTAGAAGAAAATGGCAGCATGGGAGACCTGTACATCGAGGTTGATAAAGAGAGAGAGAAAATGAAACACAGCATACGGTGAAGAGAGGACAAGGAATGCAAGAACTGTTGAGAGGATGAGTATGTAGGGTCTCGGTGGGTGACGCTTTTGTGAATTCTTCCAGATAGTGATGAGCAGCAATACGTTTGACAGAAGCATCAAGGGTAGAAAGATACAAAAATGTAAAACAGCCTCGATTATGTCAAGTTCTGTGCAATCCTCACATTTCCAGCCAATCAAATTATCTGCTGCCAACATCAAGCATGAAAAAATCCATACAATGATGCAGACAATGGTGGACTGGCGCTTGGGACGGCGGCATCGGTACCAGATGGGGTAAAGGACAGACAGAGCCCTTTCCACACTGATGGCGGTAAGAAAGCCCTGGCTGGTACCATACCCAAAAGAAACTATTTGTAAAACACTTTCATAAGGAACTTCATCAACAATCAATCCAGTCATTTGCATCAAGAAAAGTATGCAAAAAAGTGACAGGACGACGAGAACTATGCAATCTGCGATGGCAAGGTTCAAGATGTATATGGTGAAGGAGTTCCGAGAATTTCTAAACCTCAAAAACCAGAGGACCAATCCATTCCCAGCCAGACCAAATACAGAAATTATCACAGGTATGGACAGGAGCGCCATAATAGAGAAATATAGATAATTAATGTCCATTTCTAAGTCAATATCATAGTAATCTTCTGCATCTGGAGTCATCATGAAGACGGTAGGATAATCATCCATGTTGGGACCTCCATGCTTTGCAGTCATCTCCATTGACCTGGAAAAATATGAAGAGAGATAACACCAGAGATCAGCAAACACCATGCATGAATCTGGTTGGTGCACTAGAAGCATTGATAGCAAATATGATCCCCTTTTGACCTACAATGCACTTCCTCTAAATTGTGATGCGCTGAGAACCAAATTCATAATTCTGTTTTATGATTCTGCACTTAGTTAAATTTTTTTAGGTCAGAAATCTGGTCATAGCATTCGGGTTAGAAAAATTATACAGAAAAGGCTATCTAAGGAAGCTCTTAAAGATGATCTCTGTTGGTGCTTTACCTGTAACCACTGCAAAAACAGTAATTGATGGACAGAATGCAGAACAATGTCATACATTCACCCCAGTACAGAGATCTGGGCCTAAATCCATAGTTTTTTTCTCACCATGCCATTCCAGTTTGAACCCAGCCATATACAAATCAGTCTTGATCCTGTGCCCAATGGGAACAGTTCAGCCCGAACTGCCTAGCCAGGTTCTCCCTAGACTGGAAACAAGCATCGTAGGACCGGTTTCCGGGTTTCACCCCTTTGCAGCTAGGATAGCTTGGCTCCAGTGGCATGGAAATACCAGGACCCACGTCTGGGCATACCCATCCCAATCGGGCAGACAAATGCAAAAACAACAATTGATGGAGAGAATGCAGATCAATGTCATACATTCACCCCAGTACAGAAATATGGGCCTAAATCCATTGTTTTTTTCTCACAATGACATTCCAGTTTGAACTCAGCCATATGCAAATCAGTCTTGACCCTGTACCCAATGGGAACAGTCCAGCCCGAACTGCCTAGCCAGGTCCTCCCTGGACTGGAAACAAGCATCGTAGGACCGGTTTCCGGGTTTCACCCCTTTGCAGCTAGGATAGCTTGACTCCAGTAGCATGGAGAGCACGCGACCCACGTCTAGGCATACCGTTCCACTCGGGGTGACAAATGCAAAAACAACAATTGATGGTTTTAATCCAGATCTCTTGACTGGGGGTGAATGTATGATTTAATTAACAATCAGAGGGGGGAGAGAGAGAAATCAGAATGGATTCATTCTCCCTGGGCATATTTAAATAAACAGTTAGAATCCATTCCTTGAGATTACGGGTGTCTCCTCCACAGTGGGGAACACCTTTATGTTTTTAGGTCCCCTCACACACCAACAGGCCCCTTGGTGTCATGCTTCATCATCGGGGTCATCGTACCTCTCTACGGGGTACGGCGTGCTGCGACCTACGGAGACGTGGGAGCACTTGTTAGACTATGTGTGGTGGTGGTGAGAGGGTATTTTGAATAAATGTGAGTTTATTGCGGGGTTCGGGAAATAGTGATAGTTAAAAAGAACCTGGCTCGTGGGGTGACTAAAGATTATTTAATAAGCCCCCGGGCTGGTGCTGTTAAAAATGAGGGTGGGAGGTTACTACGCTGACAATGTGCGTTACCTCCTTTTTGTGTGCGTCGACATGTTTCGGTGCCAGAAGCACCTTCTTCAGGACGGGGTGCACAAATCCCCACCTTACTCACGTTTCTCTAACTAATACCAGAATTTTCTAATAAAAGTGAGGAAAAATTACAGTGCCTAGCAAAAAAAGACGTTGTCTATTGATCAACCTGTAAAGGAAAGAAGACAACAAAAAAAAATTCTGGTGGTCTCTCTCTCCATATCCATAGGTAAAATGTCCAGTGGTTACAGGTGACATACTATAGCTGTATTCCAGTGCTTATAGTGGGAGAAAAATATTTTACAAAAAACACACTATACTCACTGACACACAACATAGAGCACACACACTTAATGAGGAAATTTTTGAACAGATGTTTTCAAATCATTTCCTGGTCGTAACACTACTGTTGGTAAAGAGGGAAAGGACAAAGTTTGTGTTATATCCCTGTAAAGTGAGGAGGAAAAATGTCAATTTCATGCCATTACATATTTACAACATACTGTTTTGGAGTTGTAGATAAACCTCATGAGCCAAAATGTCAGGATCTTGTGTGCTAACTAGCACCTGTTTGAGAAAGAAAGGCATATTCAGGTCTTGGTTTAACTTACATTCATGTAGTGGTGGCAGTGCTCACAATCATCAGACCTTTCTACTCACGATTTCTATGAGGAAATACCTCCCGATCGATCCCTACGTGGCTCCGTGATAATGCCAGAAGGAATTTTGAAACCAGGGTTTTATACCTTTTGCCGGGTTGGAGTTAATTAGTTAATTGCATGACTAAGGTTTCCTTATGGCCATATATGGTCATTGTCGATTTTAGTTAGTTAATTCCATGATTGTGGTTTCCTTATGGCCATATATGGTCATTGTCGGTTTTAGTTAGTTAATTGCATGATTGTGGTTTCCTTATGGCCATATACGGTCATTGTCGGTCCCTTGATCGCGGTCATTGTTTTTTCGCGTCTTTCCTTCGCGCATGCGTCCATGCGGTGTTTTTTTTCCTGCTGTGCATGCGCTGTTATGGGTGTCTTTGTTACCTGTTATGCGCATGCGCTATCCTGCGCTTGTCTCATATCTCATGATGGTTAGTTATGGCAATACGAATGATATTTTTCCTCCTAACGGACACAATGTGCATGGCGTTTCATTGGAAAAAACGCTCACTTCGGGGAACATAATAGCAATATCCGTTGTAAGAAGACGACGACAAAAATGGCCACACATTTCATTGAGAATGGACATTGTGTGATATATATCCACTCATCCTGGTAATATGTATTCTCTGCCCCTTGGCAAAAGAAAAAAGCAAACAATGAAACGCAGTATTATGAACAAAGTGGGCGTTTTTTCCAACGCACATTGCACATTGTGTCCGTTAGGAGAAAAACATCATTCGTATTGCCATAACTAACCATCATGAGATATGAGACAAGCGCAGGATAGCGCATGCGCATAACAGGTAACAAAGACACCCATAACAGCGCATGCGCAGCAGGACAAAACACACCGCATGGACGCATGCGCGAAGGAAAGACGCGAGAAAACAATGACCGCGAGCAAGGAACCAACAATGACCATATATGGCCATAAGGAAACCACAATCATGCAATTAACTAACTAAGGCCCAGATGTAGGTAAAATAGATTTACCGATTTTTAATTACCGAATTTTACCGATTCGGTTATTAAAAATCCGTAAATCTAAGGGGTGGACATGTAGGTATTCCAGATGTGCTGGAATACCGATTCGGAAGATTTCGGTATTCACCGATTCGGTAAATACCGAATCGGTAATGCCCATTCATTCCTATGGACTTTGAAGCCCATAGGAATGAATGGGCATTACCGATTCGGTATTTACCGAAGCGGTAAATACAGATTTTCACAAGGGTGCAGGGGGTGTCACTTTGACACCCTCTGGCACCCCCAAAACAGGCTTGGGTGCCATGTGGCAGGCATACATGACCTAAGGGCAGGTCTGCCTGTCACATGGCATAGGTGTGCATGCACACATGTGCATGCACACCGGAATCGGTATTTTACCATCAAATTGAATTTGATGGTAAAATACCGATTCGGTAAGGCCTCTGGGACTCTGAAGAGTCCCACCTACATGTGGGTGCCTCAGAATGGCTAAAATTACCGAATTTTTTATTTTACCGAATCGGTAAAATAATGCCCCCTACATACCTGTCACCCATTTACCGATCGGTAACGGCCAAAATCGGTCGATACCGTTTGGTAAATGGCCTGAAACGGCCACCTACATCTGGCCCTAAAACCGACTATGACCATATATGGCCATAAGGAAACCACAATCATGCAATTAACTAACTAAAACCGACAATGACCATATATGGCCATAAGGAAACCTTAGTCATGCAATTAACTAATTAACTCCAACCCGGGAAATGGTATAAAACCCCGGTTTCAAAATACCTTCTGGCATTATCACGGAGCCACGTAGGGATCGATCGGGAGGTATTTCCTTGTAGAAATCGTGAGTAGAAAGGTCTGATGATTGTGAGCACTGCCACCACTACATGAATGTAAGTTAAGCCAAGACCTGAATATGCCTTTCTTTCTCAAACAGGTGCTAGTTAGCACACCAGATCCTGACGTTTTGGCTCATGAGGTTTATCTACAACTCCAAAACAGTATGTTGTAAATATGTAATGGCATGAAATTGACATTTTTCCTCCTCACTTTACAGGAATATAACACAAACTTTGTCCTTTCCCTCTTTACCAACAATAGTGTTACGACCAGGAAATGATTTGAAAACATCTGATCAAAAATTTCCTCATTCAGTGTGTGTGCTCTATGTTGTGTGTCAGTGAGTCTAGTGTGCTTTTTGTACCTATGGATATGGAGAGAGAGACCACCAGAAAAAAAAAAGTTTGTCTTCTTTCCTTTACAGGTTGATCAATAGACAACGTCTTTTTTTGCTAGGTACATTACTTTTACCTGCACTGTAACTTTTCCTCACTTTTATTAGAAAATTCTGGTATTAGTTAGAGAAACGTGAGTAAGGTGGGGATTTGTGCACCCCGTCCTGAAGAAGGTGCTTCTGGCACCGAAACATGTCGACGCACACAAAAAGGAGGTAATGCACATTGTCACCGTAGTAACCTCCCACCCTCATTTTTAACAGCACCAGCCCGGGGGCTTATTAAATAATTTTTAGTCACCCCACGAGCCAGGTTCTTTTTAACTATCACTATTTCCCAAACCCCGCAATACACTCACATTTATTCAAAATACCCCCTCACCAACACCACACATAGTCTAACAAGTGCTCCCACGTCTCCGTAGGTCGCAGCACGCCGTACCCCATAGAGAGGTACGATGACCCCGATGATGAAGCATGACACCAAGGGGCCTGTTGGTGTGTGAGGGGACCTAAAAACATAAAGGTGTTCCCCCCTGTGGAGAATGTATGATTTAGTCAGCATTCCGTCCATCATTTGCTTGCGTAGCACTTTTCACCCTAAGTGGGATGGGTATGCCTAGACGTGGATCCCTTGCTCACTGTGCCACTGGATTCAAGCTAGCCTTGCTGATGAATGGTAATACCCAGATATCGGTCCCAGGAGGCGTATTTCCTGTCCAGGGAGGACTTGGCTTGGCATTTTGGTCTCGACTGTTCCTATGAGGTACAGGGTCAAGACTGATTTGCATATGGCTGGGTCTACAGTGGGGTGGCATGGTGAGCAATTGTTTGCGTAGCACTTACCTGTAAGCACAGCACATCTTTGTTATCTTCGTAATCTCATTCTGCTGAGATTTATGTGGCAATGTTAATGGAAGTTTCAGCGAACACTCCACTCCTATTATGAATGGAATTTAGGTTAAAAGCAGTCACATTTGCATCGGTCATTAAACTGGCACTCCCCAAACAGATGTCTTAGGTCTGAAGGGGTGAAAATTGATCCTCTTCTAAGAGATTCTGTAAGGCTAACTGGGGCGGTAGAAGCTTACTGTGGGTGCCACAAAGCTTTGAAACGCCCTCCCCTTTTCCATCAGAAATCTTCCATCTCTAACATCCTTTCGTAAAGCCCTAAAGACCTGGTGGCTATTTGATGCATAGTTCACCTGCCTGCTTTCTGGGCTGCTAGTGCCAAGACACCGCTTGGTATTCTTGCGCTGTATAAATCTTAATAACAAAACATCTGGTTTATGAAGTTTGCAAAGTGACCAGAGGCAACCGACTTACTCCAATATGCTGATCTCATATTCGCAAGCATGCCCTATGCATTGTGCTGGAAGGTGAGTAACCCAATATACCCTTGCGGGCTCGGGCAGAGTTTAGTATAATATGAAGTGGCCAGCAAGGGATTTCATTTATATGAGCTTTCAGCACTAATTAGGACTTGTTGAAAAGCAATCAGAGTACCTAAATCTGAGTTCAATCAGCGGCTGTTCAGATAACTTAAAAGGTTTCTAACAGTGAGAAACAAAGGATGTTACCACACTAACATCATGAGTACAGTAAATGAATAATAAAACATGAAACCAGGATAATTTGTTTGTCTGAGGAGTTATTATTTTTGGATTCAAGACAAAGAATAATTCTGTACAAAAAATCAACAATAACATAAAGCAGGGTACATACAAAGATATATAATGGATATTTAAGGTATTAGTTATTTTTCCTATAATATATCCAAGAAAACTGTCCAGACTGCTAAAAAGGTGACAACTTGATTTCTACTATCAATCAGGAGAAAATCAAAAGTCGGTACAAATCATACTGTGCAGAATTGGACTAGGTAGGTCGACGTTTCGGTCTTATCTTGGTCATTTACAAGACCATCATCAGGACGGAATATTGATATATACAAGGTTGACCCTTTTTTTGTTCCGAATCAAGACACTTTTAGGCTTAAGTGACGGCCTCAGCTAATTTCTTTAAGAAGCGGGCAATGTGCAGACTCAGTTTTGAGTATCACGCACTTGTGCATACAGCAGTATTGCGAAAAACAGATTCTGGCGGTTTGTTCAAATCGCGGTTCTCTTGCCAAGTGTTCACAGTTATTTGTTACGATCGCGGGACGTCAGAAACGAGCAGTCCGGATAGTGAAACCTTTTAAGTTATCTGAACAGCCGCTGATTGAACTCAGATTTAGGTACTCTGATTGCTTTTCAACAAGTCCTAATTAGTGCTGAAAGCTCATATAAATGAAATCCCTTGCTGGCCACTTCATATTATACTATGCATTGTGCGGCCTGCCAGACCAGCAGCCCAAGTGCAGCTTGAACTGTCCCTGCATTCATAGCAACATTTCCTCTGCATCAACTTGTTGCCGCGGCCAGGGTAGACTGACACTGGAATTTGGGGATCACGGTTCGATTCCCGGCACCAGCGGCAGGTTAGCCCAGCACCATGTGACTCTGGGCAATAGCTTGCTTAATCTTCCCGACAGCCCCCAGCGCCTAGAGACCCTTACGGGTGACATATTGCGCTTTACAAATGTGGATTATTATTATTAATCTTGAGCATTGACTCATTAACCACAAAGGTGGAGACTCAAAAGACCCCTTGCCCTCTACCCTCTTGCATGATGTAGGACAGAAGGCTCCATCCTCTGAAATGCCAAGTTTTTAATTTGGACCCTTAGGAGTGAAAGCCAATTTTGTACACAGAGCTTACACTGATACTTATGATATGCATGAGCATTGGGTTAAGGAACTTACGGCCAGATTCATCAAGCCGAAAACGGCTCGCAAACGGCCAGATTCTGAGAATCTGGCCCTTTGCGAGCGCTATTTTTGCATTTGGGATTCATCATCCCAAATGCAAAAATCGCATTTATAGAAATCGAATATTTGCGAATAATTGCATTTAAGGAATCTCAATTAGAGATTCCCTAAATGCAATTCAAGAAGCATTTAAAAATTGTGAAATCGCTATTTTGGGCCGCTATTTACTGCGAGGTCAAACCTCGTGGTAAATAGCGAAAACTTAGAAAAATGCATTTAAATGCATTTTTCTAAGTTGCATGTTACACACACACGTCCTTTGGACATGTGTGTGCGCAACACCAATGTAGATTACATTTCAAGGGTGCTACAGGGTGTCCTTTGGACACCCCTGGCACCCTTGAAATCGCATCCTTATTTGCGATTAGCAATTTGCTAATCGCAAATAAGGAATGTGTAGGAATCGCAATTTATTTAGCGATTCCTACATGAATCCCGTTTTGCAAGTCCTTAATAGCGATTCCTTAATAATCGCTATTAAGGACTCGCAAAACGGCACTATGATGAATCTAGCTGATAGTCAGTGCACTATGCACTAATTCCCCAAACGTAGAAATCAGTCAAATACTCCCAGTCCTCTAGTCTGACCATTATGTCATCAAATTTCACATCGCAGGCACCCCTACAAAGCCTCAGATTAGTAACCAAGCAAAACTGAGTAGACCATGGAACAAGATCAATCTGACTCCTTCACCACCCATTTCACTTCCCCTCTCATCACCAAGACCACCAATCCTAACAAAGCAGCTGTCGAACTTCAACTTGCTATTTCCCCGGCCTTTGATTATTTGATAAATATGTTAATTTTAGTAATTTATTTACTGTAGCGGGTTGTGGGTTTATAGGGGAATAGGGTGGGAAGTAATTTAATTATAATTAATTAAATATGTTATTCTATTCATTGGTATTTATTTAGAATTAATTGTTAATTAATTATTAATTGGTAATTAATTAAAATATGAATGGTAATTAATTTTAATTGATTAATTGATAAATATGTTAATTTTTGTAATTTATTTTCTGTAGCGGGTTTTGGGTTTATAGGGGAATAGGGCGGGAAGTAATTTTATTATAATTAATTAAATATGTAATTTAATTTTTGGGTATTCATTTAGAATTAATTGTTAATTAATTATTAATTGGCCATTAATTAAAATATAATTGGTAATTAATTTTAATTGATTAATTGATAAATGTGTTAATTTTAGTAATTAATTTTCTGTAGCAGGTTGTGGGTTTATAGGGGAATAGGGTGGGAAGTAATTTAATCGTAATTATTTAAATATGTTAATTTAATTATTGGTATCTATTTAGAACTAGCAGCCTGCCCCAGCATTGCCCGGGGCAGAAGGGGGCTGGGGGCAGTATTTTTGGCTTTTGTTTAGTCGCGGCCGGGCGCCCGCCCGCCCGCCCCTACATTGCCTAGACTGACTCCTGACCCCCGCCCGCATGCCTCCCGCCTCTGACTTACCTGAGCCGTGCTCCGGACTTGACTGCCACTCCCGGGCCCCTGCCCGCCCCGACATTGCTAAGACCGCCTCCCGCCTCTCACCTCACCTTACCTGAACCGCCGCTCCTCCCCGAGGGCCGGACTTCACCGCCACTACTCGCCGCTCGTCATCGCTCCTCCCGCCTGTCGTCATCACGCACATCTAGGTCAAGGTCAGCGCTACGTCGCGGCCAGCGCTAGTTTTAGGGGACTACTTTGTTTGTAAATGTAAAATTTTTAATTTGCGTTTTTTTTAAATTTTATGTCGCCTTTGTCCATCTACACACCCTGAGGATTCCAACTATGTATTGGGTGTGTGGATTGGCGCTGTGGTTCCCGAGTTTACCTTGCCAAAAGGTTTCTGTTCTCTCTTTATACTAGTAGTGTAGATTAATCGTAAATTAATTATTAATTTGTAATTAATTAAAATATATTTTGAAATGTATTGTAATTAATTAATTGATAATAATGTTACTTTTTATTAAATTAATTTCTGTTGTGGGTTGTATGTTTTTAGGGGAATAGCTTGTGAAGTAATTTAATTGTAAGTAATTACATGTTTTAATAAATAATTTATTGAGTTAATTTTTAAAAATACTTATAAATTGTTAATTATTTTATTTTTAATAGGTAAATATGTATTATTAGTAGGTAATTTTTATTATTAAATAATTTTTATTTGTATTTTAAATTGATTATTTAATATATTTTACACAATTGTAAAATATTTTAATTAATTTGAAATTGGTGTTACTATTTATATTATTTATATTTAAATAAGAAGTATTTACTTGCCCTACTATTGCACTCACTGTAGTTGGAATAGTAATTTTACCCCTAGGCTATCCAACGCTTTCTCTACTGTTGCACTCACTGGAGTTGGAATAGTGCATTTTACCCCTACACTATCCAACGCTTTCCCTACTGTTGCACTCACTGGAGTGGGAATAGTAATTTTTACCCCTACGCTATCCAACGCTTTCACTACTGTTGCATTCACTGGAGTGGGAATACTAAATTTTACCACTATGCTATCCAACGCTTTCCCTACTGTTGCACTCACTGGAGTGGGAATAGTAATTTTTACCCCTATGCTATCCAACGCTTTCCCTACTGTTGCACTCACTGGAGTGGGAATAGTACATTTTACCCCTAGGCTATCCAACGCTTTCCCTACTGTTGCACTCACTGGAGTGGGAATAGTAATTTTTAACCCTACGCTATCCAACGCTTTCCCTACTGTTGCACTCTCTGGAGTGGTAATAGTAATTTTTACCCCTACGCTATCCAATGTTGTTCCTACTGTTGCACTCTCTGGAGTGGGAATAGTAATTTTTACTCCTACGCTATCCAACGCTTACTCTACTGTTACACTCACTGGAGTTGGAATAGTAATTTTTACCGCTACGCTATCCAACGCTTTCCCTACTGTTGCACTTACTGGAGTGGGAATAGTAATTTTTACCCCTACGCTATCCAACGTTTTCCCTACTGTTGCACTCCCTGGAGTGGGAATAGTAAATTTTACCCCTACGCTATCCAACGCTTTCCCTACTGTTGCACTCACTGGAGTGGGAATAGTAATTTTTACCTCTACGCTATCCAACGCTTTCCCTACTGTTGCACTCTCTGGAATGGTAATAGGAATTTTTACCCCTACGCTATCCAATGTTTTCACTACTGTTGCACTCTCTGGAGTTGGAATAGTAATTTTTACTCCTATGCTATCCAACGCTTACCCTACTGTTACACTCACTGGAGTTGGAATAGTAATTTAAAGCCCTACGCTATCCAACGCTTTCCCTACTGTTGCACTCACTAGAGTGGGAATAGTAATTTTTACCTCTACGCTATCCAACGCTTTCCCTACTGTTGCACTTACTGGAGTGGGAATAGTAATTTTTACCCCTACGCTATCCAACGCTTTCCCTACTGTTGCACTCACTGGAGTGGGAATAGTAAATTTTACCCCTACGCTATCCAACGCTTTCCCTACTGTTGCACTCACTGGAGTGGGAATAGTAATTTTTACCTCTACGCTATCCAACGCTTTCCCTACTGTTGCACTCTCTGGAATGGTCATAGGAATTTTTACCCCTACGCTATCCAATGTTTTCACTACTGTTGCACTCTCTGGAGTTGGAATAGTAATTTTTACTCCTACGCTATCCAACGCTTACCTCACTGTTACACTCACTGGAGTTGGAATAGTAATTTAAACCCCTACGCTATCCAACGCTTTCCCTACTGTTGCCCTCACTAGAGTGGGAATAGTACGTTTTTACCTCTACGCTATCCATTGCTTTCCCTACTGTTGCACTCTCTGGAGTGGTAATAGTAATTTTTACCCCTACGCTATCCAATGTTTTCCCTACTGTTGCACTCGCTGGAGTGGGAATAGTAATTTTTACCCCTACGCTATCCAACGCTTTCCCTACTGTTGCACTCACTGGAGTGGGAATAGTAATTTTTACCCGTACGCTATCCAACACTTTCCCTACTGTTGCACTCACTGGAGTTGGAATAGTAATTTTAACCCCTACGCTATCCAACGCTTTCCCTACTGTTGCCCACCCGGAGTGGGAATAGTAATTTTTACACCTACGCTATCCAACACTTTACCTACTGTTGCACTCTCTGGAGTGGGAATAGTAATTTTTACCCGTACGCTATCCAACTCTTTCCCTACTGTTGCACTCTCTGGAGTGGGAATAGTAATTTTTACCCCTACGCTATCCAATGCTTTCCCTACTGTTGACTCACTGGAGTCGTTACAGTAAATGTAACCCTTTCGCTATCCTACGGTAAAAATATTGTATATGTTTTGTAAATAATATGTATATATATATATATATATATATATATATATATATATATATATATATATATATATATATATATATGTATTAAAAATATATTTTTTTGTTAAAGTTACATTAATTATTTCTCAATTTTACATTTATTTAAGTATTTTAAATATGTTTAAATTAATTTAATTTATTATTATATTACTTTTAATTTACTTTTAAGACATTTAAAAAATTCGATATTTTGACAGTCAATATTGTTTACACTCGATATTTTGGAGTCGATATTTTTGTACTTACCTGTTTGAAGATAGGAAGTCGATATTTTTGCAGTCGATATTTTGACCTCAATATTTTGTCCTCTCGATATTTTGTTTGTCGATGTTCTGTCAGTGATCCCACAAAATTAAATCAGGATCCCCTTGTGACCCAGCTACATCTCAGATCTTAGCAAAAATTGCACCCGCCCTGATTTCAGACCTAACCAAGACCCTTAATCTCTCCTTATCTGATGCTTCTGTTCCCTTGCACTGGAAGGAGGCCACAATCAGACCAATTTTAAAGAAACCCTCGGCCGAACCTAAACAACTCTCCAACTACCGGCCTATTTCTCTCCTGCCTCTATTTGGAAAAGTCATGGAATCCTTTATAAACAAACAACTAGGCAAATATCTGGAGACAAACAAATTCCTAGATTCCTCTCAGTCAGGATTCAGGGCGTTTCATAGTGCTGAGACTGCCTTGCTTGAAATAGTAGATAATGTCAGCATGACTCTCGGTGCAGGACAATCTGCCATACTGGTCCTACTCGATCTGTCGGCTGCCTTTGACACCATCTCGCACCACATTCTTCTAGAGCGTCTTGCAGAGAGTGGTGTCGAGGGCACAGAGTTACTTTGGATCAAAAGTTATCTGACCCAGAGGTGCATAAAGGTCCAAGTAGGAATATACTCCTCCAGCTACCAGGAAAACGACAAAGAGGTACCCCAGGGCTCAATACTGAGCCCTAGGCTCTTTAATCTATATGTATCCCCCTTGGCTAAAGTGATCAGAGCTCACGGTTTTGGAACCGTATGTTACGCTGATGACACTCAGCTACTGATCACCGCAGCCCAGACCCTGATGAAACCAAACTGAGATTTCAAAAGTGCATGGTTGCAATTCAGGATTGGATGACCAACAACTTTTTAATGCGAAATGCTAGCAAAACGGAGATAGTGCTCTTCGGAACGGCTGACAAGCTCTGGACAGACGAATGGTGGCCACCAACATTAGGACCTTGCCCCTCTCCCAAGTCCTCAGTCAGAAATCTAGGGGTGACAGTTGACAACAGGCTATCCATGACTGAACATGTCAACAAAGTAGTGCACACCAGCTTTGGACTAATGCGCAGCTTGAAGAAAATCTTCAATTGGATTCCCCTCCCGTCCTGCATGCCCTTAGACAAAGGCCTTCTCATCAGCCGAATGGATTACGGGAATGCCCTACTGACTTCTATAAATGAAAATCTCCATTAAAAACTTCAGGTACTACAAAACACCGCAGCCACAATGGTGCTTAACCTTCCTCCCCGCACCCCATCAGTGCCCTGTCTCAAAACCCTGCACTGGCTCCCTATAAAGAAGCGCATTACATTCAAACTATGCTGCCTAGTCCACAAAACCATCCATGGTCAAGGACCGATATATCTAGAAAAAAAGCTTAAATTCCACAGCTCGGCCGGGACTCTCAGATCCTCCAGCAAGCTGCTTCTGACTGTTCCCAAGGTTCGCACAGTTGAAACGGCGACAGAGCCTTCAGTAAAACAGCCCCTGAAACCTGGAATGCCCTGCTCCTATACATCAGGACAGAATCCAACCACCTGAGATTCCGTAAAAGCCTTAAAACCTGGCTCTTTTATTTACTTGACTACTGTCTCTGTCTTGCGGATCTGCCAGCGCTCTGAGACCTTCAGGTGATTTATGCGCTATGTAAATGCATTTTAAATTACATTACATTACATACATGGGAGATATTTATCCACTGAGGGATTGCGTTTTCCTTTTTTCAGGTGTGACCTTTCACACCAGAAAGCAGGGACAGGCAAAGAACACAGTGAAGCACAAACCATTGGGAATCAGGGGTGTCCCTTCAAAATGAGACTGCACTAAACATGGTCATGTTCAAAGAAAAGATTTTCTATACTCCTTTCCAACACCAGCAGACAGACAGACAGATACACACACACACACAGTGCAATCTTTAAAGCCTTTTTTGAAAACCAAAATGTAAAATGTTGCCTTATTTGAACCCCAATCACCATATCAAGTGTTATGCCTGCATTGATAACTATTTTTGGCTAAATTGTGAAACATTAAACCCTGACATCTGTTTGGGGAAAATATATATATTCAGATATATTCATATGTATGCACTACATAGACATCATACATATATAGTTCTCACCTGAACTATCTTACTTCTCATTGTAACAAGCTGCCCTGAGCTGCATAGGCTTCCAATTTGACCTTGCCTGGACAAGCTTCAACAGCTGCTCAGAGTCCACTCAGAGCAGCACTTTGCTTTTCCTGACTTCCATGTGAGTTTGCTAATTAAGTTGTTAAGTTGTTTGCTTACACTGTTTGTCTGTATTATATTTGTCACAGTGCCTGTGCATTGCTCTATTGGCCATTTTTGGCATAGTGTCATTTTCCGGTTCTGCTAGGATTGTATTACAAATGCAGATATATGGCCCAAAGACCAGTCACTCGGGTAAGAAGCAGACTGAGAGCACAACTGTGTGCTCTGACCTCTTCCTTACTGGCCAGTAAGCATTTGTACCTACAAATACATTTGATTTTGTTTCTGACTTACTGCTGTGTGTGGTGTGTTTCCTTACTTTTCCCCTGGCAGGGTGCAAACGTGTTCCCCTAACAAATGTAGCTGTGACACTCTGACGGGGTGAAATGTCACACAGGTAAGCGAAAGTGCCTTGCCGTCATGGTCCTTCAATGCTAGAATATAGCTGGCAGTGAAAAGGTGGGACTGAGGAGTAACTAAATTTACTTAGTGTCAGTAATATTAAACCTATCCAACAAGGAGGGTTTGACTTATGCGCAGTAAGGCTACGCCACTATAATATTAAACAAAACAACTGCCAGTGAGGTGAAGGAATCTTCCTCGTGTAGCAGAATCTCTCGTGGACGCCGGTTCAGTTTTGCTCCGATTGAGCAAAACTAAACCGGCATTCACAAGAGATTCCTTCACCTCGTGCAGATTAACGAGTGAAAAGGGGCAACATTTTTGAAAAATTCCCCCCCACTCCCTTTGCTTTCCTGCATTCAAACAAACGGAATTCAGAAGTTTTGAAACACTCTCTAGACCCGCGTCCTCCAATAAAATAATCCTACACAGACAACTAGACGACACAGATTTATTTTCTTCTGTGGTCCTGAGGATAATCCCCATACTTGGGGGGTTTGAAACGCGTCGACCTTGTGTGTATTTGTTTGTTAGCCAATCATACTGTTATGGGTATTGTTTTGTAAAATAATTATTTGTGATGGCTGTTATATATTGAAAGATATTTGTATTAGATTGACTATATAGTAGGTGCCCCTGCCTGATCCAAAAGATTCTAAATAATTAGGGTAGGGCCACGCTCACACACACCTTTCCTTTAATTCTTCTTCTTTTTTCCTTTTCATTTTTCACCATAACGTTGGGAATGCATGAGATATAGATTGAAAGTGGATGAATCTGAAATGAATGTTCGAGTCCTCACCAACAATCCTCCCTCCCTTGATATTACTCTTACTACACTCTGTTGTATATAGAAACACATATAAATATGAGCTCCCCCTGTAAATAAACCCAATCATGTTTACATAAATTAATGTGAAATATACTAGAAATTTAGTAAAAGAAAAAATTGGAACAAATTAATTGATTTGAAGAATTATTGTAGACTGAACGACTAGTCTTTGCAGGACAGTATTTCGTTTATTGTCTGTTGCTAAACATTTAAATTGATCTGAGCAGTACTGGCAGTTGTTTTGTTTAATATTAATAGTAATATTAAACCAACAGTGGCGGATGCCTATGGAGGATCATAACTAGGGCTCCTGATTTTCTGCTTGAGCGGATTTTTACATATAAATACAGACGGAAAACACGTTTTCCTTATCTGTATTTATATGTAAAAACTGAAAAAACTAGCACATTTTACTCTGCCGCCGCTCCAGCAGAGTTGCCTCGCTGCGCCCTCTTCCTGATTCTAGGGCTGTGGCCGCCTCCAGTAGCTAGAAAGACCAGCTTCAGTTTTGCTGGAAATTTCTTCCAATGAGGGGTCTTTTTGAGCTCCCGTCGGCCTTTTGTTAGCTGCCCCTGCCATGTCCGGGGCTCCGCTCCGCCCCTCGAGTGAGCGCTGGCCTGCCATTTCAAAACAAAGGTAACTGCGGGGGTAGGGGGCTGGAGTCAGTAGCGTATGCCGTTTTGGGGGCGTCAAAAGCAGAAATCGGATGCCAACTCCCTCCCCCACCCCACCTTTCTGAATAATGAGTGTAAAAGCTTTAAGTTGTATTCCCATTGAGTGTTTGTTTTTTCCAGAATGTTGTTACTTTTTTCAAGCAGCAAATTACTCTTGCCTAGTGCATAGTTTGAATTGAGTTCTTTCCAAATATGTATAGCGGGGCACAATTGGGTTGTAGCTGAAGGCAGTGTGAGTTTCTCTCAGTCGGGCAGTATGGTGTTCAGTGGGGGAGAGGATGTAGCACCCTGTGCCGATGACAGAAACTGCAAGGCTTTGAGACAAATGACTTGTGATGGCGCTTTTAAGCGTATTTGGGACATTCTGTGAATGGCAAGGTTTTCAGATGAATGTATTGTGTTGACCAAGTGTGCATTGTTAATTTAAATAAATGTTGAAAAAAACTAGCTGCACCATCGTATTCTGCTTGTGGCAAAAATAAATGTTGATAAATACAGATAAAATGCCCAAAAAATTTATATAGATAAATACAGATGGAAAGGACATAAAACGAAATACCATAAAACCAGGAGCCCTAATAATATCCCACGCAGACGATCGCATGCCAGAAGGGGATTTTCTTTTCTTAGGGGACCCTAGTAGAAGAAACCCTCCCGGAATATAGTGGGAGAGGGGGGCATCTGATTGGAAGGTTGCCCCAGGTCTGAGAGAAATGATTTTGATATGCGCACAAATGTAGAAAGTTACTGCTCAACAACTGTATATATCTATACTACTATTATAAAGAGAGAACACAAACCTTTGAGCCAGGTAAACTCGAAAAGTACACCACCAATCAAAACACCCAAGACATCTTTGAAAACCTCAGGGCAAGCAGAAGGACATAGGCTATTAAAAATAAAAAATATACGTAGTTTAAAAAAATTTGAAATAAAAATAAAGTAGTTCCTTGCAAGTAGCGCCGGCCGCGACGTCTGCGTGATGACATCATTTGCGTGTACTTACCTGAACCAACATCAGTCCTGGCCGCATTCTGCGGGAAGCCACTGAGACCCGCGTCAGGGATTTCCTTTCCTGGCCTCGCAGCACGCTGCAGACCTCCAGCCGGAGCAGGAGAGAGACACGCATGGGGCCCCGCCTTGGCTGATCTTGGGCTGTGGGGTGTTGAAGAGGTGGCAGCCGGCTGCAGACAAGCGTGCTGGGGAGGGCTGGAGCGAGACTGCAGTCAGACTTGGTGGGGTGGCACCTACCGCTGCAGACGAGGGGACTTGCAGCCACCAGACTAGGCAGACATAACAGCGTGGGCTCCAGGAGCCAACGGCGTAGCCAGAGAGGGGGGCGGTCCACCCCAGGCGGCACTATTTTCGGGGCGGCGGGTGTCCGCAAATAAATTATAAAGGCCGCCGCCGTGGGCCATTAGTCCTGCGAGGGCGGGAGCGCCGCGTATGTGGGTCCCAGAGCCATCATTGGTAGCGCGCGAAAGCGCTACCAATGATCGCTCTGGGAATCATTTTTGACCAGCCCCTGCGCTGAAAGCGCTGCAGTGACGTGCGCCATCACCACGCGCTCTCGAGTCTGGAGAGTGCAGGCATATTTGCAGCGCCTGAACTTGTTGTAAAGAAGAACCAAAATAAACTCGTCAAATGCGTGTTTTACGCACATTGGAGCCAGCGCATTTCTTTTTCCTGCTGAATACCTCGAGGCCGGCTTCATGATGTCAGGGAGGTCACGGCGGCAGAGGGCGGAATGTGTATTTAACGCTACAGGCACGGTTGATACTGAGTGAGTTTATTTACCATAAAATAAACGCATTGATTGTAGCCATGCTATGCTGTGTTTTGTATTTATGTAGCGTGCAATATCCGTTCAGGAATGTCTGGGAGCAATACTAAGTCTGCAGCAGAGGCTAATAACGCACATAGTACACTTGGCTGAATGTGCGCTTTAATAAAACACATTTTTTATAACAGTATGTTATGTCATGCAGTAAATCTACTCGAGGAGAATAAAAGGCTGAGTTCATCACACAGAATTCGAGTCTGTATATTAGATGTTTCACGCTCGCTCGATTTGTGGGGTGCATGTTATGAAGCTCACATTGTGTACCATCGGAAACAGAAGTCCTTCAGTGGAAACACATGTTGAAGCAATCGGGGAACCTACTTCAAGGTTTCTGCCTGTACATACTATCTTTTAAAATATTAGATTTGCTTTGATCTGGAGGCAAGGCCTGCTGGTTTCCAAAAACCCAGATTTCTCTTTGGAGGCACAACGGCCAGCTCTGGGTGCAAAGAATTTGTAGGAGTTACATGTTACAGGTCTAGCCGGCCTAGTGGCATGAGGGCATAGTGCAGCTTGAAGGCACGCCTGAGGCAGGCGGAGAGGCGAATAGGGGGTGCTGGACCCCCTCCTCCTTTGGGAGATAAAGTCATCCATGGACTATGGGAGTGCAAACTCTGCACTGTCTGTCTGCTCATGTGTGTAACTCACTCCACAGCACTGGCATAGCGGTCCGCCCCAGGTGGCACTATTTTCGGGGTGGCGCGTGTCACTGATGGCCCAGTTCTTCTATTTTGCCTTTTCTCAATTTGCTTAATGGCACGTATTGCATTGTAATTGCATTTATATAGTGCTTACTTCCTCTGAAGAGGCGTCAAAGCGCTTTTCGGTGAGTAGCATGCTACCCTGGAACTTAAACAATATTAGTTGATTTGGTGTAATAAAATTGAAAGTAATTTGAGCGTGGACATGTTAGAATATTATTTGCACTGAAAAGGAATAGTGGGGGATATGTAGAGTTGGACAAGAGGAAGTCATTGGGCCTCTTTATATATTTAAAACCTACGTTTTGTTCGAACTAATATTTTTTGTATTTCAATTGCAAACAGCGTGCCAATTGCAGGCTGTTTAGCCTGCTTCGAGGTCACTTAAAACATTGATTTAAAGTCTTCTGCTCTTTAAGTGTCTTGATCCATAATGCCTGTCAGAGTAGTATGTATGTGAAGGGGTTGGGAGGGCAGCTGCCGGAAAACGATTCCTTGCTCTGTTGTAGATTTAGGTTTCTCTCTGAGTTTTCCAGATCCAAGCGTGAGGCGCTCACTCAGTGCATTTTTCTTTCCTTTGCATTCTGGAACTTGTAGTGTTGGGTTTATGATGGGATGAACAGGACTGGAAACCCCTGAGTGCAATGAAAACATATGGACGGGATGAGCTACTCAAGCTTGGAAATGGAGAACCTGAGAGGTCTGTGGTTTATCAGAGGAGCCTGTGCCGCCAGAAACATCTCGATCCAGTCCTGAGCTTTCCTTTTAGAAATCATTGCCATTTTTTACTGTAGTCCAGTAGGCTCAATTCAACTGAATCACAACTGTGACTCCTTATATTCAATAAGTTGTTGCGTAAAGAGCAGAGACCCGAACATGGTGTCCCAGTGAGAGGATATAGCGTTAGGGCCAGACTCCAACAACTATGAGTGACACTTCCGCGCAAGCAAAATCAAGCAATGAAGAGGAGGGAAACATATAAATATTATAGATTACACCCATTTGAACAACGAGAAACTATAAGAAGATCTTAAAATGGCTGGGAAGCACCAGAAATGGACAGGCACGCACATAGCTAGGGGGTCACAACCCAGGCTGGAAGGTACTGAATGTGGTAATGGGGAATAAGGTTAGAAGTACCTGATAATGGGATGGAATAATGTAGTATGTAATGTATAACGTTATGATGTAAAGCATGTCAAGAATGTCAGAACACAAAAGGAGTGTGCGATTTCTCTGTCACTAGGCCTTGTGTGAAATGAACTTCTATATATCAATGACAAGCTGGAGGTTTTTGGCGCGACAATGCCAAGCTACATGGTTGCATTCATTGGGGGCTCCGGAGCAAATACGTCATTTTTTCTAGTGTCCTCTCCCCTCCCCCTCCCACTATCGGCCAGGGGCGGCAATCTGAGGGATAGCCCCGGGCGCCAGAAGCTTTAGCTACACCGGTGCCAGGAGCTGCAGGTAAGCCTGCTGGGAGTGCCGGAGAATCTGGGGCGCCTGGCTCCAGCATGCACGGCAAGGCTGGGTGCAGTGTTGTGCCTCGCACTCTGCCGGTCCTCGTGGCAGCATGGGTCCGTACTGGCCTCGCTGACAGTGTAGCGGGGTGGCTTTGCTCACTCCCCATCTCTGCTGCACAGGCCTCCGGTGCGTGACACAACAACAACAACTTGCACACAAAGATTCTCTGCCGGCAAAGACCCTGTGCAGCCTTACACCCCTTTATTTATATCCTCAGACTGCGCTTGCCCAGAGGAGTGCTACAGGTGGCAACAGGGTGATGTAGAGGCCGGATGGCTCTCTACAGATGCTATATGTTCTCCTCCTCCCTTTCCAGCTCCACAACTTGAACCCACTCCTGTGCCTCCACGCACCTGTTGACAAATCTGGCTTTCTTGAAGTCTTATCGACATAGGTGACTTACCACAGGTTGTAACTTAAATTGGGAGCATGCAATGTTGTCCTGAATGTGCGTCATCCCAATGCACTCCGCTGACACTTTCCAGTGTGCTCAATCTCAGAAAGTGCCAACATTGGTAGGGGAAGCCCTACTGGAGCCTCCAACTACTCGATTAGATTGCAAGCTCAACGCTCCACACAGCCTATTCATGCAACAGTAACTGATCCAGTCCAGGTTTTTGCTTTGCATTCTGTGACTGGTAGATTTTATCTATACTCTATACTACTATTATAAAGAGAGAACACAAACCTTTGAGCCAGGTAAACTCGAAAAGTACACCACCAATCAAAACACCCAAGACATCTTTGAAAACCTCAGGGCAAGCAGAAGGACATAGGCTATTAAAAATATACGTTGTTTAAAAAATTTTGAAATAAAAATAAAGTAGTCCCTTGCAAATAGCACCGGCCGCGACGTCTGCGTGATGACATCATTTGCGTTTGCGCTCCCTGGCACCATTCTGGAAATGGCCCCGAAGATCGCGACCTGCTGGGAGGACTGCCGCGGCCCTGCTTGCTGCTGGGCGAAGTGGCGGCCTGTGCGGGCGGGGCGCATGGAGAGTGGTGGCCTGTGCGGGCAGGGCGCCTCGAGAGTGGCGGCCTGTGCGGGCAGGGCGCCTCGAGAGTGGCGGCCTGTGCGGGCAGGGCGCCTGGAGAGTGGCGGCCTGTGCGGGCGGGGCGCCTGGTGAGTGACGCCCTGTGCGGGCGGGGCGCCTGGAGCGGGACCGGCGGCTCAGGTAAGGATCAGGCTCTCCGGGACACGGGCGGGAGGGGGCCGGGCCGGGGCGGGAGGGGGCCGGGGGCAGTGTGCACGCAAGCCTCAAATGCTGCCCCCAGCCCCTTTCTGCCCCAGGCAACGCTGGGGCGGGCTGCTAGTTTGAATTATATATTGACTAAATGTTGATGTGTGCAGATATGTTTAGTTACATTTTTACATGTAGCAGTGTTTCTTTGAGTAACATGTGAAAGTGTCAATATTTCTTTCTCTCTCCCTCTCTCTGTCCACTGCCTAACACTTTCTTCTTCCTTGCAGGAGACCTTTTGTAGTGCTTATCTTTAAGGGTGTAAGTGCACATTGTGAGTAAAAAGCACTTTTCACTGGAGTGGAACTCTGAGGAAACTATGGTATTCCCACTATAAAGTTATATAAACAGCTGGCATGAGAGAAAGATTTAAAAATGATCACCAGATAGCCCTGCAGACCAAGGTAAGGTTAGGAACTGTCTTAAATATGCGAAACAGTTTGCTCATTATTGTGGACACAGAGAGGGACGTGTAGCTGACACCCTGCCTAGATATGTATTAAAGTCAGGTTGCACACACATAGAGCTGTAAGAGCAGAGAAATGCCTACATTTTAGAAATGACATTTATAAAATAGTAAAGTTAAAACCAACTTTACCAGTAAAATGCCACTCAAAATAAGAGGAGTAGGCCTCACAGTATGAAAAACAAATGTGTGTGTTTGACACCACCAGGACATGGAAAACTTAAAAGTACATGCCCCACCTTTTACTTACACAGCCCCCTGCCCAATTAGCTACCTAGTGCCTACCTTAGGGGTGACTTTTATGTAGTAAAAGGGGAGTTTAAGGATTGGGAAGTAGTTTTACATGCCAAGTCAAGGTAGCAGAAAACTGCACATGCAGACTGCAACGGCAGGCCTGAGACAGGTTTGAAATGCTACGTCTATGGGTGGCACAAGCACTGCTGCAGGCCCACTAGTAGTATTCAATGTGCAGGCCCTGGGGACATGGTATTCTAATTCATAAAAAGACACTGTAGCTCTGCTGAACAACCTTCAGGAGAGAGGTCACAAAACCTCATTGTCAAAGTGCCAGTAAAAAGAGGTGACTTACCTGGGTTATGTCCACTGAGAAAGGAATGATCCCCTTCCTGGGGATTATCAACTACTACCGCCAGTGGATCCTATGATGCCATCTTGAGACAATGTAGCTAAAAGTTGCACCCAACAACATTGTATGAACTAATGAACTTGCAACTTGTTTCGAGAAACTGACAGAGACATTGTGTACTGCGCCAGCATTGGGGCTGCCCGACTACAAACTGCTCTTCCATCTCCATGTTTAAAAGGAAAATGGCATTGTAAATGGTGTGCTGACCCAGCTGGAAAAAGGCCTGTGGCTTACAACTATGGGCCTTTGCCTTCAGCAGTGACTGGACGAGGACAGCTGTGATGGCAGAGAGGACAGCTCCCATTGAGTTGGACTATACTTGTATTGTTTATATGTCACATTCAGTACAGTTGTTGTCATCTGCAGCAACACACAAATATTTAGCTGGCAGGCAAACAGGCTATGAGGTTACCTTGTTGTCTAACTCTAATATCCCAATTCAAAGATGACCACCTGTTAACTTGGCAACAACATTACCTGCAATAGGATATTCGGATGAGACCCCTAAGCTTGACTGTGTTGACACCGTAGAAAGATATTGCACCACACCAGGAACAGATTTACAGCAGACATTCATAAAAGGCAGACTCAGAGTGCAACACTCAGGGTTCCTCCAGCAGACTGATAGAGAATAGGAGGTACAGAGCAGGGTGTGCTATGACAAAAGGTGATACCATAGTTGAAAGTCTGCTCTCAATGTCTTTTATAGGTCCAACATTCTACATATCAGTCCCCTGCTACACATGCTAACTTGCTGGTACGACAGGGTCCCTTTATCAAACTGCAGATAGGCTTTGCTTCCCAGTGAATGGATTGAAATAGTTGCTGGTGTGTGTAGATAACTTTTCAAAATGTATGGGTGTTTCCAACAAGGAAGATTGATGTAGCAATGGCCTGATGCTCTGCCTTTATTACTGCACGTTATAATGGTGAAACCATCTAAAGGAACTCTGGAGACATGGTCATGGAGTTCTAGGTGGTCTGGACCACGGACCGTGAACGGACAACCTGAAGGGATTAATAGAACAAGATGCAGAGTTGCACCACCAACGACTGAGAAAGAGGTACCAGTAACTAATGAACATCTGTCACCAGAGAAGCTGCACAACACACCAGAAAAGGAGAGGACAGACCAGATAATTTCTAAGGGCCATGCTGTGGGCCCATCACCAAGTGTCACAGGGACGGTGACATCACCTGATTCTGTTGAGTGAAGCACACAACGAAGTCTTGAACAAAGGTTATGGCCTGCACCTTCAGAAAAATATACTGAAGAGGACAACACAGGGCAGGTCCGTGAAACCGCCCCTGAACAAGACAACTGTGGACCAGGAGGAGAATCCGATGACAGCACACTGCGTGTCTTTAAATTACTAACACTTACATAAAGTGCCATAGAACAGAGTGAGTAGGGGACAATGTAGAAATATGAATAGCATAGTGCAAACAAAATGTATTAGACACTTAATTATGTACATACTGCCTGTATTATAATCACTCGCTGATATTATAATGCAACAGGAAGTAGTATGCGTTAAATACTGGTATATCATTTTGTCTATGTTGCAATAATGATTATCTCATCAAGGTGTATCTATGTACACTAAGGTAGGATATAAATATCCTAAAGAGAGGATTGGTGGGGGGAAAAAAATATATATCCATATATTTCTATGTTTATGCACTACATAGATATTGTACATATATTTCTCACCCGCACTATCTTACTCCTCACTGGAACAAGCGGCCCGGATCTGCAGAGGTTTCTAATTTGACCTTGCCTGCACAAGCTGCAGCAGCTGTTCAAAGCCCACTTACAGCAGCACTTTGCTTTTCCTGACTTCCACATTAGTTTGCTCATCAAGTTATTTGCTTACACTTTATGTCTGTATTATATTTGGCAAGGTGCTTATGAATTTCTCTGCTAGTCATGTTTGGCACTGTGTCTTTTTCCAGTTTTGCTAGGATTGTATTACAGAAAAACCAATAACGAGCACCAATATTGCCACTTATTTTTAGGGGGGTTATTGATGACCACTCGGTCTACTGATTTAAACAGTACACCTCAGGACACTTTTTTAGTCCAGAATAAATCAATTTTAATTGTCAAAGTTCAGCAAAAACAAATTTCACAAAGATTTCGTAACATTTGAAAGCATTGCCTATATCATTCAAAAAATCTCTCATACAAAGACACAGTCATTCACTCAACCATACAACCTGTACAAAAAACAAACATGAACAAGGTATGAAAACAACTATACATCAGTTAATACACATTTGCAGTTCAAAATTCACAATATACACAGCAAAGGAACAATTTTTTGTATTCAGAATGGTTTCCTTTTAGAATCCTAATACTGTAGGAAAAAAGTTCTACGCGTTTCGATGACCCTTGATTATAGGGAAATCTCATCAGGACCACATAGCTGCGAATGCAAAAGAAAGGGTATGAGTCACTCTGCTAGAAGACCCACCCTCTGTCACTTTTAGTTTTGAAAGGGGAATCTAATCCTACCTCAGAGGTGCTCGTTAATCTTTAAGGTCGAGATCTAAAAAACCAAAGAGACAGATACAGACTCTACTTAATACCAGCTATTTTCAAGTAAAACACAAGTCAAAGCATGTATCACATATACTCACAGGCTTCGCATTTACACCAGCCTATTTATCAGGGGAGAAGGATCTGTTTAATGGAGAAATTGAATCGTCAGGGAGCAGTCTTATGAAGAAATGCATATTATATTAAGGACAAGTTTGGCGAAATGATTCTTACTTGTGACCCGGCGGGGTTCCACAAACCGAAGTTTTTTGAATTATGCGCAGGCGGGACGAATCACGCCTGTAGAAAGACGAAAATAGAAATGAGTTTGCCGTGCACGGAAGCAAAACGTATTGCGCGCTGCTTGTGGGAATTCGGGGCTGTGGTTACCTGGTTTGCCCGATTAGTGTAGCACAACGAGGAACTCCACCATACGTCTCTGTCTCCGGATACAAGAGACTACTGTGGGTAGCGCTAGCCTAACGTTATCACGTTTGTGCGTCCCTCCACTTCCTGGTTCCAGGGGATTGTGGGATCTGTAGTTGTGTGACAAAGATTATGAGTACGTACTTCTAGTGGGCTTGAAGTCAAACTATAGTTGATAGGTTTACAAAGGGAATAGTCACTAGATCGATTGAGAGGACAGCTATAATTTCAGAATTTAAATAACCAGGGGGTATCAGTGCTTTGACAGGAAAATATCACAAAAGATGTTTCTTTATAAAAGGTGGCACGTTTTCACAGTCGGTAGATTTCTGACATTTCATTGAGGCCATCGATGGCTGTATTGAATTTGACAATTAATAGGGCTTCATGGCGCGCCAATTTTTCTTCAATGTCGCCGCCTCTTGGGTCCTTTTCAATTTTGGCTACAACTGTCCATTTCAACTCCTCAATAGTGAGATTGTTGGACATCCAATGATTCACCAACGGCGCAGTAATCCTGTTGTTCTTAATACGTGATTTATGTTGGCTTATTCTGCAGCGGACCTCTTGACTCGTTTTTCCAATATATAATTTGTCGCAAAGACATTTTATGCCATACACAACAAATCGTGTTTTACCATTGGTGAATTTTTCATGTTTCCAGTAAATCTGATTGTGTGAGAAAAGTGTACCCTCCTCTGTACTTGAACAACAACTGCAGGCACCGCATTTATGGTGTCCTTGTATCGGTGGTAGGCCAAAGAGGGAGCAGACTGTTAGTTGTTTTTTCTTTATGGCTGCTCTCACCAAATGGTTTGCCACGCTTTGATCCTTTTTAAAGGCGAACAATGGTTTTTCTTTAAGGGATTCGTCGGCATTTTCCACTAAATGCCAATATTGGAGTATCATTTTCTTTAGTTGGTTTGAGTTTGCACAAAAAGTTGAAACACATACTACTCTCTTGAGCGCAGGTTTTTCTCTCTTTTCTAAGAGGGTGTCTCTCGGTACCCACCATGCTCTTTTCATTGTTCTTTTGAGGAGTTTTTTGGGGTAGCCCTTTGCTACCAGGTTGTCAGTAAGGTTGTTCGCATGGAACATGTATTCATCCTTGAAATGGCAGTTTCTTTTTATCCGAAGGTATTGTCCAAATGGCAAGTTTTCTTTCAGATTACGTGGGTGGTTACTTTGGAAGTGTAATGCCTTGTTCCGATCTGTTTTCTTTTTGTATAACTTGGTCACTAGACCCTCTTCCGTTGGGTACACCTCAACGTCAAGAAATGCCATTCTTACTTTAGAATAATTGAGGCTGTATTTGATTTCTTGTGTTCTTGAGTTGAGCCATTCGTGGAATTGTTTGAGTTCTTCTACGTTGCCACTCCATGTCATAAAAATATCGTCGATATATCGACTCCAACTGGTGATCTGTTCCAAATATGGGTTATTTTGGTAGACAAATCGCTCTTCATACAATGCCATATAAAGAACAGCCAATTCTGGAGCAAATGGGCAGCCCATGGCTACTCCACTTATTTGGTAAAATAATTTTTCTTTAATGCAAATGCTGCTAACTGCATTATAAATTGACGGACTAGATGCGATACAATATTTTTTGGAGAAAAACCAACCAGGGTCCCGACTGAATTTATAATGCAGTTAGCAGCATTTGCATTAAAGAAAAATTATTTTAATTTTAACGGAGATTTCTTTTACCAAATAAGTGGAGTAGCCATGGGCTGCTCATTTGCTCCAGAATTGGCTGTTCTTTATATGGCATTGTATGAAGAGCGATTTGTCTTCCAAAATAACCCATATTTGGAACAGATCACCAGTTGGAGTCGATATATCGACAATATTTTTATGACATGGAGTGGCAACGTAGAACAACTCAAACAATTCCACGAATGGCTCACCTCAAGAACACAAGAAATCAAATTCAGCCTCAATTATTCTAAAGTAAGAATGGCATTTCTCGACGTTGAGGTGTACCCAACGGAAGAGGGTCTAGTGACCACGTCATACAAAAAGAAAACAGATCGGAACAAGGCATTACACTTCCAAAGTAACCACCCACGTAATCTGAAAGAAAACTTGCCATTTGGACAATACCTTCGGATAAAAAGAAACTGCCATTTCAAGGATGAATACATGTTCCATGCGAACAACCTTACTGACAACCTGGTAGCAAAGGGCTACCCCAAAAAATTCCTCAAAAGAACAATGGAAAGAGCATGGTGGGTACCGAGAGAAAAACCTGCGCTCAAGAGAGTAGTATGTGTTTCAACTTTTTGTGCAAACTCAAACCAACTAAAGAAAATGATACTCCAAAATTGGCATTTAGTGGAAAATGCCGACGAATCCCTTAAAGAAAAACCATTGTTCGCCTTTAAAAAGGATCAAAGCGTGGCAAACCATTTGGTGAGAGCAGCCATAAAGAAAAAACAACTAACAGTCTGCTCCCTCTTTGGCCTACCACCGATACAAGGACACCATAAATGCGGTGCCTGCAGTTGTTGTTCAAGTACAGAGGAGGGTACACTTTTCTCACACAATCAGATTTACTGGAAACATGAAAAATTCACCAATTGTAAAACACGATTTGTTGTGTATGGCATAAAATGTCCTTGCGACAAATTATATATTGGAAAAACGAGTCAAGAGGTCCGCTGCAGAATAAGCCAACATAAATCACGTATTAAGAACAACGTGATTACTGCGCCGTTGGTGAATCATTGGATGTCCAACAATCACACTATTGAGGAGTTGAAATGGACAGTTGTAGCCAAAATTGAAAAGGACCCAAGAGGCGGCGACATTGAAGAAAAGTGGCGCGCCATGAAGCCCTATTAATTGTCAAATTCAATACAGCCATCGATGGCCTCAATGAAATGTCAGAAATCTACCAACTGTGAAAACGTGCCACCTTTTATAATGAAACATCTTTTGTGATATTTTCCTGTCAAAGCACTGATACCCCCTGGTTATTTAAATTCTGAAATTATAGCTGTCCTCTCAATCGATCTAGTGACTATTCCCTTTGTAAACCTATCAACTACAGTTTGACTTCAAGCCCACTAGAAGTACGTACTCATAATCTTTGTCACACAACTACAGATCCCACAATCCCCTGGAACCAGGAAGTGGAGGGATGCACAAACGTGATAACGTTAGGCTAGCGCTACCCACAGTAGTCTCTTGTATCCGGAGACAGAGACGTATGGCGGAGTTCCTCGTTGTGCTACACTAATCGGGCAAACCAGGTAACCACAGCCCCGAATTCCCACAAGCAGCGCGCAATACGTTTTGCTTCCGTGCACGGCAAACTCATTTCGATTTTCCTCTTTCTACAGGCGTGATTCGTCCCGCCTGCGCATAATTCAAAAAACTTCGGTTTGTGGAACCCAGCCGGGTCACAAGTAAGAATCATTTCGCCAAACTTGTCCTTAATATAATATACATTTCTTCATAAGACTGCTCCCTGATGATTCAATTTCTCCATTAAACAGATCCTTCTCCCCTGATAAATAGGCCGGTGTAAACGCGAAGCCTGTGAGTATATGTGATACGTGCTTTGACTCGTGTTTTACTTGAAAATAGCTGGTATTAAGTAGAGTCTGTATCGGTCTCTTTGGTTTTTTAGATCTCGACCTTAAAGATTAACGAGCACCTCTGAGGTAGGATTAGATTCCCCTTTCAAAACTAAAAGTGACAGAGGGTGGGTCTTCTAGCAGAGTGACTCATACCCTTTCTTTTGCATTCGCAGCTACGTGGTCCTGACGAGATTTCCCTGTGATCAAGAGTCATCGAAACGCGTAGACCTTTATTCATACAGTATTAGGATTCTAAAAGGAAACCATTCTAAATGCAAAAAATTGTTCCTTTGCTGTATATATTGTGAATTTTGAACTGCAAATGTGTATTAACTGATGTATAGTTGTTTTCATACCTTGTTCATGTTTGTTTTTTGTACAGGTTATATGGTTGAGTGAATGACTGTGTCTTTGTATGAGAGATTTTTTGAATGATATAGGCAATGCTTTCAAATGTTACGAAATCTTTGTGAAATTTGTTTTTGCTGAACTTTGACAATTAAAATTGATTTATTCTGGACTAAAAAAGTGTCCTGAGGTGTACTATTTAAATCAGTAGACCGAGTGGTCAACAATAACCCCCCTAAAAACACTACTTCCCGAGAGACTCCTGAGGCGGAAGCCGGGAGCGAAATAGCGCATTTTAAAAACTTTGTTGTGTGATATTAATTGCTTTTTAGAAACTTCACTTACTCACTTGCTCTTTGCTCCCTGAACAGCGTACACACGCTGCAACGATAGACACCCTGATCGCCATTCTCGAGGGCGAGGCGCGAGGATAGACACGCCCACCCCTGGTGACCACGCCCCCTCTGACAGTATAAATAGTGCGCGCTGCTCTTAAAGCGCGACACTACTTCCCGAGAGACTCCTGAGGCGGAAGCCGGGAGCGAAATAGCGCATTTTAAAAACTTTGTTGTGTGATATTAATTGCTTTTTAGAAACTTCACTTACTCACTTGCTCTTTGCTCCCTGAACAGCGTACACACGCTGCAACGATAGACACCCTGATAGCCATTCTCGAGGGTGAGGCGCGAGGATAGACACGCCCACCCCTGGTGACCACACCCCCTTCCGACGTCCAACCCTCACTGCACAAAACATGTGCCAGGGTAGGAAGCGCAGCGGACGAGCGCAGCGGGCGCGACGATTGCGCGCCGAAGGCGCGCCTAAGGCAAGCCCGTCTGCGCCCGTCCGCGCCAGCCCGAGCCGAGAGCCCATACCCCTGGTCGGTTCGGAACCGCCTCAAATGGCTTACGACCATAAAATTCTGTACCTACTCAGAGAACCGTCAAACACCAGATGTAACGGTCTTATCAATCCGGAACAGGAGCCCCACAAATGCCCTAGTTGCGCGTACAGGGCCTCCCCCTTAGTTCATTCTGAACCCGCCTGCCTGGAGATGGCCCTGCTTAATTGCAGGTCACTCCCCAAACATCATACCGAAATCAATCTACTGTTAACAGAGTCGGACTTGGACGCTCTGTTTTTAACAGAAACTTGGTTGTCCGAGAGCTCCGACCCGGACATTATCCAAGCACTTCCCCCTGGGTACCATATCAAAAACCTTAATAGGCCGACGGGCACGGGCGGGGGCATCGCGATTATCTATCGCGATAACCTCACTTGTCAACTTAAAGATAGTCCTGTTCTCGACTGTGAAAATGTCCTTTTCTCTCTACACCTGCCGCCATCGACCACACTAACCGGGCTGCTAATATATCGTCCCCCAGGACAGGTAGGGTGTTTTATAAACTCACTCATGGACGCCATTACCTCCCTGGCGTGCGGAACGCCGAATTTTACCATCCTTGGGGACCTAAACCTTCACTTTGATGATCAAGGCAATAAACTTGCCACAGAACTGAAAGATGATCTAAACTCCCTAAATTTACATCTACTTAGCAACGATCCCACCCACCTGAAAGGACACCTGCTAGATCCCATCTTCTCTAATCTCTCTAAACTGTCCGCTCCAACCCCTCTCCCTCTCCCCTGGTCTGACCACTTTTTGGTCCCTCTCAAACTCCAACTTCCAAAGAAAATCTCGGATACTCCCTGCCCCCGGGCCCCGTCACGGCCATGGAAAAAACTAGATACTACCCTATGGGAGCAATCGCTGCTCACCACACTGCCCACAGTCGACCCCGACCCCTTCAAAGCTGAAATTCAACTACATAAATGGGTCACTAACTCTCTCGACACAGTCCTGCCACTTAAAGCCCTTCCTACTAATAGGAAATCCTCCAAACTACCGTGGTTCACCGAGGAACTACGGGAATTAAGACGGAAAGGTAAAAGGCTGGAACGCCACTGGAGAAAGAACTGGCACTCGGAGGACAGAAGTGGCTACAAAGCCCACATCAGGTTCTACAAAAATGCACTCAAAGCGGCGCAAGCCTCCTACTTCGAGGATCAAATACTAGCCGCAACCAACTCCGCAAAAGAGACTTACCGGATAGTCAAACTCCTTTCCAAAATACAGGAACCTCCACCCCCTCCTGACCTGGATGGCGCAAAATGCAACCAGATGGCCGATTTCTTTTCAAAAAAAATCGAAAAAATCCTGAACTCCCTCCCGCCTGCGACAACTGCACTAAAAGACTCTTCCCTCCCGGCCTCCCAAGACGCCCCAAGATTGCTTTCTTTCCCTCAAATTACTACCGAAACGTTCCTTAGTGTCTTGCACAAAGTCAAAAGCGGCGCCCCATCTGACCCAGCCCCGATCAGTAAACTTAAACAAGTTGCTTCAACCATAGCCCTCCCTCTCACTAATCTGATCAATGCCTCCTTCGAAACTGGCTCAGTCCCAGTAAACTGGAAAAAAGCCACGGTAAAGGCTCTTATAAAAAAACCACACCTCGACCCCTCTGACCCATCAAACTTCAGACCTATCTCTCTGCTACCGGCAATTAGCAAAATCGCCGAGAGAGTGGCAAATCAACATCTCTCCGAGTTCTTAGAGTCCAATCATCTTCTCCGCCCTACCCAGACTGGCTTTAGACCTGGACAGGGGACGGATACCGCCCTGTTAGCCGTGGTCGAGGAAGCGAGGGGCATACTGGACGGAGGAGGATCGGTGGCTGTGATCCTCCTCGACCTGAGTGCCGCCTTCGACACGGTGGACCACGCAACCCTTGTCCATCGTCTCGGGCTGCTGGGAGTGGCAGACTCCGCTTTGGCCTGGATCTCATCCTTCTTGGAGGACAGGTCTTTTCAAGTGACTGACGGACATTCCATCTCCAGGGCTCATGCACTCAAATGCGGGGTGCCTCAGGGATCCTCCCTGAGCCCCACACTTTTTAATGTGTACATGGCTCCTCTCGAGGATGTTGTTAAACCTTTTGGGATCAAATCAATAATGTACGCCGATGATACCCAGCTCATCGTGTCCCTTAACCAACTTGACAACGCCCTCTCCAATCTGTCCAGCTGCCTGGAAAAAGTTCACCAATGGATGTGCGAATCCCGGTTAAAACTGAATGGGGAAAAATCTGAAATACTTCTTCTGGGAAACCCTAACAAAATACCCACCCCCATTCCCTGGCCACCATGCATGGGATCCCCTCCACCCCCAAAATCCGAAGTTAAAAGCCTGGGGATATGGCTGGACCAGGACCTCAGCTTCAAAACACAAGCGAGGAAAACCACGGGGACGTGCTTCGGCCTTCTGAAGATGGCACGAAAGATTCTCCATCTACTCCCCCCTCAATCCAGGAAGCTCTTGATGCAGGGGCTGGTGAACTCCAGACTGGACTACGGGAATGTCCTATATCTGGGTGCCCCAGCCTCTCTACTCCACAGACTCCAATGTTCACAAAACGCGGCTGCAAGAATACTAACAGGAACGGCAGCAAGGACCTCTGCTAAGCCGGCACTTAGAAATTTGCACTGGCTGCCAGTCAAAGAACGGGTCAACTTCAAGACCTTGTGCATGGCACATAAAATACTGCACAACGAAGGCCCCCCTATTCTTAGACCTCTCGTGTCCTTTCAACAATCAATTAGACAACTCAGATCTAACTCCCTTTCCCTTGCAAAAGTCCCTAGAATTAGAAAGGCCAGAACAGGTGGTCGCTTGTTCTCGTACAATGCTCCAAGACTGTGGAATGCCCTCCCACTCTCCCTGAGGCAAGAACAAAACCACCTTAGATTTAGGAAAAAACTGAAGACCCTCCTCTTCCCCTGAGCACTACCCCCCTTGATCGCACACTCTCCAGGATGATAGTTACCAGCGCCGGGATGCCCTAGGGTAGCTGAGCGCTCTATAAAACCCACAATCAAATCAAATCAAATCAAAATAAGTGGCAATATTGGTGCTCGTTATTGGTTTTTCAGTTTAGTGAGGCTTGTCCTTATTGCCCGTGAGCCCAGACCCAGTTTTGGTAACGGGAGGATTGTATTACAAACACACATATCTATATATAGCCCAAACACCAGTCACTCGTGTAAGAAGCATGCTGAGAGCACGATTGTGGTCACTGCCTTCTTTCTCATTGGCCAGCAAGCGTTTGTACCAACACATACATTTTGTTTTGTTTCTGAGCAATTGCTGTGTCTGGTGTGTTTCCTTTATTGCTCCCGGGAGGGTGCAAATGTATTTCCTTAGCACAATCACATAAAGGATCTAACTCATTTTGAGTACTCTTCCTTCAAATTTTATAAGCTACACCAAGAGAAAAACTATTATATTCACAACCAATTCATAAAAGCATTTTAGATACATGTGCATCACAATAATGTCTTTGGAAAGTCAACTTGTTTTGGTTTCTTCTACCCCAGACCACAACATTTCTATGCAGCTTCTTTGCACAACATATTTCAATCAACATGAAGTGCTTTGTAGCCTTTCAATGGTGCATTCTACCATATGTATAGCATACTAGACCCCATCTTCACCACAAGTGAAAGCCTCAAAATTCAACACACCTCAAGTCAACACCCCTACCAGGTTCAGCATTCCAAGCTGCAGCCATGAGCAAAGTCACAGAAGACCAACTTAGCGCCTTCAGCACGGATTAACCTAGCTTCACGGACAACATTGACAAGGACATCAATAACTTCAACAATAGGATCAAGATTTAATCAGACTCCCTCGAATCCATCAAACACAACAAGCATAGTATATCAAACAAGCATGCCAGATGGTACTCAGATATCCCCAGGACACCAAACACAATAAGTAGCTAGAAATGAGATGAAGAGCCAGCCATGACACCACTGACAGAACTACTTACAAGGCTGCACTCAGAAGCTAACACCAGTAAATAAATGATGCCAAGAAAAAATCTCTAGTGGCCCACATCAAAGGAAGCTCCAACAGCTGCAAGAAGAGCTCCTCGATCATCAAGGGTTTTAAGCCACCCTCAGCCACTTTCAACAACATCGCTGCCTCCCAACAACTCTGCGACAACCTATCCAACTTTTTCAGATCCGTCCAAAGTGATGAAGAAGGCCATCAACAAGCAACTCACAACCCGCATCTAACTTCACCATCTTCTAGACAAAACTCAATCAGAATTCAGAAAGTACCACAGCACCGAAACAACACTCATCGTGGCCACCGATGGCATTAAAATCCTCTGGACCGAAGAGAAACAGTGTCCCTCATCTTGCTTGACTTTTCTACTGCCATCAACACTGTCTCCCACAGCACCTTTATCAGGACACTCCATGAGATTGTCATGCCAGGATCCGCTCTCAAATGGATTTTCCCTTCCTCATGAGAAGAGCCCAAATGGTCAGGCTGCCGCCCTTCAAAACAGAGGTCAAGAAAGTGATTCATGGATTCCCACAGGAATCTACACTCAGCTCCACCTATTTCATCATACACATGACACTGCTCACCAACATCATTTGATACCAAGACATAACCCTCATCTCATACACCAAAGACACTCAATGAACCCTTTCACTAATGGACAAGATAACCATGACCAGGACCAACTTCACCAACTGCATGGTAAGGTGTGTTATAGGCACTTAGTATCACATGTGACTCCCTCCCAAAGGAGTATCTCGGCATGGTGCTGTGAATGCATAGGAAGGACCGTCTAGAACAACCACAGGGAATATTCTCAAGAACGTGTGATAACCATCGCAAAAGTAACTTAACACAACCTTCAATATCGCAGTCTATCACAGGAAATTTACGCCATGTTAACCAAGTATTCACAACATGGCGGCACCAGGCGATAGTCTCCAGATAACGCGTCAAATCAACACGTTAAAATCAACGCCACACTGCAAGAATGCAATACACGAACGCAGAAAAAAGCTGCAATGAGGTCAATCGCGATACAAAAATCTGCAAAAACCAGCTACAGGCCTGCAATTAACATGCGTCAGGCAGACACAATCACCATAACAGTAGAAAAAAAACAGCCAAACAACAGCGATGCACAATGGATGTTGCGGGAGCAAGTACGGAGGAGAACCAGAACCCCACAAGCCCCCTGGAGGAACAGCTTGGGACCTCGGGGTCAGTGAAGGCCACGGAGAGAAAGGGTGGGAAGAAAAGGTTCAGTCCACAGGAAAACAGGATCCTGACCAGTGCCCCGGCGTGCAACCGGCCAGTCACCTGTCATGTCCTCTATTCCCCCCATCGATCCATTCGTGGTAGAGGGACCCCCGTCCGCTCAGGCGCCCAAGTGGAAAGAATGGGTGGAGCGACTGCAGATCTTCTTTGAGGCCACGAAAGTCCACAAGGACCAGAAGAGGGCCCTGCTGCTACATTTGGGGGGAAGGACATTCATGGAATCCCTAAGACGCTTACAGAAGCCACGCCCAAGACTCACCACACGCTCATCAATGCCCTCACTGGTTACTTCGAGCCAATGGCCAATCAAGACTATGACCGGTGCATTTTTCGACAGGCGCGACAAACCTGAAGAATCGCTTAACACATTTCACGCCAGGCTAAAAAATCTGGCGTCCACGTGCAGATTCCGAGACAAGACAGAGGAAATTAGGGGACAGATCATCCAGGGCTGCGCGTCGGCGACACTCCGACAATGGATCTTGGAGGAGTCAGGTAAATCTCTAATAGACATACTGATATTGGGGCGCACTAAGAAACTCTCTAAGGCCACACCCGCCCACATGGAGGCAGCATTGCAGATCCCTTTCAAAGTGGAACCAGTGAACGTGGTGACGACGAGGCCCGCGCCCCGGCCCAGTAAAATGGAGCCCTGGAACGCCCCATCATGGAATCTGCTAAATTGTTGTTATTGCGGAGGACTGCCTCACAAAGCGGCTGACTGTTCGGCGAAGGGCAAACGATGCCCTGGATGTGGCAAATTCAACCATTTCGAGAAGGTATGTTGTTCGAAAAGATACAGAAAACCCCAACAAACAGTCAACTTCGTTCCGGAAGGAAGTGGTGAAACAAGTGATATAGACGAAGAGGAGGAGGAGGGGGAACGGCTGGTACACACGGTCTACATGATCAGATCAGCGACTCGAAAATCCAGATGGCTGACACAATGCCATGTCCAAGTGGGACAGCATGGAGTCACGGCCGTCGTGGACATCGGCGCTATGATCCACATCATGTCGGCAGCCTTATATAAGACCATGGAACCAGCTCCCCCATTGAATGCCACGACAAGCACGGTCTTTGCCTACGGCCAAGACACACCCCTGAACATACTGGTCAAGTTCAAGATGTCATTATCCAATAGAACACGCTCTATCACCACTACAGTGTACGTGACTGAAGATGGACAGGGCATGCTACTAGCCTGCAGGGTGGCGGAAGACCTCGAAATGGTGATGTTCGCGTTCGAAGTAGACCTGGAGTCTGTTCAGCACATCCTAGCAGAGTTTGCAGCAGTATTCGAAGGAATCAGAAAACTTAAAGGCAAGGAAGTACATCTCTATATTCACCCTACGGTGCAACCCGTGGCCCTACCTAATAGGAGGTTGGTGTTCCACCTGCGACCCCTAGTGGAGGAAGAGTTGAGAAAGCTAGAGGAAGCGGGTATAATCGAACGGGTAATAGGACCCACACCTTGGGTATCTCCGATCATTGTCATCCGGAAGCCCAAGCAACCTGGGGCGGTGAGAATATGTGTGGACATGAGACTGCCCAATGCCACCATCAAAAGAGAACGCCACATCACCCCCCCACCATTGACGACCTGATCAGGGAGATGGCTGGGGCGTGTTGGTTCTCCAAACTCGACCTGAGATCTGGTTATCACCAGCTAGTACTGTATCAGGCCTCCAGGAACATAACAACATTTTCCACTCATGTCGATCTCAGGAGATACACTCGACTGAGTTTTGGAGTATCCAGCGCAGCCGAAGTCTTCCAAAACACAATTCATGACCTGGTTGCGGATTTCCCTGGGACCATAAACGTGAGCGACGATATCATGGTCCATGCCAAAACCATCACAGAGCATAAGTCTCGCCTCACTCAACTGCTACGGAGAATTCAGGAGGGTGGACTCACCCTGCACAAGGAAAAGTGAGTTCCTCAAAAGAAAGCTCCAGTTTTTTGGCTACACATTCTCAGCAGAAGGAGTAAATCCGGACCCTGGCAAAGTCAGTGATATCAAGAACGCTCCATCCACCACCAAATTTACCGAGGTCCGCAGCTTCCTTGGAATGGTGAACTATTGTGGGCGATTCATTTGAGACCTCACGACCATCACTCAATCACTGAGAGAGCTCACAAAGGACTCCGTTCCATGGATGTGGGAGACCAAACAGGCTAAGGCATTCCAGGACATCAAAGAGGCTCTGTCCACTGCCACAACTTTGGCTTTCTTCAATCCACGAAAGCTGACGTTGGTGGCCGTTGATGCCTGCCCAACAGGGCTAGGAGCTGTGCTAATGCAGTGACGACATGCTGACAAAGAATGGGCTTTCTCTAGCCGCTCTCTAGCCGCTCTCTCCCGGGCACCGAGCAGCGATACTCCTAGATAGAGAAGGAAGCTGTTGCCATACACTGGGGTTGCCGTCACTTCTATCTCTATGTATACAGCAAGTCGTTTGTGGTAGCGACCGACCACAAGCCCCTTCTGGCTCTATTCTCAGGGACGTCGTCAAAACCACCTCCCAGAATAGAAAAGTGGATGTTGCAATTACAGAATTACAATTGCCGAGTGAAATACCAACCAGGAGCTCGGAACCGGTGGATTACCTATCACGCCACCCGAGGGCAGCCACGGCTCAAGAAGAGGAAGACGCTGCTAACACAGAGGAGTACGTCCGCTGCATCACAGCAAGGTTCTGCCCACTCCCACTATCCATGGAGATGTTTAGAGTAGAGACAGACAAAGATGACTGCCTGCAACCAGCAAAACGGGCACTGAGGCAAGCAAATTGGCATTGGGCGAAGGAAGAATGGAAGATACTCACAGCTGATGCCAGACGCATCATGGAGAGCCTACATCAGATCTGGGATAAATTCACAGAAGATACCACCAGATGCCTGCTGAGAGGACACCAGCTGGTAATCTCATTGTCTCCGAGTAGTACAACTGGCGCACATTGGACATCAGGGGATGGTCAAAACTAAGTCAAAGTTACGGACCAAAGTATGGTTCCCTCTGATGTACGAACTTGTAGAGGCGACGGTCCGGTCGTATCAGTGATGCCAGGTGAAAGGGGAGGCTCCCCCCGTTTCCAATAATGATAGAGCTGCTTCCCCAGTGGCCCTGGACTTGCGTCAGTCTAGACTTTGGAAGTCTTTCGGACAGGAGACACACGTTTGTGGCCATTGATGACCACTTTAAATATCCGAAGGTTGAAATCATCTAAACGCTAATTGCCTTGGAGGTCATCCCAAAGATAGAGAAGATAATGGCAGCCCATGGCATTTTTAAGGAGTTGAGAACGGACAACAGGACTCCATTCCCGGGACAGGAGATGGCGACCTACCTGACATCAGTGGGCATCAAGCACATTTCTCTGGAGCTATCATCAAACACTCCACACCACCATGGGTGTTGCCCCTGGGCATCTCTCAACGGATGGTTACAGATTCCATACCTCACCATCCGCAGTGGTGCCCGACAACGTCAGATGACGAGCAGGTGGACGCGCACCGGAGGCATGCACATTATAAAATCAGCCAACGCCGGCGGTCCAGGCTGGTGCACCTGAAAAGGGGTGATCTGGTCCTCTTAAGGAATAGAGCAACCAACAGCAAGTACCATCTCCCCTATGAAAGAGATCCCTGGGTTGTTGTCAATGTGAAAGGCACCCGGGTCACTGTGAGTAGACGGGGTGAGAAGGTTACTCGGAACGTTTCACACTTAAAAAGGTTTTATCCCTTGTCATCCTACCATCGTTTGGTGCTGTCGAACAGGACCCAAATGGAATCCCGGCAGGGAGCAGCCCCTGAAGAGGAAACAGCTGAGACTCATCAGCATGGACTGACATTTGATGTGGAACTGGCCCAGGAAGATGCGTTGTCACGGGATGAGGACCTCCAAGCACTCAGGGGTCCTTCTGAAGTTCCAGGGGCTTTGCAGGCTGGTGAAGCAAATGGGGAGTTGAGTGCTTGCGGAAGCTCCCAGTATAGCCTTCCGAAAAAATCCAGAGTCGACTCGCAGGCTGCGAGACTACTTCATGTAAGACTGTTTCAATTTTCGCTGGGGTTGTGATGTTGTTGACTTTCTAGGCAGCGAAACGGGGGATGGAGTATTCATTTTGTTTTGTTCTTTTTGGGAAGGAATGTTGTGTCGCGCCCATGACGCAATGGGTGTGCCAAGCAGGGGGTGTAGACCCCGGCCCGAGAGAGGGGTGTGCAGAGTGTTTCCCCCGCGGGGGCGGGGGCGGGGGCGGTGGCACTTGGTACGCCCCGCAGTCATGTGAAGGCAGCTTGCATAAACTGCGGATGTGACATCACTTGGCGCACGGACGTGAGAGCCGTTTACACCATACCACTGGCTATGTGTGCTTATTTAGGCCCTGCACCTGGGGTATTGTGTCCTGCTGCTTCGGGGTGTCCAGTAGTGTCCCCGACGACACAACACCAGGCACAGCATCGACAGGAGGACAAACGCCTCGTCTAAATTTGAAAGCAACATAGTCGGGTGAGGTATTGCTGGTGGACTACATTACACTGAAGCCGTTTGAATCTTGCATATGTGGAGGTCCCCTTCACTCCTTCATATATGCCCTCCCATTTCTGAGCGAAGAGCTCCCAAAACTTCAGGTCACCGAGTTTGTACTGACAGGATATGTAGCTGGAGGTTTTTCTGCAGTGCCCTGTAAACATGCAAGATCAGTCTTCAACACCCAGCCATACTCAGCAGTGTCCCATTGTCCGCGAGCCCTGTAGAACATCAGGAAAGGAAGGCCCTATCCCACGGGCCGATCGCAGTGATTTGGTAAACTGTAAAGTCTGTCTGGTGGCGGTCACCAAGTTAAATGATTCCATTGCATTGGCCAGAGTAATAAACAAATTATTAGGGTCTAAGTCCCACAATGAGTCACAACCCCGGGACGCCATCTATCGACCAACATTATCCGCGCCATGAGCGCGAATGGGCGCAGTGTCCAGATACTCGTCTGGCACATAAGCATCCCTCTACAATACCCAGATCCCCTGCCTCTCTTATGGTCTGCACACCTGCCTGGCTACAAACAGCGAAGAGCCTGGAACCCCAGCCCCCTACATCAAGAGCACTTGCACAGGATCTCCTCGACTCGTACCTTGCAGCAACATCTGCCCCCATTCTCCCCTTCATCGAACCAATGCACTGCATGCTGCAATTGAGCAGCTAGAAAGAAGAGGTACAGGTATGGCAGTTCCAGACCCCCTTACTCAAAGGGCACTTGAGTGTGGCCAGGCTTACCCTCCGCCTTCCTGAAGCTCATAACAGTTTGATAACCAACTATTCCAATTTTTCAAAATACCACCTAGGGATCCGAACATGGCCCCCTGAAAGACATACCGGCAGGGCTGTAGGACAATCATTTTAACCAACGCCAGCTTGCCCATCAGGCACAGCCAGAGGGTGTCCCAGAACTTCACCACAGGTTTGTGCACCTCCACCACCATTCCTATAGTTAAAGGTTCAAATGACGCCTCCTCCTGAGCAATCATCATCTTGAAATATCGAACAGTCGTTGCCTCCCGGGGAAGGCCAAATCGAGGAAGATCCTGCACACAGTCTCCCACTCAGTTCTTCCAAAGGGAACAATTTTGATTTCCTGCGCTTCAGTTTAACCCTGAAATTTCACCAAATTCTGACAAGACAGTCAGCATAATGGAAACCAAGCATGTCGGCTCTCGCAGATATACCAAGGCATCATCCGCATATAAGGATATTGTTCTCACCAACCGTGATGCCCCACCCTCGCAACACAGAGCGCAGCCTACTTGCCAATAGCTCCATTGCCAGCACAAAGAGTAGGTGCAATAATGGGCATTATGTAACAACTGCACCCATTTTATGTACCGCTCCCCAATGCCTACCTTCTACAGTACCTGCCAAAGGAATTCCCACGACAGGGAATCAAACGCTCGTTCTATGTCAAGCAATGCCAAAGCGTATTGGTCATCCTCCAATATTGGGGCGTGCATGACCAGCAATAGCCTCCTCAGGTTGCATAAAGCATTCCTACTTGGATAAAGTCACACTTTTCTTCATGTATCAGCTGTGGTAGGTGTTCCAGCAACCTGGATGGATGCCAATATCTTATTGAGGATTTTTATATGTACATTGAACATTGAGAGGGGTCAATTGAAAGTCCCCTCCTAAGCATCCTTGTGCGACTTAGGCAACATAACAATGAGCACCCCTCATTCATCCGGGTAACAGTGCTCCCTTGTAAACTTCCTTATAGACTTCCAACAGGAGGTCTACAAAAGTGCCAACCTTACATTGGTACAGCTCGGCCAGCAGACCATCACCCTCTGGGCTTTGTCCATCTTCTAAGCTCAAATCACAACCACTATCTCCTCCCTGGTTATGCGTGCATCTAACTATTCCTGTCTTCACTCGAAACAGAGGCCATCTGCAAATTAGCAAGGCATTCATCTCCCGCCTCTAGTAGGGATGGAGCAGGCATGTTGTGTACCCTTTGTAGGTGCACTGCAATGACCTCAGTGATACCCTGCTTAGTGTGTACGTCCTGCCCCTCTGTGTTTCGGAACCCTACCATAGAGGGTCATTGGGTTTCTTTCTTCTGTCATAACTTTCTTATTCCGTCGTTTGGTGTGCCTGAATGCTTTGCATGTGCTCCTTTATTTTAGCCTTGCCGATCGAAGACACAGCTACGCAGGGCTGAGCTAGAGGCTTTAATAAATGAGCCTTACTAGACTCAAGCCGGTTTCATGAGTGTATTACACTGTAAGGTCACACAACCACACCAGATAATACACCACCATCCTCACACGGAGATACCACTCAAAATTCAAAGTTCACCAACATGCTCCCCAACAGTTATTTGACTGTGCTGCTAAGTTATGTCTTCCAAATGTAGGCTTGTTTCTTCAGTGTATTGTGTGTTTTGTTTTCTGGCCAGAGCATAAGAATATACACCGAGGTACCAAGTCTTTTTCTAGGAGGTTCTAATCCATCAAATTGTTAAAAACACCTTGACCTGCATTGCCTATGCAATTGAATAACTGTTGTTTTTTGCCCTAGGGGTCTATAGCAATGAGGAAGTTAACCAGTAACCTTAATCAGATCGCACAGGATTTTACAATTTGCCAAAAAATTGTGAAATCAGCACTTTTGTAAAAATGTAGCGATATTTACAAAGTGCCCACAAAATATGAAGAAAAAAAAGGGCGTTCACCCTCTCTTTACTGCCTCTGTGCTGCCCCTGAGCCATTAAAGTGACGGTGAGCAAGAGGCTTCCTCACACCTTGGTGTGCCCCCTGTGGACCCTGCAGGCCAGATGAAACACAAGACTTCAGTATTTTTGTGGCAGGCATACCGCGAATATTGAGGTTTTGGCCTGCAAATATAGCCTTTTTTGGATGCAAAATATGTCCCCCAGAGCCGCAAAACCCTGGGGGGTCTGCTTGATTCCCCAATGTCAGCAACTATTCAAAATGATCAAAATGCAAGGGGCTCTTCAGAATGGTACCATTATCCAGTGTAGGCACAAAGAAAGTCAAGGCATAGTATAATATTTGGATCAATGTTACTCAAATATTGATTTGACGCTTCTTTCTAAGACTAGTGTGATACTATTGAACTATGAAAAATCCTTCTGTGAGCGATTTGATCCTTCTTAGTGAGCGTTCCAGCCTGTAAGACTAACTTTTATAACCAGCGTGGAAGCGCATGCATTGTACGTGAGTGGAAGGGGCATCAAGCGTATTTTCTTAAAAATGCCTTGAGCTTCTAAGCCACGCCCCGCCAGCACGCGGAGGACAAAATGTGACTCTACAAATAGGCAAAATATGAAAGGACCAAAAGTTGAAATCCCCCCCAAAAAACTTCCATAGGTTCAGCGCCATTGCTAGTAAAGCAAGCAACTCATTACTTGTAGTTCCTTAAAACTTGTTAAAGTCAGTTCCCCAGTGGGCCCAGTTGGGCGCCAAACTTGTTACCAATGTGTAGAAAAGAGATCAAGGAAACTGATGGAAAAATACTGCTGACTTCCTCCAATTAAAGACCCCATGAAAAGGAAGCCCACAGCAGCGGTAAGGGCTTCCAGCCGACAGAAATCCTTAGGAGAAAGAGTGGCTATAGCCTTAAGGGAGGTGCAACTTAAAGGTAACTAATAACCACGAAACCACAGCAGGAGGAAACCTAGTGCCATGAGGATAATTACAAACAAAAACAGTAGCTACACTCAAGGAAATACATAGGTAAGAGCAAAAAAGGCTACTTTATAGGAGTAACACTGATTTCTCTTGGCCGCTTAGGGGTTAAAGGATATCCTCTCCATCTTATCTGTGCCTTCTTGAAAACTGAAGGCCTTTGTTCCTTGACCAATTTCTCATCAAATGCTGTTTGTCATCTGAAATCAACGTCCTCTCAGCCCTTCTGTTTTTGATTCCATGCCCCAGGTAAAGCTCCAGCACAGAATAAACCATTCCCAGATAAGCATGGGCGAATTTTGCGAATCTCGCGTTCGCGAATTTTGCGGATTTGCGAACTCGCAATCCGCAAAATCCGCGAATTCCCGCGAATTTGCGGATTTTTTTTTTTTGTGTTCGCCCGTGTTTCTGCCAGTTCGCGAGGGTTTTTACAATTTCGCAATTTGCGAACTTACCTGTCGGGTCGCAAGTTTTGCGAACTTGTTGTTTCTACGTGTCCAGCCTGTTTGGGACACTCTTCTTCATCACTGCCACTCTCTGTCACCACTGTCACTCTCTGACTACTCATGCCACCCTCTGGCCCACCCATGCCACCCTCTGTTTCATCACCACACCCTCTGGTTGTCCAGTGTACATTATTTTCGGCAAAGCAAAGCACACCTTCCCTGCCTCAAGTGACCTGAATTAATTTGGGGCTGATTAATGTGTCACAGAATATTTTTTTAGCTGGCACCTGCTTCCTTAGTGCGCCCTGATTAGTGATCTTTTGCACTTGCTAAGTGCTTTCATTGTTGCAAAATTAGTTACAACACCTGCCCTGCCCCAACTGACAATAATGAATTAGGGGCTGATTAATGGATTTTAACTTCCAGCCTGGCTCCTGCTTGTCTCCCTTAGCTGTAATTCAGGACCTTTGTGGCATATGTGTAACTATTCTGAGGTTCAGAGCAGGGTCACATAATAGTTGCAACTGCCAACTGAACTCTGGAGGGGCCCCTCAGGAAGCACTACAGGAAATGGCTACTAATGATGAGCCTGAACTTTTGAACCTGGTAAGTAGTTTCAGTTTTGCTAAAATCGTATTTCTGCAATTTAGCACTTATTCGCGGGGCGCGAAGTTGTACTGGGAAGCCGCGAACTCACGCGAACAGTGCGAGCAGTGCGAGCAAAATCCGCTGCTCGCGGATTTGCGGATTTTGCGGGAGATTCGCGAATCTCGCGGATTGCGAATTTCCCGAAAATCCGCAAAATCCGCGAGCGAAACGGATTTTCCGCCCATACCTATTCCCAGATGGCCCTCCAATAGAGACCTGCCAAAGATCACACCACCATCAAACATGTGTGAATTGTCATACATGGCCTTGTCTAGAAAGGGCCACTACTTCAAACTTATGGTATATCTATATCTATACTACTATAATAAGGGAAGAAACTTGCAGGCTTTGAGGCAAGTAAGCGCGGGAACCACTGCGCCAATCTACACACCCGATACACCATAGAAATCGTCAGGGTGTGTAGATGGTTATAGGCTATATACACTTTAAAAAAAATACTTATTTAAAAAAATTAATTAAAAACAAAATAGTCCCCCCCAAAGTAGCGCCGGCCGCGACGTGCGTGCTCACGTCGAGGAGTGGCGTCAGAGCGGCGTCAGAGGACCGGCGGACATGGCGCGGGCGGAGGGGCTGTCACGTGAGCAGCAGCGGACAGGCCAGCGGCGGTGAGAGACCAGCATCCACAAGGTTACAGAGGTGGTGCTTTCATTATGCCTCCCTTCGCTCTATCCTTTTTCTCCTTTTCTGTATCTACCTCTCCTCGGCTCTTCTCTCCCCCCTCCCTCTTTGCCTCCCCATATCCCTCTTTCCTCGCTTTGTCTATTTCCCCCATCTCCTCTCCCTACCCCCAGCCAGCTAACAGCACTTTATAGCCGTCATCAATCAGTGCGGCAAGTGCTGAATTATATCTCACTAATTAAACCGCCTGTTGCCGCGCTCAGCGGCTGCAATTACACCCGAGGAAATAAGCCCGTGCAGAGAACATCAAAGTCTCTCCTTCCCAGTCTGAGCAACACAGCTGCTCGAGGAGGGGGCTTCGGGGGGGACAGCACAGCGCTTAGAAGCAACAGGACTGTGTGCAGCCATAGCTACCAGAAGACTCTGTCAGAACAGTGTCCGTCCTGTCCCTGAACAAAAGAAGTCATTCTGGGAATTGTAGTTTTGTGTAAGGTCATCTGCACACTGTGGGCTTAAGTTTGAAACTACAATATGTTGTTAAAGGAACGTCCGGGAGTGGAAATGTAGGGTCTTAGAGAAATTTTACAAAACTATGCGAGGCCTCTACAGGACAGAGGCAAGTTGGGGAAGAGCAGCACAGAGGCAGTGTATGATGCGAAGGGTTAATAAGGCAGAGTGCTGAACATGTAGGGGTAAAAAACATAGGACAGCTAGCTGTACGTGGAGTGCATAACACCCAGATGCCCGAGATGTAATTATAATTGCATTTATAAAGTGCTTGCTACCCCAGACGAGGCGTTGAGGTTAGTGGTGGCTGATACGGGGCAGTGGTGGTATGATGCGAAGGGTTAATAAGGCAGAGTGCTGAACATGTAGGGGTAAAAAACATAGGACAGCTAGCTGTACGTGGAGTGCATAACACCCAGATGCCCGAGGTGTAATTATAATTGCATTTATAAAGTGCTTGCTACCCCAGACGAGGCATTGAGGTTAGTGGTGGCTGATACGGGGCAGTGGTGGTATTTGTGTGTGTGTGGCAGGGAAGTGTTAGAAACAAGCATTTGCAATACAATAGGTCTCGCATTAGGAAAGTTTGGGCTATTGGTATTGTAAATTACAAATTTTGTATTTATGTTTTGTATTTGAAAATAGCTAAATTAATAGCTTTGTCATTTACAATGCCAATAGTTATACCTTTCGCAAATGTGACTCCTATAGCATTTGTAATGCAATATGTGTTGTATTTACGTGACTTACATGTATTGATATTACAAATAACAATGGCTTTTAATTTCTTTTCAATAATTAATACTTAAAGAAAAGTTATTGTAATTTATAATGGCAATAGATTAAAGTTTTGTAAATAACGTTTGTGAAGATTATGTTCAGTGTATTTTATTGTGACGAAAATCCAAGAACAGAAGTGCCATATTAACATCTTTTTGTTACATCTATATCTATACTACTATAATAAAGGAGAAACTTGCAGGCTTTGAGGCAAGTAAAAGCGGGAACCACTGCGCCAATCTACACACCCGATACACCGTAGAAACCGGCAGGGTGTGTAGATGGTTAAAAAAAAACTTATTTAAAAAAATCATTAAAAAAAAAAAATAGTCCCCCCAAAGTAGCGGCGGCAGCGACGTGCGTGCTCACGTCAAGGAGCGGCGTCAGAGGCTCGGCGGGCACGGCGCGGGGGAGGAGTGGTCACGTGAGCAGCAGCGGACAGGACAGCGGGGGTGAGAGACCAGTGGAGAGGCGGACATGGCGCGGGGGAGGAGCGGCGGCGGACAGGCGGTGAGGAGCAGTGCGGCGAGGACCTGTCAACTCAGGAGCGGAGAATGAGGTAAGCAGGCGGGTGTCGGGCCAGGCAGGGGACGGGGAGTCACTAAAGGCAATGTCGGGGAAGGCGGGGGTCGGGGCAGGAGGGGGACTGGGACTAACACCTCTAGGCGAAGGTCGGGTCAGGCTGCAGGCGGGGGACGGGGTGGGCGGGGGCACGGGCTGCTGGGCAATGTCAGGGCAGGCAGGGGTAGGGGAAGCCTGAAAGCACCCGGACAAGGTCGGGACGGGCTGCTAGTATGGTATAAAGTATCATTGTAGCATTACAGGAATATTGCAAGACTATGAGTGCCCAAACTACACGGAGGAACAAGGTCGAAGGTCAATGTCCTTTTAGAGGATCATGGATCTCCAAGGTGACTTCCAATGTCCTCATAATGTACACCAATATGTATTTTATTTCTTATAATACATGGTCACACTATCACACCTCTCACAACCCTCTTAAATCCCTGAGGTGGCTTACCGCATCATATGAAAGAGATTATATTGTTGACCAATGAGTAAAAAAAAGCAGAATCTCTAGTGTGTCGTTAGATATACTAAAAAGCTGTTAGTATGTGTTGCAAAACCATTTAGAATCACTTAAAAGCAGGTCAGATTTAAAAAGGCTGTAACTCAGAACATGCATAGGTATTCTCTCTTACCTCCAATGGACAACATGCAAAAATAACAACACAGCCACAAATCTCTACTTTCTGCTGATCAGGTTTATTTTTAGAAAAATAAGTTCTTAAACATGAAAAGCCAGTTCTTGTGTTTGCTGTTTAAGCAGCATCTGTAGTTCTGCCCCATGGCCTGGCTCAGCTTGACTGCAGGCTCCGGTAATTGGCAATATTACATAATAACTCAACTGTAATAAGGTATTACAGTTGAGTAGGAACGTCATTGTGTTTCTACAGGTGGCATGAGACATTAAAACACTACTGCAGTGAGGCAATTAGAGGCAGGTTTTTGTACTAGGGTTGCAGGCTTCCATATATTAGAGTACATCAAGAAATCAGGTACAACAGAGTACATCAACAAAAACACATAGGGACACTTATATACCACAGCACTGCTTAAAACGCACTTATGAAGTAAAACCTGCTTTCCAACCATTGTTAGTTATTTAGGCTGGAATACAACTTCCAGAATGACGTTAGAGAAGTACATATGTAATGTTAGGTTTTCAACATTATGTGACCATCACGTACATAGCGCACAATGATTCCCAGACCTCTCCTGAACACTAATAACAACAGATGCTAATTTCTAGTCATCGAAATGTCTAAGTGACTAAAGATGGCCTCTCATGCTCGTTCTTCATGCTTTTTTGCAGAAGTGAGGTTTGGGGGGCAGCCGAACGTAGTTATGTCTGCCACCTGGGCAGTTTGGGAAGGGTCTGGGCTGGCCAGGTCAGCCATTTTGTGTTTTTTTTTTTTTTGGGGTGTAGCCCACTTATAGCCTAATTGTAGCCCAATTGTAGCCCAAGTATAGCCCAAGTAGCCCAAGTAGCCCAAATAGCCCTATGCTTATATAATCATATGAGGGGATTTGCCGGTCACCATTTTAGGTTTTGGTGACCTGGTGGCTGGCAGCAGGGTAGCTTGTAAAAGTTTTCTTGGCTGTTTAGTTAGCTCTTTTTTTAGCTGTTTAATTAGCTGTGTTTAGCGAGTTAGGCATAGTTATGCAGGATTATAAGGTTTTGGAGGCGGTGCTGAGTGAGGCAGACCACCTTTGATGTATCAATCTCTTCAGCTGTGGAGCTTTCGTGCCCTCCTGAGCGTGCTTCTGCGGGGGTGGCGGCTGCCTTCTCGCCCTGCACGCCCCTAGGCGGGCGAGAAGAAAAGCAGTGAGTTTTAGGGGCAGATCATAGGCCCGAAGAGTGCCCCCTTTCTCCCAAAATGCACCGAAGCCTTGTGCGCATTCTGAGGCTCTGACAAGAGTGTGCAAGGGCTGTTTTGAGGTTTGGGAGGTGGAGGGGGTATACCCGGTTGTATTAGGCAGGGTGAGGGCCTGATGGATTTAGAAGGAGAACTTGGGTTTCAGGAGTAGAGAGGGGGGAAGGTAGATGGAGTTTGTGCAAGGCCAGGGTTCAAATGGATGTTGGGGGGAAGAGCAGGGGATCCCTGGGGATTGGGAGACGGCTGTGGGATAGCAATACCTGGGAAGGGCTAGATATTTTCACCTCATGGAATGAGGAGGTGAGGGCCATTAGTAGAGTGGGTCAAGTGGATGCTTATCTTGCACAGGGAGGGTCAGCTGGTTTGGAGGTCAAAGGTTTAAATTTGAGAAGAGGGGGCAAGGGGGGCAAAGGTGGGGGGCAGCAGAAAGCTTGGTAGGGGGGCTCGGGGGACAGGTCTTGACCAGGACCGGGCACTGTTATACATGTCTGGGCTGGAATAGAGTGAGGGGAGGAGGGGGGGTTGAGTGACAGGGAAGTAGGTGATTTGTTTAAAGTAGGGCGTCAGTGGGCAGGGAAGACTGGGCCTAAATGGGAAAAGGAGAAGGAAGACAGGGGATGAGTATCAGAGGCTTGGCACACCAGCCCAATCATTTATATTGCAGGGTGCGGACTTGGCAGAGCTGGGTGCGGCTTACTGGCGCCAAGGAGAAGGGAGGATAGAATGCTGAAACTATTGCACAGGGAAGTGAACGCAAAAGAAGGGTCTATAGAAGAGGAATGCGAGCTGGCTAAGCGGCCAAGGGTTCCACTGACCATAGAGAACTGGACAGCAGCTTTCTTGATTTATGTTAGTGTTTATTGAGAGAAATTCCCAGAACGCTGAGTAGCACTATTCAAGTATGTGGAGATCATTCGCAAAGCGCAGATCACAGGGGAGGTTTATGCATGGGCACAATACAATGAGGAATTCATGGCCCGTATGGCCTAGGATACTGAGGCAAAAATGGGGGGAATTCGACAAGGATTATGGCAGCACACGATTGGGGCTTCCAGGGGCATGGGGGACCTGTTAGGATTTCAATAAAGGGCTGTGCACGCACACATTTTGCAGATTTCGCAATGAGTACTCAAAATGCGGGAGGAAATCCCTTGGTCAACTGTTTGGGGGAAGAAAGGGGTTTTCAGCAAGGCGGCAACAGTAGCAGCGGGGGTCAACACAGGGGAACAGCAGTAGCAGCATTTTTCGGGGTCAAGGGGAGCTAAGGGTTTTCTGGGACAAAAGGCTCATACACCAGTTAAGGCAGACGAATTGGAGGCAGAGTTATGACGACCAGAAGGCTGCAGAAGTACTAAGGAAAGGGTTCAAAGAGGGGTTTTCGTTTGGGGGGTATGCAGTGCCTAGACACATGCTTTGGTCAGAAAATTTGAAGTCAGCAAAGAACATTCACAGGTTGGGCAAGAGAAATTAGACAAAGAAGTGAGGCAAGGGAGAGTGGGGGCCCATTCCCAGTTTGGCCTCTGGACAACTTGATTGTGTCACCAATTGGGGTGGTGCCCAAGAAAGAACCCGGACAATTCAGGCCTATTCAGCTTTTATCATGGCCAGAAGGTTGCTCAGTGAATGTTTTTATCGATGAAAAGGAAGCTACTGTTTTTGTTTTACTCGTCAGTTGACGTTGCCATGTCACTGGTAGTGAAGGCGGGCACAATGGCGGAAATGGCAAAATGCGACATAAAATTGGCTTTCCGTTTGCTTCCATTCTGGTATCCATTTCAATGGTAAATGGTACGTGGACAAGGCATTACCGATGGGCTGTTCTATGTCATGCGCATTGTTTGAGTGTTTTAGTACCTTTCTGACGTGATTGTTTTAAAAAAGGACGGGGCACATGTTAGTGACCCATTACTTGGATGATTTTTCTTTGTTGGAACCTCTTGCTTCAAGGAGTGCCAGGAGGCCCTGGAAAACTTTAAAGAGGTGACCGAGGATTTGGGAGTGCCATTGGCACCCGAAAAGGCGATGACTCCGGCACGACACTGTCTTTTCTTGGAATTGAGATTAACTCCAGAAAAATGCAAGCCCAGTTGCCAAATGATATAAGGGATAAACTGCTGGAATTGCTTAATGCAAAGGGGCCCTGGAAACCTTCAAGGAGCTGACGGAGGATTTGGGAGTGCCATTGGCACCCGAAAAAACGATGGGCCCCAGCACAACACTGTTTTATCTTGGAATTAAGATTGACTCCAGAAAAATGCAAGCCCGGTTGCCTAGTGATAAAAGGGATAAACTGCTGGAATTGCTTAACGCAAAGAGGTCCTGGAAAACTTCAAGGAGCTGACGGTGGATTTGGAAGTGCCATTGGCACCCGAAAAGACGATGGGCCCCAGCACGACAAGAAAAGACTTCTTGGAATTAAGATTGACTCCAGAAAAATGCAAGCCCGGTTGCCTAATGATAAAAGGGATAAACTGCTGGAATTGCTTAATGCTATGCTGGCACAGGAAAAAGTAATGTTCAAGGAGATACAGGCCTTGCTAGGGCATCTCATTTTTGCATGTATGGTAGTGAGAGTAGGGAGAACCTTTTGCAGGTGGCTAGTGAGTGCATTAGCAGGAAACAGATTGCCTCATCATCATGGACCTTACTCTCCAGGTGTAAAAGAAGATTTGAGAATGTGACAAGTTTTTCTGCAAACTTTCAACGGCATTCCACTGGCACGGGAGGGTGATCTCCTTTGGGATGTGCAGATATAATCAGATGCAGCAGGCAGCAAAAGTTTTGTCCTCTACTGGCAGGGGAAGTAGTGTGCGGGCAGTGGCTGACAGAATGGAAGGAAGGGGGTAGGTCCATTGCACTTCTGGAGTTCTTCTCCTTAGTTGTGGCAGTGAATCTATCGGGTACTCAGCTAGCGCAAAGGAAGGTGACTTTTAGAGTTTATAATAGGGCGGTTGTAGAGATTGTGAACCGTCAGTCAGCAAGGGACGAACAAGTGTTACAGTTGCTGAGGGTTTTGTCCTAGGCTGTTTGCATCATGATATAGCGTTTTTAGCACAGCACATCCCATTTGTGGACAATGACATAGCGAATGCTTTGTCTCGTTCGCTGTGGGGGAGATTCCGTGGTTTGGCCAAGGACACCAACAGGATCCCGACACCCATGCCGCAGCAGTTGGGGTATGCAGGCAACACAAGATGCTATAACTGGTTGTAGGATCACTGTCTAAGTCTACTAGGATAGCCTACAATCTAGCATGGAAGGAGTTTTGTATTCAAGCGCCCAGAAGCGCTCGAATGAGTTACAGCGAAGGGATGATGTGATTCAGTTTATCCTGGATATGATTGGAAAAGGCTTACCCAGGGTTTCAATTACAGGGACATTTGCGGGAATTGCATTCATGGGTAAATTGCTCCGGGGTTACATGCCTTCAGCGGGTGAATTGGGCTCAAGAATGCTAGAAGGGTGGGACAGGGAGCGTGGCCAGCTGAATATGGCCGGGAGACCCTTGTCTTGGCAGTTGCTGAGCAGTGTAATACATATTTTCCTTAGGAATTGCATGGACGCCTTCAAGTTATGCCTGTTTTCCACATTGATGGTGGATGTTTTTGGTGCATTTAGAGTGTCTGAGTTGTTATGGGACAGAATGGGTGGGGGGATTGGGTAGGAAGATGTGGTCTTGTGCAATGCGGGTATACATATATGGTTAAAAAGTCCAAAAGGGATTAGAAGGGCAAGGGAAAATGGGTGTTGTTGCAGGCTACATTGCCTAAGCTTACTTGCCCTTATAGAGGGGGGCTTCACGGGCGAGGAGCATCCAAGGATATCAGGGAGACGTTTTTTAAGCATGTGATTGGGAAAATACTTTCAGCCTTCCAACTGCTAGCGGTGCTGAGGAAGGCACTGAAGGAACTGGGCATACACAGTGCAGGTATTGGGGCACACTCTTTTCGGATTAGGGCAGCATTTGAGGCAAGTAATAGAGGGTGGGTACACGGTGATACCATGCGCTTGGGGAGGTGATCCTCAGATTGTTATAAGAGATACTTGCGCAGCAGGAATAAAGAATTTAGCGCGGTAGATACGTTCACGCAATGTTTCTCGTTTCAGGTTCGGTGGCTGGCCACTTTTCGATGGAATAGCCAATCTGGGTTGTGGGACACTCCTTCGTGAAGTGAGCGAGCGTACAAGCATGAAAAAGTTATTTCGGACAGAATCTTGATTTTAATGATAAACTGTTTAAAGTGTTATGGAAAGGGAGAGGATGTTTTGGAAAGAGCTGATTATAGCCTTAACGGTCTGCTAGTTGGGGGTTGGTGTCCGGACATTTTGATGGAAACGATTTGTGTAAAGAGAAGGGCATAGTCCTGAGGAGACGCATGAAGAGGGACGTAGCACTTATTAAACAACAGTGGTCAGGATTTTTTGTGGTATGGACTGCGTTGTGCCCCGCCAGGTCTGGCGGGGGCAGTTAATCCAGGAGCAGTGGACAGAGCCAGGAGGAAGCTTAATACAGAGATGTCTCATTTTTGCAGGGAATTGAGTTTTGGTAGAATTGTGGACAGGGACAGTTTTTGGAGTGGACAGGATCCACTTGTCAAGGCTGGGGATGGACCTTTATTTGTTTAAAATTAGGGAGGTGTTATCCAGAATGTTAAATGTTCAGAGCCACCATAGAAAGTAAGAGGCATATAGGACAGGGGGGGCAGAAAAAAGGGGGTTAGGCTGTAGTGGCCGTCACCCCCTTTTTCCTGGGTGGCGGGGTTTTGAAAAGTTGGCCAGGGTGGGCACAGGCTTTTTGTTAAGTATTGGAGGTTTATGAGCAGGGGCAGGAAAAGGGTAGGCAGGTAGTCCAAGATTCAGGATAGATGTTTGTTAGTTACAGTTGCAGGAAGGCAGGTAGGGAACGGGGTTTCATTGGGGGAAAAGTTTTAACTGCAATACTGTGTAATGTTGGTGTTATGTTAATGCCAGGGTGGGGGAACGTTTGAGGGGATGGTAGGGGCTGGGGGGATCAGGGGTCAGCTATTTAATGTATAGCGAGGCTTTAGTTTTGTAAGGCAGTTGCCAGTTGGTTATTTTGTAATATGCACCTGTTTCAATAAAGAAGCCTTTTTCACACACAAAATGGGTCTCCCAATGAATTTCAACCCATTTCCTCTATGTAGCATAATCATTGTTGGCTTTGCACCCTGTGCCAGTTCTTCCAATGCTTCCATACAGCTACTGCGCTAATGACGCAGCAGACATTTTGTCAATCTCATTTTTCAGTAGCACCATGAGTGGCGACCATTTTGTGTCGCTGACACTTGACTGTTGCCCACAGCCTCATTTACTCCCATGAGATACCACAAATTTCTGGCCTCAGGAAAAAAATCAATAAAAATAAAAACATAAGGCCATCTTGGGTTTTCTGCTTAAGTACTTAACCCAGGTACATGCACCACGAATACTAATATTTAAACAAGTGATTTGTAACCCTAGAAGGAAGTGAGGGGGCTTACTTGCTAAAAAAAGTTTTAAAATAGGGGATATTATATGGGTGAGCGAGGAGAGGATCTCTCAGCTGAGAAACCAGCCATCTCCGCTGCCAAGAAAGAAGCAGATATACATTTGTTGGACACCAATCCATTACCCTTCAGGCACTCTTCATCGTGCTTAATGAAACCTCCACAAGGACTCTTCCTCCACTCCTCCACCTGTGTCTCAGAGGAAATTGCTGCAAGTCATTAAAGATTCAGTCCACAAAATTCAGTGCCCTTTTGAGAGAGCCTTGGAGACGCTAGCGTCTGCATGAGTCTCTTCTTACTCTAGTGCTTCAATTCTGCCCTTGACTGGCCTGGGTCCAGCTCTCCATATTTACTGTGTAAACCAAGGCACCTCTAAGAAGCCTTTACCAGGGTAACAGGGGTGTGGTCGGCCAGAACCCCACTCTGTAAGATCCCACAATTTATCATCTTGGAAGATGCGTGAGTCCCATCTCTCCTCAGGACCTAGTTTGGGAGGGTTGATCAAACAAATATGGCTACTGCTGATAAAAGGAGGATTCCTCCTATTCTTGTGTCTTGGTGTCCGGTGACGTAAATAACGCTGACTTTGGTGCCTTTTCCCATGATACCATCATCTCATTGACCTCAAATTCTCCTTCCAACTTCTAGACGCTAACCTTGACATCTTAGGTGGTCTCATTTTCCTTCCTCATTTGGCGGGTCCTCAATTTGGAGGATCTCAGGATGCCTCTAATGTGAGGCATCCTTATTACTGCAACTCGTCCCCTGGACTGCATGTGATAGATTTTGTCTGCCCTAGGTTTTCTCAGTGGGGGCTGGCATCTATGGGAAGCGCGGGCGTAGTCTTGCGAAAAACAAAATAAAATAAATTACAGCTTTGAACTTACCTGAACGCAGCACAACGTCCTCCTCCTGTCCTCTTCTCTCCCTTGTGACTGGCAGCAGCAACTCCCTTGACCAATCAGGGTGCAGCTCTCATGCAGCATGAGAGCAGCGCCTGATTGGAGGGAGCAGCCTTACTCCACGATCCACAGCACTGTTGAGGCTATGGCTGGCTCTAACCCAGCTGACAGCTGGGTTAGAGTTGTTTAAAGTGACTATCTCAAGACGGCTAGCTAAAAAGACATCAGAATTTTAAACAGTGCCATACAAGCCCACCCTCCTCCCTGCTGAGTGACATGCAGGTGTCACTCAGCAGTGGCCCTTCCCCCATCCTGATGATTAGTTTGGGGTGGGGAAAAAAAATAAAATGTTAATAAATTACCATTTTATTTTTCACTGGTTTGGGGGGATTTTAGGTGGGGTAACGCTCCTCCACTCCAACGGAAGAGCTGCCCCTGGGTTCTCTTCTCCTTTAGATAAATCGAAAGGAACACTCTCTGCTCAGAAAGCAGCCTTCGAGCATTCGTCTAGCCGTCGTAGGGGTCAGTTCTCCGGGCACCATCCCTTGCACAGATGCATGAGCTCTATTTTCACCTCTTCTCCCTATCTTCTACCCCTGAGGAGGGTGTCCCGCTTAAAGCTGCAGTCAAGGACTCAGACATTTTTACCACTATATTTTTATGTTCACCTAGAAATGCATGCAAGGCATGACTTTTTTACCTCTATCTTTTTTACCCCTTCACTCCTGCCCATAACTTTTTTAATCAAACATTTTCATATGAACCTACATTTCGCAGTACATTTAGTAGTACTTCAGTAATACGACTTCCATCCTTCAAAAAGCAATTCATATGGCTACATTGCGGAGATCTATGCCTCAACCTTGTCTGTATTTTCTATGGGGTCTTTGCCACGAATGAGGAGAAATCCACACAGGTAGGTGTAATTTTTAGCATTAAATGTGGGAGGGACAGATGAAGATGCTGGAAAATAGGGAATACTTACACCTAAATGGTGGAGGTTTAGGGGGTAGTGGGGATTGGTTTAAGGAGGGTTGTGAAAAAACACCATTTGACTCACACAAGAGCAAGCACCCTACTATTCAGAAACTGCATTTCTAAAGATGCAAGAGCCAAAAAGTTTCCAAAACTTTGTAAAGGTGCTCCAGCCAAACTTTGGAGTTAGGCAAGCACTACAAATGGCTCTACGTGGGTACTGTAACAAACTCCTGTAGAAAACAATGTATGCTGGGGCTTCCAATAGCACCCGATGAAAATAATGATAAAATAAATACCATTATTTCGACTTTTATAAATATTTAAATCATGTTCAATTGTAAAATAATGAATACATAATTATTATATTATTTAAAAATGCAACAAGGGCGTTATTTTGATATCAAATTTGTTAAATTGCAACAATATGTAAATTTTTTGCTAAATCTTTACTAGTATTTAAAAATAATTCAATGCATGCTTTTACACATTTTAATCCATATCAAATAAAAGTAAATGTTTTAATGTAGTTTGTTTTTTTCTTTAATCTTTATGGTTATTATTTCTAAAGAACCGTATTTTAAATTATTAAGTAATTAATGCACATTTATGTTAATGTGCTGTAAAGCTTTTGTGGTAAATACACATAAATGATCTATTATTCACTAATATTTAATTGTTAATATTTTTTAAAGTTTAATAAATGTTCTTATATTTTACCCCAGGGAGATCTTCGCTCAGTGGTGGAAAACTCCGCCTATGTATGAAAAGTTATGAGTATTAACTACACACTTGTTCACTTATAAATGTTGTTCTCAGAGGCTCTACAATCCTGTTCTCGGAGGGTCCACATTTTGGTGGAGACATTTAAGTAGTAACTTTACACTCAGAAATGGTTAATAGGGAAACGTTGTGTTACTACCAGGTGCAGGAGTAAGGTTACAATCAAGTACATTGACATGTGCAAATGTACCAATGAGATTTGGTCAGTATGTTTCCAAACTGTTGTGACTTCAAAGTATGCACTCACATAATTATTGAGTTAGTGAATTCACACTCAACTGAAGTATGTCTTGTAAAACTGATGCACAGCTCCGTATTCAGCCTGTTGGCAGGCTTCGAATGAAGTGACAGTAGGACTTGCATCTGATGTCTGGCACTCTTCATTTAAAAACTGTGATATTTTGACTAGATGAGCAAACTCCAGGAATTACTGGATACATCCATGTCTGTAAACAGTGAGATATCTTGAAAAGCTGGAGCTCCTTTAGGCAATGCAGGGTACGTTGTAGTAGTTGACTACCTTTATTTCGACTTTGTGGTGTGGGAGTGGGGCTGCCATGCTGCCTCCCCGCTCCCACACCACCAAATCCAAAAAAGACCGCCCGCCAGATTACGGTGTTTTTTGCCTCTGGCGTGCAGTTCTTTGATGGTCCCACTGCATTGCCTATGAAAAAGGCACCTCAATGGGACCGTCAAAGGCAGTTCCTGCCGGGCATGGATGTCCAAGTCCATGCCCTGCAGGAACTGGATGCATGCATACATGCATGCACGCTGGTTGCCCCCTTTGTTTCCTCACCGCCACACTTTTCATGGCAGGCTCACCGCCATGAAAAGTGTGGCGGTGAGGAAACAAGTAATATGCTTGGCGGCGCTGCAGCGGCAACACCAGCATATTGCTAGCCCCACACTGCAGCGAGACCGCCAGGGATCGAGGATTCCTGGCAGCAGCAGTAGTTCTGTAGCGGTCTGACCACCATAGTCAGATTATGGTGGGTGGACCACCAGTCTGGCGGCCCACGGACCAGCACCACGGCCGTAGTCGTAATATGGCCCTTAGAGAGTTGCGTCCATGGAGCTGCAAGCCAATCATAAAACCCATGACTCCTTCCAACAGGTCAGCAAGCTCCAATCCAGAACTGCATGCACCTCAAGTTACCCCATCACAGCCCTGTCCCAAAAACCTGTGACCCTAGGACCAGCTAGGCGGAGGTTGAAGAGCCACTTACTAGTCATACAGAAAATTAAGTGGGGGACAAACTGTATTTATTAATTGTTCCCTATTTTGGTCAAAAAGGTGGTAAAGTAATCCGCTGTACTCCATGCATTATTTATTTACCTTCAGCACAGATTTAATACCCTTCCTACTTCCCTATCCCCTGCATTCTTTTCAATCTCCTTCATCAGCTGTGGTACCCTGACCCATCTGTCTGCTCCCTTTAGATCAAGGCAGTAGCCAGAAAAACAAAATACTTCCCTCTTTGATCTATATCCCGAGCGCCATAGAGCGAGTGAGGCGAGCCCCCCCAGGGATTTGTTCCCTGTCCCCCAGATAGAATGATAGACTTTTCTTCCTTCCTTCAATCCTTCTTTCAGTCTTTATTTCTACGTTCATACCTTCGCTTGGTCCTGGTTTCTGTCTTTGTATTTATTTTTTCTTCTCTCCAGCCTTCTTTATGTAATTGCACCGATCCATCCTTCCGTCCAGCCATGCGGCCATCCGTGCATACCATCTTTCTTCCTTCAGTCCATCCATCCATCTGTTCTTCTAATCATCTTTCTTTAATTCCATTCATCTGTCTATTCTCTCCACTGATCCATCGACTCCTCTGCTTCCATACACTCGTCTTTTGATCTATCTTTCACTGTACCCATCCATCACCATTCCAACTTTCTCTCATCCATCCCACATCATCCTTTCCATCCATCTTACCATCCTTCCTCCCCTAGCAGTCCACCCACTCATCATCACTATTCCAACCTTCTCTCATCCATCTCACATCCTCCTTTCCATCCATCTTACCATCCTTCCTCCCCTAGCAGTCCACCCATCCTCACTATTCCAATCTTCTCTCATCCGTCCCATATCCTCCTTTCCATCCATCTTTGCATCCATCCATCCACCTTTCCGACCATCTTAACATCCTTTCTTCCCTCTATCTTTCCAGCCATCCTTCACCATTCCAACCTTCTCTCATCCATCCCACATCCTCCTTTCCATCCATCTCTGCATTCATCCACCCACCTATCCAACCATCTTAACACCCTTTCTTCCCTCTAGCGATCCATCCATCCTTCGATCAATCCAACCTTCTCTTAGCCTTCCGTCCCTTTCATTTCCTCCCATCATGCTCTCTTGTCCCATTCCTTTGCCCATCCCACAACCCCATCATGATATCTGAATCACGTGGTATCTGTGAGTTGCTGTTTGGAGCAGTGGCGACTCCTCCACTAAGGCAGAGGAGCGTCACCCCACTGCTTTCCAGCGGTGAAAGAAAGGAAAAATAGAATGACAACAACTTGACGTTATTATCATTTCATTTGTTCCTGCTGCGGCAGTATGGGGGCGGGGCAGGATGGGGCTGCTCTGCTCACAGATCAGGGGAGGAGTGGCGGGCACACTGAAGTGCACATGTACATGACACTTTGGCCGGCTCTCTCCGGCTGGCCAAACAGTCATGCGCACTTAGTATGTTCTCCACCCAGGTTGCATTACAGCCTGGATGGAGAACATGCCCAGGCCCGAGTCCCTGTCTCAGTGCCAAACTACAGCTCTCAGACAGGGTCAACTCCCCGCTAAGGCGAAGGAGCATTGCCCCATTGCTCAAACGGAAACATAAAATGATAATAATGTATCGTTATTATCATTTTATTTTCCCTATTGTCAGTGGTGGGACGAGGCTGGCATGAACAGGGGAGGAGTGGTGGCACTCCCTAAGTGCGCATGAACTGTTTGGCCGGCTGTCTTGGGCCGCCCAAACAGTTCATGCGCAGTTTGCATGTTCCTACCAGGCTGCATTACACAACCTGCTCAGGAACGTGCACAGGCGCTCAGACCAATTACAATGCTGCATTGCATCGTTGTGATTGGCTCAGGGGAGCCTGTGTGCCCAGGTGCTTCCTCCTGCCGGCTGGGAGAGGAAGATAAAGAGGACAAGGACGAGGACAGTTAAATGTAGGTCTTTTTATTTTATTTCATTCAGCTCCCTCATCTCCCCCACCCCACCCCCCTCGTATAGTAGCCGCTACTGCACTTAGACCAATCATAAAGCTGCACTGAAGCATTTTGATTGGCCCAGTGGAGCCTGAATGACTTCAGTTCGGCCGATGGAGAGTAGAGACGACGTGGGCGAGAGTGGCGAGGAGGTATATGCCGTTTTCTTTTTTTACACCCCCTTATCCTCTTGCCCCACCACTCCAGATCCTGTGCCTGACAATAAATTCTTTGGAGACCAGCAGTCCCCCCAAAGGAGCTACAAAAGAAGTTAAACAGAACTGCCAAATGGTACCCGCCCCTAGCTCAAGCACGATGCCTTCACTAACTGGCCTCTCTTTTGCTACATTTCACCTCTCAAATAGATATTCTGTGTTTTTTAGTTGCCCCATTCATCAGCTAGAAGGGCTTTCCTACTGTGTGCACACCCTTCTATCACTGAGCTCCTACGTTAGGGTGACCAACTGTCCGTAAATTTCACTGACTGCCCGTAATTTGGGCCTCTTGTCTGTAGTCCGTGAAGAATTCTTTCACGGATGACTTTTGTTCGTAATTTCAGACTTTAGAGCGCGTGGCCCCCTGCAAGCAACCTGAGAGTCCTGAAACTCACTGCAGGGGTCAGCTCGCGCTCCTGCTGTGATCAGTGGCCTGCAACAGCCCCTCCCCGACCTGGCACAGACTGCTATCGGCCCTTTATGACTCTGTATGTCGGCCAAATCATCACACACAGAATGGGCCAGTGACAGCATTTACTGGGCCTCCACCTGCCAGAGCCCAGGGCATGGCAAACTGCTTTTGTTTATGGGCACCTGTCACCTCACCAGGGGCAAGCTCTGGGGAGGTGGAGGTTCCATTTTGTTGCCTGATACCCAGGTGCATCCAATATGCAAACGCAGGTATTTAAGTTTCACTCAGGCACACAACAGATGCAGTGCAAGGTTCTCTCAACCTAATATAAACCTATTCGGTTTGTGTTGGTTGTATATTTACTTATGTAATATTGTGCAAACTCCTCTAATGTTTCTGTAAAATATTCTGACCTTCTGTCCTGAATTTTTACACTGACTGTCCTGAATGTTTGCACTCACCCTCCTGAATTTGCACCCATGCCAGTAGGTCATCCTATCCTATTTGCATACATAGACCTCATAGATCTCTATTTTCTTGGCACAGTTATATACCGCGATCTTCACCCAAAGGCATTAGAGCTCTTTAAATGTGCACCAGTTACATTACACAAGGTTACAGTTTGTTTTTTTCGGGTATGCAGAGATTAGGTGATTTGCCCAGAATCACAGGGTGTTGAACTGACGCTAAGATTCTTAGGCCCTAACGCCACATCTTCCTTCTCCTTAAATCATCCATTTTCACGTCTTCTTCCCGGCTCTCATAAACAAGCTTTATTTTTAATCTGTTCTTCCCCACTTCCATCTTTTCACAGTCTCAGGGGCGTACTTCGCGTTGGTGAAGCAGGTGCAGTGGCACCAGGACCCGGAGCCCAGAGTGGCCCATTGTAGCCAGATAATTGCTGTAGTTTACTACCCCAACAGCAGCGAAAGAGGCCATTTTCCTTGCTTGCACCAGGGACCATGATTCCTAGCAGTGCTACTGCACAGGCCTCACAATCCTTACCTCTGTGCCTTTGTGACATTTATGGATTCTGCTCTCATTTGCCTCTCAGGTCTTCTTTACCAGAGTTCACTGAACAGGTATCACCAGTAGCGTCCTCCCACGGGCCTTGTGCGTCACTTCCCAGGCCCTTCTTGTCTTCTCTTCAGATGTGGCGGAAGGCGCAATACCTGTTGAGCAGCTGCTGAGTGGAGTGGCAGATCCTTCTCCAACTTCGCCGGCAAGACCTGGAACACCCTCCCCACCAACTTACGGCAGACCCAAGACCTCCTGGCCTTCTGGCCGTCAGAGGACTTCTCAAGACCTGGCTCTTCGATCAGTAGCAGCACCCCTAGCGCCTTGAGACCCTCACGGATATATAGCGCGCTTAACAAATGCCCTGATCGATTGATTGATTGATTGACCGCGCTCGCGCCCAATCTTTGACTTACCTCCACCGCATCCATCTCCATAAATCAATTAGAACTAGCAGTATAAACAGCAGGCTTGTTCATGCACCTTTATTCTCCACTGACGGTGCTAGTGACTAGTGTAGTCTGAGATGGAGCCTTTCATCCTTCTGAGGTTAATAAAATGAGAACCATTGAGTTGGGCACCAAATATCTGTTATTTAGTGCCAAGATATGCTGCATCAAAGATATGCTGCATCATTGGCAGGTACCACCCTGTCCCCACTCCCCCATACACACCACCTAACTGCAGCTTGCCTCCAACATGAGGTAGGGTTGCTACATTGCTGTTTTTGTCCGACATGAATATTTGAATGTCTCAGCCAGTGTAAAAATGGAGAAAAAAAACCAAAGTCTGAATTTTCCCCATTACAGTGCATACTTTAGGCTGTATGTATCGAGATATCGTTTTGCGATTTCTAAATAGCGATTTTTTGCGAATCGCTATTTAGAAATCGCAAAACGGTATGTATGTATAAAATCGCTATTTTTTAGCGATTCCTTATCATTCTTTATTTGCGAATTCGCAATTTGCGAAATCGCAAATAAAGAATGATTTCCAATGCATTCCTATGGGCCAGGAGGCCCATAGGAATGATGGTGCAATAATTCTCAAATTGTGAATTCGCAATTTGCTAATCGCAATTTGAGAATTATTACAAGGGTGCAGGGGTGTCTCAAACACACCCTGCTGCACCCCTCAAATCTACATGTGTGTGCATGTGGCACACATACATGCCCTATGGGCATGTATGTGTGTCACATACCACCCTCACGAATGCCAAATAGGGCATTATTATGAGAAATCGCAAATTACCACCAACTACAGGTTGGTGGTAAATTGCGATTCCTTAACACAAATTCGCACTTCAAAAACGTATCATACATATCATTTAAGGAATCGCAAAATTTGCGATTCCTTAAATGCTATGGCAAAATAAGGAATCAAGATTCCTTAAATTGCGATTGTATGATACATTGGAAATAATGCAAAAAGGCTGTTCTGCCAATTTCGGCCTTTGGGATTCAAAAACGGCTTCATACATATGGCCCTTAGAACAGTATTTATAAAAACAATGCACTTTCAAATGTGTTCTACAGCTTCCATAATTACACCTGACTAGGATTGCCACTCTACCGATTTTTTATTGGCGCCACTGGTATTTTAATGTCCCAGCTGGTACAAAAACTAGCAAACCCACCTAAAGCAAGAATTTTAGAGCTTATCTGTACCTATTTCAAACAGCAAATATAAATGGAAAACACTTTTAAATGGATCCTAGAGCTGCAAAGATTCCAGACTATTAAATTTAGTAAAGTCGTGGTACAAAAGTATGCATTCATAGTTCTATTTAAAATCATGTGTATGCCTTTGCACACTCTTAAAACTACAACGAATAGCCAGTATTTTCTTTTGGAAAGGTGACAATTCTATCCCAGATTGATAATTAATGTAAACAAAGTGAAAAAGCATCATAATGTTTGGCCGTCCTCATGGCCTCTTCTGCTGACTGGGAGGGCCAAAGCTCATGTTCGGGTGGGCAAAAAAAGAAAAAAAGAACTTGTCCATTCCTCCACTCTAAATTGATGGTGTGGGGGGTAGTCGAATGGCAAACCTCTAACAGCCTACTCCTAAAAACTGTTGAAGGAGTATGTCGGTGACGGAGCCCGAGTAGGCTCTTTCGTTAACATACTGTTGTATTTAATAAGTGCTTATTATGTTCCTTTATTGGAATTTCCCTGTTGTCATGGTGTTTAAGATGTTCTAGTTCTGCAAATTGCCAGTTGGTGTTTCCCTGTGCCAGTGTATGGTGCGGTGGCTCGTTTCTCTATGAATAAACACACCAACCAACTTTAATTCTGTTTCCTGTGTTTACTTGAAGCCCACAACATAATTTTGGCGACGAGGACTTGAGGTCAAAAGAAGGCGAGCCACTGCTTCGAGTCTTTTATGTTTTATGCTGAATTTCTTAAACAACTTTAATTCTGTTTCCTGTGTTTACTTGAAGCCCACAACACATACTCTTTGTCGGTCTCCTCGAAATAGGGCTGGTCGACCCTGAGTTTGGTGGAGAAGGGACTACAGCTCCATTGAGAAGGGGGACTCTCTCTACATAACTCTAACTCCACCCCTACATTGTTTGCTTCCTCCCCCTCTGCAGGTGTTACGATGGACTCCAGTTATTGTTGCTTTCCTACTCAGACCTTTTTGGGGCCTGAGTTGAGTCTCACTCATTTATCTTCCTTCACTCCTCAGAGTACAAAACTTTATACCTCCACTGCTGGGGGTATTTACAAAGCCCGTTTATATTTCAAACAATGATGGCCATGGGGACTTGCTATCGCACAATCTCTTGTAGTCGAAGGTAATTCCAAGAGCACAAAAGACAGTTTACAATTGCCCACCGCAAATTATGATTTACCACCATAAAACCACAAATAAATTGAACAAGAAACAGAAAGCTCTGAGAGGCAACATAAATAAACTCCAAAGTGTTGAAAGCAGAAATGCTGGATGTATACACATGAGTCGGGAGGGAATCTTTGAATATTTGATCTTTTATTTCAGATAATATACTGGACAGCCAATACGGCCAACGCATTTCACCCATTGCGGGCTTCTTCAGGGCATCCAAATGGTGAAGAGCTCCTTTGGAAACCTCTTGGTTGACGCTATCCAATTGAATCTACCATGACCGACATGCCAGAACTAAAAACAGGTCCGGTCTAAGATGTTTGATAGACACAGCTTGTCCTTTTCCTTTTGGATGCCCTGAAGAAGCCTGCAATGGATGAAACGCGTTGACTGTATTGGCTGTCCAGTATATTATCTGAAATAAAAGATTGAGTATTCAGAGCTGGAGAAAGAATGGTGGGATCGAGAAGAGGCTGAACAACAGTGTGGATGAAAGAGGAAAGGAGAATGCTGAATATTTGATGCTTCATCAGGGGTACCAAGCTCTATATAAATGCAAACCCCTCTCTCTTTATTCCCTCCACTATCCTTTTCAACCCTAATATTAGACTCACATTTCCACCGTTCAAAGAAATTCATATTTCCCATATCTAACTGGCCACTAATCTTTTTGGGTTCCGGAGTAGCGTGCTACTCGCCGAAAAGGGAGTCAATGCCTTGTCAGGGGTAGCAAGCGCTATACAAATGCAAACCTTTCTCTCTTCTATCCCTCCACCATCATTTACAATTGAAATAAAAGACTAACATGTCCACAGCTCAAATTAATGTCATATTTCACTATACTGATTCACCACTAATCCTTTTGGGTTCCAGAGTAGCGTGTTACTCACCGAAAAGCATTTCAACACCTCGTCAGGGGTAGTAAGCGCTATATAAATGCAATTACAATTACTCTATGAGGATTGTGAAAGAGAAGGTCTGATGGTGTGAAAGTAGGGTAGGAGGCACACACAGATGGAGACAGGACAGGCAGGAAGAGGTTGGAATACAAATGAGTGGGTTAAGGAGATGGAAAAAGAAAAGGGACACTGGAATGGGTGGAAAAGAAAGTGGGGGGCATTCAGGACATGAGAAAGAGAGTGGGGACACAACAATCTTCAGCTCTTCACAGCAGGGATAGACCTACTCTGCAGTTGTCGGAGACGCGCTTGAAGAGAGCCGGGCCATCCTCTTCGGTGTGACCGGAGAACCCTGGTCCAGTCGGTGTAGTGATCTCAAAGCACTAACCCTCCAGGGCCACTGGTGATATGTGATTGTGTGGGCTGGACTCTCACCCTGAGATATTGTCGCCAGAGCCTCTATCAGCCGCTGCACACTGCTTCCTTTCATTAGTCTGATAAACATCTGCTCTGCCACAGATACAGAACGTTTTCTCTGTCCCTAAGTGGGCTTCCTTGACACAAGAAAAGGCCCTGCTGGTTCTAAGTGTTCAGCCAGCACTGCACAGGCTTGGACTCCTATTGGCATGAATATGTACAAATCTAAAGCCATCAATGTACCACCTCACATGGCTATCAGTTGACTCAATTTTGGAATTCAAAGGTTGGCCAGGGAAATCTTTTGACAGTCACAGATTTTCATAAACACCCCATGAAACGTTGTGAATTCCATTATTTCAGGAGAAAATATGCATGTTTCCCATCGCAAGAATCTATCGATGAAAGCACGTGTATTTGCGAACCATTTTCGTTTTTGCTCCTAAGGCTGAAATAAATTGCACTGAAGCCTGTCCCTGTATATCTAACTATAATCAAAAAGGGTCCACCTCAAAAGGGGGTCTGTTTGTATGTATCCTGGTGTTTCTGGAATACACACATTTGTTTAAAATACCCCTCACACACCAAAAGGGCCCTTGGTGTCATGCTTCATCATCGGGGTCTTCCCGCCCGGCTGCCGGACGGGGCAGTGCTGCGACAAGCGACTACGCTGGAGCACCTTTTTAATGTGGGTGCTATGTCAGTGAAATGGAGTGAGTGTCAGTGAGGTCAGGAGTGATAGGAAGGTGATGTTAAAAAATACCTGGCCTAGTGATACAAAAACTATTTAATAAACACTGGCTGGTATTGTTAAAAAAGTGAAGTCGGAAAGGATAAGCAGGGTTATGTGCTTACTTTCCTATGTGGGTCGACATGTTTCGGGGCTCCATGCCCCTTCGTCAGGACCGGGGTTAATGATCCCCCTGTCACTCACTAGAAAGTCGCCACAATGGGTGTATTTACCAAAAAAGTGAAGGTAAAGGGAACTATGTGTATGGATATAAAATTAATATTCTGATACACATCCCTTACTAACAAGATACTCATGTAGTATGCCTAAAAAGACAAGAGCACAGAGTTATTAATGCGCGGATCCCAAAGCGCTATTAACTAAGTACCTGTAAAGAAAGGGACAAACAAACATATAGCTGTTGTCCATCCCTAGGAAGAAACCCAGGGAGGGATCTGTACTTTTACAATGGTAGTCATACACACAAACAGAAATCACACATTCCAAACATTTGTAGTGGAGAGAGGTTGGCTGTACATACTTATTATGATGAGGAACAGTGCCTCATGGGCCAACAGTAGATGGAAGGGTATTAGGGGGGTCCAGCTGCAGGTGGGATAGAAAATAACACAGAGATGAATATGTAGAAGGTTCCTAAAAGGTTTAACAATGGCACCTCATATGCCTCTATTTTCTAGTCCTTCAATTCGGCTATGCCGTACTTACTCAACTCCCAGCCTCTATGTGCTTCCTCCTCCGTCCGTGGCCTCCGTGGTAATGAGGATGGAGGTTGGGGAGGGAGTTTAAGTAGCTGTGGTAATTGGTTAAGTGGGGTGGGTCTAATTGCTGATGTCCGACACCTGTAATAGAACAGATGGAGTGCCGGGATCTGGTTAATGTGGTGGCCATGTTTAAGGTATTCGCCTCCAGAGGGTTAATATGGAGTGAAATTCTGGGTAGAGAGATCCCCCGTAGTCTTAGTATTGTGATGCATTATTTCTAAATGAGATAGTATCGGAAAAAAGGCTGGGGTGCGGCCGCCGTGGAGAACGGTGGGGTGTCCTTGCACCGCGCATGCACCGAAACGCTCGGCGCTAGCCGCACATGCGCGAACAGGCGCGGTGCAGACTGAGCATGCGCGGAGAAACGTGTTCCGACTCCGCGCATGCCCAGTGTGGCCCGCAATGCAGGAGAAAGCCGGTGAAGCACCCGGTCCCCCAGTGACAATGTATATTCAGAATCACACAGATTGTTGAAAGTCGGACTGGTGATACAGCGCTGGCACTATTTTTCAGAGTCACAAAGATCATTAGAAAATGATCTTTTAGTGATACAGTTAAAAAAGATCATTTAAGCTGGGTTGGTGATACAGAATGGAAGCAATGGTGACAATAAGATAGTATGGTTCATCAAGTTGCAAAACTTATTGCCAGACACATAGAAGGCAGCAGGTTGGGTGAAAGTCATAAGTTTAAAAGCAAACAATATTCAGCAGCAGCTCTTAAGGAGAAACACAGACAGAGACAGCTGTTTGTGCAGCCATAATCAGGGATTCAAACTAGACCAGGGTATATCATCATTCAGTCCGGTACGATGTGTACCTAGACGATGTACCCAGCGTTGTTCCTTTTCTAGTAAGTTTCTATCATTTTGAAGACTTCAATGACTGTCCATTTCAGGTCGTGGATGCTATGGCCCTCAGTGACAAAGTGTGTCGCCATTTTCGTCGTGGTTTTTTTGCAGCGTACATTGCTGCGATGTTCGTTCATACGAACTTTTACCGGTCTGCTCGTCATCCCTATGTATTCCTTACCACAGGGACACGTGATTAGATATACCACGTTGCGACTATTACAGTTTGTGAAGGCGCGTTGTTCCCAAGAGGTTTGGTTGGAGAACCTGATGGTGCGGCTCTTTTGTGTGTACTGACAAGATGTACATGAACCGCATGGGTGGTGGCCTCCTATCTCCGAAAGTTTGGCAGTGGCATTACCCTCCGTGGTTCTGGGTCTCGTGTGGACCAATATATCTTTCAGATTTTTGCCTCTCCTGTGCGAGAACATTGGTTTTGGAAAATCTAGTTTGCCGCAATTTAGCATTCTCCAATGTTTGTTGATGATTTTCGTGAACATTTTCATCACAGAACGCGCAGCGGGCAAGCGCAGCGGGCGCGCCGTTTGCGCGCCGAAGGCGCGCCTAAGGCAAGCCCGTCTGTGCCCGTCCGTGCCACGACCGGGCCCAGGGCATGCCACGCCGTCCAACCTAAGGTATGCATCAACCCAATGCCTACTCTTACTAGAGAAAAAATCCTCTCCCTAAACCACAACTGCAATAACTGTCACAATGTGATCAATGTTGACAAATGGTTAGGGCCTTTATGCTGCCGCTCATGCAAAATTTCTCTTACCCCAGAAAAACCGCTACCCGTTACGGAAGACTCGACTCCTGTCCGAGGAGCCCTAATCAACGCTAGGTCAATATGCAAAAATGGAGCTCATATCTATGATCTAATCACAGAAAACGATTTTGACCTATTATTTGTAACAGAAACCTGGCTAAAAGCATGGTGTAACCCTGTTATAGCCCAGGCTGTCCCCCAGGGATACCTCATTCAACGAATCGACAGACAGGAACAAAGAGGTGGTGGCCTTGCCATTATCCACCGTGACTCCATGAAGTGCTCCACGTTCGAACTTTCGGACATTAAGGGAGCAGAAAGCATGGGTTTCCGCATTCAGATAAATGACGAGAACACCTTTGCCGGCGTCCTCATCTACCGCCCACCAGGACCACAGAACGGTTTCTCACTCAGTTTCGAAGAGGCACTCAGCACTCTCACCATGAAATACGCCAATTTCACCATTTTAGGCGACTTAAATTTCCATTTGGACAAACTTGACGACCCTAACACAATATGGCTAAATGAACTAACCGATATTCTGGGGCTGGAAATACTAACCAAAAAGCCCACACACAAAGCAGGTCACATCCTGGATTGCATTTGCACCAATCTCACTACTCTAACTATAGCAACCCCCCTGCCTCAAACGTGGACCGACCACTGGCTGATCCCTTTCAACCTCGTTCTAAAAAACAGGGCAAACACTCCCAATCTAAAAGTCGACACCCAGGCACAGACAGATTGGAAGAAACTAGTAAACTCCCCTAATCTGCACCTCGTCGCTGAGAACTCAAAACCCCTCCCCACTGGTTGCACTGAAACAGACTACAGCAATTTCTGTACATGGATCACAGATCTAGGCGGACCCCCCAACCCGCAAAAAGCGAGAAAAAAGCAAAACAAAAAACGTGCCCCATGGTTCTCCCCCCACCTTAAAGACATGCGCTCAGAGGTTAGAACCCTCGAAAAGAAATGGCGCCGCAGCTATAGTGATACTGAACTCCTAGACTACAAAACTGCTAGGAAACATTATCACGCAATGATAAAAACCGCCAAAAAAGAGCATTTTCTTGAGGCCATCACTATGTCCAACAACAATCAAAAGCAAATCTTCAAAATAGTAGATGACTTCATGAATCCCAGAATCCTCAGGCAAGAGATTCCACCTTCACCTACCCTGTGCAATTCGATAGCAGACTACTTCGAACAAAAAATTCAAAACCTCATTAAAGATTTTCCAGACCCCCCTGAATCCCTTTTCCAGGAAAATCTACCAACTACTAACAAAAGCCCGCAGCTAAGTAAGTTTGCCCCGGTCAGTCTTGACGAAACTCGCCAAGCTATCCTCTCCATCAAGTCAGGCTCCCCTTTTGATCCGTGTCCCCCTCTGCTGCTCCAAACCATAGTGGACACAGTTAACCCCACTATAAATAACATCATCAACTCTTCCCTTGCCACTGCTGCCATTCCTTCTGAATGGAAACTCGCTGCCGTGAAACCCCTTCAAAAAAAAACCCTAGCTGACCCTACCATACTCTCCAACCTCCGCCCTATATCGCTGCTTCCACTACTGTTCAAACTCACAGAGTCAGCGGTAAACAAACAGCTGACCACATTTCTGGAGGATAACAACCTACTTCACCCGAGCCAGGCAGGTTTCAGAGCAAAACATTCCACGGAGTCAGCCCTCCTACATACGGTGGAGACCCTCAAGACAGCAATGGACCAAGGTAAAAAAGCCGTCTTGATCTTGCTCGACCTGTCGGCGGCCTTTGATACGGTCTCACATCCCGTATTAATTGGCCGCCTGGCGAACTTGGGACTAACAGGAACCGCCCTAAACTGGCTGAAAAACTTCCTTAGCCATAGGAAGCAAGTCACCATACTGGGGAACTATCGTTCAGACGAGAAGGCTCTCAATACAGGGGTGCCACAGGGCTCTAGCCTAAGCCCAATTCTTTTCAACCTGTATATGACCCCCTTGATAGAGCTCATCACCTCCTTCAACATCAGCACAATATCGTACGCTGATGACACTCAGCTCATCCTTGTTCAAGACAACACCACCTCAGCTGAAGAGAATCTGAGAGACTGTCTCACTGCCACCTTTGAATGGATGAGAACTCACCACCTCAAGTGTAACTCAGGGAAAACGGAAATCCTCCCCTTTGGTCAGGACAACCTTTTTTGTCCGAAACAGTGGTGGCCCCAAGATGCTGAGGTCCCGCCAAACACAATCAAATCAGCCCGCAACCTCGGGATTAAGTTTGACGAAGCCCTCTCTTTCAAGCAACAAGCAGGTACCGTGGCAGGGTCCTGCTTTAACATCATCAAGGGCCTGAGAAGGTTCTTCGACCTCCTCCCCCTGACGGCCAGGAAGACAATCGCAGTGGCCCTCATTACATCCCGCTTGGATTACTGCAATAGCATCTACGCAGGTTCCAACAAAAGTGTCCTGCACAAACTGCAGATGGTGCAGAACACCGCAGCCCGCCTAGTACTGAGGCTGCCCAGGAAGTCATCTGCCTCAACAGCACTCAGAACCCTACACTGGCTGCCCATTCATAAAAGAGTACTATTTAAAATCCTACTTATCACCTTCAGAGCCTACCACCAGTCGGGTCCCTCCTATCTGTCCCAAAGGTTTGTAAAATACACCCCCTCTCGATCGCTCAGGTCCTCCAACCTGAACCTACTGGTGGTCCCCAGATTCAGGCTCTCAACCAAAGGTGGAAAAACTTTAGGTTTTTTAGGAGCTAGAGCCTGGAACAAGCTCCCCTCCCAGATGCGTCTGATCCCTTCAGAAAACTTGTTTCGTAAGGCTCTCAAAACCTGGATTTTTAATGCATCTGACAACCTCGTCCAAAAACTAATTTAACCAAACACATTTCAGTCAGCCTCCCCCCCCCCCCCCCTACTAGTCGCCAGCATATTTCCTTTTTTCCCCTCCTCTGTGACACCTTTACCACTAGCACCAAGATGCTCCTTGGAGTGTAAGTCGCGCTCTATAAAAACCATATCATATCATATCATATCATATCACACTGTTCAATGCAAAAATATGCAATGCATATTTCACACACCCACATAGTTGCTGGTAGACTCACGAGTCTCACCTTTACATTGTCCCAACACAACACACACCCTGGTTATAATCATCAGTACCAGCATCCAAAGGTATTCATTCAACAGAAGTATGCATGTGTAGTTTTACACCTTGAGTAACATCAGGGCTGTCAATTGTTGGGCTTATCCAAGGTTCTTGTAGTCTCAATATTGTAAGATCTGGCAATCTGCTAACACTAGGTTACACACTGTGGATGGCTCTTGAGTGTACTTGAGCAATGACTCTGTAACTGTTGTGGTTCATTATGGTACTTTACATGCTGTTGAACCTGACAGTGTAATTTTACAACTATAGTGTGTCAAATTCTGCAAAGCATACTCTGGCAAACTGCTCTTTGCTCCAGTATCTTTCAGGCAGGACATCACTAGTGTAGGAACATGGCCTTGCTCCACATACATTATCTATCCTTCCTGTGATGTTCCTTGCACTATTCACAAGTATGAATCTGTGTTTGCTCTTAGCTGCAGTCACTCAGTGGTCTCTGGATACAACACTGTGACCCACCCAGGTTGTATCACATTGTTCATGAGAAGCAGGGCGTGAGCCTTCTGACATTCATGAGTGGGATATGTTTGTATCACAAGGGATTACACCACACAGTGTGATCTCACCAACAAAGAGAACTCAATGTTGGGAAGCACATGGGGGACAACTGCATATGTCCTTTACAAAATAACCAGAGTCAGAAACATTGACAGCAGCAACAAGCCAACCAGTAATATAGTATCCCATCGGGCGGCATGTCCAAGTGATTTGTCGGACAACTCAATATCCTTGGAGCTTGAGACAGCAACAATCTCATGGAGCCTGTTGCTTATGAGCATTCCTTAATCGTTTCCACGTATTCATGAGGCACGACAACTGAACTTAAACATAGTAAACTCCTCCTCATCCGCTTACCCAATACCTCCTTCTGTAAACTATAATTGAACCTGCTGTTCTGATGCCATACCAAAAGTGCCACCAACCTCATAGCAATAATGACCTAGAGAGAAAGTGGGTGTGTGTCAAGGAGAGAGTGAGGGGTTGTTGGTGGCAAGAGATAGACAAACTAAACAAGAAAGCAGGATGGAGCAAGAGAAAAGATGGGGAGCGAAGCTATTGATAATGACAAAGGGGAAGAAGGAGAGATGGTGAGAAGATGGAGTGATAGTGAAATATTAGTGAATATGAGCTAAAGTAAGGAATGATGAGGATCCTTGTTAATACATTTTATGCTGTGATATCTTATTTAAATGAGTAGAGCATACTATACTGACCAGGGCATCCTGGCGCTGAGCACGTGTGAGTCTAGGCCGACCTGGGGCCAATTGGGACTACTTAAATAGCCGGGTCTTCAGCATCTTGTGGAATTCAAGAAGTGAAGAGGAGGCTCTTATGTGTAGCAGCGGGTTGTTCCCTGATTTAGGAGCGATGTAGGAGAAGGCTCGACTGGAAGATCTAGTTTTCTGTATGCTTAGGGTTTGTGCAAGCATGAATCTGGACAAGCAGCGGGGTGTGGAAGGTTTACGAAAACAGATGTGCTTGTTAAGGTATGCTGGGCCAGTGTTATGTAATGTCTTGAAAGTATAGGTGACAAGTTTGAATTGTGCCCCTTTCTGAATGGTCTGCAGCCTTCTGGTGATTTTTTGTTGTTGATCCCAGTACAGAGGGTGTTCCAGTATTTCACCTTGCTTCTGATAAAGGTGTGTATGATGGTTTTCAGAATGCTGATTGGAAGCCCTTTGAAAATCTTCATCAGCATCTTCACTGCCAGTGTACATTTGCCTTTCATAAAGAAATCTCAGGGTCTGTGTGGCCAAGTGCGTCACCAGTGCTGATGTGAGATGTTTGACTGAGAGCGACCACGCAGGCCTAGCAGCGAGGATCCGATGGACTGCTCCCTGCTCCAGCCACTGGTCAGAGTGCTCAGCGAGAGGGCTGATCTCTAGGACCCAACCCCCAGTACAGGCCCTCCTGCTTGTATTTAGAAGCCCCGGGGCCGCACACCATAGAACAGTGACCCTCTGGGCCACAACCCTGATCATGAGGGGCAATTTTGCACCCTGAGACTGATTGCTCACAGAGCCTGAGTACAAATGGCTCCACATATCATGTTCCGCAGGAGCTACTCCTCGCGGACGTGCCCCATCCTCTGCCGCTACCCTGTTAGAAAGGATCATCCCTTACCAGTGTGCACGCTCATGCTCAAGAGGCAGCAGGAGCTCGAGGACTGCTGGAGGCAAATTTCTAATGAGAATGCACCCTCAACCCACTGGACCACCCAAATGAAGTACCAAAACACTGTGGCAGTCAAGAAGGGGGACGACGGAACCCGATTACAAAAAAGGACTTCTAAACGGGTCTGGTGGATCTTTACGACAAAATAGCAATCATAGCGACTACCCAGATGCAGGCATTAAAAGCTGACCTTGCCTCCAGCCTCTCCAAGCTCACAACAGAAATTCAGGTATTGGGTGAGTGAGTGGTGACCCATTAATCCAACATAATGGCCAAGAGCTAGGAATTTAGCACGCTGCAGAAACAGAGCAGCAAGGCAGACGAGGAGATATACATACTGTGGGAGAAATGCAAAGACCTGGAGGATAGATCGAGACACAATAATATTCGTATACGCTATGCAGCGAAATGAGAAGATAGAGGTGATGTGGTTTGATACTGTGCAAACTGGTTCTATGCTATCCTCCGTGACGAGAACTCGTGTGAGATCCCGATTGATAATGCACATACAGTAAGGGAACCGAGGTCGGCTCCCCAGCTCTAGACAGAGAGATATAATTGTGAAATTGTTCTCCTCACAACTGAAGTACAAGATAATATGGGAGGCCAGAAAAGCTTACCAAATAGTTTTCAGGACCAACGCATCAAACTGTACCAGGACCTTTCTCAAGCTACACTGACCAAGAGGCAGATCTTAGGCGCAGTGTTGGAGGAACTGCAACAGTGACAGATGCGCTAAAGATGGGTCCTCTTGCCCTTCACCTTGTGGTTTCAATTGAACTCCAAATCTCATACAGTACGCACCCCGGAGGAAGCCCAAGAGATACCTGGACCATTGTAGGAGAGTTCGCTGCCACCCACGAAAGAGGATAAGATCGCAGGGCAACTCATCATCACGCTCTACTCCCTCCGTTTGGTGTGGGAGACAAGAGTTTGAGTGGAGGGAAAGGGAGATTTGGATTAGAGGGAGGAGGACAGTTAGAGAGTTGTTTGACTTGTTTATCCTTCCCAGGGGATTTCATTTAGAGCACGTGTCTTCTGGTAGCAGGCTTGGAGACTCACCATGGTGTAGTATAGCCCAGACTTCATAAATTAATACCTTCGCTTATTTTCTAGTGCAATGGTTAGATTGATATCATGGAATCTAAACGGCCTGAACTCACCAGCTAACCACCACAAGATATGGCAGGGCTTGCGTGAAATCAACCCAGTCATAGTTTGTCTACAGAGGACCCACCTGAGACTTACATATATCTATTTCATGAAGCATATGGCCAGATGGATGACCATTCCATTTTGCAAGTCTCAAATTGCGACGTTTTGAGACTTGTAATTGGTGACTCGCAAAATGGAATGTACAACAGTGTTTTAGACACTGTTTGCGATTCCTAATGGGGTCGCTAAAGACCCACCTCATTAATATTAATGAGATAGGTCGCTGTTTGCTACCCCTTACGAAACTCACATTTCACTGGGATGGAGGCATGCTGGGGAAATCAAACCACCATGTCTATGTTTGCTTTTTTAAATAAAGCATCTTTTTTTCCAAATGCATCTAGTTTTCCTTAATAGAAAATGGGATGCGTTTAAAAGAAAAAAATTAAAAGTAATTTTCATATTTTAAGGGGAGGTAGTGGTCTGTCGGACCAATGACGGATCTTAAAAAATATTTTTGCATATATTTACAGAGGGGGAGGGTTCTCCTGATGACCCCTTCCCATTTGAAACTGGCTAACCACCTATTTGGAGTAGGTGGTAACTGCACTTGTTTTGTGACCTCTTTTGCGGTCTCAAAACAATGATACATACCAGTGCGACTTGCTATTAGGAAGGGGAGCCCTTGGCACGCCCCTTACAAAGAGCGACTCGCAAACCCTATTTTATAAGTCCGTAACAGGGTTTGTACATGCCACAACCTCTTTAGTGGTTGTAAATGGACTGATTGCCTGTGTGTGACTGCTAAAATGGGTCGTACATCTGGCACTTAGACTTTTTCCCTCTCAATACTTCGACTCCATGAGAAGCAAGAAAATGAGTGTAATGATCGCTCTACACAAAGACTTCCCCCTTGAGGTAAGGTGGGTGATCTCAGATAGGGATGAAGGGAGGTTTGTATACGTGAATGGGGAGCATCCTGAACAACGACTCCGGAACAATGAGTTCCGGAGTCATGCAAGCCGAACAATGACTTGCACGAACGACTTAGCCTGAAACACTCATGTGCGTGGTTCAGGCTAAGATGGTCTAGTGTTCGGGATGGGCAGTCCATAGGAGGTTTGGAGGAACAGGAAAGGTCAGACAGGTTTAGGGTGTGGAGGGGATTGAGTATTAGTTTTTAGGGGTGGGAGGGGTTCGGGATAGATTTTAGAGGGTTGGCTGGTTCGAGTTAGTTTTAAGGGGGAGGGGTGGGGTGGTTCGTATTTGTTTTTAGGGGTTTGGGATCGTTTTAAGGGGTGGGAGGGTATGTGTAAGTTTTTAGAGGGGGGAGGGGTTGGAGTTAGATTTAAGGGAGTGGGGGGTTTGTATTCGTAGGGGTGGAGGGGGTTCGAGTTAGATTTTAGGGGGAGGGAGGGGATAGTGTTAGTTTTTAAGTGGTGGGAGGGGTTTGTGTAAGTTTTCAGAGGGGGGAGGGGTTGGAGTTAGATTTAAGGGAGTGGGGGGGTTGTATTAGTTCCTAGGGGTGGGGGGGTTCGAGTTAGATTTTAGGGGGAGGGCGGGGATTCGTGTTAGTTTTTAGGGGGGTCCTATTCGTTTTTATGGGTTGGGGAGGTTGTGATCGTTTTTAGGGGATGGGAGGGGTTTGTGTTAGTTTTTAGGGGGTCGGCTGGTTCGAGTTAGTTTTAAGGGGGAGGGGTGGGGGGGGTTCGTATTTGTTTTTAGGAGTTTGGGATCGTTTTAAGGGGTGGGAGGGGTTTGTGTAAGTTTTTAGAGGGCGGAGGGGTTGGAGTTAGATTTAAGGGAGTGGGGGGGTTGTATTAGTTCTTAGGGGTGGGGGGTTCGAGTTAGATTTTAGGGGGTGAGTGGGGATTCGTGTTAGTTTTTAGGGGGTTCCTATTAGTTTTTATGGGTTGGGGAGGTTGTGATCATTTTTAGGGGATGGGAGAGGTTTGTGTTAGTTTTTAGGGGGTCGGCTGGTTCGAGTTAGTTTTAAGGGGGAGGGGTGGGGGGTTCGTATTTGTTTTTAGGGGTTTGGGATCGTTTTAAGGGGTGGGAGGGGTTTGTGTAAGTTTTTAGAGGGCGGAGGGGTTGGAGTTAGATTTAAGGGAGTGGGGGGTTTGTATTAGTTCTTAGGGGTGGGGGGGGTTCGAGTTAGATTTTAGGGGGTGGGTGGGGATTCGTGTTAGTTTTTAGGGGGTGGGAGGGGTTCGTGTTATTTATTAGGAGTTTGGGGGAGTTCATGTAAGTTTTTAGGAGTGGGAGGTGGGGGGGTAAAGGGTAGATTTTAGGGAGTGGGAGGGGTTCGGAATAGATTATAGGGGGTGGTTTGCAATGCATTTCTTTATCACAAAATTTGTGGTAAAAGAATGCGTGGTAAAAAAAATCGTTGTGGAGACTCGGTCGTAGTACAGACCGCATGGTTTAGGGAGTCGTTGTTGAGGAACTCGTTGTTCCAACATACAACCATCTGGAGGGTCAGTACCAGAGCGGGCCGATAATGTTCTGAGTGTTCATGCTCCTAACCAAAATCAAGGATCTTCCCTTCTCAACCTCTCGCAAACATTAGGTCACTGGGGACCCTCCAGCCTGCTCTGGGCTGGAGATTTCAATTTAGTTCCAGATGGGACAGTGGACAGACACCCCGAGGGAGCTGCTCCTAGAATTTACTGACATAGGCCTGGAGGGTTGTAAACCCTGTTAAACAGATCAATATGTTCTTTTCTCATGCCCACAAGTCCTATTAATGTTTGGACCAGAACTAGAAAACAGAAGACATACCAGGAAGCCAGGAACCCATCACCCACAGCATGACGGTGCCTCGGACCATGCTGTGGTCACTTGTTTGGAGACCCATCACGCGGGGCCTCTTTGTCCCCCACTGTGTAGGTTTAATGTCTCCCTCCGAAAGGGCACAGTGGCAGGACCGGAGCTGCACACATCCATTGCACAGTTCTTTTAAAACAACATTAAATAGGGAGATTTATGTAAATACTTTAAGGGATGCATTTAAGGTGTTTTTTTGGAAACAATGCATAGCCGAAAGGGCATGGCTGTGGCAGATAGGGGATTCCCACAAGGGTGCATTAGAGACCAAACATAAACAAGCCACAGAACATCTTCAGACCTCGGGCTCCTTAAAGGACCTACGGGCTATGACCTTCCTCAGGGGTTCACTTGATATATGGAGGACAGTGAGGTTGCAAAAAGCACTAGTGCGCCCACGTCAAATGTTTTATGAGAAGAGCAACAAGACAGGGTCACTGTTGGCTTGGAGTTTAAGCACCCAAGCAGCCTCCAAGAGAAGGATAGTGACTCTGCGTACAGTGGAGAGGTGAAACCTTGCGCAAAACCTGTGACAAATCAAGGGCATTTCAGGACTTCTATGCCTCGCTCTGTACGTCAGACCCAGTATCCATGTGTGATGTGGAGGCTTCCTTTGCAGAGGCCCAGCTCCCTAGGATCATGAAAGCCAGCAATGGCCCCTTGGAAGAACTAATCAAAGGAGAGGAGGTTGCGAGGTCTACCTCGGATCTGCACCCCGGCAAAGCATCGGGCCCTGATGGCTTCACAAATAGTTTTTTTTATATTGTCATTCTTCATTGATTTCACATCTAGAGACCATCTTTAAATTCCTTCTTATCCTGAAGCCACTGTCACGTTAACTCATAAACCCAGGAAGCCTGCTGACGAATGCAGGGCATACCGGTCCATAGCGTTACTGAATTGTGATATGAACATTTTCACAAAGCTGCTTGCAAAGTTTCCCTCTTATGCTATACCTTATTGACCCGGATCAATCAGGCTTTGTCCACCATAGACAGGCCGCTCACAATATTACGAGCGTCTTGCATTTAATAGCGAAAGCAGTTGCTGATCCTGTCCTTGGATGCTGAAAAAGTGTTTGACAGGGTCAGCTGTCCCTTTATCACCGGTATCCTGGAGATAGTGGGCTTCGGCCCACAGATGCAGACCTGATTGGGCGCCAGTTATCAGAACCCTACGGCCCGAGTCCTGGCCCGAGTCCCTTTTAGGAGAGGGACCACACAGGGCTGCCCGCTTTCACCTCTGCTATTTGTCATAGTATTCAAGTCACTTGTGGGCGTCATTTGATGGAATAAGGCTATTAGGGGTATGCCCTTCACAGGAGACCAACATGTTACACAATTGTTCGCCAATGATATCTTCCTCTCTCTAACAGATGCACTATAGTTGATTCCTCAGGTGACAGGCCTCCTGGAGAGTTTTGAGAAGGTAACCAGGTTCATGGTGAGCCTAACCAAATCTGAGATGCTTGGGGTTGGACTTCCTCAATAGGTGATGGCTGTGTGTCATCTATTGCCACTCTCTGATGGGCCCCAGGCAAAAAGCTAAGATATCTGGGAATGTATCACACACCACTGTTTCACATGCTATATGCTGCCAATTACCCTACACTGCCAGATGCTTTTAGGACTGATCGCCATAAGAAGAGGCACTTGTGTGTCTCATGGTTGGGTAAGGTAGCAATCCAAGCGCTAGCGCTCCCAGAAAGTGATCTCCACAATTTGTGGAGGGATATAGATAGTGGTTGTTGTATGAAACTTTAGCTCCACTGGGTCCACATAGGCGTGAGGGTCTTGGGTCATGCTCCATGGGCTGTCCCCTGGCTCCCAAAATGCTTTAGACCCACGGTTGCTAAAGCTTAGAGATTCTCAAACTAAATTCAACAAATGGGACATGCACCAGGGGCGGTGTGCTAACAACTTCCCCCATCTCATTTATACCTGGATTTCTCGCCAGGAATGTTTACACAATTGGACAAGTTGGGAAGGGAGTATAATTTTACATGACCTTTTTGAGAGCTAGGGCATTTAAAGTTTCCTGCAAGGCAAATAGTCCTAACAGTTTACGAAAACTGAGTGCCTGAGATACTTTCAGCTCCAACACTGGGCCCAAAACCGGCCCCCACCCCGCTAGCCCACCGGGGAAATGCCCGTTGCCCGCTACGCTCAGTCCGGCCCTGGTGAGATGATGATGAATGGAAGGGGATTATCGGCATGTGTGGTGGTCCTGTCCCAACCTGTCATGTTACTGGAAAGAGATCCTTAGCCACATCAGGAGTGTGATGGGATACCCTCTGAAATGTGATATAATACTGGGCCTCTGACCTGCGGAAATTGTGATCCTACCCAAGGTGAACTGGAGAATAATATTTAATATGCTACAGTGGTGAAATAACTCTTTTCTCTATGCTGGAGGACCACAATAGTCCCCTCCATGCAAGAGTGGTCGGGCCCACTGCGGTCACTCCACGCCATAAAAAGTCAACATGGAGCCTCGCTGACATGCACTATAGATTTGATGCACTTTGGTGGCCCTTGGTGGCATATCTTTCGGGCAACCGATGGACCACTGTTTGACTGCCACAGATTTTATTTATTTTTTATTTTACAGTTTTATATAGCGCGAACTTGACACAAATCGGGTATCAGAGCGCTTTACACAGCACCAGTTACATTACATGAGGACATAGTCATTTTTTTCTGTTAGGCGCAGGGAGATTAAGTGATTAGCCCAGAATCACAGGATGTTCAGCTGTCATTGCCGAGACTCGAACCCAGTTCCCCAGCCCTAGCCGTTAGGCCAACATCCTTGTAGTTGTTACATTTGGTGGATTGGGGGTGATATGGGGGGGGGGGGGGAACTCCCAAGACACCCTGATCACCAATGTCGCTCCTGGAACTTATTGTGTGATGGGTAAGACTAAGTGGTCCACATCAACTTTGTGCTGTTGTATCCTGCCTTTTCTAGTTGTATTCCTCATGCAAACTTGTTATATGCTGCAGGGGGTATTCTTGCTTTTCTTTTTGACTTTGTGTTATTTTTCTATATGCAAACTCCGATAAAATGTATTAACCCCTTCGATGCTCATGACAAGCTCAGCTCGTCATGACCACACCCTCTAACATTATGGCCCAGCACAGCAGAGAAATATGTGCAGCATCCAGGTGGTTAAAAAAAGAAAGAAATCCCTCACTGGATCAGAGCAGCACCGCCTTCTGCAGCAAGATTGCGTGGAGTGCAGTCATTATCTGCGAGATGACCGTCGGGCACAAGCTCGGTGGGGTCTCGGTAGAGAGGGGGCCCCTGCAGTAAGTTGGAGCCACTCTCATCCAGATATATCTGTCCGGGAGTCCAAATCAGCCGTTAAACCCTACTTCCTCGAGTCTTTCTGATAGGCATCAGGCCTCTCTCGTCCGTTGTGTATTCATTCCTTATCTGCCGCTGCAAGCCCTGCCCAGACTTCAGACCTCAGCGCCATCATTCACTGATCTTATGCACTCTGACTTGCCATACGTGTTTGGGGAAAAGACATTGGGTGCTCACGAGATTTAATGACATCGTGAGTGTGCCAGGCAATCCCTCAACAATGTTTCCCCACCTACAATCATGACATTTTTACATATTTGTAGATTTTATCTAGAGAGGAGTTCTTGACTCCAAATGATGTAGCAGTTATCTCAGTCTTTACACTTCTTTTTCTATTGATATTAGACTTAACGCATATTAAATACAGCCTCACAACATGCCCTGCAAATCAATGTCCTCCACTCCAGAAGCCTCCCTGAGGCTTGCAAGCAGGAACCCCAGTAGTTATAATGCAGCTTAAACAAGAAATAACATGTCCTCTGTGGGTAATATGGAGGCAAATTCCTCAAGGGCAACTATGATATGATCATCACCAAAGAGCTGGAAATATTAACAATGTTTTTGTAGCTGATTAGATGGCAGGTAGATCAGTGCTTAATTTGAGCCGGGGTTTCCATGTGCTTAGCACTGGCACTTAATTTTCAACACCCTACTTAGGACAGTCTGCCAAATGGTGGCGCTACTCATCTAATTTAGAGTTTGAGCAGAACAATGGTTGTTTATGAATTTAATACACATTAAATATTACTAATACCCACCTCCCCAGCCATTCCTTTAGCTTTCGGGACCTGGAATAATCTCGCTTGCAGGCGAGAGAGAGGGTTCGTAGTTGTTTTGCCAGCGATGACAGGGGCGATGGGTGGTGCAAGTTCCAGTGGTCTCCTGCTCAGGGCTCTGGCACTTATTATTATACAAATTAAACACTGACTGGTAGACAGGTCCAACACAATGTTCAGAATGAACAGACTTGTCCATTCAAACTTCAACTTCCCCCATGAGGAGGCACAGAAGCAGGACCCTAGTCATGATAATGCTGGTGAAACCCAAAAATAACATATTATGCGTGGGCAGTAAGACGTTCTAGTGGGAACCCCGCAATCGCAACAAAGACCTTGGGCTGTGTCAGATAGAAGAAGCACTTCAAGTATTGAATTTAAGGCACGTCTCTGCCCCAGTTTTGGGTTGAGTGTTGTCTTAAATAGTTGGAGAGCTGTAACAGCATCATTTTACTTCCATTAAACGATTTTAAATGGTTACTTGCCAGAGGAAAATTAAAAGCATGTGGTGCTTTTGGCTGGAAATGTATAACCATGAGTTGACATATCAAGTAAACAAGAGAACATAAAAAAACAACAAAAACAAGGTAACAAGTACAAATACAACAGAAGACATCACCGCTCAACAAAATGCCACACAAGAAGTATACATAAACATTCCTGCCACACATTATCAAATCCAGAAACCTGCTTCCGTAATACAGTGGCAGGAGGTATGTGAACCAAGCACAGCCTTAACTAACCACCAAGGACAGGAAATAGCACCAGGTAAAGATGTTTTGGCATCCAGCACATGATCACTATCAAATAGCTTGGGATCCATTCGGATATTTATGCAGCTGATCCGATAGCACAAAGATCAGTCAATGGTATGAGAGACATTGAAGAGACTTATCTATAAATGCCTCACCTTATTCACAAAGCCCTCAGAACCAGCAAGGTAAAGTGAGAACTTTATTGAAGTTTATTCAAAACATCACAAAGTATGATCAAAACAATAGTTTACACAGAATCCCCAAATAGTTAAGAATACATTTCGCAACAAATCTAACATCCAAGTTCAGTAGGTTTGCAAATAATGTTAAATATTCGTCCTCTGCACAGTTGTAGGTTAACTTGCCAGGTTGCAATGACAGTTTAAAACTGCACACACAGGCTCTGCAATGGCAGGTATGGGACATGTTTAAAGGGCTACTGAGTGGGTGACACAATCCATGCTGCAGGCCTACAACTAGTATTTAATTTACCGGCCCTGAGCACGTATAGTGTACTGTACTAGATACGTACAAGTAAATTAAATATGCCAATTGTGGATTAGCTAATGTTATCATGTTTAGAGTACAGAGCGTGTATGCTTACGCACTGGTTAGCTATGGTAAAGTACCCAGAATCCTAAAGCCAGCAACAATTATGTCAGTAAAACAGGAGGTCAGGGGGCAAAATGTCAGGAGAAACCACACCAAGGATGCCAGGGCTAACAGTGCCCATTAAGGCAGACAAACTCCATTAGGTGCTATTCATTGTACCTGATTAATTCTTACCCAGCACTATTCGAATTCATAGTGTGCAATAAATGAAGGCCGAAATAACAGGCCGCATGTGAAGTGGCTCTCAATTTTGGCGGTAATAAAGTTGAAATTAATTCATGAAGATGTTTGATAACACTTGTGGCAACAATCCTTATTTTTTCAGTCTAAATCCTTTGTCATTAAAAAGAGGTAACATGACCACTGCATCGATGTACTACTCCACGCTTTAATAGCCCTCTACATGACAATTAAATTTTTTGGACACCAGCAAAACATTTAGAAACGTTTGCAAATGATAAAAAGAAGGAATTCATAAAAAGTAAATCATCCACGTAGCTTTTCTCAACCATCTTCTATTTAAGAGGACTATTATTTTTTGGGTTAAAGTTGTTAGATCAGTGAACACTAGCCTTAGGATTTTAAGACATAGTTTCTTAAATGTCCAGAGTGATTATACCCACAAACCTATGATCTCTCAAAGCAGTCTTAATTAGTGTATTGGTTTCAACTATTTATGAGCATTTATCACCCAGCAACGCTGCCACTACATCACAGATGGTCTAGTGATCACAAGCTTCAAGTGAACATGAGAACCACAGTTCAAATTTATTTTGCGTTTATCTCCAAGAACGTCACCTAGCTAACCCAGAGCACACCTTTGGTCTTGGACCGATGCATAATCTCTTCCATCTAGGGTAAGTGTGGAATGCCACACGCGCACTAAAGTGGAGAGCTCATTCTGAGACACTCCTGTTGAGGGAAGTCTTCATCTTCATCCTGAGTTAACTGAGACTCATCTTGAAAAGCCTTCTGAAGGGCCCGCTTTATGGTGGTCTTGCTTCCCCGCCGCAGGACACTGCCCACTAGAAAGTATAGTATAGGGTTGATGCTACTGTTAATGCAGAAGCAGTAACAGGCAACCATCCCAAATGCAGGTGGCATAGTGAGAAGATCAAACACAACAAGAAAAGTCATTATACAGATTACCACAGAGAGGGAAAGAAATGCTAATACGGTGATGAGAATGAGGATGGAGGGCCTCACGCTGTGGCGCCTCTGTGATTTCTTGCAAACTTTGCTGAGCAGGACCAGATTGGATAGAAGCATTACTGGTGTTAAAATTAAAAAATATAAAACAGCCTCAAATATGGCAAATTCTTTAGACATTCCATATGTAAAAGCAAAAAAGGTTTCTGTTGCAGCCAACATACTGGAAAAGGCCCATAAAATGATGCACACAATGGTGGTCTGGTAGGTGGGACGGTGACATCGATACCAAATTGGGTAAACAATAGAGAGGCACCTCTCCACACTGATGGCGGTGAGGAAGTACAGGCTGCTCTGATACCCAAACGCAGTTACAAACGTTATGATGTAGAAGGGAAAAGATATCACAATGAATCCGTGTAGAGGCAACAGATGAAGCAGGATGATCAGGAAGGAAAAGAAGAGAAGAAACATAAAATCAGCAATGGACAAGTTTAAAATGTATGTGGTAAAATGTGTTCTGGCGATGCGAACCATGAGGTACCATAGAGTCATCCCATTCCCAACCAGTCCAAACAAACAAATGAACAAGAGGCTGTAGGATTGGGCCAGTAGAATTGAAGTCTGAGAAGCATAATCTATGTCTCTGGTATTAAGGTCTTCTTCCATTTCAGCAGAACTCGGAGAGATGGTATTATGATCCTTCATAGATGAACCTGTGGTACCACAAGTTGTTCCTCTGACCTGTGAGAGATATTAACAGAGATGAGAACACAGAATATGTTGATATGGACAGTGCATTTCAGCATTTCTCTTACAATTGAATCAGGACTTAAAAGGGACAGTTTTCTGCTCTTTCATCACAAACTTTAGTTGTTCTGTTAAAATCAAAATGGGTAGTTGGCCCACAAGGAAGTCCTTGAGGAAACTACCCTTCTTGTTACCTCCATTAAGTCCCACACAGAGGAATCGCTAAGAGGTGTTCGAAGGCCACGCTCCCCTTTCTCCACCAGTCTGCAAACGTACCTCCTGGCACACTACTGGTTGGGGGATGAAGTCCACTTTACTGCAGAGGGACCTTGGGGGGCACAAAGCCCTGCTGGGTGCTCCTATAAGTCCTAAGCAGCGGAATTCCTGAGAGCTGGTTGGAGGCCAAGCCCTTTTTCTCCACCTCTCTGCAAACATGACTGCTAGTTAAAAAAAACTTTGAAATTCTATTAAAAACAACAACGGTTTCAGGGACATTATAGATAGGAATTAGCATTTACAAAACCATAGAAATTCACTGAAAAACCACAGGTTTCAGGGTCGTTCTAGTTAGGAATTAGCATTTAAAAATCCTGAGAAATTCACTGAAAAAAAACAAAGGTTACAGGGACATTCAATTTAGTCTGGCATTTCACTCATAAAAAACAGAGAAATTCAGCTGTTATGGTTAGCTGAGCTACCTATAACTCACACCCCCGCAATGCACTAGTGTTGATGACCTCACATATTACATCACTCAGGACATGGTCAGTGACATCACTGATGACATCTCTAAAGACATCACTCATTACATCAGTGATGACATCATACACAGCATCTCTGACGCACCCACTCACACCCCTATAGAATTATTTATACACCCACTGACACTCTTACACAAACATTCACAAACCCATTCATAGAGCCATAGCAGTACTTACACACCCACCCACTGATTCACTGATCTAGTCACACATCCACTCGCTCACCCTGCCACTCATAGACCCACTCACTCGCTAATACAGTCATTGACATATCTACTCATACAGCCATAAAGGCGCTCACACACTGAGTGAGTTACCCATATAACTACTCACACACCTAGACACTCACCCATATGGACACTTACTCACCCAAACAGTTACATATGGATCCACTTACTCATACAAAAAGTAACACATACACACTCAGCCATACAGTCACTGACAGAAGCATCCACTCATCATATAGCCGCTCTCACATTCACTCACTCATGCATGCAGTCACTCTCATACCCTGTCACTCACGTATACTGCCTTTCACATACTGAGCTACTCACCCATACTGACACATGCAACAGTAACCCATACAGCCACTGACTCACCCACTCACTGATCCATACAAGTTGTAACACACCTCCTCACCCACAAACACAGACAACCAGAAAACCATAAACATAGTCAGACAACCAATCAATCACCCATATAGTCATTCACGTACCCACTAACACACTCATACACCCACTTAGACATCAACTGACAGACAGATACGCACATTCACACAGTCACTCACCAGTACATTCACTGAGACACCTAATCCCTCACTTATACACTCATACACCCACTGATCCACCTATACACAGTGGTATATATATTTGACGCTCATGAACTTTTAAAAAACACTCACAGTCACTGGAGGATGTCATCACTGATGTCATTTGAGATATCTTCAGTGATGTCATCAGTGATGTGACTGATCATGTCATGAGTGATGTAATATATGAGCTCATAAGCTGTGCATTGCTGGGCGGGCGCAATTTATAGTTAGCTCAGCTAACTATGACGGTTAAATTTTACTGGTTTTGTACGAGTGAAATGTAATCCTAACTATAACGTCCCTGTAACCTTTGTTTTTTTTCTGTGAAAAAAAAATATATATAATATATATATATATGTCAAGATATGTATATGTGACATTAACAATAGCAGACCTATACTCATCTTTATTCATATAGGGGCAAGCGGTCCACCATGAAGACAAAGTGGAAAAATTTGACTGCTGAAGCTCTGGGTCCTATTTTAGAGAACAATCTCCCCTCTCTTTCTTCAGTCCCCAATATAGATGCCCTGGAAATTAATGAATGGATCTGCTCGGCGGTGGAGGCTGTCGCACCAGTAAAAATGATGTTATCGCGTAGACTATCCCCATTGGCCCCTAGGTTCTTGGAGGCACTCAAAGAAGAAAAAAGGAGCTGTAAGAGATTAGAATGCCTGTAGAGAAAAAACTCCTGCGACCTGGCTAAAAGAACTTATAAAAACGCCTTGAAAAATGTACATAAGTCATTCAAATTGGCCAGGAGAAATTACTTTGTTTTGTGTATACACAAGGCAGAGCACTCTAATAAAGAAGTGTTTAAGGTAGTTAGACCTTCTTCAAGCCCAAAGCAATAGAACCCGAAGTGAAACCTTCACTAGCTATGAGCGAAGACATTTCTAGCTTCTTCGAAAATAACATTGTAAAAGTCTATGACTCCTTTTCGGCTCCCAAGACAACAGAGAAACCGACTCATCTTTTAGAGCATGGGTACTCACAAACTTTCTCTCGGGGGGCCAAATTTATAGTGTGGTTTGTGTCCGAGGGCCGCACCGGTGGGGGCGGGGTCAGTGGGGAAGGGGCGGGGCTGGAGCAACAAAAAAAACTGACCATGAGGTTGATCATAGGTCCTTGCAGTGGACGCCTTCGTCCACTGAGCCACCAGACCTGGCATAGACACATCTGTCTCTCTCTCTCTCTCTCTCTCTCTCTCCCTCTCCCTCTCCCTCTCCCTTTCTCTCTCTCTGTCTCCCTCTGACTCTCTGTCCCCCTCAGACTCTGTCTCCCTTTGACTCTCTGTCTTCCTCTGACTCTCTGTCTCCCTCTGACTCTGTCTCCCTCTCACTCCCTCTCTCTCCATCTCTCCACATCTCTCCCTCTGTCTCACTCACTCTGACTCTCTCACTCCCTCTCTTCCTCTGTCTCACTCACTCCGACTCTCTCACTCCAGCTCTTCCTCGGTCTCACTCACTCTGACTCTCTCACTCCCGCTCTTCCTGTGTCTCACTCACTCTGACTCTCTCACTCCCTCTGTCTCCCTCCCTCTGTCTCCCTCCCTCCACCTTTCCCTCCCACCCTTGCTCTCCCTCCCTCTGTCTCCCTCTCGCTCCCTTACCCTCCCTTCCTTGCTCTGTCTGCCTCCCTTTCCCTCCCTCCCTCTCTCGCTTTCCCTCCCTCCCTCGCTCTCCCTCCCTTTCCCTCCCTCTCGCTCTCCCTCCCTCTCGCTCTCCCTCCCTCTGTCTCCCTCTCCCTCCCTTTTCCTCCCTTTTCCTCCCTCCCTCGCTTTCCCTCCCTCACTCGCTTTCTCTATCTCCCTCCCTCCCTCTCTCTGTCTCCCTCCCTCTCTGTCTCCCTCCCTCTCTCTGTCTCCCTCCCTCCCTCTCTCTGTCTCCCTCCCTCTCTCTGTCGCCCTCTGTCTCCCTCCCTCCACCTCTCTCCCTCCCTCCACCTCTCTCCCTCCCTCCACCTCTCTCTCCCTCCACCTCTCTCTCCCTCGCTCTCCCGCCCTCACTTTCCCTCCCCCTCTCTTTCCCTCCCTCTCGCTCCCCCTCCCTCTGTCTCTCTCTCTCTCCCTTTTCCTCCCTCTGTCTCCCTCTGTCTCCATCCCTTTCCTTCCCTCCCTCGTTTTCTATCCCTCCCTCGCTCTCCCTCCCTCTCTCTCTCTCTCTCCCTCCCTCCCTCCCCCTCCCTCGCTCTCCCGCCTTCACTTTCCCTCTCCCTCTCTTTTCCTCCCTCTCGCTCCCCCTCCTCATGTCTCCCTCTCCCTCCCTACTCCTCCCTCTGGCTCTGTCTCCCTCCCTCTGTCTACCTTCCTTTCCCTCCCTCCCCTTCCCTCCCTCGCAAACCAACATTAATAGGTCACGAAAGGAGCACATTTCTCAATTAGTTTTGCTCCTCGTAGATTTTAGATAAGTCAACTACATGTTCTGTAAGTTTCAATAATATTCCCTTCAACTCTGTACCAAGATTCAGAAAAATTAAAACGTTTTGTCCTAGTAATTTCCGAATGCTCCTTTCACCATTAACAAGCTCTATAAATAATTCAGTGGCAAGTTCTAGCAGTTTCTGGAATGTTCCCCTTCAACGTTACGGCAAAATTTAGGCAAAACGGAATGTCACCAGAACTATTTCAACACCGCAATATAGTACTTTATTGTCTATCGGTAAGGCCCCACCTTTTACCCAAAGTACGGAGAGTCTTTGCCAAGTCTGAAGTTTCTGTATTGGTGAGTACCGGCACAGGGAGAGTACCTCGCACTGGGTCTGGTGGCCAAAAAAGTCCTGTAAAGCTCCAGTGAAGCCTCAAGCCAAAAGACGATCAGTAATAAAGGCACAATGATGCACAAAGCAGAATCGAGCTGGTGATGACCAGCTGTAATGCAAGCCAAGCTCTGGTCTCAATACTTAATAGCATACATTTGCTGTGGCATCTTTATGTGGGCACTGTCAAAACAAGTTGTCCTCCATGGTGCGAGTCCTGGGACATGTCGTTCTGAATCGAAAATACGCGAAAGTGCTGACTGTTGGCTAGCATGACACTGTATAAGGAAGCATTGGTGGTCCCAAACATGTACACATAACAGAGGGGAGATAAAATTCCTGGATGAGGGCAGTGATCTAACAGATACGAGCGAGTTCATGTGTGACTGGCAGTTTTGTGTGTGTTCATGTGAGACAACTCCAGGCGTGCGCACACAGCCGCACCCAAGCATTTAACAGGTCTTTAAAAGACCATTAGCATGTCAATGAGGCTATGTTCACCTCTCAGCGCCCCTGCAGCCCCACTTTGACTACGGCGGAAATCGCCCGGCCCCCACAGGCAGCAGAATCTCGGAGTCGAGCTCTGGTTGCAGACAGCCTTAAAAAAAAAAACTCGGGTTCGATGTCTGAAAGGTCCGCGGGCCACCAGGGAAGGCTTGCCGGGCCGCCAGCGGCCCGCGGGCCTTACTATGAGTACCCCTGTTTTAGAGGGTTGGAGGCCACTCGGTTTTCAAATTTTCTGCCAATCTAGCATCAGGATTCAACGGCGGAAATTAAAAAATGCATATGGGGCGCAAGGCAATCCTTTCCCTTCCAAACTCTGAAAAATAATATCTCATTCCCTTACTAATACGCTCACTCATGTCTGGAACACGTCCCTTAATACCGGTGTTTTTCCAGACAATTGGAAGCATGCTGCCCTTCTCCCCTTGAGAAAGAAACCTACCGGAGATCCAGGAGGCCTCAACAACCTTAGGCCAATCTCTCTACTGCCCGCTCCGGGTAAAATGCTGGAGAAGTTGGTCCAAAGTCAACGTACCAACTTCATTGGGTGTAATGCCATTTTCAATGAAACACAATCCGGCTTCCAGTCAGGCTTTAAGCACAGAGACTGCCCTCCTTGAGGTGAGAGAGTCTGTGAGATGTGCATGAGATTCAGAGGCATCAGCTTTCCAACGTACGAGCTGAGTTCCTCAGTAGTGAGCGGTACAACCCCCTCCTCCACCCTCTGACTCCATCCTGCTTAGGACGAGAATAAGGCTGGGTCGGCTTTTGGGGTGCAAAGAGTGTGGCTGCACTGGGCGCTGACTGGAGAGTGGGCACTGACCTCAGGGGGGGGGTGCTGTGTTCAGCATTAACCTACGATTTAAAACCACCCAATGCAGAGTTCCTAGTGCGTCGATCTTTCAAGGGGCAATAAGTATGTAAAGATAAATCTTGTGACTAATATTCATGCTGGAGAAAAAGATCAGAGATTTGCCCAGTGGCAGTTTTGACTCGCCATAAAGTAGCGCAGAGGGTTAATATGCCTGCTGCAAAGAACAGATCTGTATTTTATGTGGATAGCTGTGTGGATTAGTAGGCTTTACCAGCACTTTATAACAAATTAAGGGGCCTATTAAGATTGCGGATTTCCAGAATCCTCCGGGCCAGCGGAAGCCACCACCGGCCCGGAGGATGTGGGAAAACCGCCGCGGATGCTTGAAAGACCCACCGCCAAATTAGGATGGCTGGTGGGTCTTGGAATCTGTCCACCACTTTTCCGCTGCGGTTGCCTTCTGACCGCGCTGGGAAAGCATTAACATGGCTGGCGGTGTCTATCAGACACCGCCAGCCATATTATGATGGAGTAGAAAGTATGCTTTTCTACAGCGGCTTTTCCGCCGTGGAAAAGCATACGGGCCTTCACTTCGGGGGCCCGTTGCGGGCCCCCTGGGTGAAGGGGGAGTGGGGGGTGCACATGGGGGGTACCTATGGTACCCCCCTGCATTTGCGTGAACAAAGCGGCAGCCACCGCGCGGTGCCTGCCGCTTTGTGCAGGCAAATGCCGTGCATGCATTTTTAACATTGCAGCGGGTGCAGCTTGAAGCTGCACCCACCGCCATGTTAAAAATAGAGGATGTGACCGCCACCCTGGCGGTCACATCCTAATCTGCACGGAGGGACCGCCGCTGCCCCTGCGGACGGTCCCTCCTACTCTATGGTGGCGGACAGACTCAGGTCCATCAGCCATCGTAATCGGCCCCTTAATGTATGTGAGAGAGGGGTAATGGAGAGCTGACGGGCACCTTTGCCGGGTGGTAGTGAGGGAATCCGAGGAGGAAATCATTAGGCGGGGGAGGGGTGCCCAAAAAAGATTATCACACTGGGAGCCACTAGGGCTAAAGCCGGACCTGGTCTAAGGTCACTGGGGCAATCAAGTGTATCTGATTATCCTCAGATTAGCACACAGAGTCCTACTTATCAGTATGCAGTCTATCCTCAAATCAGGGCCGGCTCTAGGGTGGTGCAACCGGTGCGGCCCCCTGGGCGTTGACCTGTGGAGGGGGCTCTGACCTCAAGGAAGGGGGACGCTGTGTGGGGACGCTGTGTTTAGCAATAACGTATGATTGGAGAGATGAGGGGCACTTTTGCCCGGTGGTGGTGAGAGAATCCGAGGAGGCGGTCATGATGTGTGGGAGCACCAAAAATGATTGTCGCACCGGGTGCCACCAGCACTAACTTTTGCCCTCCCTCAAATGGGGAAACAACCTTTACAACGCAGTCATTACATCGCACTACCTCTACATAGAAGTCATTACATCGCAACATCCTTTACATCGCATGTCACTACAACGCAGCCATTACATTGCATGTCACTACAATGCATGTCATTACAATGCATGTCACTGCATCGCATACCATTACAATGCATAGTACCCTTACACTATCCAACACTTACCCTACTGTTGCACTCACTGGAGTTAGAATAGTGATTTTTACCCCCACACTATCCAACACTTACCCTACTGTTGCATCCCCTGGAGTTAGAATAGTAATTTTTACCCCTACACTATCCAACACTTACCCTACTGTTGCACTCACTGGAGTTGGAATAGTAATTTTTACCCTACACTATCCAACACTTACCGTACTGTTGCACTCACTGGAGTTGGAATAGTAATTTTTACCTTACACTATCCAACACTTACCCTACTGTTGCACTCACTGGAGTTGGAATAGTAATTTTTACCCTACACTATCCAACACTTACCCTACTGTTGCACTCACTGGAGTTGGAATAGTAATTTTTACCCCTACACTATCCAACACTTACCCTACTGTTGCACTCACTGGAGTTGGAATAGTAATTTTTACCCTACACTATCCAACACTTACCCTACTGTTGCACTCACTGGAGTTGGATCAGTAATTTTTACCCCTATACTATCCAACACTTACCTTAAATGCAATGTAAATGCATTGTAATTGTATGCATTGTAAAGGTATAATGCGATGTAATGGAACGCGTTGTAAAGGTAGTTTCTGAAAATGCGATGTAATGGCATGCTATGTGAAAGAATGCGTTGTATAGGATGTTGTGATGTAAAAATGCGTTGTAAAGGCATTCATTGCAAATGTATGCGTTGTAAAGTCATACATTCCCTCAAATGTATACCTACGAGTGTGAAAAAGGTCTAATCTCTAGTTGTTTCATTAGATTCACCCCAAATGTCCTGGGGTCCAAGTGCTTTTTGGTGGTTTTATTTTTTTCAGCAGGGTGAGGATTTGTGTGTGTGTGTGCGGGGGGGGGGGCTGCATTGACCTCTCCAGTTCAGGGTTCCATACAGAGTACAAGTTCCCTTGTGGACAACTGCGCCTTCTTTGAACCCCTTCAAGATGACACAAAAGCCACACTAAAAGGCCTCACGTCAGTGTGCTGGCACATGACGTGGCCAGTGCGACTTTATCACGGTATAAGACATCCCCTAATGGGGTGAACCTGCCAGCCTTATCGGTTTTGCATTTTATTAAACCAAAGTGTAGATATCTTTGTTGGGCGAAAATGGCGGCGTTATGTTTGGAAACTAGGGATAAGAAATAGACGTGTCTAAGGCGACGGAGTCAAAAAAATCTGAAAGGAATTAAGAAATCTTCGATACTTTATGCTGCATTTTCCTGTTGCTCTACTCGTGACAAGTCCAGACTCTGAGACAAAATGTATCAGCGACAGAATGAATCACCCTAATACAACCGAGCTCGTCGGTGTCAAAACTCGCTCCAGTCACAATCAAAGAGAAGCTTAGCTTTACGGGTGCACAAAGAAACAAACCAAGAAAAACAGATCAGAAAAGCGGGAATGCCAACCGGCAGCATCAGATTTCATCTGCCTGAAGGTTACTATCCCTCGCTCTATAAACACAACATAAAATCAAAGACAGCTTCTAGTTGAGACACATTTCTTTTTATCTGCGTTGCCTTCTGCCCTTTTTGAAGTGTCTGTAAGCATCAGCAGAGCCTGTTCTGTGACACTTCTCAACACACTCTCGCTCTAAAGAGATTGTTGTGTTACAAAAATGGTTCTTTTCGAGTGTGACCTTCAGAGTGTGTGAGCACACGGAGGCTACTCATGGGCACCCGGCTTTCACACCCACCCCTCTGGCAAAGCAGTGATTAGCACGAAAAACCCACCCTGATGCTGAATCCCAAATGCAATCACAAGCTTCTCACTGCAACAACGCAAAGGCCATCCGTACTGTAATGGGCCAGAAAACCAATAATATGGTATAGATGGAATACTATTACCAGGACAGAGATGTCACTATGAATCATGGAGAGAGAGAGAGGAGGAGAGAGAGAGAGAGAGAGAGAGAGAGAGAGAGAGAGAGAGGAGAGAGAGAGAGAGAGAGAGAGAGAGAGAAAGGGCGAGAGAGAGAGAGGAAGGAAGAGAGAGAGAGGGAGAGAGAGAGAGAGAGAGGGAGAGAGAGAGAGAGAGGGAGAGAGAGAGGGGGGAAGAGAGAGAAAGGGAGGGAGAGAGAGAGAGAGAGAGACAGAGAGAGAGAGAGAGAGAGAGAGAGAGAGAGAGAGAGAAAGGCAGGGAGAGAGAGAGAAAGAGAGAGAAAGGGAGAGAGAGGAAGGAAGAGAGAGAGAGAGAGAGAGAGGGAGAGAGAGAGGGGGAGAGAGAGAGAGGGAGGGAGAGAGAGGGAGAGAGAGAGAGAGAGGGAGAGAGAGAGGGGGGAAGAGAGAGAGAGAGAGAGGGGGAGAGGGAGATAGAGGGAGAGAGAGAGAGAGAGAGAGAGAGAGAGAGAGAGAGAGAGAGGGAGAGAGGGAGAGGGAGAGAGAGGGAGAGAGAGAGAGATTGAGAGAGAGAGAGAAAGGGAGAGAGATTGAGAGAGACAGAGAGGAGATTTACTAAGATTTTGCGCTGTGTATGCGTCACAAAAGTCACACAAAATGGTGCAAAATCTTATTTTCCTAATTTACTTTCCAGTGCTGAACTTGCTTAGCGCAGGAAATAACATAAAAGTAATGCAAAGCACTGCTTTGCATTACTTTGTGCCATGGGGGCGTGCCAAGGGCGGTGCATGGGCATTCCCATACAACCACCCAAGGTTTCTCACGCTGCACCTAATTTACTAAATACAGTAGATTGGGAGAAAACTGTGCCCTTTTGAACTAGGCGCAAGGACGGAGAAATGCTTTCATTTCGCCTTCCTTTTTCCGAATTTGCTTGCGTGCTGCACTCCGCAGCACGCATACAAAGTGGGAAAAGCTTTTCCTAGTGTCTAGGCAAAGTATTTTGTACAGGAAGGGTACCCTTCCTGTACAAAACCTATGCTAGACTCACATACAAACACCCCATAGCACTATGGCGCTAAGGTGGTGCGTGGTGCACGACAGCTGTAATCAGCGCCGGCGCAAGGGAAAGGGGAGGAGAGAGCGGGAGGCTGAGCTGCGCTGCGTTGTGTGGAGATTTGGCAAATCTCCCCCAGAGTATGAACCAGATAGACATTTGCAAACTAAGCAAGAGACAGCAAGGAAGGGGCAAGAAGGGGTGGTTTGTGACGTGAGGCTGTGGATGGCGAGGGAGTAAGAGCGAGGAGAGGAGAGGTGGTGATAGGGTGGAATTAGTGAATGGGGCACAACAGCCAATAAGGACACTCCTCAATATATCACCACCGGTGCACACTTACCTTCAATAGGGGATCTGTGGCTTCATTAGAGCAGCGTCATCTTCTGCCCCATGATCAAACGAAGCACAGCCGGCGACTGTAAGATGGTGGTAGAGCACAAACCATGTGCCTCGGTGGAGATCTGATCTAGGCTGTAAATTGGGAGCGGTCCATCCTGCAGTATCTGCCCATATCAGCTCTTAAACTCTGCTTCCTCCTCTCTTCTGATAAACATGAGCCCTTCCAAGGAGGGTCTGATCTGTGCTTAAAATGATTGCACAGACATCAGACCATAGCAACGTTGATCGATACATTTTATGGCTCAGAAATATTGACAACTTCTGAGATATCATGATGGGTGAACAAAGAAATCTCTTAATGCCAGTCACCCTCAAAGAAGAATGCGGAGACCTATTTATGAATGAGAACTGGGGTTGTGTCCTGGGCAGAAATTGCTACAGAAATGTTTTCATTTTCATTCTTGTCTGTGAATGAATGAATGAAGTAGTTGTATAGAGTGAGCATTACCCAAAGGTGTCTCAGCGCTAGGCGGATCAAGAGCAGAGGAGGAAAACGAGAAAAAAGCAGCAAGCAAAATTAAGTCTGAGTGACTTTGTTTTTAGCAGTGGGAAATAGCCGTGTCTTTCTGAATAACTGCAGGCTGGGTTGTGACCGGAGTGCAGGAGGAAGGGAGTTCCATAGCTTTCCCCCAGAAAAGCAAACGTTCTGCCGCCATTTTACTCGTTTGATTTTGGGGATCAGGACCATGTGCGCTGTGCTAGATCTGGGGCTTCTATTGGGCGGGTACCAGGTAAAACGTTCATGAAAATAGGATGGACCGGTACAATGAAGAGCCTTATGCATTAGGCACAGAGCCTTAAATTGAGATTCTCTTCTCCACCGGTAGCCAGTGAAGGCCGTGCAATAGGTGAAATACTGGTTTGCACTTTGGGATTTTCAAAAGGGTTCTTGCTACCGCATTCTGTAAAGACTGACATTTCTTTTCAGGTATTTCAAGGTGCCTAGATAAAGGGCATTGCAGTAATCCATTTTGGAACCTATGAGGGGCAACATTACGGTCATCTGCTAATCAGTTGGATTGAATGGGAGATTTTTTTGGGAACCCATAAAAATAAGCCCCAGAGGTCTCTGCATTGATTTGAGCAGAGAAACATAGGGCCATACGTAGGTGGCCAAATACCGGTCGGTAAAGCCGAAAATCAGTAAATTTCGGCTTTACCGACCGGTATTTAGCCCTGTGAGATGTACGTATTACCGAATGGCATCGGTAATAACGAATCGGTAAATAATTACTGATTCCTTCTTTACCGATCGGAGAACACCGAAACAATGAATACCGAATCGGTAAATAACGAATCGGTAAAAATTCCAAAATGCGATGTAGCAAAAATAGGTATTACCGAATTTGACCAAAATCGGTAATAACGATTCGGTATTTACCACTGATCCTGAGCAGGTGGTAATCAGGTGCAGTGCATAAAAACAGCCCCAAAATGCAACAGTGTGAACACAATGGCGGGCCTCTACCTCATAGCAAGGCGGCTACGCTTGAGAGCAGCAGGAGTGAGGATCTGGAGACGGGAAGAGCGGGTGTACAGAAACATCACATTGTTTCAATTGACTGAACCAGAAATCCATGAAAGGTACAGGCTGCACCCACACACCATCCCTGACCTAATACGGGACTTCAAACTCTATCTTGAGCATCAGACACCAAGGGCGCACACAATACCCACCCATGTCCAGGTACTCTGTTGCCTGCACCTCCTGGCATCAGGAAGTTACCGGGGTGTGATAGCCGCAGTAGGTGGTGTGTCACAGAGCTGTCTATCCCGTTGTTTGAACACCTGCCTGGATGCCATGATGGACAGAATGGAACATTACATTACCTTCCCCAGTACACAGGCGGAGCTGCAGAGGACCAAGCTGGATTTCTACCAACTGGCGCAGTTCCCACACATCATTGGCTGTGTCGATGGGACCCATATACAAATCTGCCCACCTGCAGCAACAGAATACATTTACCGCAACCGCAAATCCACCCACTCCATTAATGGGCAGGTGATATCTGATGCCAAGTTCATCATAACTGACATCGTGGCCAAATTCCCAGGGAGTACCCACGACTCGTACATATTCCGGAACAGTGGTATCCATACATGTCTGGCTGCTGGTGATTTTGGAGAAGGATAAATACTAGGTAAATCAATGTGACACACCCTGATGTACACCTTGGCTCAAGCTATTGGTCACACAAATTACTGGCACTTTCTTTTGTATTTAGGGGACAGCGCATATGCACTCCGGCCTTTTACCCACACCATATCTCAACCCAACCACCCCAAGGGAGAGGAGATACAATGTGGCACATAAGAGCACACGCAACGTGGTGGAGCGCACCTTTGGACTGTTTAAAAGCAGATTCCGTTGCTTACACAAAACTGGAGGTGCACGTCAGTACAGCCCCATCAAATGTGGCAAAATTATTGCTACATGTGCAATGCTACACAATCTGGCCACAAAAAAAGGAACAGCAGTGGAACTAACTGACTCTGAGGACGAGGACAACCCTCAGCCAGAGCCCTGCGCAGCTGGTGTTGCAGTTGAACATGATGGGAGACAGAGATGGGCAGAGATAACGTCAAACTATTTCTGAGTGAGTAACGAGCCAAAGCCAGTAACAGTTTTTTGTAATGGTGTTTAATAAGCACACCACCAGTATTGTAAGCAGTGTCCATTTGGACATGGGTTACATCACCCATCTAATGTTTGGCAATTGGCAGTGGTTCCTACTTCCTGCGTCCACGTGCTGCATGTGCACATTCCCTGCCAACACTGTCTCTAGTGTCAGACTGTTCCTGCGCAGCGCCGTGGCGTTTGCTGCGCCTTCTGCCCTCGGTGGGAGAGGGCGTTATGCTACCACGGCTGGTAGCCTCCTCACTGTCCCCCCCCTTCCCTTGTGGCCGCCTTTGCATTCTCCAGGAGCTCTAATGCAACCATGCCCTGGCCACATCCCTACTACAACGCGCCATCTCCTCCTGCATGGCGATGGACCTGCGACAGTGAGGTTGCAGTGGCCAGCCGGTTCACTGCATTTGTATAGGCCTGGAACCTCTGCCTCTCCCTGCGCCTGCCAAGACGGTCCTGCTCCAACTGGCTGCAGAGGTTGTCCACAGAGGTTGCAACTCTCTGCATTCCCTCACACATGTCTCCCATTGCACTGATGCCCTTTTCCATCCTATGCATGTGTTTGTTAATGTGTGCCACCTCCCTGTGCAGTGATCTCATCTCCCTCTATTGCAGGAGCTGGACCTTCAGCATGTTGTCTTCCAGTCCAGCAAACACATTTTCACCCTGTTCGGATGCTTCAGGACTGTCCGGCCTTGCCCTGCGGCGTCTGGATGAACTGTGGGCGCCCTCAGTTGGAGTACCAGCCCTCTCCCTGTTGACCCCTCATGGACTGGAGACTGTTGTCCCCCTGTGGCCTCCTCCGACAACTCCTCCATCTGCTGGAGGGTGGCCACGGCATGCCTCCTGCCTGACTGTGGTGGTGGTGGTGGTGTTGGTGATTATCGTAGTGGGGACTGGGTATGAGGGGATGGCGGCGTTCCCTGGCGCTGTGGTGATGCCTGTGATGGAGGAGTTGGTGGTGGTGGTTGCGCGGAGCTTGTGGTCCCTGCAGGCATGCTTTCTTTCTTATGTTGCCTCCCGTCTGGCCTGGCTGTCTTTGCTCTTCTCCCCTCTGCAGCACTGTGAGATGTCTCACCTGTAATGACACAAATGTAGATATACTCACTGCTCTATCTGCATTTGAATTACTTTCACAAGCTATTGTGTTTGCTAGCCTGACTGTCCTATACATCAGTTCCCTCGAACTACATCTCCCACAATGCATAGCAGGTAATGAGTAAGACATGGAGTGGAGTGGGAGCCCCTATGCCACTATGGAGATTGGGGTTCGGGAGGGGATAGCACAGCATGCTGGGCATGCATCTTACCTTGTTTCCTTGCTGCTCTGGCAGAGCTGTCTGCGTCTCCCACGCCACTCACACTCTCCGGCTGGAGGGTGGACTCCACCATCAGTTCCAGTGGTTTTGGTGCTGGTGCTCTGTTCTTTCCTCCACCAGTTTTGCCAGCCTGCCTCTGCCTCTCTGCCATCCGTGCTTTCACCGTCTTCCTGAGGTTGTACCACCTCTTCTTGATGTCCTCAATGGTACGCTGGGTCACACCTATGGCATTTATTTTGTCCTGTATGCCAATCCAGATCTGTCTCTTTTGAGACTCGGGCACATGGAGGGACTGCTTATCAAAAAGCCTGTCATGGTCCTGAATCACATCTTGGATCAGTACCTCCACCTCCTTTTCGCTGAACTTCAGCTTTCTTTTCCTCTCACTTCCCTCCTTCTCCCTGTCCTGGCTTGCCATTTCAAAGCAGTTTTTTTTTGTTTGTAGCTGTGAGGCTCTGTTGCTCCTGGCTCCTCAGCTCACCTGCCTGCCTCACAGTAAGCTCCAGGTTCTGTGCAGCTGCCTGGGTGTGGCCACTTCCTGTTTGGGAGGTGATTGGGTGACACAGGATTGGCTGATTCATTGAATTACAAATTTTTGAATTACCGATTCGGTATTTACCGATTCGGTAATGAATTCGGTAATTCCGATTCGGTATTGGTTTTTGGGTATTTTTTTTTACCGATTTACCGATTTTTAACGAATTGGTAATATTTACTGATTTTTTTAGCTACATCGCATTTTCCGATTCCTTAATACCGAATCTGTAAAATTCGGTATTAAGGAATCTGTATTCATGTTTTACCTACATATGGCCCATAGTTTGGTGTCAAAGATGACTCCCAAGTTGTTTGCCTTCTGCACTGGTTTGGGGGGGTTACCCAGCTTATGGGTCCACCAGGATGCTTTCCAGAAGAAGGACTCTTTCCAAAGAGCAAAACACCTCAGTTTTATCTGAGTTCAACTTGAGACAGTTATTCTGCATCCATCCTGCAACTGCAGCCATACATCTGCAGAAAATGTTTGCATCATTCTCCACTTGAGACGAGACGGATACCAGGCAGAAGCTCCGAATAAGCTCCCCAAAGGGGTAACATAAACATTGAAAAGAGTGGAACTAAGCGCATATCCCTGAGGCACCCCACAGGAGAGGGAGAAAGGGCTGGACTTTGCATCTCTAATCTCAACCCCCAGTTTTCTGTTTTTGAGAAATGAGTTCAACAGAGTTAGTGCAGTGCTCCTAAAGCCTAAGGCATGCAGACGTTTTGTAAGGAGTGCATGGTGGACCGTATCAAAGGCGGCAGAGAGATCTAGTAGGATTAGTGCAGCTCTGCCGCCCTTGTCCACCCTGTCTCTAATTTACTCCGATGCGACCACCAGTGCGGACTCCATACAGTGGTTCGCTCTAAACCTGTATTGAGCGGAGTCCAGCAATTGATGGGTGTCCAGAAAAGTTAGAATTTCCTCGTTCATGGCTTTTTCTAGCTACTTAGCAGGGAACGAAAGTCACGAAATTAGTCTGTAGCTATCCACCACCTTGGGGTCCAAAGAGGGTTTCTTCACCAGAGTGAGAATTGCGGCTTTTTTCCAGATGTTCGGGTAATGTCCTGAACTCAGAACCTGGTTTAGTAGATCTTTGAGTGGCCCACCACCTGACTAGTCAGCTTGTTGATGATTGCTGGAGGGCAAGGGTCAGAGGAGGCTCCAGATTTGATGGACCTCATGATTATTTTATCCCACGAGAGAGGGGAAAACTTCTCAAAGGTTGGAGGTGCCTCGCGCCCAGTGGATATACCGGAGTTTGTGGCCTCATCCAGATTGATAATGAGGTCAGTACTAGGTGCCTGCTGAGAAAATACCTGAAAAATTGAGTTGACCTTGTATTGGAAGAAATCTGCCAGCTTATTGTAGAAAGATTTGTCCGGGATAAAGGACAGTTTTAAAAAGTTCCCTAGAAGAGTGTGCTGCTAGATTAATTTTTCCTGCGAAAAACTTCGTTTTTTCAGCTTTAATTAGCTCTTTATACTCCGCAAGAGTTTCTTTATATGCGGTTTTCTTTCCGGGAGAATAGTCTAACCTCCAAATGCATTCTTCGCGCCTGCACTTAAGCTGTGCTGCTTTCAGTTCTGGTGAGAACCATGGAGCAGATGGATTTTTCCTATGGATCTTCAGCGTTTTCACAGGAACCACTTTAATGCATGCCGTATCCAGCCTGTGGGTGTAACTAATTGCTGCATCGTCAACATCTATGACAGAAGCAGGAACAAATTTTGAGAGGACCTCCTGTAGAGCATCCACCTTAATATCTTTCCACGGTCAGTACTTGATAATTCTAGCTGTGCTATTCGGATCAGCTCTATTGCACTGTGTATTTATATTAATCTTACCGGGGGCTAAATCAAGCCCATCAATATGCCCAGAAAATCAATTTCCTCCCCACGAGGAGGAATGGTGACACATGCAAGGAGTATCCCTTTTAGTGATAATGTTGTTGAAACCAACCCAGAACGAACATGTCCACTGTGACCATTAAGAGAATCTGGGGCCGCTTCCTCAAGAGCAACTGCTGTACGTTGACCACAGAGGAGCTGTGGATAAATACTATGGGGCAGATTTACAAGCCCCTTGCGCCAATTTTGCGTCACTTTTAACATGGGAAAAGTAACGCAAAAGTGGCGCAAGGGGCTTGTAAATCTGCCCCTATGTTTTTTGTAGCCGAATATGTGGCACATTCACAGTTCCATCACAATGTACACAAAAAAGAGAAATTATTATTATTATTGGGTCTTGTATAGTGCATTGCTACAGAAAAGCGATAGATATAGGTAGGTAACTAGCCAGAGACAAAAGATGATCAGAACAGCCAGGTTTTGAGATAATTATGAAAAATGGTCAGCAATTGGCAGCTTCTCAGTGAATCGGGCAATGTGTTCTAGAGCTTGAGGCCAAAGTAGTAAAAAGAATGCCCACCCATTCAGGCTTTTTTTGTCTCTGGGGACCTTACAAAGGGAGCAGCTGCTCGGCCGAAGGGATCCAGTTCCACTTGCTGTTGCAGGTAAAGTGGACCAGCATTTGACCTAGCTTCATGCATATAGCATAAGGCGTTAAACTGAATACTTTTGAACACTGTACGCCAGTGGAGATCGCAGACAACACCAGACACAGAGGGCCACTTAAGAAGATGACATAGAAGCCTGGGATTGGAAATCTGAATAAATTGTAGGCGTTTGATGAAAGCCTTGCCAGCTCCAGATAGAGAATGTTCTCAAAATCCAGCCTCTATAAAATCAAACCCTGGATAATTGTCCTCTGAGTCGAAAAGAGAAGCATTGAGAAGATTGTTTTTAGCTATTTAATGCAAAACAGGTGGACGCTACCTTGGTTATTTGAATTTTCATTGATAGATTGTCATCTATCAAGAAACCAAGATGCTTAACCTTAGCGGCCAACATAGGGAGGATTTCTAAAGTATCAGGCCAGTGTTGAGGACCCCACAGAAGGGGGTTCTTACCCATCACCTCAATCCTGTCATCGTTTAACTTTAAGCCGTTGATGTTCATCAGGTGGAAACCTTAACAGGGGTTACGCACACTTTTCTGCAATGAGAGCTACTTATGTTTAGTGAAACTCATCAAGAGCTACTAATGTTATTAGTGTTGTAATAGTGTCCACGTCAGAAAAGATAACATTAGTGGTCACGATATGCTAGGGTACTACTTCTAGTAATCACCTCAGTGAATCAAGCATGGTTCTCAGCAGTGAGGTAATATAGGTTATGTCCACATGAAATGCCTCTACATGGGTACTACATAATAGCAATAACTGCAACGCCTCTGGTGCTAAGGTAATAACATTTGTAAAACGTCTCCAGAATGCCACAAGATGTATCGCTCGAATATCAGCTTTACATATATTTTGCAAATTCAGCTATTTTATTTATATATCACATTGTCAATTCTGAAAATAATAATATTTTCATTTTGAGTACATAATCTCAATTTTGGTATATGTATATTAATTCAACTTAGCAAGAGCTTCTCATTTAATAAACTGGGCTATACTCGGGAGAGCTACTTAGAGGTAGCTGGAAAGCTATCAGTATCTCACTAGCTACTTGTTGGAGAAGCTTGCCTTACAGAGACAAGAATTCAAGGAATCAGGGCTGTGAAAATCCACAGATGACAAAGAAAGGATGATCTGAGCATCATCTGTGTTGGAAAACAAGGTGAGATCACAGCCTTCAACAATATCTGAAAGGGGATGAACATATATGTTGAATAACATCAGGCTTAAGGCTGACCCCTCGGGACCTCCAGGCGTAAGAGAGTGAGACCTTGACACAGAATTAGATGAAAAGACCTGAAAGGTCTGGTCCTGCAAGAACGAGGTGATCCAAGACAAAGCTGTAGATTGGAGACCCATGTGCTCCAGTCTATCTACTAGTGTTGTGTGGGACACAGTATCGACGGCCGAGCTCAGGTCGAGCAGGATCAGAGCAGCTGTTTCACCATTATCTAGAAGCCGTCTAAGATGTTCAGTAAATCCCAGAAGAGTAGATTTAATGCTGTAGCCCACTCTGAAGCCAGACTGCGTCTGATGGAGAAACGTCTGAGAGTTCACAAAGGCGGATATTTGCTGTTTGACATGTTTCTCCAAGATTTAGTAGGACAGAAGCAGCAAAATTGGCCTAAAATTAGACCAGTTAGAAGCATCCAGACTGATTTTCTTAAATATGGGCAGGACCACAGCATGCTCCCATGTCTGAGGAATATACCCCTCTTGCAGGGAAGAATTAAGGAGAGTGATAAGAAATTGTATAAGTTCCAGGCCAAGTTTACTGGAGGAAGAGGGTCTCAGGGCAAACCTGACATTATGAATCGCAGTATGTGTGAAAGAGAGGCGAATCCAGAGGAGAAAAGAATCCAGACTTTGGTTATAGTGCCAGAATTAGAGCATGCAATCTATAAGGCAATGCCAGAGGTTTTTCCATCCACCTGAAGCTTCACAGTCAAAGAAACAGAGAGAGTGTTGAATATCTGTCACCATTTTCACAAAAAAAGTATGCCAGTTCATCACATTGCGACTTTGACAGCGAAGGGGTGGGAGATAAGTTACTAGGGTATCCAGAAACATCCTGGATCAGGGAGGATCAGTGGCAGTGATCCTCCTTGACTTAAGCGCGGCTTTCGACACGGTCAGCCATGACATACTGCTGGACCGCATGGCAAACATCGGCATAAAGGACAAAGCTTTGTCTTGGTTTGAATCCTTTTTACAGGACAGATCCTTTCGGGTATTTGATGGAACATCTTCCTCTACCAGCAGGTCATCAAAATGTGGAGTCCCGCAGGGCTCCTCACTGAGCCCGGCGCTCTTCAACATATATATGAGGCCATTGGCTGAAATTGTTCGTCAGCATGGAATTAAGATCATTTCATATGCTGACGACACTCAGCTAGTGGTCTCACTGGGACAGGAAGCTAACCATACCTCGAAAGGAGGGCTGAGGAAATGCCTAGAGGAAGTTAAGGACTGGATGTCCTCCTCCTCATTAAAAATGAATGGAGACAAGACAGAGCTTATGCTCCTGGGCCCTGCCAACCCTAACTCCCTCAGCACTCTATGGCCACCCTGCCTGGGTACCCCTCCGGCCCCAAAGGACAGCATCAAGAGCCTTGGGGTGTGGCTAGACAGATCTCTGTCCTTCGGGACCCAATCCACCAAACTGGCAGCCACTTGCTTCGGCCTCCTCAGAGTGCTAAGGAAGGTACTCCATCTTCTACCGATGGAGGCAAAACAAGTAGCCATCCAGGGCCTTATCCAGTCACGACTGGATTATAACAACGCCCTTTACCTCGCCGCCCCAGAGTACACGATACGGAGACTACAGACGGTGCAGAACTGTGCCGCGCGCACTTTGCTTCAGATTCCTCGACGTCAATCAGTAAAAAATGGACTGAAAAAATTGCATTGGCTACCCATTCCCCAAAGAATACAATTCAAAGCCTTATGCATTGTGCACCAGGCGTTCTGGAAAACGGGCCCTCTCATCACTCGCTACCTAGTGTCACACTACCTCCCCACTAGGAATCTGCGATCCAACCAGACCTTCACGGCCACAATTCCCAAAATAAAAAAATCCAGAACTGGCGGTAGGACTTTCACCTACAATGCTTCCAAGCTATGGAACACCCTACCCCTCCACCTAAGGAAAAATCCTAATCTTACCTCATTCAGGAAACAGCTAAAGACATTCCTCTTCACTGCTGCCCAATAACGCCCTGGCTACTCCCTCTTGTTCTGTTGGTTTCTTAGCGCTTGGACGCCCCCGGGCAGCAATCGCGCTCTACAAATCGACATACAAATACAAATACAAATAGGGTCAGATAGTTCTTTGACTACTCTGAAGAGAGTTTTGGAGCAGTTCTGAGCAGCAGTGAATTTATCGGAGTAGAACACAGCACAAGTGTCTCTACTTGATGTATGCTAATCTTTCAGTGCTGTTCTATACCTGTGTTTTTCTTCTTCGGTGTAAGATTTCCTCCAGGACCTTTCAAGAAGCTTGCACCGCTTTTTCTCCCCACTAATCTCATTAAACCAGGGGGCAGGGGAGTTAAGTCTTGCTCAAGAAGTAGATTTGACAAGCAAGATTAGGTCAAGAGAGCCCATGATCCAGACATGAACCTTAAGTTGATCCAGATAGACAAACTGCAAAAGACTCTTTAAAGTGCCTAGGAGTTGGGAGTTAAAGGTGGAAAATCAAGCTTGGACCAATTTCTGTATAAGGTAGATGGCCCTGTGAAGTGCCAGCAGAGGGCAGCAAAGATGTCCCAATGGAAAAAGGAACTATAAGAGGGTCAGATCATAGTAGCGGGGTAGGACAATCTGTTGTAAGGCCTTTCACATTCAAAATTATAGGGTTGAGTAGATGTCTGCCCTTATTTGTAGGAGCAGTGTTCATTAAATAAAAGTTCGAGGGTCTTAGGTCTTCTACAAAAGAGGAGAAAAGGCTATAAGTGGCTTCCTCCAGGTGTATATTTAAATCCCCTAACACACAGTAAAATTGATACATTTAAGAATATAGGGGGAAAGAATGCCAGGTACCATAGAGCACCAATTGCCCGCATAGCCTGGAGATCAAAGCACCAGATAGAGTGAAGATATGTGAGAGAAATGGGGAAAAAAACAGAGCTTCACAGACCTATTTTACATTGGTACTTTAAAAACAATTTGGAATCCCAGTTGGCGGCAATAAACCACGCTATTTATGGGTCCCCCTTGGACCCTGGATATGCGATGGACCGCGTTCAGATGCCTGGGGGAGATTTCACTAGGGCACTGTATGCTAGGAACGGGCGGTTTCCCCTTGTCGGGCCAGCGGCTCATGCGATTCACGTATGGCATGCCGCAAATCGATGTCTTCAATGGGAAGGGACACTTCCTATGGCGACCCCACTGTGGAGCTCGGAGAGGCTGGGTAGCTTGTGGAAGACAAAGGGCTTTGATAGATGGGACCTCATAGGGATCTCGCAAATAAAAGACATGTGGGGGAAGGATGGGATATTTACGTTTGCCGCCTTACAGGAAAGACATCAGATTCAGCTGTGGTTCCCAAACTGTGCGCCGCGGCTCCCCGGTGCGCCGTAATGAGGTGCCAGGGGCGCCGCGGGCACATTGTGGGAAATTGCTACCAACAGCCCTCAGTCGTCCGTCATTCGGCGGGCTCGGCTTGGACAGGAGTGAGACACACACTTAACGTGTAACTGTGAGAGTGAGCGCACATAAGAAGGAGAGAGAGAGATGGAAAATAAAAAGACAAAGGCGCCAAGAGATAGGTAAGTGTGACAGAGAGAGAGAGGCAACGACACAGAAAACAGAGAAATTAGGACAAAAATAGGGAGTGTGAGAGAGAAAGTATCAATATGTTTGTTATGCTGTGAGACAAGACTTAAAGATATGTTTAAGCATGGTGCTGACTCGTTTCCTGGGACAGAGAAAATCAAGTAAAATCTAAATAACTTTTAAACAATAAATGATAAACAATACATTAAATTGTACAGATACGTAGTTTTGCTTACAATGCAGGTCATGAGAACGTGAACCTCAGTTTGGATCCTGATTTAAAATATAAAAGGTAAAAAAAATATAGAATTGTGGACACCCAGGCGCTGTGAAGAACATGAGCCTGTTTGTTAGAAGAGAGCCTAGCTCTGTCCTGAAAGGGGGGGCCGCTGATGGGGGGGGTCGTAAATCTGTAGGAAGGGAGGTCCATCGTGCTGGCAATGTCTGGGGGTGGGGGACTCTGTAATTACTGCTAATGGGCCCAGATGAGTGGTCACTCCTAAGGCTTAGGGGTCCCTTAGCCTTCCTTACACGAGGTGATTTTGAACTAACGCAGGTGCAGCTGACCTTTGACTCTTGGTAGGTGACCTCAAACAGATTCTTGAAGTGCTTCTTTATATGTCCTCTAGAGCTCGGCCCAGGACGAGGCCTATGCCCTGATGCAGCCGCACTCTTCCAGCTCCACTGTTTCATGTAGGCACAATGCGCACCGCGGAACACAAACAGCTTCATATATAGCGCTGTATAAAGCGCCTACTGGTTAAACGTCTTCAGAGGCTGTTTATGAATTTATGGTGATGTGAAAAGCCTCTTGCGCCGTGCTCTTTGTAATTTTACTACGTCATCTGATTTAATCCTCCCCAAAAGCAGCACAAGGCACCCTACCAAGTATTTTTTTGCAGTTTTATATAGCGCAAACTCCATCCAAAGGCATCAGAGCACTTTACATTAGCACCAATTGCGTTACAGACGGACACATTCATTTTTAGGCACGGGGAGATTAAGTGATTTGCCCAGAATCACAAGGTGTTGCGCATCCCTGCCGAGACTCGAACCCAGTTCCCCAGCTTTAAATTCGGCCGCTCTAGTCGTTTAGCCACATCCTCTCCTGGTGACCCGTGAAATGAATGTCTGATGGTGAAACGTGTGTCCCTCACCACTGTTCGGGGCCCTCAATGCTATGTCATACCACCTTGAGCCTATGACTGGATGTTTAAACTCCGGTGGGAGAAAGCACCCCCAGGGGCAGTGTAAAGTATTAGGATGGGAGTTGAGCAGGGCAGGGTCCTGGGGGTCTCTGGTGTGTTAGTTTATTTTATTGCAGCCCTTCCTTGGGGATAGCTCATCCCCCCGCCCCACCCCCCCCCCTCGCAAGTGGAGGATTGTTTTTTGAGCACCATGAGACACCTGCAGGTCTCTGACAGAAATACCTTTACTGAGAGACACGTCCTTCATTCGTGGTGAAACGGGAATCAGCAAGTGACATTTTTCCTTGAAGACAAACTACTCTTTCAGAGATGGGCGTATCGTTTATTCTTCCACGACGATTTACTTAAAAACTATTATTATTATTTTTCATTAGAAACCTTATGATGAGACTGAAAGAACTATAATGAGTCTCTTTGGTGTTACCTCAAAGGCAGTGAAGTGACTGCTACAGAGTTAAGATTGTTTTTTTCATCTTGAGACTGAAGGCAAAAATGGAGAGCTTGATAGGGACCCAGCCCACTTAAAACACTGGGTAGATGGGATCTGGTGAGCCATCTTGGGTTCATCAGAGCCATGGGCATCCGCAGAGGGGGGTAAGGGGGATTACTTGCCCCCCCCTGGATCGCCAGTGCGTCCTGTGTGGGGGAGAATGGTACAAGGCGGAGGGGGAGAAGGGTGCAAGGCGGAGAAGGGTGCAAGGGAGAAGGGGAGAAGGGTGCAAGGCAGAGGCGGAGAAAGGTGCAAGGAAGAGGGGGAGAAGGGTGCAAGGCGGAGGGGAGAAGGGTGCAAGGCGGAGGGGAGAAGGGTGCAAGGCAGAGGGGAGAAGGGTGCAAGGCAGAGGGGAGAAGGGTGCAAGGCAGAGGGGAGAAGGGTGCAAGGCGGAAGGGAGAAGGGTGCAAGGCAAAGGGGGAGAAGGGTGCAAGGCGGAGAAGGGTGCAAGGGAGAAGGGGAGAAGGGTGCAAGGCAGAGGGGGAGAAGGGTACAAGGCAGAGGGGAGAAGGGTGCAAGGCAGAGAGGAGAAGGGTACAAGGCAGAGGGGAGAAGGGTGCAAGGCACAGAGGAGAAGGGTGCAAGGCACAGAGGTGAAGGGTGCAAGGCGCAGAGGAGGTGTCATGCCTCCTCTCTCAGGATGGGCTGGATCCACAAGAGGGGAAGCTTCAAAGCCTGATGCCTTTGGACACTTTCCCTGCCTTTTGCTGGCCCTTCCAACTGGCTCCCACCAGTTCTGGCCACTACTTTGGGCAAGAGAATTGGCAGGAAATCCAAGCTAGGAAGAGAGGAGCCACCACCTATGCCAACCCCACCCCTCAGGTGGGGGAGGCGAGGTGAAGAACATATCTCAGTCCCCTCAATCTTGAAGATGATGGGACTCAGTCAATTAGGAAGAGGCTCATACCCCCTGCCAGTGGAGGATGGCTTGATAGGGGTGTACCCATCCAGGGAAGGGAACTATTGGTCCCGACCTGCACATCCCTTTAATGTCCCTAAATCTGGTATTTAGGAGCAACCCTTTACCTTGCCTCCTCAGATTTGAGGAAGAAAGGACCAAAGAGCCATGCTGACCCAGGAAGGAGAAGAGTACACCAACTGCCTTGGCCTCAGCCCTACCGGCATGTCCCATCTACGACCTGCCAACAGCAAGAACCCTGGTGATTCCAGCAGCCAGCAACCCCCAGAGTCCATAAGACGTGCCCTGCGACCTTCCCACAGACTCTGTCTCCCATGAGCACCGGATTTGCTCAACCAAACACTCACCTCCAGAATCTGGATTCTGTTGCACCACTCTGCACCCAACGCCCATGACCCGAATTCAAGGGTCTTGACACCCCAAGGAGGTCCCCCAAGAGATCCTGACCTGGAATGTGGTGATCCCCAACCTCCTACAAGACTCCAGATGACGCCTGCACCATCAACTTGAAGGGTCCCCCAGCCGCGACCTGAACTGGTAAGAAAAGCTGGCCCAAGAAGTCACCCCTGCACCTGACCCCCCACGGCCTTGGGGGGCCAAAACCAACTGTGTCCAAGCATCCCCCAAGATCCCAACTTACCTCTCCAGCCAGTGGTCACCTTCAAACCCTCTCCTTGCCCAAGCCTGAAGCATCTTTCAGGAACCAAATTTCTCCATTGGAAAGCACAGGGTCCCCAATGTCCCTTTTTCACGCTGCACCGCTGCTTGAGTCCTGCTGGTGGTGCGGCTCCTGTGCTGGACATTGGCTCCTGCAGTGTTAATCTAAACCCCTAGAGCTTAGTTCCCACAACCGAATGGCCTGCTCGTCAGCAGTTCCTAGCTGAAGGTCCCCTAAGGCCTATTGGCTAACATTGGGCCCCTGCAGTCTACACCCAGCCGCCCCAGTGCCGTTGGTGCTGCAAATTGAGTGCCCATCAAGACCTTGGTCCTAACCACCAAAAACTCACCATTGTAAGTTGTGTACTTACATCCAAATCAACTAATACGTTTCCCCCATAAAAACCCATGTAAAGAGATAGTGGGCCTAAAAATGTCTAAGTGTTGAACTGTGTTGTATGAAGAAAATGAATTCCTGTTGCAAAGTATAAAAAGTAAATCCTACCTAGTATGTAGAGATCTTAAGGTGTGGTATTTAGGCATGCCACCCCCCACTACTAAAGGTTATCCTGAAGTAACTAAAACGTAATCTAAATCTACTAACTGTATGATACAAACTGAATTTAAATATGATACAAACCAGGAACAACTGCAATTTCTAGTACAACTGCATTTCCTTGAACAGTCTTTCATTTTACGGTATATTTTACTCACCTGTGTCAAGTCCTGCTTGGTTCTAAAATAAAACATAAGTATATCTTTTTTATACTTACTTCATTGGTCTGGAATCTGTCTCTGAGTGTGTGTATTAGTTCTTGATTGAGTGAATACAATAAATGCTTAACAAACTCTCTGGATAAGCCTAACTGCTCACCCACTCTACCACAAAGAGAGCTGTAGGTACTAACCTAATTTAGCCTCTGCTATACTTCAGGGGACTCACCATACCTTATTTTGGTATAGTATAAACAGAGCCAGCTCCCTGCACGCTTCCTCGACGGAAGCCTATTTGGAAATATGAAAGCATGGCATTATCTTCAATGAACTTGGACATCTGGGCAAATGCTGCTCTTTCTATCAGTCTGCCCAGGAAAGGTCCATTTGTAATCGGTCTGTGGTTGTCAGGGTTCAGCTGGTTCAGATTCATTTTTGGGCGTCTGTATGACATTTTCAGTTCTTCTGGAAATATTCTTTTAGTTAAGAATTGATGGTTTTTCTTACTGGTGTGGCATCAGAGGTTGTTAGAAGAATACTCTTGAAGTTTTCTGGTGGACACTGGTCAGAAGCGCTGCTGGCAGACCTACTTGCTTTGACCAGGTTGATAAATTAATTGTGTGAAATTTGTTGGAAGAAATGGAGAGGTTGTGTTAGAGTATTCTTGGATTTTGTTTTGGAAAAGGATCAGTGCTAGTGCTTTTCTTTCGTTTTAAATATGAGTCCAATGGTTCTGCTTTGGCCGTGTAACGATTTGCCAGTTTGTTTGTGAAATCCTGAATAATGGTATGAGCTCCTTCTAGGTAATTTGGTTTACGAAATTCAGTGAGACTCTTATAGAATTCTTTATTTGCACATTTAGCATTTTGAATTTAGTCTGAATAGTACGTACCATTTCTTTGCTTTTTTGATAGCTGACTTGTATAATCTGTTAAGTTTCTGTAGGCAAAGTTTGTCTTGATTGGTGTTTGTTTTGAGCCAGGCATGTTGCAGCTTTTTAATTTGTTATTTTGTCTTTTTTATCTCTGTATTTCTCCAAGGTGCCTGTTTTCTTTTATTCTATTGTCTAGATTTTAGTGGTAATAGGATATCAAACGCTTCCTGTAGCCACTCATATAGTCTTTGAACAGAATTTGTTGTGTCTAGATGATCTGTACTGGATGTTAGCTGTTAGCTGTGTTTCTAAGTTCCAAATTGAGTTTGTTCCACTGTCGGTAGGTGGATGCACGTAAAGTGGTTTTAGGTGTGTTACTTTGTGTTGTTTTATGTTGGAAAGCAAGCAAATGGTGGTCCGACCATGTGAGTGGAGTTATTGTTTGAAAGGTAACTAGTTCAGTATTAGGAAAAATGACATCTAGGATATGTCCAGCAATGTGTGTGGACTTGTGGAAGATCTGATGCAGGTTCATTGCGTCTAGGCCAATGATGATTGTTTTTGGATGGGGGCATATTGAGTTTGTCAAACCAAATGTTGAGGTCACCCAGAATGCATAGGTTGGAGTATAGTGTTATCATGTTCGAAACTGTGCCTGGAAGTGTGTCTGGGAATGTTGCATTGCTAGGTGGAGTTCTGCATGAAGCAGGAAGCTACAGGAGGAAGGTGGTGTGGGGTTGCATCTGGTGAAGAGGGCCTCACAACCTTGTATTCAGATGTCAGTTTTACTGATATTTAATGTTTGCTTGACCACTACAGCTAGGCCCCCTCCTCTGTTGCTATACAACTTTGCGTGATAGTTTGATAGCCTAGAGGAACAGCTTCATGCAGGACTGGAGCCTTTCATCTCCCAACTATGATCCAGTTATGAAGAATATGTCAGGTTTTGTGTCAGAGAGAACGTCATAGATGTGATGCTTGTTTTTAGAGAGAGGTAGAGCATTTATCAGTAGACAGTTTAGAGAATGTGCTTTGGTGATAGTGTGACTTTGTTTTGTGGAAGAGTGAGTAGTATTTTGTGGGCTTGTAGCAGGTGTGTCTTTAGTGTTGGTGTTAGATGTACGAGGATAGCTATGGTGTAGCTGTTCTGTATCATGTTCCTTGTCCAGCAGGCTTTAAAAATATTTTGATGGGTCTGTGTGTGTAGCATGCGGAGACGATGGTTGAAAGTGAGTTGGTGAGCTGTGTTGTTCTTGTACTGTAACCTTGTTACGCAGTAGGCAGTGAAATGTGAAGTTGTAAGGAGTGGCATGTTGCTTATTTTGTTTGCGTATGCTTAAGGTAGAACATGTATAAGTTAGGGGTGGTGGTGCAGCATGTGTGTCATGTAGTAAGGTTCTAAATTGATCAATGGCTAAAAGGTGTTTAAAAGAGAGTTGCTGTATAAGTGTTGGGTGGGGTAAAAGAGAAAGTTTGTCATTGAAGTTTGTTCATGGTGTGTATTATTTGTGTAATCTGGAAGGTAGGGGTGCGAGTGGGTGTATATTTGTAGTTTGTGACATAAAGTATTATGAGGTAGTGAGATGCTGGCTCAGTATATGGTGCACACTTATGGCGGTGGACACCCTGCACCAATCCAGACAACCCTTATGGTGGTTTTAGTGGTCTTAGACAACCGTAGAAAGCTCTCTAAGTGGTGGCTGTGGAGAGCAGTATTTAGGCTTAGTCCTGAAGGAGTGTAAAGCAGCTTGTTTTACCAGAGGATAATCTTATTGGTATAGAGTAAGTGAAAAAGAACCGAACAGTGTACTTATAAAAATATGTATTTATTATAAGACATTCACTAACACATACAGTTATCTCCAAGCCGGAGACATACACAATGCACACAAACTTTTCAATAGAAATAGGTAAGTAGCACGAATACACAGCGGCCGCCAGGGTGAGACCAAATCATGTACTAAAATAGTGGTATGCGGACAACGACTCAAGTCAAGACTATACCCAGAAGACGTTAAAGTACCAGGACCCAAGGAACCACCCATGGTAAGTAACCGGAAATCCCATGGTGACAGTGTGCAGAGTGGGAAAACGACAGTGAGCTCAATACAAGTCAATAGCTAAGTTGTGGTTGCAATTTTGAAAAAGAAGGACCCTTCACAGCGGCCCCTGGAGAAACCCAGTGGAAGAATAAAGGTTGGATAGCCACCCCACCCATGGATACCCAAGGAAACAGGATACCTACAACAGGGAAGCCGGGTGCATAGGTGTGAAGCGGTGTCGGAAACCGCCATCAAACTCAGTGGAGGACTTCAGGAAGATGCCGCTGCTGGAGAAGGTGAAAGTGTCCAGTGGAACCCTAAGGTGGATTCAGGATGAGAAGTACCTGCAAGCAGAGGGGACAGGGTTTATGCCACCTGGAAGCAACCAGGAGGCCCGGAAAAAGAATGCCCTCCGAAGTCGAGTTCCACAGGAAAGCTGACGATGACCTTGGAGCTGCAGCTGTGTGGACCAAGTGACATAGTGGAAAACCAGGAGCCTGCACAAACTGTCTCACATCGGATATTGCGAGTTGAGGGGTGAGTGTCCGTCGGGAGTACCAACAAGCCTTGGCAACCACAAACAAGGTGGAGAGCGAAGAAGGTGCAGTGTAAGGACCACCAAGGTCCAGTTGACTCACCACAAGCAGGGGAGTCAGAGCAGGCTGAGAAATTAGGGGAGTCCACTGAAATCAAAGAAGGCCCTCAAGAGGCCCCAAAGGCCGTAGGCACTGGAGTTGCCAGTGGACCTTGAGCAGCTCACTAAAGATGCAGGCCCACAGTGCAAATGAGGTGATGAGGATGAAGATCTTGGTCACAGGAGATGCTTGAGGTGGGGACAACTTTCAGCCCGAAGATCTTGATGGAAGGAAGCCAACAAGCCTTTGCAACAACAAGTCAACGCAGTGCACAGGGATTCCGGTTCCTGCGCCTCTGACAAGGTATACTGGCCTCGAACTTGGTGACAGGACAGGGCAGGCATCAAGGGATGTGAAGAACTGCAACCTGTGTTGCTGAGCCTTTCATAGTCTGTGGGAGCCCAGGATCAGCAGACTGGTACCCTTAGTAGCGGTGCCTGCAGATGCAGGGAAGTAACTTCTTCACTTCAAGGGAGATTCCTTCAGGTGTCTTGGATGCCCACAGACCTTGGAAGATTCCTGCATGGAGCACAGGCACGGACGTTGCAGCAGAGGAGCAGGGGGGCGAGATCAGGAGAAGCAGGAGGCTTCCCAGCTGCAGCCTTGATACCAAGAGCAAAGTCCAGTGTGCCCAGACAGTCACAGAAGAGTTGTCTTAAAATGAATCTTGTCCCATGACTAATCTAGAGACCCACCCTCAGGTAAGCCCTCAAGTACCCTAAGGAAAAGGCTGAGATGATTCGGGGTTCCCTCCCAGGAGAGGGGTCGGACAGTGGTGAGGATACTCCCATGTCCTTTATACAGTTTCCCATCAGAGCGGGAGCCAACTGCTCCCTGAGCTGGTTTGAGCCAGACTATGCAAGATGGGCACCAAGTGTGCCCTTCAAGCAGACTGAGTGGCTCTGGCAAGCACTTCCACCAGCCCCAATACACTAAACCCTAGCTGGGAGATGTTCACACCTTCCTGTGACAGGATACCTATTGTTCTGCCTTCCCGTGCTTGAGCTTGGCTCAGCAGCAGGAAGGCAGATCGTGCCTCTGGTCAGCAGCAGCCATTTTGTGCTGTCCAGGTCTGGAAGACTGGTATAGGGAGCACTAAGGGCCTCCCAGAGGGGCTTTACAGTGTATGGAATCAAAACTCCCAAACCTTTTATGGTGTGTGGGTATGATTCCAACATGTTTGATACCAAACATGACATAGTTTGTTACAGCCAGTTTAGAGATGGTCATCGCGTAATGACGCATGGCCACTCTAATGTATTGTAATGGCTGATGCACTTACAACCCGGGAGAATAGACTTCAAAGGTTGTAGGGGTGTTCTTCTCATGCAGGTGCACCCTCACACTTAGACCAAACACCCTGCCTTCAGGATTGAAAAGCCTGCTTTAGGGGTGTCTTATAGGATTTAAGTGCAGTGATCTTAGATATAGGGAAACCTATATCTTTTGTAAGTGGTGCAAACACCAGCTTACACAGGCTGCAATGGAAGGCCTCTTGTTAAAGTGTGATTGGTCTGCCATGGGTGGGATAAAACATGCTTCAGCCCATGGGGGACCCCTGGTGTACCTATGCCCTGGGTAACCCAGTACTATAAACTAGGAACTTATAAGGATTCACCAGTATCCAATCTGGGAGGTGCCTAAGTACTTACCATAACCAATTTAGGGGAGAAAGTACAGAGACTGGGGTCCTGATTAGCAGGATCCCAGTCACACTAGTCAGAAACAGCATAGCACCAGGCAAAAAGTGGGCATAACCATGCAGAAGGAGCCTACCTACCTACAGAGGTGTTGTGTGTGAGAGATTTTGTTGTTGTGCTGGTGTGTGTGTTATGTTTTGCTTTTGAGGACTACTGAAAGGAGGTGCTGATGTATTTGTTTTCTGAGAAGGATTTGTATGTAAAGTATTGTTGGTGAGTGGAAGTTTTAAGGTAAAGGCGGTGGTGAGGTGTTTGTCAATAAAGTCTATTTTGTGTGTAAGAGTGGATGAACAAGAGTTAAGTGTGTTAGATTTGATTGCTGAAAGAGGTAATATGTGTGGTGCAATGGAGTGTAAGTGTTGTGTGGTGTGGTTGTGTTATTGCAGGAGAAAGAAGAGTAAGGTGGTGGTGGCTGAAAAGATGGAAGGCGGAGTATAGGTTTGTTAGTGACAAAAAGGGGGCTGTTGGGAGTAATTAGAGCAGGGAGTGTGTGTCTGGATGGGATATAGACAAGTATGGTGTGGAATTTGGTTCTGTTGCTGATGAGTGGATTGGTCAGTGGTATAAGAAAGAATTGTGTATTGTTTGTAAGAGATGGTGCAACTGTGTGCTAGCTGGGACCATAGTGGTGGTTTCTGGGGTTTTGCAATGGGTGCTGAGACATTGAACTTTGTCTAGGGTTGCTTTGTAGTACATGAGTAGAGTACACGTGCTTTGAGTTTGTTATATGGTTGTGGATCGGGTAAGATGGGTGTCGTTGTATGTGAATTTGGGCACCATGTCTGGCCGTAGGCCCGACCAGTCTTGGACAGGCTCAAACAAGCAACTTTGAGTTCTGTATGTTATGTTTTTGTCATTTTGGTCTTGTTTGGTTTAGATAGAGATACTTTCTTTTTCTAAACTGGTGTGGTGTCCATTTTTAGTGTTTTCACAGTGTTACTGTGCGTTATGAAAAAAATACTTTACACATTGCCTCTGAGATAGGCATGGCTGCTTGGGCCAAGCTACAAATGGGGTGAGCAGGGGTTATCTTGAGTGTGTAACTGTAATGGTTTCCGAGCAGGTTCCGCAGGAGCGTCAGGAATCCGGAGAATAATCCTCAGCCTTCCCATACGGCCTTCCGACTCTATCAAACACTAGAGTATCGAATGGCTCGCCAGGGGAAAACAGGGAAACCAAACAAGGAAAGGTTTTGGGAAGACAAGAGAGCTTGGCTGTGAACTTCAGGATGGATGCTTGGTAACAGGCAGGCTGTAAAGAAGGACACGTATTACTGGGTATACTCGCTAACCACACCATAGAAGTATACAATGTCCAACATATACATATAATCACCACCTACCACAATAAATAATCTGGACTGTAGAACATATGGGGATGGTAGAATAAGGTATTCGTGTTTCTGTTATAAGAAAAACAAAGACAATAAAAATCTTTCCCACTCTATGTTAGTGAGTGTAATCAATTAATGTATAATTCTCACTCTGTTATTCTTTGGAGTACAGGAAGAACATTTGCTTCTTCTGTAAGTCTGAATATGAATCTGTGAGCCTCTATCATGTATTGTGCATCAATATCTGTATTACAAGAATGCAATTAGGTCTCACCACAATTAGGTTTCCAGAAATATATATATATATGAAAAGGCAACGCACAGCGCTGTTACTGTGATTCTGTGCCGAAGAACCTTGAAATCACACCACACCTTGGTCCACGCAAGAGCCCCAAAAATAAAGCATGTAGACATCCAAGGGAAGGGTGGCATGAGGATACACACAGAAGGGAGCCAGCAACATGTGGGAATTGACAAAACTGGCAGTGCCCAGCCGGATGGCGGAGAGAATCCCGGCCCCCGGGCGAAGCACCAGGTAAAGGGGGAAAAATGAAAGAGGACACTAAGTCTTATCTAAGCTATGACGGTGCCCAGCCGGAAGGTGGAGAATATCCCGGCCGCCGGGCGGAGCACCTAGAGAAATGGTAAGGAAAAGGTGAGCTGTACCCGGCCGGATAGCGGGGAGAATCGCGGCCGCCAGGCGGAGTACTGGGAAAAGGGAAATTGGACTATAGAATAATTACGGGTGAAACCGTAATTGCGGACGTCAGAATGGGTAGACGTCAATAACTGTACAAACAGCAAGTACGGCTCGTTGGAAAACACCGCACGAACACTCCTTCCATATGGCGTCGGGAACAAACAGGAAACGAAACCGACCATGCATAAACCGGAAGACAGGCAAAACAAGACGGGATGGAACCCACTGCAACAACGAGCTAAACTCAAGAACGCAAAGCGAAGTTCCATGATGTGCGCATCTTTAAATACTGACGTGCTCTTAAAGCTACAGTATGAGAGGGATGTCGGGGCATGACAGTAACTCCCTTACCATGACGAGAAGGAGGGGTCCCTACTTGGACAGGATGCATACCACTGCCAACAAGATACCCCCATTTCTAACAATCTCATAAAGCACACATTGCCATAGCACTTCCTACCACTGAACAAAAATACTTTCGGTGCTGATCTTCTCCTTGTGAAAGAGCACTTTTTTTTCAAACCTGGAAGAAGTTTTGCTCCTTACCCTCGTCAGGAGTAAATCTTTAAGCTTTCTCGATATGGGAAAAGACTTGAAGAACTGGTAAAAAAACCCTTAAAAAATTAAAGCTAGTAGGTTTGCACAGACTCAAAAGGGCATTCCACCCTGGAACTGCTTACTGCTATCTCCAGTCCTAGTATGTAGATCTGCAAAAAGGTTGAAAAATTAGGAAATTGTTAGCATTCAAGCCCTACTATGGTATTAGCCCTGGTATAATAAGAGAGGCTCAGTTTATAAACTTTATTTCGATTTTGAAAAAATCACAAAAGTTAAAGCAACAAACACATGGAGGTCAAATAAAAGAATCCAAAATGTTTCTTAAACAAGAAACTTATAAATTATCTTAAGTAAAAACGAGCTCCCTGAAAATTCATCATAATACAATAAATAAGTTAAAAAAACCTCTAAAACACACCCAAGCAAGGCTGCCACGCGGGAAATCAGCCTTCAAAGCTTTAAATTACAAAGGGAAACTTCAATACAATACAATAAAGTGCACAGTGCTATTTTAGGAGAACAAAGCTACAAAACATAACGTGCACATTTACCTATGCCTCTTTTCGTTCCATCGAATCACCCACGCCCAACCCAGGAAAATTGCTACAGCAATCACAGTAGGCCCATCCACTGTTGTTTTAAGGATCCTAAAAGCCTCGGTGCTAGACCTAGTCCCCAGGTTTGTACATATGGGTTTCAACCATCTAGATCTGGGTTTGAAATAAACTGGGCAAACAAAAAAAAATATGGCCCAGTGTTTCATTCATGTCTGGACAGAAAGGGCAGTTGCAAATGTTTTTGTTACACCACTTAGCGATGAAAACATTTGTATGGAGTGTTCCCACCATAAACTGATGGAACAATTTCCTGTCTCTAGTCGAGGTGATTAAATCCCAATACCCCTCGTATTTAGGTTCGTGCTTAATTTCAAGGAAGGCTTTTGAGAGAGTGGGACTAGTGGAAGCTGCGAAGCGCTTCATAATTATCAAGTTCCAGTAGGCTGCCTTTAGCTCGGTTTTGGTTGGAAATATACTTCAGGCTGGGGAAGTCCACAAACGGCAAAACCCCATCTCACAGAGTATATTTTTGACACACCTAAACCACACGATTTTCCTATTTACATCAAGATCCCTAATTTCTAAAAGAGCCAGGGTATAGTGTGAAAGCTCGGGAGTCACCCAAAGTCTCCTCCAATATGCAACTGGCCTATAATGTGCCACATCCCTGATCGAATGGCATCCCAAATCTAAATACAGGGGTACTAATGGGGCGGACTGGGGGTGGCCAAATATGGACCCGAGGAATTTATTCTGGGCCACCACTAGGGAATCCAAATTGGCATATCCCCACAGCTCTGCCCCATATAAGATCAAGGCGCCAATTTTGGTATTATAAATCTGTAGCACAGGAGCTATGGGTTTGATGTGTGAAAGTCTCTGCTCCTTGAGCAGAGCCCCCGAGAGTTGATCGTGCCTGACGGTAAGGCAGTCTTTTTGGGGCTTCCAACTTTGTTTTTTTATCTATTATTACCCCAAGTAAGAAAAGATCTCCATTTGTTCCAAAACGCCTCCCTTCATTCCGACATCGCCAATGACATTTTTGGCGTGGTGTAGGACCATGTACTTTGTTTTATCCACGTTGACAGTAAGATCATGGTCCTCACAGAACTCCCCAAATCTTGTAAGGGCACGTTGAAGGCCCTGTATCATCTTGGAAAGAATGAGAGTGTCGTCGGCGAACATGAGTAGCGGGATCTTGGTCCCAACTAAAAGCGGAGCATCTGTGGGGAAATTATCAAAATATTACACTACCCCATTGATATAAATTGAGAAGAGGGTGGGTGCTACCGGAACTTTTCTGTGGTACTGCCCCCCGCATCCCATCTCAACTGCGCGTAATTGTCGGCATGTAACTTAATCACAAACGCCAGGATGTCCAGCGGCATGACTAGCTTCAAAAGAGTACGCCACATCTTGGTGTGTGGGACTAGATCGAATGCCGACTTACAGTCGACGAATGCTGCATAAATGGTACCTCTCCCTAGGATTACAGTGCACCAATATATGAGAATAAACCTTAGCACATGGTCTACTGTACTGGTACTTGACCAAACCCCACCAGAAGATGGGAGAGAATATAACATTCCTTCATCCAAGCCTGGATTCTACCAAGCACCACCCTTGCCGCCACCTTTTGGATGCAGTCAATAAAGCTTATGAGCCTGTAGTTTCCCGGTACAGAACGATCCCCTTTTTTGAAAATAGGGAGTATTACTGCTCCCGCCCAGGTACTGGGCATAGATGCTCCGTTGGCGATGGCATTCACTAGGAGCTGGGTATATAATGCCCAGGTATCTATATCTTTGAAGAACAAGTCAGCAGGCATGCAATCAGGCCCGGGAGCCCTGCCTTTTGGGACCAGGAGTAGAGCATTTTCACCTTCTTTTTTTGATACATGTAAGTTTAGGGAGGGGGACGGCATTTCAAACAAATCATGAGCGTCTGCATCACGTGCGAACTGGCCTTTGTAGTGTGATACCCACTGGTCTGGCTCCACATGGTTCGTGGGCACTTTACTAGAGGACCTGCTCCCCCACTTCACCATGTGCTAAAAGGCTGTCATATCTCTCCCAGAGCATGCTTTAAGAAGATCAGCCCAGTGTTGTTTGTCCCAGTCCCGTTTGGCATGGGTTGGGCTGCCTTGTATGCAGACCTATTCTCACTTATAGATTCCCTATCTTTTGTCCTAATTGCTGCCACTAGGCTTCTATATGCCGTACGGCAAGAGGAATTATACCAGACGGCAGCCTCATAACATGGATGACTAATCGTTTTTTTTGTTTATAGTAGTAAAGCACAAGTTACTTACCTTCGGTAACGATATATCTGTAAGAAACAGTAGTTAGTATTAGATTCCTTACCTTAGAATATCCCCAGGCGTCAGACTAGATCCGGAAACTTTTGAGTAGCAGTACCCTTGCGCGTTGGTAGGTGTCATCTGCGGCTCCGCGTCCGTCGTCGGCGTTGTTGGCGCCGGGATGACGTCGCCAGAGTACTTAGACGCCGCCCTCGCACGCTGACGTCAGTTCTTATACACATCTTTTCCGCGCCAGAAACGCAGAGCCATGATAAAAACCAACACTGGTGCCATAAAACTAGGGTCCTGAAAGGGGATGACCTTAACCCTAGATATCGGTTCGCAGAACGGGGTGGATGGGTGGGGCGGTTAAGAATCTAATACTAACCACTGTTTTTTACAGATATATCGTTACCGAAGGTAAGTAACTTGTGCATCTGAAAGAAACAGGTTAGTATTAGATTCCTTACCTTAGAATAGATACCCCAGCAATACCAACCCCGGAGGTGGGTCTGCGAACCAATGATCACACCAGAAAGTCCTAGAGAACGGAACGGCCAAAGAAGCCATCACTCTGGACTTGGCTGTCCAGGCAGTAGTGTCTTGCGAACTTGTGCAGCGAGGCCCACGTAGCTGCCTGACAGATGTCCTGCAAGGGGACTCCCCGACCTAGGGCAGTAGTAGCCACCGTGGCACGAGTGGAATGGGCCCTCAGCCCAACAGGAGGCTCCTTTTTAGCCAAAGAATAGCACGCCTTGATGCACAAGATGACCCAACGAGAGATGGTTTGTTTGTGCACCACCTGACCTTTCTTAGCGCCCACGTACCCAACAAAAAGTTGGTCATCCACTCGGAACTGGCGTGTGCGATCTAAGTAGAATGAGAGCGCTCGTTTTGGGTCCAACGGTGGAGCCTCTCTTCCTCTTTCGAGGGATGCGGAGGCGGAAAGAAGGTGGGCAAGGTGATGGACTGCCCGATGTGGAAGGCTGTGACTACCTTGGGCAGGAAAGAGGGTCGCGTCCGCAACACAACTTTGTCCGGATGGACAGAAAGGAAAGGAGGTTTAGAGGAAAGAGCCTGGAGCTCACTCACTCTCCTGGAAGAGGTGATTGTAACCAGGAATGCAGTCTTGAGAGTAAGGAGACGAAGAGGACAATTATGAAGTGTCTCAAAAGGAGCGCACATCAGATAGGTCAGAACAAGGTTCAAGTCCCACTGAGGCATCACGAAAGGTACAGGAGGGAACATATAGTTCAAGTTCAAGTTCCAAAATTTGTATAGTGCACTACTCACCCAGAGGGTCTCAAGGCGCTTGAGGGAGGGGGGTGCTTTACTTATCGAATATCCAAGTTTTTAGTTGCTTTCTGAAGGAGAGGTGGTTCTGTGTAAGGCGGAGGTGGGTGGGGAGAGAATTCCAGGTTTTGACCGCTAAGTAGTAGAAGGATCTTCCCCCCATGGTGGATCTGTGTATGCGCGGAATTGCGGCGAGGGCTTGATTGGACAATCGTAGTTGGCGGGAGGAGGTGTAGAAGGATAGTCGCGTGTTGAGGCATTCGGGTCCTAGGTCGTAGAGGGCTTTGTGTGCGTGGGTGAGGAGACGGAACGTTATTCTCTTGTTGACAGGGAGCCAATGGAGGTCTTTCAGGTGGCCGGAAATGTGAGCTTGCCGAGGGATGTCCAATATGAGTCTGGCTGAGGCGTTTTGGATGCGTTGGAGTTTTTTCTATAGTTTGGCTGTGGTTCCGGCGTAAAGGGTGTTTCCGTAATCCAGTCGGCTGGTGACCAGTGCGTGAGTGACCGCCTTTCTTGTTTCGGTGGAGATCCAACTGAAGATTTTTTTGAGCATGCGTAGGATGTTGAAGCATGATGATGAGACGGCGTTGGCTTGTCTGGTCATCGAGAGGGAGGAGTCCAGGATGAAGCCCAGGTTACGTGCGTGATCCGTAGGTTTGGGTGCGGTTCCCAGGGCCGGTGGCCACCAGGAGTTGTCCCAGGCAGAGGGTGATGACCCTAAGATGAGGACTTCCGTTTTGTCCGAGTTTAGTTTTAAATGGCTGTTCTTCATCCACTCGGCTACTTCTTTCATTCCTTCGTGTAAGTTGGTTCTGGCGGTGTTTGGGTCTTTGGTGAGGGAGAGGATCAGCTGGGTGTCGTCTGCGTAGGAGATGATGTTGAGGTAGTGTTCGCGCGCGATGGATGCGAGGGGACTCATGTATACGTTGAAGAGGGTGGGACTGAGTGATGATCCTTGTGGTACGCCGCAGATGACTTCGGTGGCCTCTGTTCTAAAAGGGGGAGGCGGACTCTCTGTGTTCTTCCGGCGAGGAACGAGATGATCCAGTCCAATGCTTTTCCTTGTATTCCGACGTTGCTGAGGCGTTGTATGAGGGTGCTATGACAGACTCTGTCGAAGGCTGCGGAGAGGTCAAGTAGGATGAGGGCAACTGTTTCTCCGTTGTCCAGTTGTGTTCGAATGTCGTCTGTTGCTGCGATGAGGGCGGTTTCGGTGTTGTGTTTGGCTCGGAAGCCGGACTGAGAAGGGTCGAGGGATTTGTTGGATTCAAGGAAGGCGGCGAGCTGACTATTGACCGCTTTCTCAATGACTTTGGCAGGGAATGGGAGGAGCGAGATGGGGCGGTAGTTCTTGTAAATGTAAATGTAAATGTATAGGCATTTATATAGCGCACTACTTACCCCGAGGGTCCCAAGGCGCTTCGACCGCTGCAAAACCCTTCCTGGCTTCCCTGAGAGATGGTCCCTTAATGGGTATCTCCAGGGTGAGACCAGGCATCCCCGGCGGTCTGGTGGGGCCGTTAGTGAGGATGAGGCAAGCTAATGCCCAGAGTTGCCGAGTGTGATCGCTGATCAGAGTGGGCACCGAGGCGAGAGAATTATCGAGTCCGCTGACCCTGGTCCAGAAATCCGCCGCGCCGGGAATCGAACCCTGGTCCCGGGCCGTCCTCTGCTCTCGGGTCTGCAGTGGGGTCTGCTGTGGGTTTCTTCAGAAGGGCACTGAGTTCGGCATGTTTCCAGTTTTCCAGGAAGGTAGCGGAGTTGAAGGAACAGTTGATGACATCGCGGAGATGGGGTGCGATGATGGAGTCTGCTTTGTTGAAAATGTGGTGGGGATATGGGTCGGTTGGCGATCCTGAGTAGATGGAGTTCATCAGGCGGATGGTGTCTTCGGTGTGATTGGGTTCCAGGCGTAAAGGTTGTTAGAGTGCGGTTTTGGTTCGGAGGTGGGTGGAGTGAACTGTTCTTCAGACTGGTTTTCAAAGCTGGTATGTATTTTGGCGATTTTGTTGTGGAAGAATGAGGATAGAGAGTCGCAGAGGTCTTGGGAGGGAGTGATGTCGTTGGTGCCGGCGGTGGGGTTGGTAAATTCTTTGACGATGTTGAATAGTTCCTTGCTGTTTTGGGCATTGTTGTCAAGTCGATCCTTGAATGCTGATTTCTTGGTAGATCGGATCAGTTGGTGGTGTTTGCGGGTGGCATTCTTGAAGGTGGCTAGGTTGTCAGTGGTAGGGTTTTTTCTCCAGGTTTTCTTGAGAGTATGACAGAACTTCTTGGATTTCTTAAGGTCATCGTTGAACCAGGGGGCTTTTTTGCTACCTTGCTTGATTAGATGGTTTTTCAAGGGTGCTAGTTCGTCGGCGCTGTGGGTGATCCATTGTGTGAGGTTGGTGGTTGCTTGGTTTGGGTCCGATGATTTGGCAGGGGGGGTTTTGGTGAAGCGATGTGAAGAGCTGGTCGGTGGTGATTTTGTTCCAATTTCTTTGAGGAATAGGTTGTGGGGTGTTGTGGGTCGTGGTCTTTTTAAAGTTGAAGTGAACGCAGCTGTGGTCCGTCCAATGGAGAGCTGTGGTGTGATCGAAGGAGATGTGCTTGCTGGAGGTGACGATAGGGTCGAGCGTGTGTCCGGCAAAGTGGGTGGGGGTGTCAACAAGTTTTTTGAGTCCGAGATTGGCCAGGTTGTCCAGAAGGGTGGTGGTGTTGCTATCGTTTTTCTTTTCCAGGTGGAAGTTGAGGTCTCCCAGTAGTTCTCGGAGGGGAGGGCATGTGGGCTGATGAAGTCAGTGATGTCTTCGCTGAATTGTGTGCGGGGTCCTGGTGGTCTGTAGATGAGGGTGCCTCTGAGTGTGGTTTTGGGGTCGGTGTGGATCTAGAAGTGAAGGTGTTCAGCGGTAGCGAGGTTATCGTCGGAACTGGTCGTGATGCGGATGGTGTTCTTATGGACGATGGCGATGCCTCCTCCTGTTTGGTTGGTGCGATCTTTTCGGATGATCTTGTAGGCTTCCGGGATGGCTATGGCAATGTCGGTCGCTGATGAGGCGTTCATCCATATTTCTGTAAGGAAGGCGACGTCCGGCGATGTAGTGTCGAGTAGGCTCCAGAGTTCAATGGAGTGTCTGTGGACTGAGCGGGTGTTGAGCAGGATGCACTTTAGGTGGTTAGTGTCGGAGCTCTGTTTGGAGTTTGTGGATTTGGTGTGGGTCCTGATGCAGTCGAACTTGCAGGAGTGGCAGGTGAAGTGTCCATGGGTGTGTCCTGGGGCAGCTTGGTAGCATTGTGGTGTGCGGCCGGGGTTAAGGGCTGAGAGGGTTGCGGTGTCGTATGTTATGCGGGTGGAATGGGTTTTGCGGGGGGCAGGGAGTCTGGCGCTGGGCGCGGTCCAGGCGCGGACGGGCGTAGATGGGCTTACTTTTGGCGCACCTTCGGCGCGCTTAGAGCGCGTCTGCAGCACGTGACCGCTGCGCGAGTGATGCCCTTAAAAAACCTATTTACAACTGTGGACTTGAAGAAAGAGCGCTGATCAGGGAGCCTTAAGAAGGCGGAAATGGCAGAGAGGTAGCCCTTTAAAATGCCCAGAGCAGAGCCCTGCCGGGCAAGAGAAAGGAGAAAGAGGAGAACCTCTGAAAGAGGGGCAGAAATGGGATTCACAGCCTTTGCTGTGCACCATGCCACAAATTTGTTCCACCTGTAGGCGTATACCGATTTTGTGGAGGGACGCCTGGTTTCCAGAATTACATCACAGACTTCAGGAGCCAAGTCAAATGGCCTCAACTGCCACCGCTCAATCTCCACGCATGTAAGTGGAGACTGGACAGGTTCGGGTGGAGGTCCGTACCCTGCTGCTGCGACAGAAGGTCCTCCTGAAGAGGCAGACGAATCGGGCGATCAACCGACATGCTGAGTAGCTCAGGATACCAGTATCTTCGTGCCCAGTCCGGAGCCACAAGGATGACTTGGGCCGGATCGCGCCTGATCTTCTTCAGCACTCTGGGCAGAAGTGGTATAGGCGGAAAGGCGTACAACAGACAGCATCTCCACTCGCGACGAAAAGCCTCTCCGAGCGAGTGCCGCCTTGGAAATTCAAACGAGCAGAACTGATGACATTGTGCGTTCTCTTCTGTGGTGAATAGATCTAACCAAGGCTCTCCTCACTGCTGATAGAGGCCTTGTGCCACATCCGAGTTCAGATGCCATTCGTGATCCATCATGCACCGATGGTTGAGTTCGTCCTCCCTGGCGTTCAGGGAACCTGCCAGGTGTTGAGCCACCAGGGTCATGCCCTGATGTTCCTGCCACTGCCAGAGGCGCAGAGCCTCCTGGCATAGGGTCCACAACCCCACCGTCCTGTTTTTTGCAGTACCACATGGCGGTGGTGTTGTCCGTGAACACCTGCACTACACTTCCCCGGACAGAGGGGAGGAATGCCTTCAGTACAAGCCGGATCGCCCGCAGCTCCAGAAGGTTGATGTGGAGCCGGGACTCTGCAGGAGACCAGAGGCCTCTGATCTCCGCCTCTCCCATGTGGCCCCTCCAGCCCTGGAAGGACACGTCCGTCACATCTATGTGCTCTGGTTGGGGTAGGGAGAGGGATCTGCCGCTGACCCAATCGCGGTCCGTGAGCCACCACTGCAACTGTCTTGCAGTGCCCTCCGAGATCAAGACATGGTCGGACAAGTTGCCCTGATGCTGGGCCCACTGAAACTTCAGGTCCCACTGCAGAGCCCGCATCCGCCACCTGGCGTGATGCACCAGAAGGATGCAGGAGGCCATCAGCCCAAAAGCCGCAGCGTCAACCTGACCGAGACTCGGGATAATGTCTGAAAGATCGGAATCAGAGCCTGAATATCCCAAACCCGCTGTTCGGGAGGAAAAACCCAACACTGAGCCGAGTCTAGAACCGCTCTGATGAAGAGGAGCTTCTGAGAGCGACACAGGTGTGACTTTGGCACATTGATGGAGAACCCCAGCTGGTGCAGGAGGTCGGCCGTAGTCTGGAGGTGGCTGACGACTATCTGGGACAAGCCCGCCTTCAACAACCAGTCGTCGAGGTAGGGGAAGACTGAAACCCCAACCTGCGCAGATGAGCTGCGGCCACCGCCATCACTTTCGTGAACACCCGTGGGCCGCTGGTAAGGCCGAAGGGGAGCACGGTAAACTGAAAGTGCTTGTGGCCTACCGTGAACCGCAGGTAGCGCCGGTGGGCTGGCAGGACGGGAATGTGGAAATAGGCGTCCTGCAAGTCCAACGCCACCATCCAGTTTCCTGGGTCTAGGGCAGCTAAGACCTGAGCAAAGTCAGCATCTTGAACTTCTCCTTCCGGAGGAAGCCATTGACGTTCCGCAGGTCCAAGATAGGGCGTAGGCCCCCTTTGCCCTTCTTGGGAACCAGAAAGTAGTGGGAATAACAACCACACCCTGCTTCTGGCCCAGGAACACACTTGATGGCCCCCTTGGTCAAGAGGGCCATAACTTCCTCTCGCAGAAGATCCAAGTGATCCCCGACATGTGGTGGTACTTCAGTGGCATGGCTGGAGGGGTCACCTCGAAGGGGAGGGAGTAGCACCTTCGGACGATTTGCAGCACCCACCTGTCCGAAGTGATGGTGCACCAGTGAAGAAGGTGATGGCGGACCCTGCCCCCCACTGGCGTCGTGTGGGCCTGAAAGCTCAGACTAGGAGGGATTTGAGGCGGATGCTGCGGCGGTGGATGTGGACTGGCCTCGCATTTGTCCCCGGGCACCACCACAGCGGTTACCACGTACACCATCATGTTGGACGTTAGTCTGCGGCCCGTGGCTGGCAGGACATGTGGGGGCGCCCCTTCCTTGGCCACGAAAGGAGCGAAAGGCAGCAGGCTGCTGGCGTGGGGCCGACAGGCCCAAGGACTTGGCAGTAGCCCTGGAGTCCTTAGAGCGCTCAAGCGCACTGTCTGCCTTGTCGCCAAAGAGGTGGCGGCACTCAAACGGCATGTCCATAAGGGTGTTTTGGCCATCAGCCGAAAAGTTGGCGGACCTCAACCAAGCGTGGCAACGAATCGCCACCGTCGTTGCCTTCGCTCTGCCTAGCGAGTCCGTTGTATCCAGCCCACATCGGATGGAGTACCGTGCTGCATCTCGACCGTCCGCAAGGGCTTGGGCGAGTTTCGTCCGGGCCTCCTCCGGACATTGTGGCAGCACGTCCGTGACCATGTCCCACAGAGAGTGGGTATAACGGCCCAAGAGGTGCGCAGTGTTAACTGACCACAACCCCAAACTCAGTGAGGAGAACATCTTTCCATACTGTTCATACCTCTTGGATTCCCGATGGGGGAATTAGAGGCCTGTATGACCAGGCTTTCGGGGGTGGGGTGGGTGGACAGGAAGCAAGGGTCGCCCAGAGCCTTGCGGTGGCGTCTGGCCACGTTCCTATCTACAGGGGGACCTGTAGCGGGCCTGGAGCAGGTGCCCAAACGGACGTCAGACAAGGCCTCATTAAACGGCAACAGAGGCTCCGAACAGCTTACTTGCGGTTTAAGGACCTCAGTGAGGAGGTTATTGCTCATGGCCGCGACGGGGAGTTCAAGGGATAAGGCCTTTGCCACCAGTGTCAACACCACACTATAGGCAGCCCCCTCCTCCGAAGCCACGGTAGGAGGGGAGACAAAACCAGTGTCTGGCGAAGTGTCCAAACCACTGGCATCCCCTAGCTCACCTGCCCAGTCCTGATAAGACTGGCATTCATGTACCAGAGGGTCCTCAGACCCCTCCTAATCCGCCTCGCCATCCATCTCCTGGTACTCAAGGTCAAATGATGGGGCCGGGTCATAGAAGTAGAAGTCTCCCATCGATGTTGAAAGCGGCATCGAGCGGCGCCGCTTCGGTGCCGGACCCAGATCGAGGGGAGGACCGGGGAAGACATCGTCCTGGGACGGCGCCGGGGGCCACACCCTGGGGGCCGGCGCCGGCGAGGTCGTAAGGTCGACCGGCGACGACCCGGATCCGGAACTGGATCCGGCGGGGCCCTGCGGCGTCGGGACCAAAGTCGCTGACGGTGCCGGGGCCGAAGCACCCGACGGCGCCGAGGCCGAAGCACTTGGCCCGCACAGTCGAAGCCGCTTGGCCCAAAGGCGCTGCGGTACCCAACTGAGGAGTGAGCGACCTCATGGCCGCGAGGAAGGCGTCGATCTCCTCCGGCGTCGCGTTCTGCCCAGGTACCAGCGGGTATGGAGCAGGCCGTAGAGCCACTTGGGCGGTGTCGCCCGAACCCCCGGCCGCGTCGCGTGAGCGTCGGAGGGAGTCAGAAGAGCGATGTGAGTGAGTAAATTAGTTAAAATTTATAAAGCGCAACTTAGCCCATAGATAGGCATCAAGGCGCATTGAGATGGTACCGCTGTTTGAGATGTAAAGACAAGTGCCGACTACAGGTAAGCTTCCGTGAAGAGCCAGGTCTTTAAGGTACAGCACGAGGGATGCCTGGCCCTTGAGCTCAGCTGGAAGCATGTTCCACAATCTGGGGGCAAGGGAGAAGAAGGCCCTCCCTCCCCATCTGGCCTTGGCAGTTCGAGGAACAGACAAAAGGTTCTTGTTGGTAGAACGAAGAGCCCTGCCCGGAGCATAAAAGGACGCAGGAGAACTAATGTCTTCGGCTCCAGCCCCTAGCAAAGCACAGTGGGTAAGGCATAGGACCTTAAGGTTTATCCTGGCCTGCATAGGGAGCCAATGCAGATTTTTTTCTAATTGAGAAGCCAGATGACCGTCAAGGGGCATCCACCACAAACCTGGCCGCTGCATTCTGCACTATTTGTAGGCGTTGAACTAATCTTTTATTTATGCCTAGTGCATTGAAGTAATCCAGCCTCGAGGAGATGAGAGGCAACGTGACCTGTTTCCGGGCTTCAGGGGAGAGGTAATGCGTGATCTTTCTTAAAATTCTTAGAACACCACAACAGGTAGAAACCATCCTGCTGACTTGTTTGTCAAAGGAGAGAGTTGTGTCAATAATTACGCCCAGATAGCGGGCGGTTTGAGAGGGCGTGGGACAGGTTCCAAGGGCAGGAGGCCACAAGTCCATTGACCAGACCTCTGGTTTACCTCCGAAGATGAGTATTTCGTTTTTTTTCCCCATTTAATTTCAGGAAGTTCTTAATCATCCAGCGCGCAACTGCTTCCATGCAATTCCTGAAATTAAGGGCCGTGATGTTCACTGATTGAGAGAGAGATACCATAATCTGGGTGTCGTCAGCGTACGACAGTACTTCCAACCCGAACGATCTTACTAGCCTGGCAAGTGGGGCCACAGATGTTAAAGAGTGTGGGGCTCAAGGACGAGCCCTGAGGGACCCCACACTGCACAGGCTTAACGGGGGAGAGGAAGTCACCCAGCTTGACCCTTTGTTTACGCTGGTTGAGAAAAGACGTCAGGAGGCTCAATGCTGGTCCCTCCACTCCCATCTCACTAAGGCGGTGGCCAGAATGGTGGGGGACAGGGTGTCAAATGCAGCTGTAAGGTCGAGCAGGACCAGAAGGGTGGTCTGGCCACTGTCGACCTTGGCGCAATTGTTTTTGATCACCACTGTAAGGGCGGACTCAGTGCTATGCGCCTTCCAGAAGCCATGCTGGGAGGGGTCAAGCAGGCTGGAATTATCCAGGAATAAGCATGAGCGAATTTTGCGGATCTCGCGTTCGCGAATGTTGCGGATTTGCGGATTCGCAATCCGCAAAATCCGCGAATTCCCGCGAATTTGCGGATTTTTTTTTTTTGTGTTCGCCCGTGTTTCTGCCAGTTCGCGAGGGTTTTTACAATTTCGCAATTTGCGAACTTACCTGTCGGGTCGCAAGTTTTGCGAACTTGTTGTTTCTACCTGTCCAGCCTGTTTGGGACACTCTTCTTCATCACTGCCACTCTCTGTCACCACTGCCACTCTCTGACTACTCATGCCACCCTCTGGCCCACCCATGCCACCCTCTGTTTCATCACCACACCCTCTGGTTGTCCAGTGTACATTATTTTCGGCAAAGCAAAGCACACCTTCCCTGCCTCAAGTGACCTGAATTAATTTGGGGCTGATTAATGTGTCACAGAATATTTTTTTAGCTGGCACCTGCTTCCTTAGTGCGCCCTGATTAGTGATCTTTTGCACTTGCTAAGTGCTTTCATTGTTGCAAAATTAGTTACAACACCTGCCCTGCCCCAACTGACAATAATGAATTAGGGGCTGATTAATGGATTTTAACTTCCAGCCTGGCTCCTGCTTGCTCCCTTAGCTGTAATTCAGGACCTTTGTGGCATATGTGTAACTATTCTGAGGTTCAGAGCAGGGTCACATAATAGTTTCAACTGGCAACTGAACTCTGGAGGGGCCCCTCAGGAAGCACTACAGGAAATGGCTACTAATGATGAGCCTGAACTTTTGAACCTGGTAAGTAGTTACTTTCAGTTTTGCTAAGATCGTATTTCTGCAATTTTGCACTTATTCGCGGGGCGCGAACTCACGCGAACAGTGCGAGCAGTGCGAGCAAAATCCGCTGCTCGCGGATTTGCGGATTTTGCGGGAGATTCGCGAATCTCGCGGATTGCGGATTTCCCGAAAATCCGCAAAATCCGCGAGCGGAACGGATTTTCCGCCCATGCCTATCCAGGAAGGTGCTCAGATGATGATTAAGGTGGGCCTCGAGCATCTTAGCGGGGGCAGGAAGCAGGGAAATGGGGCAAAAGTTTTTCAAGATCGCGGGGTCTAGAGTAGCCTTCTTCAAAAGGGGCTTGACAATCGCCATCTTCCATGAAGCAGGGAAGACACCTTTGGAGATTGCCAGATTCATCACCTCCAAAAGAGGTGGCAGTAAAACCTCTCTCCTGTCGCCTGTCGCTTCTTCGACTTCTTGTGCCTCTTACCTGAGGACTTGGAGCTCAAGGAGTGGTGTCGATGCTCTGAGCCGTGATGACTCCGGCCCGCGACCGGTCCCTCGACCTCCTTCCGGACCGGGACCTCGAGCAGCGCGGATCGACTGCCGGAGCTCGAGGCGCTTGCGGGACCGCTCCCGCCTAGCCTTCGACATCAAGGCCCGGCAGTCAGGGCACGACTTGTCATCGTGGTCGGGGCCCATTCAATGAAGACACCGGCATTGGGGGTCGGTAACCGACATCAGTCAGCTGCAGTCGACGCAGGGTTTGAACCCAGGCATCCCTACCGGCACAGTCGGAGTCGTGCGACTTTGAAAAGTGATCAAAAATGAGCGGAAAAGTTTAGTCAAAACATGACTAAGGATACCACTTTTTCTGGATCGGCGCTTGCTGGCGCAGAAAAAAGAAGTACTAACGTCAGCACGCGAGGGCGGGTCTAAGCACTCCAGCGACGTCATCCCGGCACCAACGACGAACGCGGAGCCGCAGACGACGCCTACCAACGCGCAAGGGTACTCCTAGGCAAAAGTTTCCGGATCCAGTCTGACGCCTGGGGATATTCTAAGATAAGGAATCTAATACTAACCTCTTTCTTTCAGATAAAGCTTTTGAGCTCACTAAAAAGGTCCTCATGGACCTGCACAGCTCTAAGATTGTATTCTTCCTGCGCAGCATCAGTCTGGAGAGTGTCTATGGCGTTAGCTACCAACCTACTCATTTAATTCACATGCTCAATTTTATTAGCCACGTTTGCCCATTTCACTCGGCGTGTATCATTTGTCATTTGGGCGTCTACGAAATCTGCACGTGGTACCAACCCTTCTCCACAATATGGATGCAAAGAACATAAAGAGAATAATAGAGGGTTGTGGTCACTTTCTGGTCGGTCACAGACCACCATATCTCATAAGTTGGGCCAGAACTCCCTGTTGAGCATAAAGAAGTCTATACAACTAGTACGTTGCCCACTGTTGTAAGTGGGCATCCCATGCTTGTTGGATCTAGTTCTCCCCTTGGCTGCTCCCACCCCTTGTTCCAGACAAAAAACATTTAGTTGTAAATGTACAGGAATTTATATAGCGCAAATCACCGAGCGGTTTCTAAGCGCTTGCTTAGGGAACCCGTCCTGGTATTCCCCTGTGAGATAACCCCGGCAGGGTGTCCGCTAAGTGAAAGCCAGGCATCCCGTCGCAAGGGGCCGTTGTGGAGATTAAGCAAGCTATTGCCCAGAGTCGCAGAGTGTGAACCCGTGAATCGAGTTGGCACCGGAGCAAGAATTGTTGAGTCCAGGGACATTTTAGGACTCAGGACCCCGTCGAGCGGGAAACTGAACCCTGGTCCCAGGCTGACCTCTGCTTCCAGGTCTGCCTCCTCTAACCAGTGAGCCACACTTCTCCAGTAGAAATGGTGTAGTGCTGCACTAGTCCATTTCTTTATTGCACGAAGATCCAGTGGAGGAATCGACCACTGTACATACTCCTCTGTGTTAAAATTCATATCATGAAAGTCCAGGGGTTCGAATGTACAATTAAAATCACCAGCTATTAGTATATTGTTGTGACCTCTCTGATTTAATAAAAAAGCATCTAAAAGTGCTACCGTATGTGAGGCTTTCCCACCTTGCAAGCCCCTAGAATAAACATTAATAAGTAGCAAATCAGGAAAGTTTCCCTGGTGTAACCTAATAATGAGAATGTCCCTACAGTCAATATGAATCTCCTCAAACTTATGTTGGTGACACTGCCTGACCCAGGTTGTCAGTCCCCCTTTGGGTCTGCCACATTGTCCATGTTCCACAGCTTTGGAAAAATTTAAATAACCTAAGCGTAATACCTGGCCCGCGGCCCATGTCTCTTGGAAAAATAAGATATCTTGCTCCTCAATGAATGTAGACCATTCAATAGAGGCTGTTTTTTGTGCAAGCCCGCAATGTTCCAAGAAGCTAATTTTGGGCCTTCACTGTCATTATTGGGATCACTGTATCCTAGCTGCGAGCATAGACCACACCTTACCATAGGGGAGTACACCCCTTTCACCTTAGAATTATCTACGGGTGCTATACTACGGACTCGGTCCCTACCACTGCCAGGCGGACCATGGTGTGTTTCTAGTTTTGACCCATTTGGTGTGTGTGATGGAGAAATATCACTTTTGGTAAGGCCTAATACATGGTCGCCCTCCTTCATGTCTACCATTGGGGAAAGGGTCTTTTTGAAAACTGATGAACGACTTAGTCAATCGATTTCTTCCAGATTTGAGAAAAGCTCAAATCTGTTGTGAGTTGGTACATTATAATCATATGGACCCTGTGCATGGGGTAAGTCCCTGTAATCTCCCCTTTCAGTTATTAAAGTCAGGACGTTTCGATAAAATAAACCCAATGGCAGAATACTAATACCGTCCCTGCTTAAATGCCTTGCCCAACCCTGTCTAAAATCGTTTTAACTATCAGTGGAGACCCAAAGTTCAACACAACACCGTCTCCTTCACTAGATTTCAAAGATTTCCCTACCCATGGAATTCTACGAATCATTTTAAATTCCTAGAATAAATGGCTACCCAGCCCTGTTCTGTTTCTTTAACAAGTGGAGGGCCTTATTCCTAAGTGAAAGGGTAAGACTCACAGTAAAGTGCTTTAATGCCTCATCAGGGGTAATAAGCGCTATGTAAATGCAATTACATTACTTGAGTTTAATGAGACTATATCTCTCTTGCAAATAATTTGTATTCTAGGGACTGCCTTTCCATAAGCTACTTCTGAAAGTTCGGTAAAGCTGCGGTGCAATCATTTACATACTAGATCAATGCCTTCCTGCCAAATGCGAAACCTGCAGCAATTTCTGGCTCATCAGCAAACAGCGCTTTGCATGCTGAGCCATGAAAGCCTACGCTTTTTAAGGAGAAAAGGAAAACTACAATTCCCAGAAGGCATTGTGTGGCTAGCTCAAAAGCATGGACTAACTGAAAGTGTCACACATAACATAAGCCAACATTCGCAGCACTGCAGAAACAAGTCAAGATCATCTCTGACAAGGAAGCAGACCTGATGCAGAGTGCAATACAGGAAATCATTACTACTTCCTAGACTGAGAGATTATATGTCAGGATCGCTTGTAAAATGCTAGTATGGGTGGTTAAGGGCATGGGTGTACCATTCTTATCTCCCAACATACGTTCTCCCAACATACGTGAGTACTCAATAACAAGTAGACTAAACACACACCAACAATACAAGTACACTCAACACACATTCTTGCCTCCAAAAATGCACTAATAAAAACACTCTTTATAAAACAAAAATACGTAAAACATGTTTTCACTTCACACCACTCCAATACCAAACCTTTCCACACATTGTTTATGTCTTTCACTGACAGTAGTTCATCTAAAATCAGAGGGTTCGCAAAACTGTTATAGTCTGGGTGCCATGCTTTTTTAGGTCAAGCTTCAATCGACCTGATATGTCCCTTTTGTGACGTTTGGAAAACCCACGGATTGCCATGGATTACTATTTGTGGCATTCACAAATGCTGGCTTCTTATTAGACAAAGAGGGGGTGGGAAAACCCAATATACCCTTGCAGGCTTGGGCAGATATTCACAATATTAAGTATAAGGTGCAAGCAAGGGATTTTGTTTATCACATATGTTTTAGATTTAGAGTTATGTTTCAATTTTAACAATCATCTAATCACTTCAATTGATATCTGCTGTCATTTGAATACATTTATAATATTCTGGTACTTCATACAACAGAAAAGACTATTCAATTGATATAGCCATACTGAGAATAAAATAACAACAACACAGGATAATCTTTTTTAGAAAAATTATTTCTTAAATATATCAAGATCACAAATAAATAGGGTACAAGTCAACTTTTCATGTTGATTACAATGCTTACAAATGAATAAGGATTTTAACAGTTCTACCTATAATTCATTTGCACAGAAGTCCAATCCAAAGTAATACAATAAGTGACATTTATCTTCAAAGCATAAAATAATCACTGGTGCAAATATTTACACATCAAGAAATGGACTATGTAGTCGACGTTTCGGTCTTCAAATGTATTAATCCCGCAGACCATCTTCAGGACAAAACATTGCCCATTTGGTAGGGACCCCTAGAACAACACAATGCATAAATTTACACTTATGTCATTTCACATCTACATATCTGCAAAACTGATGATAATCTGTGTGTTTAAAGAACACCCTTTCTCCAAAAGGTTTCCTGTTATTGCATACATTTTAACAAAAGTCAGCTACTGCATCTGTTAATGCTACATTGCAATAGGACTGGAGGGTGAGGAGGAGTAAAGAATGCTGGCAAAGTGATGGACCTCCCAATGTGAAAGGAAGTGAACATTTTTGGCAAATAAGGAGCATAATAGGACAACAGTGTTTATGATCAATAGGAGCTTATACGAGGAATGTGAGAACCAAACATAAAACCCATTGAGCACAAAAAACACAAAAGGATTAAACATATGTTGTGACCTTTAAAGAAATGCATTACCATGAGATAGTCAAATAATGATGGCTGGCCGGCTCCTGTAAGAAGGCTGAACTAGCCAACAGGTCCCCTTTATCAGTGCGCAAAGCAAGGCCTTGACTTTGGAAAGGGGCAACACATACAACAGAACTTTGGACAGTTTGTCATGGATTGGGACTATCTGTTTAGTAGCGCACAAGACCACAAACATATCTCAACGCCAGGGGCATACTGCTTTAGATGAGGGATGCCTGGCTGCCAAGATGACATTCACGCCTTCAGAATGAAGGTTCCAATAACTCAACTGCCACTGCTCAATTTCAAAACATGGAGGCGTAGATTACAAAGAGTAGAGAATCCTGCTCTGTGGCTACAGCAGGAGATCCTCCTGAAGAGGCAGCCTGATAGAGGGGCAAATGCTCAAGCCCAGGAACTTGCGGTACCATTCTTTCTATACTCAATCAAGAGACACTAGGATGACCGTCAGCCAATCTGTGGCCCTGCTATCTGTGCACCGCTCCATGGCCCAGTTTGCTTATTCTCTAAACGTCAGAAGCCGTAAACCATCATGCCCATGAGACTGGCCTGAATGTCCCCTGAAAAGGCGGTCAACCGCATCCAGGCTTGCCTGTGATTGGCCACACCGGTGCTAACAGCCGTACCAAATAAGCATGGGCAAATTTTGCGAACTCGCAATCCGAATTCTCGCGAATTGGCGGATTTTTTTTGTGTTTGCGCGAGTTTCTGCCAGTTCGCAAGGGTTTTGTACAATTTCGCAAATTGCGAACTTACCTGTCGGGTCGCAAGTTTCGCGAACTTGTTGTTTCTACGTGTCCAGCCTGTTTGGGACACTCTTCTTCATCACTGCCACTCTCTGTCACCACTGCCACTCTCTGACTACTCATGCCACCCTCTGGCCCACCCATGCCACCCTCTGTTTCATCACAGCACCCTCTGGTTGTCCAGTCAGTGTACATTATTGTGGCAACGCAAGCACACCTTCCCTGCCTCAAGTGACCTGAATTAATTTGGGGCTGATTAATGTGTCACAGAATATTTTTTTAGCTGGCACCTGCTTCCTTAGTGCTTCCTGATTAGTGATCTTTTGCACTTGCTAAGTGCTTTCATTGTTGCAAAATTAGTTACAACACCTGCCCTGCCCCAACTGACAATAATGAATTAGGGGCTGATTAATGGATTTGAACTTCCAGCCTGGCTCCTGCTTGTCTCCCTTAGCTGTAATTCAGGACCTTTGTGGCATATGTGTAACTATTCTGAGGTTCAGAGCAGGGTCACATAATAGTTGCAACTGGCAACTGAACTCTGGAGGGGCCCCTCAGGAAGCACTACAGGAAATGGCTACTAATGATGAGCCTGAACTTTTGAACCTGGTAAGTAGTTTCAGTTTTGCTAAGATCGTATTTCTGCAATTTTGCACTTATTCGCGGGGCGCGAAGTTGTACTGGGAAGCCGCGAACTCACGCGAACAGTGCGAGCAAAATCCGCTGCTCGCGGATTTTGCGGGAGATTCGCAAATCTCGCGGATTGCGAATTTACAGAAAATCCGCAAAATCCGCGAGCGAAACGGATTTTCCGCCCATGCTTAGTACCAAAGGAATCAGTGGTGTCCAGTTTCCAGCAATGGTGCACAAGGCTGCATCACAACCATCTTGCATTGTCTTTGAATCAAAGTCCCAGGCTTCTTGCTGGACTATGGACGACACATGGGCCATGGAATCCCAGAGAGCATAAGAGCAGCAGTCTAACATGCAGCTGGCTTTCACTGAGCAAAGGGCCAAACTTATAGAGGAAACAAATGTTAATCATAAGCGGCTATCCTTTTCAATTCCCTGTCCTGGGGAGTAGTGGGAAATTAGTCTGGGTTAACTCTACTGGCTGAAGACTGCACCACAGTGCTCTCAGAAGTAAGGTACTGGGTGAGGAAAGGTGGATGGCCTGGAGCTGGACGATGGTGTCTGGTGATATGGAGATGCACAGGTGGACCTTAGCAGAGTTTGGCTCAAGTACCTAGTATGGTATACATGATAGCCTCATTTAATGGGCTCAGAACTTGACTGTCCAGGTAGCAGCACCTCCTTCAGAACATTGGCTTTTAACTTCCTGAAAGTGAAGTTGAAGGTCAAGAACCTTCTGCTGCCCTAAGCAGAACCATAGCAAAGGAGACACTTTCTTTCTTGGCAGGCCCGGTGGGGGAGGGGCGGGGGGGTAGAACTAGAGAACTAGTCCAGTGCCTGAGGAAGTATCCTGACCTCTGCCGTCTGGAATATCCTCATACGAGTTATACTCTGGGTAAAGCATTGTACTCTCATCCCCAGCATCATAGCCCCAATTTATCGGAGTCAATGCCAAATGACTCATGAAGGACATGAGGCCTTCCGGCAGGTAGAGGCACTGTGTTGCAATAAGAACATAGGTAAACCGGTTGAGGCCTCGGCCGAGGTAGGTACAGTCTCGGGGTTAGTCAGTACTATGGGTTGGCCGTCGTAGTCTGGGGTTGTGTTCCTGCGTAGGCTGTGGTGTCATGGAGGGAACTGGTACTAAAGGCAAGCCAGAGCCCTGAGCAGATACAGAGGGCCAAACTGACACAGTGGGATGATCCATCCGTGGAATCCTGCTTGGCAACCCTCCCGGCTCCTTAGGGCCCACAAGTTAATCACAGTGATCCATTAATGTGCCAAAAAAGCACCATGGTTTTGCAAAGTCCTTGGTTTGCTGCAGCGTTGCCAATGTCCCAAGAAATTCCAGTTACCTAAGAGCAAGAATAAGAATCTACTCTGAAATAGAGTGAATTCGGGACAGTACCAAGGAGGCACAATGACACCCTCATGCCTTCTCTAGACATCAAGTGGGGCTGTAGCCGACCAAGTTGTGCTTGGATTTCTTGCTCTTCTTCTTGGTTTCGAACAAGGATTTCAAAATGAAGATGACCTGTGACAGGAGTGACCTTGGGAGTGGGACCAGGCCCTGTCTGTGACATCAACTTATCCCAGCACATGGTCTTGAGGTGCTTTGTCACGAAATGTTTCACTTATCAGTCTTGAATGATCTTGGAATGCATCAAGGCACAGTCACTGGAGGTCTTGGAATTGTGGTCTGACGCCAGGCACCACAGCCAAACCACATATGGGTCAGTTACAGACACTTGTTTGGAACATTCCCCACAGGTTTTAAGGCCTGTAGATTTGGCAGGTAACGTCTAAGCTACAACAATGGTTTTTAAGAAAAAATCTTTGAGGAATTGTCTAAATGGGGAAACATCCATTACCACACTGGCGTTGCATCGCAATGCCTTCACATCATGGATAATAAAACGCAAGTCGTTACAACGACTTCCGCTGGATGGCGCTCTAACCTAAGGAATAGTATGATTTACTATTCCAACACCTTCTCTACTGTATGTAGACTGGTGTTGCAATAGTAAATCATACAATTCCTAAGTCCAGCGCCCTCCAGCGCAAGTCGTTGTAACGACTTGCGTTGCAAAAACTACGAAGCAACATTCCGCGATCATTTTGATGACGTTGTAACGTCACATATTTGTCTGAATGAGATGAGAGGTTGCTCCGGATCTCCGTCAGTTAGCAAAGAATAAAAAGGAACTGATGTCAGAGCAATTGAGTAGTGCCTAAATATAGTACCACACACATCATATCCAAAACGGCATTGAACCGGAGCCCCCAGTGACACAGCCAGTGTACGTGTACTGCAAAAGATTTTCTGGATCCAGTCTAATACCTGAGGAGTATTCAAAAGGTGAGGAATCTGCACTTAGAAGTCGCTATCAGAACAGCACATTATGGCCAAAGAGCAGGTTACAACATGCGAGTGATCTGGACTCACCATCCTCCAGTGCAGAGTCTGCTAACCCTCCTGGGATTTCGGGGGACTGGGAAGACTCCAAAGCCTCGCACTGAGGGAGCTTTACAAGATACTTCTCTGTTTCATGTTCTTCCAATGGCGCCGTCAGATAAGTTGGCTTCAGATGCGCCTCTTTGTCTTTGTTGCTCTCTATCTCCAGCTCTTTTAATAGAACTGGATGTTTTACTTGCTTCAGCAGTTCTCCAGAATTGTGTTCATCTAGTCATGTGAACAGCATAATTGTTAGAAGACATGTTTTACAATTCAACCTATGCCGCAATACTTCTATAGAGTCCTTTCTTGGATAAATAACATTCAAACAGAATATGTTCTTATAACTTCAATCATCTGTAATGGTCCAAACTAGCAAAAACCTAAGAAATTGAAATCAAGACAAACTGCAGTAATGATAAGAACTCTAGTTAGTTTACAACCAAGCAGCTACATTATGATGCTGGAAGGACTGCAGACTTTAAATTAGAGACTTTCTACTATTTCCGAAGAGGCTGTCAGATGGCCAATCAATCAGACAATTTTGGTGGGATATTGTCAGATAAGGATCCAGCAAATGGTTTTTGTGTTGAGAAGCTCTCTTATGAATTCGTATTCTACTATGAAGATCGGTGCCTTTTTCATTATGCATTTCATTCATATCACTATTTTGAACTAACGCATTTTTTTTCTTAGCACGTACTGGAGTTGATTTTCTGACAGGTGTATGGGCTTTAGTAACTCAGAAAGGGGCCGAAAGAATACAAAGTACAAAATGGCAGCAGTTATTAAATTGGAGCCCACTAGGCCTACCCAGGGGGTCACTGACTGTTTAGAAGAAACAATAATAGTAGCATATTGATAACATCTATATAATCAAAAAGGAAAATGTAAAACTGAAAATGTTAAAATGTTTTTTTGTTTTTTTAAAATTTTTATTGGCATTTTTCAAAAATACAGAAAGGACAAAAGAAAAACAATCCAAACAGGCATTGGCGGGAATAAATGACCACAATAAGGCACAGATGGTTATGTACAGGCTTACATAGGTAACTATTCTGTAAGAGGAACATGCCACCCGCTTTCCAGGGCAGCGGCACACTCAGGGATGAATTAAGAAGCTTCTACATGTATTAAGAACAAAAACATTCCTTCTCAGTGCCAGGAGCCCACCATGTATCGTCTTATAAGTCGTATCGTCCTCAGTCCGGGGAGGGTGAGGGAGTGGCAGTCGTGTCTATCTCCAAGCTAGTGTCAGTTTCAGCCTCACACGTGGCGTCATTTGTCCGCCTTCTTTCGAGGAAGCAAGCCCAGAATTTCTTAGGCCGATTGCGGGGGGTAGTAGGTCACAGTATAATTCCGTTTGGGTACAGCAATATGTCATCTCCCTTGACCACTGCGTCAGGGTGGGGGAGGGCCCCCACATTCAGCGCAGTGCCACACACCTTTTAGCTAGTAGAAACGCCATGTCCACCAGTCGGGGAACATCACTTACAACGCATTTTTTACAACGCACTACCATTACATCGCATTGCGCTGGGGGGCGCTCTAGGATAGGGAATATATTTAATTTACTATCCAACACCTTCCCTGCTATCCACCGGGACTGGAGTTGGAATAGTAAATTAAATAATTCACTATCCAGCGCCTAAAAGCATTATGCGTTGTAATGGACTGCGTGGTAAAAACCGCGTTGTAAAGGCATGCGATGTAAAAGCATGCGTTGTAGTGACACCAATCCCCACCAGTCTTCTGTGCAATGGTCGTATGGGTTTGGAGTAGCCTAATATTGCTAGCAAAGGATCAGGTATCAGTGTCAGCTGTGTAGTGTCATTAACCTCTCTGTACACCCCCGCCAAAATGCTTGTATCTCAGGACAAGACCATGCCACGTGTAGAAAGTCTGCCGTCACTGTCCCGCACCTCTCGCAACGAGCGTCCTCACGAAGTTTGTGTCTATATAGCCTTTCCGGAGTGTAGTAAGTCCCATTGAGGGAGATGCGCTTGGTCCTTGAGCAGCAATATCGCCAGACTTCGTCGTTTAAATCTATTTGGAGGCCTGTCTCCCATGCTAGTCTTGGTTTGGCATACTCAGCGTTCATTTCCTCCAGGGCCATAGCATACAATTTGGCTATGAGTCTAGCGGGGGACTTAGCAGAATCCACGTAGGCAAACGTTGTGACAGTCTGTGGTTCCTCCAGCTCCGTGCCCAGAAGTGCCTGCAGTGCATGTCTCACTCTATGGTACTGGAAGCGTCGCAGTGGGTGGTCCTCTCGGTCTCCTGTCTCTAACTCGTCCCATGTGCGGACAGCGCCCGCAGCGAATAAATCGCCCATCTTGTGTATATTTAGTGCCTTCAGCGCTGTCAGCACTGCCCCGTTTAGACATGGCCCCAGCCAAGAGCACCACTCGATCATGGCTTCTGGAGCGTACATCAGACTACATGCCTGTCCGTCCATCAAGTGGTGCCAAGCATGCATCACCGAGTTCAAAGAATCTAGTAGCCCCATTCTTCGGTCTCTGGGATTAGCCAGCAGCGCTGGTAAGGGCATAGGATCTGCAACGATCGTTTCAATACGTATATGGGGAGTGTTCGTTGGCCCATGAATCCAGTGGTATGCGGGAGCAGCTTGTGCCGCCCGGTAATATAATTCTAGATCCGGGGCATTCAGTCCTCCTGAATCATATGGGCGTGTAAGTATATTCCACGCCACCCTCGGTTGCTTTCCAGCCCATGCTAGACGGATCATTTGGGCTCGCATCTGATTGAAGAAATTAGAGGACAATACCATGGGGATGTTGCAGAATAAAAACAGAAGGCGAGGCAACACCACCATCTTCATGAGCGAAATGCGTCCCAATAATGACAATGGTAACGTAATCCATTTGTTAATGTCATCCTCTAATTTCGAGATAGCAGTGCCATAGTTTTCTCGTAGTATCACCTCAGAGTCAGTATGTAGTTGAATACCCAGGTAGCGTACCGCCTCTGTGGTCCATTGTATGGCATATTCCGGATCGAATTGTTTCGTAGCTGGAGTGAGGGGAAACATGAGTGACTTGCTCCAGTTCACATAAATACCCGACAGTGAGCTAAACAGTACGACTCCTCGAAGTACCGTCGACAGGTGAGACTCCGGGTCTCTGACATACAGAAGAGTGTCGTCAGCGTAAGTGGATACTATCAGGTTATATGTAGGGAATCGTATGCCCCGGTGGCTGTGATATTCACATAGGGCACAGGCCAAGGGTTCTGCAACTAGTGCATATAAAAGAGGAGAGAGGGGGCACCCCTGCCTTGTGCCCCTTCCTATGTGTAGCGTGTCCGTAATCAAAGTCCCAATACGGACCCGAGCCGTGGGGTAGGTGTATAAAATATTCAGGAGTTGCAATAACAATGGACCCACTCCCATACGACCCAGTACGTGCCTCAGAAAAGGCCATTCGACAGAGTCGAAGGCCTTCTCCATGTCCAGGAAGACGGCTATCGCCGGAACCTCCGGGCGCGTGTGCTGAAAAGCAGCGAAGACCGTTCTGAGATTATATGTGAGATTTTGTGAGGGGACAAATCCCGCCTGTTCCGGGGCAACGAGCGTGGGAATCATAGGGCTGAGACAATTGGTGAGCAACTTTGCGAAAATCTTCGCATCCACGTTCAGCAATGATAGTGGTCGGTACGATGCTCAATCTCCCGGATCTTTACCCGGTTTGAGTATAGCTACTAGTATCGCTTCTTGCATTGATGGTGGCATAGTACCCGAATCCGTCATATCTTTCGAATAGTGCAAGCAGTCTAGGGAGTAGAAGGTCTGGAAAGGCCTTATAAAAGGACACCTTAAGGCCATCACTCCAAGGCGCACCTCCAGATTTCAAAGCTGAAAGCGCCCAAACTATCTCTTTCCCTTCTATCGGGCGCGCTAGGAATCACTGATGAGTGTCAGTTAACCAAGGCAATTCAATATGCGTAAGGTAATCTAGGATACGTTCGTCTGTTCCTGAACCTCTCGAGGCATATAGGGTGGAGTAGTACTCCCTGAAGCGTTCCGCTATCTGCGCATCCGAGACAGTTCCTTCGTCACGGTGCATCTCATTTCGGGGACTCCTCCCTCTCTCCTGGCCGGTCGCGCCATCTGTGCCAACTCCGCACCCAGGCGTTCGCTTTCGCCATATGACCTAGCTGAGGTGTATTTCCCTGGGTGCTTGATCTCTGCATCAGCCTCCTCATTGTATTCCCGTAATGTTTCTGCCAGTTCTTTGTCAGGTTCTTCATCAGGGTTATGCAAATGCCTACTCTCCAAAGCGCCAAGTTTAGACTCTAGAGTCTGCAGCCTACCTCTGATCGACCGAAGGACCCCTGAGTGTTTGGATATTGTAACCCCCCTAATGTATAATTTGAATGCTTCCCACACACTCTGCACTGATTCTACAGAACCCTCATTGGCGTAAAAAAACACCTTGTTGTCTGTCGCCAGCTCCTCCTTGAAGGAGGTATCAAGCAGTGAGTAGGGGGGAAACCGCCAGGCGAATGGAGGCATCCGTCTCACTGGCGTGGTCATGGAAATCAAGATCGGAGAGTGATCCGAGTACGTGCGAGGAAGTATCTCACATTTTTTAATAGTAGAGGTCAAATAAGGAGTGGCCAGCCAATAATCTATCCTTGTGTGTATGTTGAATTGTGCCAAGTAGTGTGTATAGCCTCCTTGCTCTGGGTACCGATATCTCCAGACGCGTAAGTCCATGTGGGACATCTGTGTCTCCAAGACCCTGGCAGCAGCCGAGGGGCGGCGGTCAGGATCGTCCGATCTATCTATGTGTGGGTGTCGGGTCATATTAAAGTCTCCCCCCCCCCCCAGAGTATTTCCCCTCCTGAGTACGTCACAATCTTAGCCGTCAGCTCCGAACAAAAGTCTGGGTGCTCGTAATTCTTTTATTTTTTTTTTTAACAATTTTTATTGTACACAGGCTGACAGGAAAAGAAAAAGAAAAGAAGAAGAAAAAAAAAGGAATGCATATATATATCCAGGACATGGAAGATATTAAGAAAAAGTTATTAAATATACAAATCAAATACATAAGAAGTAAGAAGTACTGATGGTTTCATTAATAAAGCACCGAAAGATCATATACATACAAATTCATAAAGCAGCAGAGAAGGAAAAAGTAACTGGTATATTTCATAATGAGTCAGATAAAGATAAAGCTTGACAAAGTCGTATCATGTCAAACAGCAGGTCCCCCATTTTCTTTCAAATTTGACCAAAGAGCGTCCACCCCTTGTATTTGCTAAGGCAAGTTCCATAGAATATATTTCCATAACTAATTATAATAACTAATAGCTCGTAATTAGGTCCATACATATTTATTATACAGAATTCCAGCCCCCTACCCTTACATCTCGTGATAGTGTAGCGCCAGTCTCCATCAGTCACTAACGGAGTCATAGTCAGTCGTGCTTTCGGATTAACCCATGTGAGGACACCCCGTGCATGTGTGGTGAATCCTGCGGCGTGAACGTTGCCCAAGAGCCCTCTATAGCGGAGGATGTGACTGTCCGTGGGAAGGTGCGTCTCTTGCAGTAGGGCCATATCCACCCCCTATCTGGCAAAGTATTGGAGGACTATCCAAACCTTCCTATGGTCATTAAGACCCCGTATATTCCAAGTCAGTAACGTTAACGCGTTGCTGGTGCCCTCCATTCTAGTCTGTTCAGCCGTCATAGTTTGTTAACATGTTTCAGTAATGTGATCTGTATCTCCAGCACATCAAAGTACCCTGATCCTGCCATGTGTGGTCTCTTGTAAACAACAACCTGAAAAACCAAACTCTCTTCCCCCCAACCCCACCAAACAGCCGCACTCTGTCCCCCTCCTCCCCCCGCACCCACCCACACCTGCCCGTCCCCAACTAGGCCACGATCCAGACTCTGTCCCTCCCCTCCCTTCCCACTCACCCTCTCCGGCATAACAATTCCCCTAACACCTCAAAAATCAAGTTCCGTAGGACTAAGGTTGTGTACTTCACTTGTGGGCAAAGGTAGCCAACAGTAGTCAAGTATTATACAGGCTGTGTTTCAATGCTGTCTTTCCCCCCCTCGTCTACATGTTCAACTGTTGTGTGCACTATCTCAACCGCGCATCAATCAAGCACAGCTGCTCATGGCTAGTGTGGAGTACTGTGATGCATGTCCGATCTTGGTACTCCCAGCAAGAATATCCACCCCATGGTCAATGTTTCTAGCAGCAGGCCGTGATGGAAGCCCACCAAGGTTAAACTCTGCACAAAGATACAAGACTGTCCCATCAGGGCGTGCGTGGAGCCATTGCTACAGGATGGTATACTGCCATTCCCGGGGTGCCAGGATGTAGAATATCACCCCCTAAAGCATCATCCCTTCCTCTCCCCCTGCGCAATGCTACATGCCCCAGAGTCTCAATGTTCCAAACGTATATGTCCGACGGCTCTTCAATCCTGTTCCTCCAGAGCGCCGTCCGCCTCTGCCAAAGTATCGGCCTGGGAAGATCTATTTTCCTTGAGCCAGTCTTTCATTGCCTTTTGCAGCGCTTTAGGGTCTGTGAAGATGAAGGATTTCCCCTGTCGGTTGACCCTTAACTTCGCGGGATTTAGCATCGCGTAGTCTGTGCCCATTTCGCGCAACTGTCTCTTCATCGGTGCAAATTGGCGCTGTGCTTCCTGCACCTTAGGGGTCAAGTCTGGGAACACCGATAAGGTAGAGCCCTCAAAATGTAGCGGCTGTTTGTCACGCGCCAACCGGAGCGCCGTATTACGGTCTTTGTAATTAAGCAATTTGGCTATAATAGGCTTTGGCGGGGCTCCCGGTTTGGGTCTGGGGCCTAAAGATCGGTGGGCTTTCTCAACAACGAACATATTGGAAAATGCAGAGTCCCCAAAAAGTGTCTTAAGGAGCTTCTCCACGAAGACCTCCATATTACCTGTGTGTGGATTCTGGCAGGCCCGTGATTTGCAGGTTGCTCCGCCAAGAGCGGGCCTCCAAATCCTCTGTCTTGTCCATGAGGGATTGCTTGGCTCTGGATACCTGTTTAGCTTCCGAGTCCAAGGTAGTGTGTGCTTCTTCCACTTCGGTGAGGCGTCGCTCCGCCATATCCATCCGCTCTTCCTGTTTATCCATACGTTCCGCCATGCGATCCATACGGTACGATAGGGCGTCCATCTTTGTGCCCAGCGAGAATATACCTCCCTGTAGGCTATTTTCCATGGCTAGGAGCATTCCACGAATATCCTGTTGCGAGTGGGCCTCCAATGTCTTGCGTTCCTCTCCAGCACTCCTCGTCGCAGTGTTGTTGGTCTTAGGGCCCTTCTGTTCAAAGGACTGCTTGGGTTGTGATCTGTCTGTGCGCCCCATAGTCAAGCGAGGAGTGGACGCTGCACTGCAACCCTTGCGAGACAGTGCAAGCGGCGGTCAGGCCCAACACAAGCAGGCAACGTGTGAATCCGATAACAGGCGGAGACCGTCAAGGAGTAGGGGACCCACACCGGTACAGCCAGCCTCAATCGTACCTGCAGGTCCCTGTGGGGTCTCTCACTGATGGGGAATAAACAGAGTTCTGGTGCAGTTAGTGCTATGCCCTACAGCTGTTCCTCACCAGAGAGAGCGCGCCTCTGCACTATGGACAGCGTAGTCTCATGCGTCCCTCCATTTCCGCGGGATGGTCGCCCTTCAGATGGGTGATATGGGGCGGCAGGAAAACATCCCCCCCTCCTTGAGCCTTCACAGCTCTCACCAGTGCAGGGAACAATATACTGAGGCACCGTCAAGATGTTGTCCTAGCTGTAGCTGCCTCTCGCAGGCCGGGATCAGTTATGGCAGCCAGAGTGTCCCACTCAAAATGGTGGTCGTTGTCCATGCCCGTAGTCGCACCAGCACCGCCGCTCGCTCCCACTCTAATGGCGACAGAAAGGGTTAATGGGGCTCTCGCATAGGATCAATACAGGAGCCTGTCCTCCGGGTGCAATGTCCGCTTCAGCGCTGCCCCTGTGTAAGCTCTGGCCGCCACATAAGCTCCACCGTCTGCCCGGGGCGTATCACGCCTCTGCTCCCTCCTGCCCCCGAGCGCGGGACTCACCCACTCCGCGGCCGCACGGGGGAGAAGGTCCGCCCTCCAATTCCGACACCGCCGCGGCCAGGGTAGCAGGCAGGCACTCCGCAGCCACTGGCTCCGCCTCACCGCCTTGCCTCCTCCGCCTACCAGCCTGATGGAGATCCGACGCGGCACCCTCCGAAATCGAGGACGCGGCTTGCCGACATGCGCGCACCACAGGCCTCAGCAGCCGTTCTTCACTGTCCTCGCCGTCTTTCAGCCCGGGAGTTCGCTGTATCGGGGCTACCGCTTCACCGGCGCATCAAGCCACTGTTTTGTAATCGTAGACGGCTGCACAGCAACCAGGATAAATGCAGGATAGGCTTTCGACGAGGGAGCTCACCGCTTATGCAGCCATCTTGGTAGCTGGCTAGCTCCGCCCCATGAAAATATTAAAATGTTCTGTAAATGTCAAGGTATTAAAACTTGATGGTTAACAAATTGAGTTGGAATCCCTATACTGCATTGTGGGAGCAGTGCAACAGCAGCAAACTGTATCTACTATGGACGATTGGTAGCTCAACTGAAACACTGGTATGTGCTGACAAAAAGAGAGCATGTACTAGGAGCAGAAAAAAGTGTTACTGTGGAGATTAGGATATTGCTTTAACTTTTAGAAATAAAACAAAAAACGTTCCACTTAAAATTAAAAATCGGGTTTTTGCATATTTCCAAATGAAGGACCGAACTGTGAACTATCAAACCTCAAATAATAATTATTGAAAAGAATGGATCAAAACGCTGAAAACTTCCACTTTTGAGTTCTGGTCTGTCAACAGACAGGCAGCAAAAGAATGGAGTCAAAACCTGATTCACACTTGCAGAAATGTGGCAAGGTGGTTCATTATTGGCTCCATACCACCCTGGAAGGGATAGAGAGGAGCCACAAATAAGCACCTCCTCTTTGTGCTGATATCAGTTTCTTATTTTTTATTTTCCATGCCCTTAGATGTTGTGCATCACCAACTGTAGGTGCAAGTGGGCTGAATTCTAATTTGGGAACTTTTTAGATGTTAAAAAGTAAGCCACTCCACAGAACAGCACTGGTGGGAGAGCATTGAGGAATCTGCAGTTATGTAAAGTGTCCAATAGAAAGAGCGTTATCAATAGTAAGTAGCTTGTACTTCTGATGGATCCTTCTAAGCACAAAATTCCTTATGTTAGAATAGATAGCAAAGCAGTACCTACTCATGCGGAGGGTCTGTGGAGTGGACTCAGACCAAAAATATTTCAAAGCAACGCAAGGAAAGTCCCTTCCCACCAGACCTGGATTTCAAGGCAGTAATGCTGCGTGAAGGTCGGCAATGATGCCCATGACATGTCCTGGTAGATGTCAAGGACAGGTACTCTACGAGCCAATGAAGAGGTAGCAGCCTTGATTCTGGTAGAATGAGCTGTCAGTACTTCTAGGTGCTGCTTCTTGGCCAGTACATAGCAGGTCTTGATGTAGCAGACTATCAGCCTTAACAGGGTCATCTTCCACACAGACATAACTATTTTCACCTCACAAAAGTTGATCATTGATATGGTGTTCATTGTTACGATCAATGTAAAATCTTAAGGAGCCCTTCCAGGCCTGTTGATTCAACCTCTCCTCCATTTTGGACAGGGTGAGGAGGAGTAAAGAATGTTGGCAAAGTGATGGACCTCCCAACGTGAAAGGAAGTGACCATTTTTGGCAAGAATGCTGCCCGAGTACAGAGCATCAACTGATATGGAAAAAATGTGGTGTACGGCAGTTGCCCTGAAAGCACCTGAGGCCCTATTATGCAATGCTTGGCAGTTCGGGCTGGACTGTTCCCATGAGGCACAGGTTCAAGACTGATTTGCATATGGCCATGTCTGAACTGGGGTGGCATGGAGAGCAAAATAACGATGGATTTAACCCACATGTGTGACTGGGGGTGAATGTTTTGCCAATGTGCAATTCCGTCCATCATCTTGTGTGTTTTGCTGTTTGCCCTATGTGGGAAGGGTATGCCCAGACTTGGGTCCCATGCTCGCTACGCCACTAGAGTCAAGCTATCCTGGCTGATGACAGCTGCCAGCCAGAAACCGGTCCTAGAATGCTTGATTCTGTTCCAGGGAAGACATGGCTTGGCAGTTCGGGCTGGACTGTTCCCATGAGGCACAGGGTCAAGACTGATTTGCATATGGCCATGTCTGAACTGGGGCGACGTGGTGAGCAAAATAACGATGGATTAAACCCAGATCTTTGACTGGGGGTGAATGTTTTTCAACTGGGTAACATTCCGTCCCTCATCTTGTGTGTTTTGCTGTTCGCCCTTTGTGGGAAGGGTATGCCCAGATGTGGGTCCCGTACTAACTACGCCAGTGGAGTCATGCTATCCTGGCTGATGATGGCTGATGGCCAGAAACCGGTCCTAGGATGCCTGATTGAATGTGTTATAGTGCAGGTTAGCAGAAAGAGCCTGCAACTTGTGGATCTGTAGCCCAGATGATATGGCGACATGAAAGGCTGTCTTAATGATAAGGAGCATAATAGGACAACTGTGTTTATGCTCAAAAGGAGCATATACGAGGAATGTGAGAACCAAACATAGAACCCATTGAGCACAACAAACACAAAAGGGTTAAACATATGTTGTGACCTTTTAAGGAAATGCATTACAATGAGATATTCAAATAATGACGGCTGGCCGGCTCCTGTAAGAAGGCTGAAATAGCCAACAGGTCCCCTTTATCAGTGCGCAAAGCAAGGCCTTGACTTTGTAAAGGGACAGCACATACAACAGCACATTGGACAGTTTGTCATGGATTGGGACTATCTGTTTAGTAGCGCACAAGACCACAAACATATGCCAACGCCAGGGGCATACAGCTTTAGATGAGGGATGCCTGGCTGCCAAGATGACTTTCACGACTTCAGCATGAAGGTTCAAAGAACTCAACTGCCACTGCTCAATTTCAAAACATGGAGTCGTAGATTACAAAGAGTAGAGAACCCTGCTCTGTGGCTACAGCAGGAGATCCTCCTGAAGAGGCAGCCTGATAGAGGGGCAAATGCTCAAGCCCAGGAACTTGCGGTACCATTCTTTCTATACTCAATCAAGAGACACTAGGATGACTTAGGGCCAGGCTATCCTGACCTTCTTCAGACCTCAGGCCAGGAGAGGTATCAGCAGTGTCCCGAGATCCACCCTACATGGAGTTTGTCTACCGGAAAGAAACTCCAACATGCAAAAGTGCTGAAATGCAGTATCTACAGTGGCGAAAACATCGAGCCTGATCTCTCCTCACTTGCAGAAAATAATAAAGGGGCAGCTTCGGATGTAACGGCCAATCATGATCCGCAAAACTTGATGTCTTATTTAATTCGCTCTGATTTTTAAGGAAACTGCCAAGTGGTGTGTCACCAAAAAAGTCCCTTGGTGAACTAGCCATATCTAACAATGCAAAGTCTCCTTTCACAGGTACCATGAGCCCCCATAGCTCTGCTTGTTGTAGTACCACATGGCAGTGGTTTGGTCTGTAAGCACAGGCAGTGGCTTCCCTTTGATGGAGGGCAGGAAGGCTTTACACAGCAAGAGCGTGGCTTTCAGCTCCAGAAAGTTGATATGGAACTGGTCCTTGGCTGGAGAGCAGATGCCTCTAATTTCCACCTCTTTGAGTTGGCCTCCCCAACACAGAAGCGATCCATCAGACAACACTGTGAGATCTGGGTAGGGAAAGTAGAGAGGTCTCTTGTCAACACAATTACGGTTCCGCTGCCATCACTCTCGATTCTTTGCATTCTCCTCCAAAATCTAGACAAAATCAGATAGGTCCCCCTGGTTCTGAGCCTACAGGGACTTCAGATCCCTCATATCCCATTTGGTGTGCTTGACCAGCAAGATGAAGGAGGTTATCAGTCCCAGCAGGCTCAAAGTCATCCTTGCTGTGATGCAGGACAAAGGTTAAACATTGGGATCATAGCTCAAATGTCCTTGACTCTCCTCTCCGAGGCTAGGCACTAAACTACACCTTGCTCAGCATGGCTCGGATAAAGAGGAGTAAGGTGTGACTCAGGCACACCTAAGTTGTCAGGAGATTCACCGTAGTCTGGAGGAGGTTGATGTCTGCCTGGGGCAAACCTCCCTTCAAGAAACAGTTGTCGAGGTAGAGGAAGACTTTGAAGGAAGTAGTCGAAATAACCACAACTGACTGGTGTCACCAATACCCTCTTTAAGGCTCCTTTGAACAATAGCTCCTGCACTTCCTGTTGCAAGAGCGACAGGCGGTTCCCCATCAGACAATCTGTGGCCCTGCTATCTGTGCACCGCTCCAGGTCCCAGTTTGCTTATTCTCTAAACGTCAGAAGCCGTAAACCATCATGCCCATAAGACTGGCCTGAATGTCCCCTGAAAAGGCGGTCAACCGCATCCAGGCTTGTCTGTGATTGGCCACACTGGTACTAACAGCCCTACCAAAGGAATCAGTTGTTTTCCAGTTTCCAGCAATGGTGCACAAGGCTGCATCACAACCATCTTGCATTGTCTTTGAATCAAAGTCCCAGGCTTCTTGCTGGACCATGGACGTCACATGGGCCATGGAATCCCAGAGAGCATAAGAGCAGCAGTCTAACATGGGCAGATAGAGGCACTGTGTTTAAATAAGAACATAGGTAAAGCGGTTGAGGCCTCGGCCGAGGTAGGGACAGTGCCGCCTCGGGGTTAGTCAGTACTATGGGTTGGCCGTCGTAGTCTGGGGTTGTGTTTCTGCGTAGGCTGTGGTGTCATGGAGGGAACTGGTACTAAAGGCAAGCCAGAGCCCTGAGCAGATCCAGAGGGCCTAACTGACAGAGTGGGATGATCCGTCCGCGGAATCCCGGTTGGCAACCCTCTCAACTCCTTAGGGCCCACAAGTTAATCACAGTGAGCCATTAATGTGCCAAAAAAAGCACCATGGTTTTGCAACGTCCTTGGTTTGCTGCAGCGTTGCCAATGTCCCTAGAAATTCCAGTTACCTAAGAGCAAGGATAAGAATCTACTCTGAAATAGAGTGAATTCGGGACAGAAACAAGAAGGCACAATGACACCCTCATGCCTTCTCTAGAAATCAGGTGGGACGGTAGCCGACCAAGTTGTGCTTGGATTTCTTGCACTTCTTCTTGGTTTCGAACAAGGATTTCAATCATGAAGATGACCTATCACAGGAGTGACCTTGGAAGTGGGACCAGGCCCTGCCTGTGACATCAACTTATCCCAGCACATGGTCTTGAGGTGCTTTGTCACGAAAAGTTTCACTTCTCAGTCTTGAATGATCTTGGAATGCATCAAGGCACAGTCACTGAAGGTCTTGGAATTGTGGTCTGACGCCAGGCACCACAGCCAAACCAGTCACAGACACTTGTTTGGAACATTCCCCACAGGGGTTAAGGCCTGTAGATTTGGCAGGTAACGTCTAAGCTAAAACAATGGTTTTTAAGAAAACATCTTTGAGGAATTTTCTAAATGGGGAAACATCCATTACCACACTGGCGTTGCATCGCAATGCCTTCACATCATGGATATTACAACGCAAGTCGTTACAACGACTTCCGCTGGATGGCGCTCTAACCTAACGAATAGTATGATTTACTATTCCAACACCTTCTCTACTGTACGTAGACTGGTGTTGCAATAGTAAATCATACAGTTCCTAAGTCCAGCGCCCTCCAGCGCAAGTCGTTGTAACGACTTGCGTTGTAAAAACTGCGATGCAACATTCCGCGATCATTTTGATGACGTTGTAACGTCACATATTTGTCAGAATGAGATGAGAGGTTGCTCCGGATCTCCGTCAGTTAGCAAAGAATAAAAAGGAACTGATGTCAGAGCAATTGAGTAGTGCCTAAATATAGTACCACACACATCATATCCAAAACGGCATTGAATCGGAGCCCCCAGTGACACCCGCCAGTGTACGTGTACTGCAAAAGATTTTCTGGATCCAGTCTAATACCTGAGGAGTATTCAAAAGGTGAGGAATCTGCACTTAGAAGTCGCTATCAGAACAGCACATTATGGCCAAAGAGCAGGTTACAACATGCGAGTAATCTGGACTCACCATCCTCCAGTGCAGAGTCTGCTAACCCTCCTGGGATTTCGGGGGACTGGGAAGACTCCAAAGCCTCGCACTGAGGGAGCTTTACAAGATACTTCTCTGTTTCATGTTCTTCCAATGGCGCAGTCAGATAAGTTGGCTTCAGATGCGCCTCTTTGTCTTTGTTGCTCTCTATCTCTAGCTCTTTTAATAGAACTGGATGTTTTACTTGCTTCAGCAGTTCTCCAGAATTGTGTTCATCTAGTCATGTGAACAGCATAATTGTTAGAAAACATGTTTTACAATTCAACAGACGCAGCAATATTTCTACAGAGTCCTTTCTTGGATAAATAACATTCGAACAGAATATGTTCTTATAACTTGAATGATCTGTAAGGGTCCAAACTAGCAAAAACCTAAGACATTGAAATGAAGACAAACTGCAGTAATGATGAGAACTCTAGTTAGTTTACAACCAAGCAGCTACATTATGATGCTGGAAGGACTGCAGACTTTAAATTAAAGACTTTCTACTATTTCCGAAGAGGCTGTCAGATGGCTAATCAATCATACAATTTTGGTGGAATATTGTCAGATAAGGAACCAGCAAATGTTTTTTGTGTTGAGAAGCACTCTTATGAATTCGTATTCTATTATGAAGATCGGTGCCTTTTTCATTATGCATTTAATTCATATCACTATTTTGAACTAAAGCATTTTTTTTCTTAGCACGTACTGGAGTTGAATTTCTGACTGGTGTATAGACTTTAGTGACTCAGAAAGGGGCCGAAAGAATACAGAGTACACAATGGCAGCAGTCATTAAGTTGAAGCCCACTAGGCCTACCCAGGGGGTCACTGACTGTTTAGAAGAAAAAATAATAGTAGCATATTGATAACATCTATATAATTAAAAAGGAAAATGTAAAACCGAAAATGTTAAAATGTTCTGTAAATGTCAAGGTATTAAAACAGGATGGTTAACACATTGAGTTGGAATCCCTATACTGCATTGTGGGAGCAGTGCAACAGCAGCAAACTGTATCTACTATGGACGATTGGTGGCTCACCTGAAACTCTGGTATGTGCTGACAAAAAGAGAGCATGTACTAGGAGCAGAAAAAAGTGTTACTTTGGAGATTAGGATATTGCTTCGTCTTTTGGAAATAAAACAAAAAACGTTCCACTCAGCAGATATAAACACAATTGACACAACTACGACCGCTTAGAGGTCAATGGGCCGGTTGACGCACAAAACGCCACTTTATGCGCCAGCATTGCCATTGCACTAACAAGTAGGCATGGGTCTCCTGAAACAGGCAGGCATAGAAACATTCGGGGACCGCTACTGTGACGGCACCTTCAGACACATAAATGACTTATCTTACATTAGCAACCAAACCATACTGTTCCGTTTCACCTATTATAGATTGCAAAGAGCCATCCGTGATCTTTACCCGACCTATCCCGCGGAACCCCCCTGCCTGGAAACGCTGCAGTGCCTCATTACATCTTCAGACACAACACATCTAGTCTCACGATTATATAAAACAGCCCAAAGCGATATCCCGTTCACTTCCACTAAAGCGTGGGCACGCTGGAATGAGGCGTTGCCAGACCCATTATCTGAAAAAGAACGGTACACCACATGTGCACTGATTAAGTTACTCACCCCAAATGAAAACTTACACATCCTTCATTTAAAATATCTACATCAAACTTACCATACCCCGGTGCGTCTTCATAAATTTGGGTTACGAGACGATGCTAGATTTAAGCGATGTGGGGAACAGAAAGCAGACTTTGGGCCTTATTTATGAAGGTCTTGCGCCGCCGGTGCGTCACTTTTAACATGGGAAAAAGTGACGCACCGGTGGCGCAAGGCCTTCATAAATAAGGCCCTTTGTTCTTCTGGCCTGGTCCTGTCGGAAAATACAGGAATACTGGGGGAACGTAACTACAACGCTTCAGAAAATGGTGGGGGTGGAGATCGTATGCTCTATGAAGGTGTGCTTGTTGGGTCTTCTTTCTATGATCAAAGCTGGGAAACGAAAGTTTTGTGTGATATCCTTACTACTGGCCAAAAGGCGCTTATCTCAATGCTGGGGGGGTACGAAAGTGCCAAGCACGAAACAATGGCTGCAAGATTTAGCACACTGCAGGGATCATTTGCTTACATACCAGGAGGAACTGCCAGCTAGATCTAGGCCAAAAGACTATTGGACTTATTTAACAGCTTACTTGCAAGATAATGGTACCGCCGACACACTGTGATGTCTAATGCACCATATACATCAAATTGAATAGGTTGTGTACCTGACACATGTGCATTATCAGGTTGCTAGCTTATAGATTGTGCTGATGATACCAATATTCTCTCTGTATTGTGCATGACGGGATGAAGAATGCGGAAATGTACTGGTATTTGTTGTATTTCCATTTCAAATGGTTGTACTTTATTTGTTTCTGGAAAACAATAAAAAGAATTAAAAAAAAAAGAAATAAAACAAAAAAAAGAATTTTAAAAAAAGAAATAAAACAATAAAAATGTTCCACTTAAAACTAAAAATCGGGTTTTCGCATATTTCCAAATGAAGGATCGAACTGTGAATGATCAAACCTCAAATAATAATTATTGAAAAGAATGAATCAAAACGCTGAAATCGTCCACTTTTGAGTTCTGGTCTGTCAGCAAAAAGGCAGCAAAAGAATGGAGTCAAAACCTGATTCATACTTGACTTGCAGAAATGTGGCCAGGTGGTTCATTATTGGCCCCATACCACCCTGGAAGGGATAGAGAGGAGCCACAAATAAGCACCTCCTCTTTGTGCTGATATCAGTTTCCTATTTTTTATTTTCCATACCCTTAGATGTTGTGCATCACCAACTGTAGGGGCAAGTGGGCTGAATTCTAATTTGGGAACTTTGTAGATGTTCATAAGTAAGCCACTCCACAGAACAGCACCGGTGGGAGAGCATTGAGGAATCTGCAGTTATGTAAAGTGTCCAATAGGAAGAGCGTCATCAAAAGTAAGTAGCTTGTACTTCTGATGGATCCTTCTAAGCACAAAATGTCTTATGTTAGAATAGATAGCAAAGCAGTACCTACTCATGCGGAGGGCCTGTGGAGTGGGCTCAGACCAAAAATCTTTCAAGGCAATGCAAGGAAAGTGCCTTTCCGCCAGACCTGGCTTTCAAGGCAGTAATGCTGTGTGAAGGTCGGCAATGATGCCCATAACATGTCCTGGTAGATGTCAAGGACAGGTACTCTACGAGCCAATGAAGAGGTAGCAGCCTTGGTTCTGGTAGAATGAGCTGTCAGTACTTCTAGGTGCTGCTTCTTGGCCAGTACATAGCAGGTCTTGATGTAGCAGACTATCAGCCTTAACAGGGTCATCTTCCACACAGACATCACTATTTTAACCCCACAAAAAGTTGATCAATGGTATGGTGTTCATTGTTACGATCAATGTAAAATCTTAAGGAGCCCTTCCAGACCAGTTGATTCTGGCAAAGGGATGGACCTCCCAACGTGAAAGGAAGTGGCCATTTTTAGCAAGAATGCTGCCCGAGTACAGAGCATCAACTAATATGGAAAAAATGTGGTGTACGGCAGTTGCCCTGAAAGCACATGGGGCCCTATTATGCAATGCTTGACAGTTCGGGCTGGACTGTTCCCATGAGGCACAGGTTCAAGACTGATTTGCATATGGCCATGTCTGAAGAGGGGTGGCGTGGTGAGCAAAATAACGATGGATTATACCCTGAACTGTGACTGGGGGTGAATGTTTTGCTAATGTGCAATTCCATCTATCATCTTGTGTGTTTTGCTGTTTGCCCTATGTGGGAAGGGAATGCCCAGACTTGGGCCCCGTGCTCGCTGCGCCACTGGAGTCAAGCTTATCCTGGCTGATGACAGCTGCTAGCCAGAAACCGGTCCTAGAATGCTTGATTCTGTTCCAGGGAAGACATGGCTTGGCAGTTCGGGTTGGACTGTTCCCATGAGGCACAGGTTCAAGACTGATTTGCATATGGCCATGTCTGAACTGGGGCGGCGTGGTGAGCAAAATAACGATGGATTAAACCCAGATCTATGATTGGGGGTGAATGTTTTGCCACTGCGTAACATTCCGTACATCATCTTGTGTGTTTTGCTGATCGCCCTTTGTGGGAAGGGTATGCCCAGACGCGGGTCTCGTGCTCACTACGCCACTGGAGTCATGCTATCCTGGCTGATGACGGCTGATAGCCAGAAACCGGTCCTAGGATGCTTGCTTGAATGTGTTATAGTGCAGGTTAACAGAAAGAGCCTGCAACTTGTGGATCTGTAGCCCAGATGATATGGCGACATGAAAGGCTGCCTTAATGATAAGGAGCATAATAGGGCAACTGTGTTTATGCTCAAAAGGAGCATATACGAGGAATGTGAGAACCAAACATAAAACCCATTGAGCACAACAATCACAAAAGGGTTAAACATATGTTGTGACCTTTTAAGGAAATGCATTACAATGAGATATTCAAATAATGATGGCTGGCCGGCTCCTGTAAGAAGGCTGAAATAGCTAACAGGTCCCCTTTATCAGTGTGCAAAGCAAGGCTTTGACTTTGTAAAGGGACAGCACATACAACAGAACTATCTGTTTTGTAACGCACAAGACCACAAACATATCCCAAAGCCAGGGGCATACAGCTTTAGAGGAGGGATGCCTGGCTGCCAAGAGGACGTTCATGACTTCAGCATGAAGGTTCAAAGAAGTCAACTGCCACTGCTCAATTTCAAAACATGGACGCGTAGATTACAAAGCGTAGAGAACCCTGCTCTGTGGCTACAACAGGAGATGCTCCTGAAGAGGTCGCCTAATAGAGGGGCAAATGCTCAAGCCCAGGAACTTGGGGTACCATTCTTTCTATACCCAATCAACAGACACTAGGATGACTTAGGTCCAGTCTATCCTGACCTTCTTCAGACCTCAGGCCAGGAGAGGTATCAGCAGTGCCCTGAGATCCACCTTACATGGAGTTTGTCTCCGGGAAAGAAACTCCAACATGCAAACGTGCTGAAATGCATTATCTACAGTGGCGAAAACATTGAGCCTGATCTCTCCTCACTTGCAGAAAATAATAAAGGGGCAGCTCAGATGTAATGGCCAATCATGATCTGCAAAACTTAATGTCTTATTTAATTCACTCTGATTTTTAAGGAAACTGCCAAGTGGTGTGTCTCCAGACAGAAAAATCCCTTGGTGAACTAGCCATATCTAGCAATGCAAAGCCTCCTTTCACAGGTACCATGAGCCCTCATAGCTCTGCTTGTTGTAGTACCACATGGCAGTGGTTTGGTCTGTAAGCACAGGCAGTGGCTTCCCTTTGATGGAGGGTAGGAATGCTTTACACAGCAAGAGCTTGGCTTTCAGCTCCAGAAAGAGGATATGGAACTGGTCCTTCCCTGGAGAGCAGATGCCTCTAATCTCCACCTCTTTGAGTTGGCCTCCCCAACACAGAAGTGATACATCAGACAACACTGTGAGATCTGGGTAGGCAAAGAAGAGAGGTCTCTTGTCAATACAATTACGGTTTCGCTGCCATCACTCACGTTTTTTTGCATTCTCCTCCAAAATCTAGACAAAATCTGATAAGTCCCCCTGGTTCTGAGCCTACAGGGACTTCAGATCCCTCATATCCCATTTGGTGTGCTTGATCAGCAAGATGGATTAGTTACTTACCTGTAATCCTAGTTCTCTTCCAAGGGTATCCTCATCAAAGTCATAAGCATTAGAATATTCCCGCCCATGCGCGGGACCTCGGAAACACTATATTATGTGATCCGCTTATTTGTTTATTTATTTTTACGATTAGGATCGCATTTTATTTCGAACGTATTCGAGGTTGTTTTGACTTTCCTACTGATGATTCGGCAGATTGCCCCTTTTTTTGTTTCTACGGCAAGAAACTACACGCTACTCCGTTTTTTATTTTCATTCGCAATCCACGCGTATCACTTCCGGGGCGGGAGTGATAACATCCGGCACTGGCGAAAACACCGCGTATCACTTTTTCGAACTTGTGACCTGGTGACTTCACTTAACCGCTGATGATATTTTACGAACTAGGTGAGTGCACTAATTTTCACGACGCAACCATTTGACAATGCCGTCACGATTATTTCGAGCTCACATGATCTGACACAGGCACTGAATCGACTGGGTTCTTTTTTTCAGAAAGCGGTCTTTGAACCCTGATGACACCGTTAACCTTTTTCGACCTGATGCAGACACATTTACACTTCAGGTACGGTCGCGGCCACGATATTGACTATCTTTAATACAGCATGTAATTAAGCTGCAGTAAATTAAGAGCACGACGATCATTTATTCGTTTCAGGTTAAATTTCGTGGGTTTACATGTACCAAGCTGACCATATTAATTACTCTTCAAACCTTCGGCAGTTTCAGAAGGTACAAGTCTCGTTTACTTAAGGCCAACCCATTTTTTGTTTACTCAATGCTGAACCATGGTGCTTTCTAAAGAGTAGAAGTCAAACAACACTGATAGCAAATGTTTACAGGTTGTTTAATTTTATAAATTTTTATTAATTTCATGAATTTACTATAAGGCATGGAATAGCACATGCCATGAAGTTTTTTGTACCTTTGTATAAGGTCCTTGTACTAAACAATGCACAGATATGATTGTGTGAATAGAGTTATGAATTTATGATAGTTGTGTGTATATGGCCACGAATATATGACAGTTGTGTTTATTTTCCTTGACAGAAAATCAATTCCCCTGACGAAGGGCATAATGCCCGAAATGCATTGGGCCAAGTATAATTTTGACTTCTGAACTTTGTGAAAAACTAAGGATTACAATCAACGAAATTGAATGTTTCAATAAAACTTTATTTTGAAAGCATAAAGCATAAAGGAAACTTCTCAACGTTGTGTGCATTTGAGGACGTCATTCCCGAATGGAATGACGCTACTACATTAATTCCCCACATATATATAACCATATATATATATATATATATATATATATATATATATATATATATATATATATATATATATATGTACAAGTATATATGTATATAACATAAGAAATTGCAGCCTAATAAACACTAGAGCTGAAGCATGCAGTAAAGAATTTCCACATACATGAAAAATATGCATTAGAAACAGGAGAAACAACAACAAAATTTGTTTAGAAACTGTTTTAATGCTCAGAAAACAGTAGAAATTCTCAAAAATCACTGAAAGCATGGGAAGCTCCCAGGCTGCATTGCAAACACACAGTCTAAAAAGACTGAAAAGCTAACCTGTAGCTGCATAGCAATAAACTGACACTGTGCCTTTAAGGCACTCCTGACCCCCAGCTACCCATCATGCCTCAGGGGTGACAGTTAGGTCAGTTGTTCTTTGCGGAGACTGAAACAACCATGGAAACAAAGAAGTAAACAATATCTCCAAATTAAAATAGTCCTTTGCCCGGGGAGGCGGGAGGGTTGTTTATGACTTTGATGAGGATACCCCTGGAAGAGAACTAGGATTACAGGTAAGTAACTAATCCTTCTCTTCCAGGGGATCCTCATCAATAGTCATAAGCATTAGAATAGAATAGCGAGCCTCACCTCATCTCCCTGCGGGCAAAGGAGAATACAGAAAAACGTGATAAGTAAGCTCAGTAAAAACCAAGCTAGGATAGAGCAAACAAACTATCTAAACAGATTCCTCAAGGAGGCTTGGCCTACTTGAGCATCAGCTCTGGAATCAGATTCTAGGCAGTAGTGCCTCGTAAAGGTGTGAACTGATTTCCAGGTCGCAGCTTTGCAAATTTCTGACATAGGAATGTCATGTAAGAAAGCCACTGTGGCTGCTTTCCCCCTGGTGGAATGTGCTTTAGGAGGCAGAGGTAAGGGCCTTTTCGTCAGCTGGTAAGCTAAGGAGATACAAGAAACAATCCATCTCGAAATGGATCTAGTGGCAGGGAAACCTGTTCTCATGGTGCCTTAACTGATCTGTCGTCCTTATCCCTTTGGTACTGTCAAGGTAGAACTTAAGCAACCTCTTAAGGTCTAAGGAATGAAGAGCCTGCTCCGCCGGGGACGCTGGTTTAGGGAAGAAAGATGGCAAAGAAATAGACTGGTCGATATGGAAATCAGAACCACCTTAGGAAGAAAAGAAGGATGCGCCCTTAAAACTACTCTGTTATGATGGAAAACAGTGTAAGGCTCATTGGTACACAGTGCCTGGATCTCACTTACTCTGCGCGCTGCTGTAATGGCTACCAGAAAAGCGGCCTTCCAGGACAAATGCTGTAAGGAAGCTCTAGGATTGGCTCAAACGGTGGGCCCATCAGCTTCGACAACACCAGGTTCAACTCCCACGGAGGAGAAGGGTTTCGAACAGGGGGGTACACTTTTTTCAACCCCTGTAAGAAGTCATTGACCACCTGCATCTGGAAAAAGGATGGCTGAGTAGGCAACTTCTTGTACGCTGTAATGGCCGATAAATGCACTCTGATGGAAACATACTTAAGACCAGATCGTGCTAAGTACAGAAGGTAAGGGAGAATACCATCTTCTTGCCCCTTAGTAGGATCAAGGTGATGTCCTCTACACCAAAGAAAAAACCTCTTCCACTTAAACGCGTATGACGTTCTTGTGGAGGGCTTTTTTGCTTCTTTCAAAAGATGCACACAATCAGGAGGAAGATTCAAATGCCCGTATAGTAGGACCTCAGGAGCCATGCTGTCAAGTTCAGTGAGGGAAGGTTGGGATGGAGAATCCTCCCGCCCACCTTGGTCAGCAGGTCCGGCCTGCAGGGTAACCTCCTGTGCGGAAGGACCGACAGATGAAGAAGGTCCGGGTACCACCACTGCCGGGGCCAGTCTGGAGCTATCAGGATCATGGTCATACTGGACCTGATTAGCTTGGACACCACCTTCGGGATCAGGGGCAGAGGTGGAAAGGCATAGGTAAATGTCCCTGACCAGTCCATCAAAAGCACATTCCCTCTTGTCCCTGGACTATGGAATCTGGATGCGAAGGCGTGCCATTTTGTGTTTTCGTCGTCTGCGAATAAGTCTATTTCCGGACGACCCCAACAATGGAAAAGGTCTGCAACCACCTCGTCGTGTAGCAACCAGTCTGGCTGATCTTTGCAGTGCCTGCTGAGTGCGTCTGCCTCGACATTTAGCTCTCCTGGAAAGTGCATTGCCACCACCGAGAGTTTCCAGGCGAGAAGCCAGTGCCAGATCGCCTGTGACTCCAGGGAGAGGGGACGCGACCGAGTTCCACCCTGTTTGTTCAGGTAGAACATGGTCGTCGTGTTGTCGGTCTGGACCAGGACTGAATCGGACTCGATTGCAGGCAGGAAAGCTTTCAGAACTAGATGGACCGCTCGTAGCTCCAGCATATTGATGTGGTAGGACTGCTCCTTTGTCGACCACTTTCCTTGTATCTGTAGGCACCCCACGTGTGTCCCCCAGCCTTGCATAGACACGGCTGTCACCACCGACTGCACAGGAAGTGGCTGGTGAAAAGGAACTTCCACCATCAGATTCCGCTGCTGAGTCCACCATGACAGGGAGGATCTCGCTGCCTGGGAGAGAGATATTCGATATTCCCAGCGACCTGTTGATTGATCCCACTGGTCCTCCAGATTTTGTTGCAAAGGACGCATCGTCAGCCTGCCGTTGGGAATGAGAAAAATGCAGGACGCCATTGATCCCAGCAGGGAAGCTACCTGCCGGACTGTAGGATTCCGCACTTGGAGCAGAAGTCTGCATCTCTGTCGCATTGAGGACAGTCTCTCTTCCGAAGGATACGCCACCACCGAGAGTTTCCAGGCGAGAAGCCAGTGCCAGATCGCCTGTGACTCCAGGGAGAGGGGACGCGACCGAGTTCCACCCTGTTTGTTCAGGTAGAACATGGTCGTCGTGTTGTCGGTCTGGACCAGGACTGAATCGGACTCGATTGCAGGCAGGAAAGCTTTCAGAACCAGATGGACCGCTCGTAGCTCCAGCATATTGATGTGGTAGGACTGCTCCCTTGTCGACCACCTTCCTTGTATCTGTAGGCACCCCATGTGTGACCCCCAGCCTTGCATAGACACGGCTGTCACCACCGACTGCACAGGAAGTGGCTGGTGAAAAGGAACTCCCACCATCAGATTCCGCTGCTGAGTCCACCATGACAGGGAGGATCTCGCTGCCTGGGAGAGAGATATTCGATATTCCCAGCGACCTGTTGATTGATCCCACTGGTCCTCCAGATTTTGTTGCAAAGGACGCATCGTCAGCCTGCCGTTGGGAATGAGAAAAATGCAGGACGCCATGGATCCCAGCAGGGAAGCTACCTGCCGGACTGTAGGATTCCGCACTTGGAGCAGAAGTCTGCATCTCTGTCGCATTGAGGACAGTCTCTCTTCCGAAGGATACGCTCTTCCCACGCTTGTGTACAGAACGGAGCCAAGGTAGTGGATGCTCTGAGTGGGATGCTGCACTGATTTCTCCCTGTTGACGTGAAGGCCGAGGTCGTGCAGCCGTCGCAGACTGGTCTGAAAGTCGCGTCTCACTTGCTGTGGGGATGGACCTTTCAGCAGCCAGTCGTCTAGGTATGGATAGACAAAGCCTTTTTTGTGAAGAAAGGCTGCCACCACCGCCATGCATTTGGTGAAGACTCTCAGTGCTGACTTCAGCCCAAATGGCAGGACCTTGTATTGATAATGCTTGTGGCCGACCACAAACCGTAGGTACTTGCGATGACGTCTTGCAATGGAAATGTGGAAGTACGCATCTTGGAGGTCCACCAAACACATCCAATCCCCTACTTGTAGATGTGGACATATTTGTGAAGGGCCAACATGCGAAACTTCTCTTTGACTATGCACTTGTTCAGAAGTCAAAGGTCCAGGATTGGTCGAAACTTGTCCTCCTGATCTTTTGTGAGGACAAGAAAATATCTGGAGTAAACTCCTCTTCCTCAAGTGAAGTAGTGTGGCTCACTGGTTAGAGGCGGCAGACCCGAGAGCAGAGGACGGCCCGGGACCAGGGTTCGATTCCCGGCGCGGCTGGTTTCTGGACCAGGGTCAGCGGACTCGATAATTCTCTCGCCTCGGTGCCCACTCTGATCAGCGGTCACACTCGGCAACTCTGGGCATTAGCTTGCCTCATCTTCACTAACGGCCCCCCAGACCGCCGGGGATGCCTGGTCGCACCCTGGAGATACCCATTAAGGGACCATCTCTCAGGGAAGCCAGGAAGGGTTTCGCAGCGGTCGAAGCGCCAGGACGCCTACGGGTAGCAGTGCGCTATATAAATGCCAACACATTTACATTCCTCTTTGAGAGGGCGGAACCTCTTCTATCGCTTTCTTCTGAAGAAGAGTTTTCACCTCTTTTCGAAGCAGCTGTGACTGATGAGGTGAGACTTCTTCGGCGGAATGTCCTCTGGACGCACACGGAAACGTAGCGCGTATCCATTGCGTAGTATATTCAGCACCCAGCGATCTCCTGTGATGCTGACCCACTCTGCCAGATGTTGTGAAGCACTTCCTCCCACTGGAGTGGGCAACGGTGGCAGAGGAAGACACTGTTCATAACTTTCCTCCTCTCGTCATGGTAGAGGACTGCTGTTGGTGACCACCTCTACCTCTGTTGGACTTTCCTCCTCGAAACTGGATTTTCCCCTGGTTCTTGTTCTAGGACCACTGAGGGGTTTGAACCCTCTGTTGAGGCCCCTTGCTTTGGCTGGATTTGTAGCGGCGCTTAAATTCCTTCTTTTCCAACCCGACCGCTTTGACAGTGTCCAACTCGGTTTTCATCCTCGTCATCTCTTCATCTGCGCGTGTGCCGAAGAGAGAAGAGCCAGAGAACGGAAGGTTCAAGATCCTCTGTTGAGCATCTGGTTTTAGACCTGTCAATCTTAACCAGGACGACCTCCTGGTGCATACTCCATGCGCGTAAGAGTGCGCTGATAGCACCGCACCATCCGCCGCTGTGCTTATCATTTGGTTAGCCACCAAAGAACCCTCCGTGACTATTTCGTCAAAATCCTTTTGGTCTTCCTTTGGGGGCTTGGTTTTAAAACGCTCCAAAGAGTCCCAGAGAGCTCTGTCATAACGGCCAAGCAACGCAGCCGTGCTGGAGACCTTAAGGGATGCAGCAGCAGAAGTGCAGGCCCTGCAACCCCACCAGTCCTGAGATCTGCTCTCTTTGTCCGGAGGAATAGAAGAGGTAGCTGACACAGCATGTGTCTTTTTCGCTGCTGCCACTATGACTGAGTCTGCAGGAGGATCCGTCCTGACAAAGACCGGATCTGAGGAGCCGGCTTATACTTCTTTAAGAGTCGAGCCGGCACTGCTTTGATGGATGCTGGAGTTAAGGAAGTGTCCATGACCGGGTCAAGGATCCCCGGAACCAATGGAAGCAATGGCAGAGATGCAGTCTTCTGATGGAGAGTCTCTAAAATCACTGTTGTCGTGACTTGTGGGACAGACATCTCTATATTGAGCTTCTGCGCTCCTCTCTGCAGAACGTCATGGTATGTAATAATGTCATCAATGGGCGAGACCCTGGAAATCGAGCTGTCCGATAGAGTGGGGGAGTAATCTCTCCTGGAGGATCGGATAGAGGAAGTCGAGGAAGCAGATTGTGTTCTTCTACTCCGCCGAAGTGCACTGCATTCCGCGATCTGACTGCGCGGTCTTCACGTCTTGGAGAACGCAATCTAACGTGCCTTCTCTCAGGAGATCTCGCGTGACTGCGCCTGGGAGAACTCCCTCTGTCCACTTCGTCCTCCAGTCTCTGGAGAGGTGATCTATGAACCGAACTGGCATACTCCTGCATGCGTCTTGTTGCCCCAGTGTCCTGCCAGTGGCTTAAGGGCAGCCGCCATCTTGGGGACAACTGAACAGCAGTTGGGGCCTCCTTTTGTCTTGAAGGAGACTCGCGGGCATGGGTAGCAGTTTCCGGAGAGGCAGACTTTGAAGAAGCCCTCCTGGAAGAATGAGAGGACGAATGGCGCGAGGCTGACTCCATCACCAGGACCACCGATCCATCCCTAGACCTCACCGAGGCCTGTCTCGACGGCGAGCGTGCTCTTGACGTCGAACCTGTACGCACTCCATACGTCGTTCTAGGTTTAAAATTTTTTTTTTAATACTTTATTTATTGCATTTGTGCTTTAAGAAACATGAACAGTACATTCTCACATCCTGCAAACACAAAAAAAACAGAGAAATTGGTACATTCTCAGAGATGACAATCAGTTTAAAGAAACGGCATATGTTAGTCCGTAATAATACATGTCCTACAATGTAATATGGAAGCAGTAAGTGGGTTTGAGGTTAATCATTCAGGGTATGTCGTGAAAGTTCAGTGATGGCCCATGTAGAAGCGTGCAGAGAGTATCATATGATCATCAGGGCAGAGTACCCACTAACAACTTCAATGTTCCCGCAGCGCACGTCACAAAAAATACTCCCGCAGACATCAACGTGCTTCCCATCGGGCTAAGAAAGTAAAAAAAACAATCAGCACTGCACACATGTCTCACCATTGTCGCCATCAAGCTCTGCAGTCTCTTGTCTATTTGCACGTTCTGACAGATATATCTGTAACGGACCCTAAATATCTTTGGGCCTGCTTCAAATAGGTTGTAATTCGGCATAGACCGCATTCTGATCTTGGCAGTAAATAATATCATTTAGCCAATCCTTAAATTTTGGAGCTCTCCCTTCCCCCCATCGACATGCAATTCTACGTTTCGCAAGCAGCAGAGCGATATCAAGAAACTTTCTGGTGGGCTTGGGTGTTCGCAGCGTGTATCCCAGGAGCATGATGAGTGGGTCCCTATCAAGTTCCCCTTCCAGCATGATTTGCAGTGCATCATGTACCTGAGTCTAATACTTGTATACCCCTGGACACTCCCATGCCAAGTGGAGAAACCCCGCTCCCTCTGCATGACATCTTTCACATTTATCATTGTCTGTAAGTCAGAACCGTAACTTCCTGGCTGGTGTGTAATAGAACCTTTGCAGAAATTTAAAATGAATAATTTTGAGTCCACAGCTAGATGATATATTGGCAGTAATGCCACAACAGTAGCTCCACTTCAGAAATCTCACTTCCTGTATCCGCACTCCATGACCGGGAAGCAGCACTCTCCTCGCCTGTGCGTTGCATTCTAATATCATTGTACAGTCTGGATACCAGATGACAAACATCTGACGTCGTCAACATAGTATGTAGTGGTAGCACTATGTCCGGCTCAACAGGGTAGTGCAGCAACACTTCTTTCAATGCTTGACGTAATCTAACATAATAAAAAACCTCTAACGGTGTGGGATGCACATTCTGGAACATCTGTTCCTGTGTGCGAAACTGCCCATTCAAAAACAGGTCTCCCCATGTATTAATCTGAAGGCGCCTGCAAATTAATTGGAAGCCTGTTTCCTGTAGGATAACCATCCGAGGATGATAGGCGAGTGGCATACGTGGAGAGTAGAGCAGGTTGGTGTTTAAGACCCTCGCTATCCTTCTCCAGGCATCTATTGTGCAAGTCACCGTGGTGTACGGGGTCTCCAGAATTTCAATGGAGCCGTGAATCAAACCATTGAGAGGAAAGGGTCGAGCTATCCAATCCTCAACCGCTAACTGCGGCATAAAAGGTGTTGGATTAATCCAATGAAACGCATATTGCGCTTGTGCACTCATATAATATATCTCAAAGTCTGGGACATCAAATCCACCCTTGCCATAAGGTTGTGTAATGATGGACCATTTCAACCGCGGCTGTCTGCCGCCCCAAAACAATCGAAGGAGTTCTGATATTTGTCTTTTTAAAAAATATGCACCCGGAAAATAAGGGATATTTTAAAAGAGAAATAAGAAACGTGGCAATATCACCATTTTGATTAGGGACACTCTGCCCGCCATAAACAGTGGCAGCGCCATCCAACGGGTAACGTTATCGGCCAATTTAGTAATAGCAGTGCCATAATTTAATCTAATCGTCTCTTCCCTATCCGTAGACACCATGATACCAAGGTATCGAAGGTCTGACCCACACCACTCCAGCGGGTAATCCAGCGGAAATCGCGCAACCGCCGGTGTGAGTGGACAGAACTAAAGAACTGCGACTTTTTCCAATTTATTTGTATACCTGATAAGCGTCCAAACACCAGAAATTCGCGAAGTATAGGATTAAGATTAGTTTGAGGGTCCACGACATATAGGGTTATATCATCCGCATATAGCGACACTCCAATTTGCCGTTGAAAAATTTTAAAGGCACTCGCCATATGTAGTTGTCGAATGCGACATGCCAACGGCTCAATCGCGATGGCAAAGAGCAATAGGGACAGAGGGCATCCCTGTCTGGTGCCTCTTGTGATGGGCATCTGAGTAGACAGTCCTCCATTAACAACAATCCTTGCAACAGGCCTAGTATTAAGCAATTTAATCCACACTACAAACAGTTTGGGGAAACCCATTCTGTGCAATATGGCTAAGAGAAAGTTCCATTCAACTGAGTCAAACGCTTTGGTAGCGTCAAGAAATATCGCAGCCACCGGGAGATCTGGAGTTATAGTATGAACCAGAGAGAAGAGAGTACGCAAATTGTGACTAGTGGACCAACCAGGGACAAACCCGGCTTGATCCGGCAACACAATTTTCTGCGTAATGAGGGTCAGCCGAGTCACGAGAACCTTAGCAAGAATTTTGGCATCACAATTAATGAGCGAGAGTGGTCGATAGGAGTCACACTCCGCAGGGTCTTTGCCGGGCTTCAGAAGTGACGTTATCACTGTTAGAACTGGATATTTCTGGTTGGCTAAGGCTGACGCCAAAGCTAGGTAGAAACCACCATTCTAGTCAGGGCAAGGGAGTCACACGCCAAGATAACCCCTGCTCACCCCCTGGTAGCTTGGCACGAGCAGTAAGGCTAAACTCGGAGGCAATGTGTAAAGCATTTGCGCCAGCACACAACAGCAACATCATACTAGGCACACCAAAAAAGGAACTCCACACAAGGTTATTATAAAATAACTTTTGTATTGTAAAAAACACATCAGATAGTATCACACAAAATACATGGTGCCAACCGGCACAGGCAATATTCACAAGGGATTATGTACAGGACAGGGCCACATGGGCCACTGTCAGAATCAGAAATAGCACTTTTAGAACTTAGAATAAGTATAGCACAAGATAACAGTTATAAAATACATCCAGTAACTACTGGGAACAGGTACCAGGACCTCACTAGGACCACCTGTACTAAAAGAACAACCACCTAAGTTTCACGCAGCATTTAGGGGTATAAGCACAACACATTACACATGATGCATGAAATCACATTCAGCGGTGTAGTAAAGGGAAACACATGATGCCTAAAAACATTCAGAGGTGTAAGACAAGGGAAACACATGATGCATAAACCTACACATTCAGCGGTGTTCAGAACAAAGCACATGATTTAATAAAATACATTCAGAGGTGCAGCGCAAGAAGACACATGATGCCTAAAACATTCAGAGGTGCCAGAACAATACAATAGCGTAAAAATCACATGATGCCTAAAAACATTCAGAGGTGCAGGAATAACACATGATGCAAGAAAACACATTCAGAGGTGCAATAACCATACAATTGCGCAAAACTTACATAAGCCACCACCTGTGGCAGTACCTAGGCCAACTGGCCTTGTTGGGGCTAAGACGCCCTGTGTCTCAATGTCAGGGCCTAAATGGTGCAGCTGCCCACTAATTGCTGGGCAGCTGGGATAACAATAATTCTATGGCATGGGCTCTCACCAGCCCTTGAGCAGTACTGCGCCAAAAGGTAGGAGCCACACAGGCTCTGGCACACATATGCCCCCATGAACCTCCCTGGTTCATCTGCACCGGTATTATCAGGAAGTTCGTGTAGCAAAGATTGTCTCCAGTCACTTAAATCAGGCTTTAAAAATAAGGTCACTGATTTCTGTCTAAGGGGCTCTAAAAACGAGCAGTAAAAACAATGCCAGTAGACGATTTATCCAAGAGAATCAACCCCCACTTCTATTAGCATCAAGCGTTGAACGCGTGCCTCACCACGTGTCCCGGGGTCATTTCAGGGCCGATCGGCACTGCTGACAATTTCAGCGCCTACGCGCCAGCACTCTCTGCTTCCTCTCTGCCCCGGCCGGTCCTGGCAGCCCTCCGCCCGCTCTCTGGTCATCGGGGAGCAGCGGGGAGCTGACTCAGCGCTACAGCGCAGGGACTCAGGCCAGGGGGCAAAGATCTTTCTTGCGGGATCCCTCGGCGAGGTCAGGTCAATCTTCCCCGGTCCCGGCGGTGATCGTACGGCACTTCAGAGGTCCCGATGACGGGAACCAATCCTGTCGCGGCGTTTGGGGTGAGCCTCTCTGCACACCCGGGAGTCAGCCAATGGCAGTATGGCTCCCGGGACAGGCTTCCGATGACGCTCCGTCCGCCAGCCAACCACAGTGCGGCACCAACTAAGACGCTGCGGCACGCGGGCCAATCCCATTGCGGCGTCAGTGAGGGGGCTCGGCTCCTCCAGCCAATGGGAGCGCTGCGGCTCCAATCTTCGCCGCGGCAGCCTCCGTTCACGAGCGGCAACTTCTGGGGGTGTTCCTGGCCTCCTCCTTCCTCTCAGTATCAGGGACAGAGGTGACAGTCGCCCAGCAGGGGGGTGGAGCCAGCATTGTGGTCAGGCAGGCACAGCCCTTCACTATCAGGTGCTATCTCCTCCCACTTCCCTGGCAGCAGATGCTGCCTTTCATCCACGGGCTGACTCAGACAACCTCCTGGGGGCTCTGCAGCCCCTGTCATCCTCAAACCAGACAGTCAATCCACAAGCAGGCCCAGGCACTCCTGGGCCAGGCTCACCAGCCAATCACACGCCAGAAACAACGTACACATATATGCCACCTTCTAAAAGTGGCACTTCTAGACTAGACACAGTCATGCCGCATATACCACTACGAAGCATTCAATCTCAAGAGTTTGCACATATCAAACTCGCCCCTGCACTCCCCACACATCAGGAACTACCATGGGCATACATATTCCCCATTCATTCCTATGGAAGGGCAGGTCACTCACCACACATACACAGAGAGCTCAAGCACTTTACACTGTACCACAGTGAAAAAGTGCGCAGAGGCCTAAAATCACAAACACCAGGTCACAGAAACAGGCTAGGAAAAAGCAAAAAGTCTCAGGTGAACCTGCCCAAAGGGCCGGGTCCAACACTCACCACCTTACGCATCGAACCAGGCAACACACCAATCTCCAACGATTCCTCAAATACTTCCTTCAATACTGGCGCCATGATGTCTATATAACATTTATAGAACTCAACAGGTAAGCCATTGAGTCCTGTCGCTTTACCGTTGTTTAGCGACATTATTGCATCCTTTATCTCATCCACTTCCAGAGGAGCACCAAGGAATGCTCTGTGGTGATCACTCAACCAACACAGTGCTAGATCATCTAGAAAATCATCGTAACTCACCTCTCCTTTTTGGTGTGAGGTGTATAGTTGCCCAGAGTGTGCCAGAAAAAGGCCTTGTATACCTTTAGTATCCTGACACACCCCGCCACCTTCAGTATTAATCTCTAAAATGTGCGTGTTACATCGTGGGTTCCTCGTGATCATTGCTAACACCTTGCCCGGTCTCCCCCCTTCGCAATACTTTCTTGCAGTCCAATGTTTCCCCCTAAACTTGGCTTCCCTGGCCGCTTCCTCTTCATATTGTGATAGCTTTTCTCTAAACTCTTTATGTATACTTGCAGCAGCGCCTTGCGCCATCTGTACTTCCAAATCTCTCAACTCTAGTTCCAGTTTCTTGATAGTATCCTTAATGACCCTCAACACCCCAAAACTCTTAGATATACAGTACCCTCGCACCGTGACTTTAAATGCCTCCCATATCCTTTCTACACTGTCCACAGAGCCCTTGTTCCTGGGAAAGAAAGCCTCAATCTCCTCACCTAGCTTGGTTTTAAAAACCGTATCAAGCAGTGCTGTGGGTAGAAGTCGCCATGGGGGATGTGGTCTACCATAGCCAGGTATACCAAGCTGTACCAAAACCGGGCAGTGATCTGAGTATGTTCTAGCTAGAAGTACAACTTTCCCCAAATCAACACTCAAACCTCGGGATAATAGACAGTAATCCAGGCGAGCCCATGTATTAGTGTATGTCGTAAAATGTGTCCCTTCCTTCTGCATAGGGTGAGCGAAACGCCAACTGTCTACCAGCCCACTCTCTTCTCTTCCACTCAAAACCTCCCTGGCCTGCTTGTTATATTGCACGCATCCATCCGATCTGTCCATACCGGGCTTCAATGATACATTAAAATCCCCACTCCATATAATGTGCATGGATCCTATGCTGATCACCCTGCCCATAGTGTTGTGAAAAACTCAGGTGTATCTACGTTTGGAGCATAGGAATTCACAATCGTAACCGTGCCAGTGCCAAGCCTGCCCCATAGCACCACACAACGTCCATCAGGATCTAGAATATCCCCAAGTGCCTGAAAGTGGACTGCTTTATTAATCAATATCGCTGTTCCTCTGGCATATGAAGAATATGAGGAAAACTTCCTAACCAATGCCCATCTAGCTGCAAACGTGTGGTTGGAACGTGGGTGCATATGTGTCTCTTGTAACATAGCTATATGCACTTTGTGCCTGTCCAAATATGCTAACATATTTCTGCACTTTCTAGCATCATTTAGTCCCCGCACATTCCAGGACATTATTGACATCTTTCCAGCTTCATCATCATTAATCATTGTTAGCGGACACATTAGACCTGAATAATATCCAAAAATCAATCACATTCCCGTTCCTAGCATCTCGTAGCTGTATGGAGATATGTACCTGCACCTTCAATCGCACAACTTTAGAACAGCATTATCCCTTCCCACCCCCCACCCACTGACATAAATAATCCATGTCAGAGCGAGCCCCCCCAACCCCCACCTCCTCCCCCAACATCCCCGAATCACTCTCATTCCTTGAGAAACATAGAACACAAATCTGCAGAAATATACAAAACAGCAAGCTCTTCTTCTCCCCCCCCCTCCCCCCTCCCATTGAGGCAACCCCAACTCGCCAATATACTGGACCCTCCCCCCTCTCTGCATACCCACACACAACAGTGTCTTCGTCCAGTCAATAGTTCGTAATAAGGGGGAACACCCGTTGGGGAACATATCTAGCTGGCTACACAACCACCCCCCCTCACCGAGCCCCACGACCTGGGGTACCACTGGGCTATGTCAGGGAGGGGAAGTGGGGCCTGGATTACATTACCGCCGGAACATCCGTAGTCCGCAAGCTGACTGGACATCACTTGCTCTCAGCCCACGGCGACAAAGTCAAATCTCGTTCATTCAGTAGCAGCAAGTCCCTGGGGGGACCTCCCTGTCCAAGAGATGGTACCTAGGATTCTTCTTCATTCTCCGGTGATCGGGCCTGCTCCGCCGGACCACGACCCGCCTGTCAACGCTGCGCCGTCTTCAATGATCGCAGGTAATCTTCCACCTGTTGTGGGCTAGTAAAGAATCTTTGCTTCCCTTGGTGGGTTACTCTGAGCTTGGCCCGATAAAGTAAAGCATAATCTATCTGCGCCGTCCTAAGCTTTTTCTTCACCTCTAGGAATTTGCGTTTCTCTTCCTGGACCATCGGAGAGAAGTCCGGATATATGGAAAAGGATACTCCATCATAGGTTAGGGTTTGTTTAGTACGGGCCGCTCACAGTGCCACATTGCGATCCCTATAATTTAGTAGACGTGCAATGATCGGTCTCGTCGGAGTTCCAGGCTTTGGCACAGGACCGAGAGAATGGTGGGCCCTTTCCACGATAAATTGAGTGGAGAAAGCATTAGGCCCAACCGCGGACAACAGCATCTTTCAACATATTCTTCCATACGTCCAGTATTTGTGGACTCCGGCACCCCTGTTATGCTTATATTATTGCATCTGCTGCGGGCCTCCAAATCCTCATTCTTCGCCGCTATGACCTGCAATAGGTTCCCCATTCGCTGTAGTTGTGCTGTATGTCCCGCGGTGACGTCATCATTAGCGGATATCCGCCGTTCCATCTCCACAATGCGTTCTTCATGTTGGTCCATTTTGTGTACTATGGCGTCCATCCGGGACGACATTTTATCCACCTTGTCCACCAACGTGGCAAATCCCTGACTAATTTCATGCAGGAGCTGCTGGTTGTTCATTTCCGCGTTGGCTGGTCCACCCGTCGCCTGGTCAGCTCTCTGTGACTGTGCATTGTCCTGACTGGAGGTCGAGCTTTTTTTCGTATTGTCAAGTGTAAGTTTTGGTTGGCGAGAATCCGGGTGTCCCATGTTTGCGCACTTACAGGTGCCTCGAAATTAGTTCACCACTCGTTCCAATGCTAATGTCCGACTTTTCACTGTTATTACGGTGCTTCTGATGGCGGGAGGGCAGTTTGTCGCAGCTCACCACTTACGTTGTTTCAATGCCAGGACCAGCGCCGGTTGCGGTAAGGGATGCAGCCCACGTGTAGCGCAATTCTATTGCCGTCGTCTTGGCCCCACCAGTATGTAAATTCTCCAAGGTCAGCTGTCGCTGCAGTTTGTGTGTAGATTGTGGTCAGTCCGGAATATGACACATTATAGGATCCGTGCCAGGACTCTATCACCTCAGTCGTCAGCAATGCCCCACTGTGACCGAATCCCGCAACAGACTCTTCTCCACCCTTCGATGCGGGTCTGACAGCCCGATGCTTACTCTTCCAAGCCGCCCATATGCAGCTCCACACAGCAAAGTCCTTTTGTGTATCACCACCAATGAGTGGAATGCAGGCCAGTCACGTATAGAGTTAAACTATGCTTGAGATCATTTGTCCGTACTATGCGCCACATCCACTAGAAAGACCACTCCCGGTAATCTCCTCATTAATAACAACAGCCAGCCAGCTTCATACGCGGTCTCACCGGGATCTTGGGGCGATATTCAAAGGTCTTACTCCACATATGGTTGTACGCCACCGCAGCCGAGCACAATGGCGCCTGCCGGGTGCCTCGCGCTCCTCCAAGCTCAGATCCCCTCAGGCAATAGATGCGTCCGCTTTTGAGTGCACACTAATTTGTAACAGGGGGCAAGCACTGCAATAATTCCCTCTTACAAGTCGTGTACCTGCGTGCCAATCCTAATTGCCGCTCCCGTCCTCCGTCCTTCTGCAATGGGCGTGCGGCCTGCGCCACACGTGTGCAGCCACGGTGTTTGCGTAGCCTCCGTCCCCGGCAGCGGCCACACTCAGACCTCCAGCTTCAGTCCCGGACACTCCTCAAGGGCTCCGATGCGGCAGTTCACACGGTCCGTTTCGCCTGAAACTTTCACCGAGGGCAGAACAGGATATCGTTCACATTCGTAGGCAATTTTAGCCGACTCCGTTACCGGTTAAGCAGGATAAATGCCGGATTGTGCACCAGGCTACAGGAGCCTCACCCTTAGGCGGCTATTCTGCAGTGCGCCCTTTAGCGCCTCTCGTTCTAGGTTCTTGCCGTCTGCTCGACGTCAAACGCCGCCTCGACGGCGACCGGCGTTGATGAGAAACCGGGGAGTGCTGTCTCGACGTCGAACGGCGTTGATAAGCCAACGACGGAGTCTGTCTGTCTCTCGACGTCGAGCATCGTCTGGACTACGGCGGTGCTGCGGCCAATCTCGACGTCAAAGGTCTGCGAGACGGCGGCGGAGGGGTTCTTCTCTTCCTCAACGCTGGCGTCGTCGAGACGATGCCGGGGAACCCTGTGTCGATGCCGACCGTCGCCGAGTTGACAACGGCGGAGGGGTTCTCGCTCTCGACGTTGATCGCTGATGGGACTGCGATGACAGAAGTGAGCCTGCCCTCGACGCCGAACGTCCTGCCGACGTCGGCGGATGGTCTTTGCTCCTCAACGCCGATCGTCGTTGAGATGACGATGGCGGAGGGGTTTTTTTCCTCAACGCCGATCGTCGACAGGTTGAAGACTGCGGAGGGGAGACACTCCTCGAAGCCGATCGTCGCCAGGTTGACGACGGCGGAGAGTCCCTGGTCCTCGACGCCGATCGTCGCCGGGTTGACGACGGTGGAGGGTCCCTGGTCCTCGACGCCGATCGTCGCCGGGTTGACGACGGCGGAGGGTCTCCGGTCCTCGACGCCGATCGTCACCTGGTTGACGACGGCGGAGGGGTCTTGTCCGTCGATGCCGATCGTCGCCGAGTTGACGACGCAAGAGGATCTCGAATCTTCGAAAACAACGACGTACTTTTTCTCGACGGCGAGCCCGCTGTCGAGGGTCTTTTCTTCGATAAAAGTCCCACCTGAAGATCTTTTTTCAGTGCCGAGCCCGAAGCTGAGGTAGAAGGACGCGAGGACTTGTCTCTAGAAGTAGTTCTAGGCCTCTTGGAGCCCTTCTTTACCGGAGACCTTCCTCTAGATGGTTTACCTGCCAGGCCATACAAGCGAATTCTCGCCCTGTCTTTTAAAGTTCTACTGGACAGGGTCTGGCAGAGAGAGCAGGTATTGGGATCATGATCCTCAGGTAAACAAAGAATACAGACCTTGTGTGAGTCTGTTTTGGCCATCTTTTTACCACAAGAAGGGCAAGAGTCAAAAAGAGATGGCATTTTAGGTATTAAAAATGCCTAAACCTGTCAAAAAAACACAGCTTCTTACTTCTACAGATGAAAAACGTCAAAGTAAGGAACAAAAGTTGTGAAAAGTGAAGAGATTTTCCGACAGAAATCACAAAAGAGTGGAGCTGTGTTGCCAGGATCCTTCCAGAAGGAGCCGGAAAGAACAACTGACCTAACTGTCCCCCCTGAGGCATGATGGGTAGCTGGGGGTCAGGAGTGCCTTAAAGGCATGGTGTCAGTTTATTGCTATGCAGCTACAAGTTAGCTTTTCAGTCTTTTTAGACTGTGTGTTTGCAATGCAGCCTGGGTGCTTCCTATGCTTTCAGTAATTTCTGAGAATTTCTACTGTTTTCAGAGCATTAAAAAAGTTTCTAAACAAATGTTATTGTTGTTTCTCCTGTTTCTAATGCATATTTTTCATGTATGGTGGAAATTCTTTACTGCATGCTTTGACTCTAGTGTTTAATAGGCTGCAATTGCTTATGTTATATATATATATATATATATATTTATATATATATGGTTATATATATGTGGGGTACATATAATATAGTGTTTCCGGGGTCCCGCGCATGGGCGGGAATATTCTAATGCTTGTGACTATTGATGAGGATCCCCTGGAAGAGAAGAAGGAGGTTATCAGTCCCAGCAGGCTCAAAGTCATACTCGCTGTGATGCAGGACAAAGGTTAAACATTGGGATCATAGCTCAAATGTCATTGACTCTCCTCTCCGAGGATAGGCACTAAACTACACCTTGCTCCGAATGGCTCCGATGAAGAAGAGCTTCATCGAAGGAGTAAGGTGTGACTCCGGCACACCTAAGTTGTCAGGAGATTCGCCGTAGTCTTAAGGAGGTTGATGTCTGCCTGGGGCAAACCTCCCTTCAAGGAACAGCCGTAGAGGTAGAGGAAGACTTTGAAGGAAGTAGTGTAAATAACCACAACTGGCTGGTGTCACGAGTACCCTCTTTAAGGCTCCTTTAACCAAAAGCCCCTGCATTTCCTGCTGCAAGAGTGACAGGCGGTTTGCCGTCAGCCAATCTGGCGCCCTGCTATCTGTGCACCGCTCCAGGGCCCAGTTTGCTTATTCTCTAAACGTCAGAAGCTGTAAACCATCATGCCCATAAGACTGGCCTTAATGTCCCCTGAAAAGGAGGTCAACCGCATCCAGGCTTGTCTGTGATTGACCACACCGGTGCTAACAGCCCTACCAAAGGAATCAGTGGTGTCCAGTTTCCAGCAATGGTGCACAAGGCTGCATCACAACCATCTTGCATTGTCTTTGAATCAAAGTCCCAGGCTTCTTGCTGGACCATGGACATCACATGGGCCATGGAATCCCAGAGAGCATAGGAGCAGCAGTCTAACATGCAGCTGGCTTTCACTCAGCAAAGGGCCAAACTTATAGAGGAAGAAAATGCTAATCATAGGCCGATATCCTTTTCAATTCCCTGTCATGGGGACTGGAGTAGTGGGAAATGAGTCTGGGTATACTCTACTGGCTGAAGACTGCACCACAGTGCTCTCAGGAGTAAGGTACTGGATGAGGAAAGGTGGATGGCCTGGAGCTGGGCAATGGTGTCTAGCGATATGGAGATGCACAGGTGGACCTGAGCAGAGTTTGGCTCAAGTACCTAGTAGAGTATCAGTGATAGCCTCATTTAATGGGCTCAGAACGTGACTGTCCAGGTAGCAGCACCTCCTTCAGAACATTGGCTTTTAACTTCCTGAAAGTGAAGTTGAAGGTCAAGAACCTTCTGCTGCCCTAAGCATAACCATAGCAAAGAACACACTTTCTTTCTTTGCAGGCCCGGTGTGTGGTGGGTGGAGGGGGGGTAGAACTAGAGAACTAGTCCAGTGCCTGAGGAAGTATCTAGACCACTGCCATCTGGGATATCCTCATACGAGTTATACTCTGGGTAAAGCATTGTACTATCATCCCCAGCATCATCGCCCCCATTTATCGGAGTCAATGCCAAATGACTCATGAAGGACATGAGACCTTCCGGCAGGTAGAGGCACTGTGCTGCAATAAGAACATAGGTAAAGCGGTTGAGGCCTCGGACAAGGTAGGGTCTGTGCCGTCTCAGGGTTAGTCATTACTATGGGTTGGCCGTCGTAGTCTGGGGTTGTGTTCCTGCGTAGGCAGTGGTGTCATGGAAGGAACTGGTACTAAAGGCAAGCCAGAGCAATGAGCAGATACAGAGGGCCCAACTGGCAGAGTGGGATGATACATCCGCGTAATCCTGGTTGGCAACTCTGTCTGCTTCTTAGGGCCCACAGGTTAATCACAGTGAGCCATTCATGTGCCAAAAAAGCACCATGGTTTGGCGAAGTCCTTGGTTTGCTGCAGAGTTGCCAATGTCCCTAGAAATTCCAGTTACCTAAGAGAAAGGATAAGAATCTACTCTGAAATAGAGTGAATACGGGACAGAAACAAGAAGGCACAATGACACCCTCATGCCTTCTCTAGAAATCAAGTGGGGCTGTAGCCGACCAAGTTGTGCTTGGATTTCTTGCGCTTCTTATTGGTTTCGAACAAGGATTTCAATCATGAAGATAACCTGTCACAGGAGTGACCTTGGGAGTGGGACCAGGCCCTGCCTGTGACATCAACTTATCCCAGCACATGGTCTTGAGGTGCTTTGTCACGAAAAGTTTCACTTCTCAGTCTTGAATGATCTTGGAATGCATCAAGGCACAGTCACTGAAGGTCTTGGAATTGTGGTCTGACGCCAGGCACCACAGCCAAACCACATATGGGTCAGTCACAGACACTTGTTTTGAACTTTTCCCACAGGGTTTAAGGCCTGTAGATTTGGCAGGTATCGTCTAAGCTACAACAATGGTTTTTAAGAAAAAACTTGTCCAAATGGATAAACATCTATTCCCACACTGGCGTTGCATCGCAATGCCTTCACATCGTGGATATAACGACTTGTATTGTAAAAACTGCTATGCAACGTTCCGCGATCATTTTGATCACGTTGTAACGTCACATATTTGTCTGAATGAGATGAGAGGTTGCTCCTGGGGAGTATTCAAAAGGTGAGGAATCTGCACTTAGAAGTCGCTATCAGAACAGCACATTATGGCCAAAGAGCAGGTTACAACATGCGAGTGATCTGGACTCACCATCCTCCAGTGCAGAGTCTGCTAACCCTCCTGGGATTTCGGGGGACTGGGAAGACTCCAAAGCTTTGCACTGAGGGAGCTTTACAAGATACTTCTCTGTTTCATGTTCTTGCAATGGCGCCGTCAGATAAGTTGGCTTCAGATGCGCCTCTTTGTCTTTGTTACACTCTATCTCCAGCTCTTTTAATAGAACTGGATGTTTTACTTGCTTCAGCAGTTCTCCAGAATTGTGTTCATCTAGTCATGTGAACAGCATAATTGTTAGAAAACATGTTTTACAATTCAACCTATGCCGCAATATTTCTACAGAGTCCTTTCTTGGATAAATAACATTCGAACAGAATATGTTCTTACAACTTGAATGATCTGTAAGGGTCCAAACTAGCAAAAACCTAAGACATTGAAATGAAGACAAACTGCAGTAATGATAAGAACTCTAGTTAGTTTACAACCAAGCAGCTACATTATGATGCTGGAAGGACTGCAGACTTTAAATTAAAGACTTTCTACTATTTCCGAAGAGGCTGTCAGATGGCTAATCAATCATACAATTTTGGTGGAATATTGTCAGATAAGGAACCAGCAAATGTTTTTTGTGTTGAGAAGCACTCTTATGAATTCGTATTCTATTATGAAGATCGGTGCCTTTTTCATTATGCATTTAATTCATATCACTATTTTGAACTAAAGCATTTTTTTTCTTAGCACGTACTGGAGTTGAATTTCTGACTGGTGTATAGACTTTAGTGACTCAGAAAGGGGCCGAAAGAATACAGAGTACACAATGGCAGCAGTCATTAAGTTGAAGCCCACTAGGCCTACCCAGGGGGTCACTGACTGTTTAGAAGAAAAAATAATAGTAGCAAATTGATAACATCTATATAATTAAAAAGGAAAATGTAAAACCGAAAATGTTAAAATGTTCTGTAAATGTCAAGGTATTAAAACAGGATGGTTAACACATTGAGTTGGAATCCCTATACTGCATTGTGGGAGCAGTGCAACAGCAGCAAACTGTATCTACTATGGACGATTGGTGGCTCACCTGAAACTCTGGTATGTGCTGACAAAAAGAGAGCATGTACTAGGAGCAGAAAAAAGTGTTACTTTGGAGATTAGGATATTGCTTCGTCTTTTGGAAATAAAACAAAAAACGTTCCACTCAGCAGATATAAACACAATTGACACAACTACGACCGCTTAGAGGTCAATGGGCCGGTTGACGCACAAAACGCCACTTTATGCGCCAGCATTGCCATTGCACTAACAAGTAGGCATGGGTCTCCTGAAACAGGCAGGCATAGACACATTCGGGGACCGCTACTGTGACGGCACCTTCAGACACATAAATGACTTATCTTACATTAGCAACCAAACCATACTGTTCCGTTTCACCTATTATAGATTGCAAAGAGCCATCCGTGATCTTTACCCGACATATCCCGCGGAACCCCCCTGCCTGGAAACGCTGCAGTGCCTCATTACATCTTCAGACACAACACATCTAGTCTCACGATTATATAAAACAGCCCATAGCGATATCCCGTTCACTTCCACTAAAGCGTGGGCACGCTGGAATGAGGCGTTGCCAGACCCATTATCTGAAAAAGAACGGTACACCACATGTGCACTGATTAAGTTACTCACCCCAAATGAAAACTTACACATCCTTCATTTAAAATATCTACATCAAACTTACCATACCCCGGTGCGTCTTCATAAATTTGGGTTACGAGACGATGCTAGATTTAAGCGATGTGGGGAACAGAAAGCAGACTTTGGGCCTTATTTATGAAGGTCTTGCGCCGCCGGTGCGTCACTTTTAACATGGGAAAAAGTGACGCACCGGTGGCGCAAGGCCTTCATAAATAAGGCCCTTTGTTCTTCTGGCCTGGTCCTGTCGGAAAATACAGGAATACTGGGGGAACGTAACTACAACGCTTCAGAAAATGGTGGGGGTGGAGATCGTATGCTCTATGAAGGTGTGCTTGTTGGGTCTTCTTTCTATGATCAAAGCTGGGAAACGAAAGTTTTGTGTGATATCCTTACTACTGGCCAAAAGGCGCTTATCTCAATGCTGGGGGGGTACGAAAGTGCCAAGCACGAAACAATGGCTGCAAGATTTAGCACACTGCAGGGATCATTTGCTTACATACCAGGAGGAACTGCCAGCTAGATCTAGGCCAAAAGACTATTGGACTTATTTAACAGCTTACTTGCAAGATAATGGTACCGCCGACACACTGTGATGTCTAATGCACCATATACATCAAATTGAATAGGTTGTGTACCTGACACATGTGCATTATCAGGTTGCTAGCTTATAGATTGTGCTGATGATACCAATATTCTCTCTGTATTGTGCATGACGGGATGAAGAATGCGGAAATGTACTGGTATTTGTTGTATTTCCATTTCAAATGGTTGTACTTTATTTGTTTCTGGAAAACAATAAAAAGAATTAAAAAAAAAAAGAAATAAAACAAAAAAAAGAATTTTAAAAAAAGAAATAAAACAATAAAAACGTTCCACTTAAAACTAAAAATCGGGTTTTCGCATATTTCCAAATGAAGGATCGAACTGTGAATGATCAAACCTCAAATAATAATTATTGAAAAGAATGAATCAAAACGCTGAAATCGTCCACTTTTGAGTTCTGGTCTGTCAGCAAAAAGGCAGCAAAAGAATGGAGTCAAAACCTGATTCATACTTGACTTGCAGAAATGTGGCCAGGTGGTTCATTATTGGCCCCATACCACCCTGGAAGGGATAGAGAGGAGCCACACATAAGCACCTCCTCTTTGTGCTGATATCAGTTTCCTATTTTTTATTTTCCATACCCTTCGATGTTGTGCATCACCAACTGTAGGTGCAAGTGTGCTGAATTCTAATTTGGGAACTTTGTAGATGTTCATAAGTAAGCCACTCCACAGAACAGCACCGGTGGGAGAGCATTGAGGAATCTGCAGTTATGTAAAGTGTCCAATAGAAAGAGCGTTATCAAAAGTAAGTAGCTTGTACTTCTGATGGATCCTTCTAAGCACAAAATGTCTTATGTTAGAATAGATAGCAAAGCAGTACCTACCCAGGCGGAGGGTCTGTGGAGTGGACTCAGACCAAAAATCTTTCAAGGCAATGCAAGGAAAGTGCCTTTCCGCCAGACCTGGCTTTCAAGGCAGTAATGCTGTGTGAAGGTCGGCAATGATGCCCATGACATGTCCTGGTAGATGTCAAGGACAGGTACTCTACGAGCCAATGAAGAGGTAGCAGCCTTGGTTCTGGTAGAATGAGCTGTCAGTACTTCTAGGTGCTGCTTCTTGGCCAGTACATAGCAGGTCTTGATGTAGCAGACTATCAGCCTTAACAGGGTCATCTTCCACACAGACATCACTATTTTAACCCCACAAAAAGTTGATCAATGGTATGGTGCTCATTGTTACGATCAATGTAAAATCTTAAGGAGCCCTTCCAGACCAGTTGATTCTGGCAAAGGGATGGACCTCCCAACGTGAAAGGAAGTGGCCATTTTTAGCAAGAATGCTGCCCGAGTACAGAGCATCAACTAATATGGAAAAAATGTGGTGTACGGCAGTTGCCCTGAAAGCACATGGGGCCCTATTATGCAATGCTTGACAGTTCGGGCTGGACTGTTCCCATGAGGCACAGGTTCAAGACTGATTTGCATATGGCCATGTCTGAAGAGGGGTGGCGTGGTGAGCAAAATAACGATGGATTATACCCTGAACTGTGACTGGGGGTGAATGTTTTGCTAATGTGCAATTCCATCTATCATCTTGTGTGTTTTGCTGTTTGCCCTATGTGGGAAGGGAATGCCCAGACTTGGGCCCCGTGCTCGCTGCGCCACTGGAGTCAAGCTTATCCTGGCTGATGACAGCTGCTAGCCAGAAACCGGTCCTAGAATGCTTGATTCTGTTCCAGGGAAGACATGGCTTGGCAGTTCGGGTTGGACTGTTCCCATGAGGCACAGGTTCAAGACTGATTTGCATATGGCCATGTCTGAACTGGGGCGGCGTGGTGAGCAAAATAACGATGGATTAAACCCAGATCTATGATTGGGGGTGAATGTTTTGCCACTGCGTAACATTCCGTACATCATCTTGTGTGTTTTGCTGATCGCCCTTTGTGGGAAGGGTATGCCCAGACGCGGGTCTCGTGCTCACTACGCCACTGGAGTCATGCTATCCTGGCTGATGACGGCTGATAGCCAGAAACCGGTCCTAGGATGCTTGCTTGAATGTGTTATAGTGCAGGTTAACAGAAAGAGCCTGCAACTTGTGGATCTGTAGCCCAGATGATATGGCGACATGAAAGGCTGCCTTAATGATAAGGAGCATAATAGGGCAACTGTGTTTATGCTCAAAAGGAGCATATACGAGGAATGTGAGAACCAAACATAAAACCCATTGAGCACAACAATCACAAAAGGGTTAAACATATGTTGTGACCTTTTAAGGAAATGCATTACAATGAGATATTCAAATAATGATGGCTGGCCGGCTCCTGTAAGAAGGCTGAAATAGCTAACAGGTCCCCTTTATCAGTGTGCAAAGCAAGGCTTTGACTTTGTAAAGGGACAGCACATACAACAGAACTATCTGTTTTGTAACGCACAAGACCACAAACATATCCCAAAGCCAGGGGCATACAGCTTTAGATGAGGGATGCCTGGCTGCCAAGAGGACGTTCATGACTTCAGCATGAAGGTTCAAAGAAGTCAACTGCCACTGCTCAATTTCAAAACATGGACGCGTAGATTACAAAGCGTAGAGAACCCTGCTCTGTGGCTACAACAGGAGATGCTCCTGAAGAGGTCGCCTAGTAGAGGGGCAAATGCTCAAGCCCAGGAACTTGGGGTACCATTCTTTCTATACCCAATCAACAGACACTAGGATGACTTAGGTCCAGTCTATCCTGACCTTCTTCAGACCTCAGGCCAGGAGAGGTATCAGCAGTGCCCTGAGATCCACCTTACATGGAGTTTGTCTCCGGGAAAGAAACTCCAACATGCAAACGTGCTGAAATGCATTATCTACAGTGGCGAAAACATTGAGCCTGATCTCTCCCCACTTGCAGAAAATAATAAAGGGGCAGCTCAGATGTAATGGCCAATCATGATCTGCAAAACTTAATGTCTTATTTAATTCACTCTGATTTTTAAGGAAACTGCCAAGTGGTGTGTCTCCAGACAGAAAAATCCCTTGGTGAACTAGCCATATCTAGCAATGCAAAGCCTCCTTTCACAGGTACCATGAGCCCTCATAGCTCTGCTTGTCGTAGTACCACATGGCAGTGGTTTGGTCTGTAAGCACAGGCAGTGGCTTCCCTTTGATGGAGGGTAGGAAGGCTTTACACAGCAAGAGCTTGGCTTTCAGCTCCAGAAAGAGGATATGGAACTGGTCCTTCCCTGGAGAGCAGATGCCTCTAATCTCCACCTCTTTGAGTTGGCCTCCCCAACACAGAAGTGATACATCAGACAACACTGTGAGATCTGGGTAGGCAAAGAAGAGAGGTCTCTTGTCAATACAATTACGGTTTCGCTGCCATCACTCACGTTTTTTTGCATTCTCCTCCAAAATCTAGACAAAATCTGATAAGTCCCCCTGGTTCTGAGCCTACAGGGACTTCAGATCCCTCATATCCCATTTGGTGTGCTTGATCAGCAAGATGGATTAGTTACTTACCTGTAATCCTAGTTCTCTTCCAAGGGTATCCTCATCAAAGTCATAAGCATTAGAATATTCCCGCCCATGCGCGGGACCTCGGAAACACTATATTATGTGATCCGCTTATTTGTTTATTTATTTTTACGATTAGGATCGCATTTTATTTCGAACGTATTCGAGGTTGTTTTGACTTTCCTACTGATGATTCGGCAGATTGCCCCTTTTTTTGTTTCTACGGCAAGAAACTACACGCTACTCCGTTTTTTATTTTCATTCGCAATCCACGCGTATCACTTCCGGGGCGGGAGTGATAACATCCGGCACTGGCGAAAACACCGCGTATCACTTTTTCGAACTTGTGACCTGGTGACTTCACTTAACCGCTGATGATATTTTACGAACTAGGTGAGTGCACTAATTTTCACGACGCAACCATTTGACAATGCCGTCACGATTATTTCGAGCTCACATGATCTGACACAGGCACTGAATCGACTGGGTTCTTTTTTTCAGAAAGCGGTCTTTGAACCCTGATGACACCGTTAACCTTTTTCGACCTGATGCAGACACATTTACACTTCAGGTACGGTCGCGGCCACGATATTGACTATCTTTAATACAGCATGTAATTAAGCTGCAGTAAATTAAGAGCACGACGATCATTTATTCGTTTCAGGTTAAATTTCGTGGGTTTACATGTACCAAGCTGACCATATTAATTACTCTTCAAACCTTCGGCAGTTTCAGAAGGTACAAGTCTCGTTTACTTAAGGCCAACCCATTTTTTGTTTACTCAATGCTGAACCATGGTGCTTTCTAAAGAGTAGAAGTCAAACAACACTGATAGCAAATGTTTACAGGTTGTTTAATTTTATAAATTTTTATTAATTTCATGAATTTACTATAAGGCATGGAATAGCACATGCCATGAAGTTTTTTGTACCTTTGTATAAGGTCCTTGTACTAAACAATGCACAGATATGATTGTGTGAATAGAGTTATGAATTTATGATAGTTGTGTGTATATGGCCACGAATATATGACAGTTGTGTTTATTTTCCTTGACAGAAAATCAATGCCCCTGACGAAGGGCATAATGCCCGAAATGCATTGGGCCAAGTATAATTTTGACTTCTGAACTTTGTGAAAAACTAAGGATTACAATCAACGAAATTGAATGTTTCAATAAAACTTTATTTTGAAAGCATAAAGCATAAAGGAAACTTCTCAACGTTGTGTGCATTTGAGGACGTCATTCCCGAATGGAATGACGCTACTACATTAATTCCCCACATATATATAACCATATATATATATATATATATATATATATATATATATATATATATATATATATATATATATATATATATATATATATATATATATATATATATATATGTACAAGTATATATGTATATAACATAAGAAATTGCAGCCTAATAAACACTAGAGCTGAAGCATGCAGTAAAGAATTTCCACATACATGAAAAATATGCATTAGAAACAGGAGAAACAACAACAAAATTTGTTTAGAAACTGTTTTAATGCTCAGAAAACAGTAGAAATTCTCAAAAATCACTGAAAGCATGGGAAGCTCCCAGGCTGCATTGCAAACATACAGTCTAAAAAGACTGAAAAGCTAACCTGTAGCTGCATAGCAATAAACTGACACTGTGCCTTTAAGGCACTCCTGACCCCCAGCTACCCATCATGCCTCAGGGGTGACAGTTAGGTCAGTTGTTCTTTGCGGAGACTGAAACAACCATGGAAACAAAGAAGTAAACAATATCTCCAAATTAAAATAGTCCTTTGCCCGGGGAGGCGGGAGGGTTGTTTATGACTTTGATGAGGATACCCCTGGAAGAGAACTAGGATTACAGGTAAGTAACTAATCCTTCTCTTCCAGGGGATCCTCATCAATAGTCATAAGCATTAGAATAGAATAGCGAGCCTCACCTCATCTCCCTGCGGGCAAAGGAGAATACAGAAAAACGTGATAAGTAAGCTCAGTAAAAACCAAGCTAGGATAGAGCAAACAAACTATCTAAACAGATTCCTCAAGGAGGCTTGGCCTACTTGAGCATCAGCTCTGGAATCAGATTCTAGGCAGTAGTGCCTCGTAAAGGTGTGAACTGATTTCCAGGTCGCAGCTTTGCAAATTTCTGACATAGGAATGTCATGTAAGAAAGCCACTGTGGCTGCTTTCCCCCTGGTGGAATGTGCTTTAGGAGGCAGAGGTAAGGGCCTTTTCGTCAACTGGTAAGCTAAGGAGATACAAGAAACAATCCATCTCGAAATGGATCTAGTGGCAGGGAAACCTGTTCTCATGGTGCCTTAACTGATCTGTCGTCCTTATCCCTTTGGTACTGTCAAGGTAGAACTTAAGCAACCTCTTAAGGTCTAAGGAATGAAGAGCCTGCTCCGCCGGGGACGCTGGTTTAGGGAAGAAAGATGGCAAAGAAATAGACTGGTTGATATGGAAATCAGAACCACCTTAGGAAGAAAAGAAGGATGCGCCCTTAAAACTACTCTGTTATGATGGAAAACAGTGTAAGGCTCATTGGTACACAGTGCCTGGATCTCACTTACTCTGCGCGCTGCTGTAATGGCTACCAGAAAAGCGGCCTTCCAGGACAAATGCTGTAAGGAAGCTCTAGGATTGGCTCAAACGGTGGGCCCATCAGCTTCGACAACACCAGGTTCAACTCCCACGGAGGAGAAGGGTTTCGAACAGGGGGGTACACTTTTTTCAACCCCTGTAAGAAGTCATTGACCACCTGCATCTGGAAAAAGGATGGCTGAGTAGGCAACTTCTTGTACGCTGTAATGGCCGATAAATGCACTCTGATGGAAACATACTTAAGACCAGATCGTGCTAAGTACAGAAGGTAAGGGAGAATACCATCTTCTTGCCCCTTAGTAGGATCAAGGTGATGTCCTCTACACCAAAGAAAAAACCTCTTCCACTTAAACGCGTATGACGTTCTTGTGGAGGGCTTTTTTGCTTCTTTCAAAAGATGCACACAATCAGGAGGAAGATTCAAATGCCCGTATAGTAGGACCTCAGGAGCCATGCTGTTAAGTTCAGTGAGGGAAGGTTGGGATGGAGAATCCTCCCGCCCACCTTGGTCAGCAGGTCCGGCCTGCAGGGTAACCTCCTGTGCGGAAGGACCGACAGATGAAGAAGGTCCGGGTACCACCACTGCCGGGGCCAGTCTGGAGCTATCAGGATCATGGTCATACTGGACCTGATTAGCTTGGACACCACCTTCGGGATCAGGGGCAGAGGTGGAAAGGCATAGGTAAATGTCCCTGACCAGTCCATCAAAAGCACATTCCCTCTTGTCCCTGGACTATGGAATCTGGATGCGAAGGCGTGCCATTTTGTGTTTTCGTCGTCTGCGAATAAGTCTATTTCCGGACGACCCCAACAATGGAAAAGGTCTGCAACCACCTCGTCGTGTAGCAACCAGTCTGGCTGATCTTTGCAGTGCCTGCTGAGTGCGTCTGCCTCGCATTTAGCTCTCCTGGAAAGTGCATTGCCACCACCGAGAGTTTCCAGGCGAGAAGCCAGTGCCAGATCGCCTGTGACTCCAGGGAGAGGGGACGCGACCGAGTTCCACCCTGTTTGTTCAGGTAGAACATGGTCGTCGTGTTGTCGGTCTGGACCAGGACTGAATCGGACTCGATTGCAGGCAGGAAAGCTTTCAGAACCAGATGGACCGCTCGTAGCTCCAGCATATTGATGTGGTAGGACTGCTCCCTTGTCGACCACCTTCCTTGTATCTGTAGGCACCCCATGTGTGTCCCCCAGCCTTGCATAGACACGGCTGTCACCACCGACTGCACAGGAAGTGGCTGGTGAAAAGGAACTCCCACCATCAGATTCCGCTGCTGAGTCCACCATGACAGGGAGGATCTCGCTGCCTGGGAGAGAGATATTCGATATTCCCAGCGACCTGTTGATTGATCCCACTGGTCCTCCAGATTTTGTTGCAAAGGACGCATCGTCAGCCTGCCGTTGGGAATGAGAAAAATGCAGGACGCCATGGATCCCAGCAGGGAAGCTACCTGCCGGACTGTAGGATTCCGCACTTGGAGCAGAAGTCTGCATCTCTGTCGCATTGAGGACAGTCTCTCTTCCGAAGGATACGCTCTTCCCACGCTTGTGTCCAGAACGGAGCCAAGGTAGTGGATGCTCTGAGTGGGATGCTGCACTGATTTCTCCCTGTTGACGTGAAGGCCGAGGTCGTGCAGCCGTCGCAGACTGGTCTGAAAGTCGCGTCTCACTTGCTGTGGGGATGGACCTTTCAGCAGCCAGTCGTCTAGGTATGGATAGACAAAGCCTTTTTTGTGAAGAAAGGCTGCCACCACCGCCATGCATTTGGTGAAGACTCTCAGTGCTGACTTCAGCCCAAATGGCAGGACCTTGTATTGATAATGCTTGTGGCCGACCACAAACCGTAGGTACTTGCGATGACGTCTTGCAATGGAAATGTGGAAGTACGCATCTTGGAGGTCCACCAAACACATCCAATCCCCTACTTGTAGATGTGGACATATTTGTGAAGGGCCAACATGCGAAACTTCTCTTTGACTATGCACTTGTTCAGAAGTCAAAGGTCCAGGATTGGTCGAAACTTGTCCTCCTGATCTTTTGTGAGGACAAGAAAATATCTGGAGTAAACTCCTCTTCCTCAAGTGAAGTAGTGTGGCTCACTGGTTAGAGGCGGCAGACCCGAGAGCAGAGGACGGCCCGGGACCAGGGTTCGATTCCCGGCGCGGCAGGTTTCTGGACCAGGGTCAGCGGACTCGATAATTCTCTCGCCTCGGTGCCCACTCTGATCAGCGGTCACACTCGGCAACTCTGGGCATTAGCTTGCCTCATCTTCACTAACGGCCCCCCAGACCGCCGGGGATGCCTGGTCGCACCCTGGAGATACCCATTAAGAGACCATCTCTCAGGGAAGCCAGGAAGGGTTTCGCAGCGGTCGAAGCGCCAGGACGCCTACGGGTAGCAGTGCGCTATATAAATGCCAACACATTTACATTCCTCTTTGAGAGGGCGGAACCTCTTCTATCGCTTTCTTCTGAAGAAGAGTTTTCACCTCTTTTCGAAGCAGCTGTGACTGATGAGGTGAGACTTCTTCGGCGGAATGTCCTCTGGACGCACACGGAAACGTAGCGCGTATCCATTGCGTAGTATATTCAGCACCCAGCGATCTCCTGTGATGCTGACCCACTCTGCCAGATGTTGTGAAGCACTTCCTCCCACTGGAGTGGGCAACGGTGGCAGAGGAAGACACTGTTCATAACTTTCCTCCTCTCGTCATGGTAGAGGACTGCTGTTGGTGACCACCTCTACCTCTGTTGGACTTTCCTCCTCGAAACTGGATTTTCCCCTGGTTCTTGTTCTAGGACCACTGAGGGGTTTGAACCCTCTCTTGAGGCCCCTTGCTTTGGCTGGATTTGTAGCGGCGCTTAAATTCCTTCTTTTCCAACCCGACCGCTTTGACAGTGTCCAACTCGGTTTTCATCCTCGTCATCTCTTCATCTGCGCGTGTGCCGAAGAGAGAAGAGCCAGAGAACGGAAGGTTCAAGATCCTCTGTTGAGCATCTGGTTTTAGACCTGTCAATCTTAACCAGGACGACCTCCTGGTGCATACTCCATGCGCGTAAGAGTGCGCTGATAGCACCGCACCATCCGCCGCTGTGCTTATCATTTGGTTAGCCACCAAAGAACCCTCCGTGACTATTTCGTCAAAATCCTTTTGGTCTTCCTTTGGGGGCTTGGTTTTAAAACGCTCCAAAGAGTCCCAGAGAGCTCTGTCATAACGGCCAAGCAACGCAGCCGTGCTGGAGACCTTAAGGGATGCAGCAGCAGAAGTGCAGGCCCTGCAACCCCACCAGTCCTGAGATCTGCTCTCTTTGTCCGGAGGAATAGAAGAGGTAGCTGACACAGCATGTGTCTTTTTCGCTGCTGCCACTATGACTGAGTCTGCAGGAGGATCCGTCCTGACAAAGACCGGATCTGAGGAGCCGGCTTATACTTCTTTAAGAGTCGAGCCGGCACTGCTTTGATGGATGCTGGAGTTAAGGAAGTGTCCATGACCGGGTCAAGGATCCCCGGAACCAATGGAAGCAATGGCAGAGATGCAGTCTTCTGATGGAGAGTCTCTAAAATCACTGTTGTCGTGACTTGTGGGACAGACATCTCTATATTGAGCTTCTGCGCTCCTCTCTGCAGAACGTCATGGTATGTAATAATGTCATCAATGGGCGAGACCCTGGAAATCGAGCTGTCCGATAGAGTGGGGGAGTAATCTCTCCTGGAGGATCGGATAGAGGAAGTCGAGGAAGCAGATTGTGTTCTTCTACTCCGCCGAAGTGCACTGCATTCCGCGATCTGACTGCGCGGTCTTCACGTCTTGGAGAACGCAATCTAACGTGCCTTCTCTCAGGAGATCTCGCGTGACTGCGCCTGGGAGAACTCCCTCTGTCCACTTCGTCCTCCAGTCTCTGGAGAGGTGATCTATGAACCGAACTGGCATACTCCTGCATGCGTCTTGTTGCCCCAGTGTCCTGCCAGTGGCTTAAGGGCAGCCGCCATCTTGGGGACAACTGAACAGCAGTTGGGGCCTCCTTTTGTCTTGAAGGAGACTCGCGGGCATGGGTAGCAGTTTCCGGAGAGGCAGACTTTGAAGAAGCCCTCCTGGAAGAATGAGAGGACGAATGGCGCGAGGCTGACTCCATCACCAGGACCACCGATCCATCCCTAGACCTCACCGAGGCCTGTCTCGACGGCGAGCGTGCTCTTGACGTCGAACCTGTACGCACTCCATACGTCGTTCTAGGTTTAAAAATTTTTTTTTAATACTTTATTTATTGCATTTGTGCTTTAAGAAACATGAACAGTACATTCTCACATCCTGCAAACACAAAAAAAACAGAGAAATTGGTACATTCTCAGAGATGACAATCAGTTTAAAGAAACGACATATGTTAGTCCGTAATAATACATGTCCTACAATGTAATATGGAAGCAGTAAGTGGGTTTGAGGTTAATCATTCAGGGTATGTCGTGAAAGTTCAGTGATGGCCCATGTAGAAGCGTGCAGAGAGTATCATATGATCATCAGGGCAGAGTACCCACTAACAACTTCAATGTTCCCGCAGCGCACGTCACAAAAAATACTCCCGCAGACATCAACGTGCTTCCCATCGGGCTAAGAAAGTAAAAAAAACAATCAGCACTGCACACATGTCTCACCATTGTCGCCATCAAGCTCTGCAGTCTCTTGTCTATTTGCACGTTCTGACAGATATATCTGTAACGGACCCTAAATATCTTTGGGCCTGCTTCAAATAGGTTGTAATTCGGCATAGACCGCATTCTGATCTTGGCAGTAAATAATATCATTTAGCCAATCCTTAAATTTTGGAGCTCTCCCTTCCCCCCATCGACATGCAATTCTACGTTTCGCAAGCAGCAGAGCGATATCAAGAAACTTTCTGGTGGGCTTGGGTGTTCGCAGCGTGTATCCCAGGAGCATGATGAGTGGGTCCCTATCAAGTTCCCCTTCCAGCATGATTTGCAGTGCATCATGTACCTGAGTCTAATACTTGTATACCCCTGGACACTCCCATGCCAAGTGGAGAAACCCCGCTCCCTCTGCATGACATCTTTCACATTTATCATTGTCTGTAAGTCAGAACCGTAACTTCCTGGCTGGTGTGTAATAGAACCTTTGCAGAAATTTAAAATGAATAATTTTGAGTCCACAGCTAGATGATATATTGGCAGTAATGCCACAACAGTAGCTCCACTTCAGAAATCTCACTTCCTGTATCCGCACTCCATGACCGGGAAGCAGCACTCTCCTCGCCTGTGCGTTGCATTCTAATATCATTGTACAGTCTGGATACCAGATGACAAACATCTGACGTCGTCAACATAGTATGTAGTGGTAGCACTATGTCCGGCTCAACAGGGTAGTGCAGCAACACTTCTTTCAATGCTTGACGTAATCTAACATAATAAAAAACCTCTAACGGTGTGGGATGCACATTCTGGAACATCTGTTCCTGTGTGCGAAACTGCCCATTCAAAAACAGGTCTCCCCATGTATTAATCTGAAGGCGCCTGCAAATTAATTGGAAGCCTGTTTCCTGTAGGATAACCATCCGAGGATGATAGGCGAGTGGCATACGTGGAGAGTAGAGCAGGTTGGTGTTTAAGACCCTCGCTATCCTTCTCCAGGCATCTATTGTGCAAGTCACCGTGGTGTACGGGGTCTCCAGAATTTCAATGGAGCCGTGAATCAAACCATTGAGAGGAAAGGGTCGAGCTATCCAATCCTCAACCGCTAACTGCGGCATAAAAGGTGTTGGATTAATCCAATGAAACGCATATTGCGCTTGTGCACTCATATAATATATCTCAAAGTCTGGGACATCAAATCCACCCTTGCCATAAGGTTGTGTAATGATGGACCATTTCAACCGCGGCTGTCTGCCGCCCCAAAACAATCGAAGGAGTTCTGATATTTGTCTTTTTAAAAAATATGCACCCGGAAAATAAGGGATATTTTAAAAGAGAAATAAGAAACGTGGCAATATCACCATTTTGATTAGGGACACTCTGCCCGCCATAAACAGTGGCAGCGCCATCCAACGGGTAACGTTATCGGCCAATTTAGTAATAGCAGTGCCATAATTTAATCTAATCGTCTCTTCCCTATCCGTAGACACCATGATACCAAGGTATCGAAGGTCTGACCCACACCACTCCAGCGGGTAATCCAGCGGAAATCGCGCAACCGCCGGTGTGAGTGGAAAGAACTAAAGAACTGCGACTTTTTCCAATTTATTTGTATACCTGATAAGCGTCCAAACACCAGAAATTCGCGAAGTATAGGATTAAGATTAGTTTGAGGGTCCACGACATATAGGGTTATATCATCCGCATATAGCGACACTCCAATTTGCCGTTGAAAACATTTAAAGGCACTCGCCATATGTAGTTGTCGAATGCGACATGCCAACGGCTCAATCGCGATGGCAAAGAGCAATAGGGACAGAGGGCATCCCTGTCTGGTGCCTCTTGTGATGGGCATCTGAGTAGACAGTCCTCCATTAACAACAATCCTTGCAACAGGCCTAGTATTAAGCAATTTAATCCACACTACAAACAGTTTGGGGAAACCCATTCTGTGCAATATGGCTAAGAGAAAGTTCCATTCAACTGAGTCAAACGCTTTGGTAGCGTCAAGAAATATCGCAGCCACCGGGAGATCTGGAGTTATAGTATGAACCAGAGAGAAGAGAGTACGCAAATTGTGACTAGTGGACCAACCAGGGACAAACCCGGCTTGATCCGGCAACACAATTTTCTGCGTAATGAGGGTCAGCCGAGTCACGAGAACCTTAGCAAGAATTTTGGCATCACAATTAATGAGCGAGAGTGGTCGATAGGAGTCACACTCCGCAGGGTCTTTGCCGGGCTTCAGAAGTGACGTTATCACTGTTAGAACTGGATATTTCTGGTTGGCTAAGGCTGACGCCAAAGCTAGGTAGAAACCACCATTCTAGTCAGGGCAAGGGAGTCACACGCCAAGATAACCCCTGCTCACCCCCTGGTAGCTTGGCACGAGCAGTAAGGCTAAACTCGGAGGCAATGTGTAAAGCATTTGCGCCAGCACACAACAGCAACATCATACTAGGCACACCAAAAAAGGAACTCCACACAAGGTTATTATAAAATAACTTTTGTATTGTAAAAAACACATCAGATAGTATCACACAAAATACATGGTGCCAACCGGCACAGGCAATATTCACAAGGGATTATGTACAGGACAGGGCCACATGGGCCACTGTCAGAATCAGAAATAGCACTTTTAGAACTTAGAATAAGTATAGCACAAGATAACAGTTATAAAATACATCCAGTAACTACTGGGAACAGGTACCAGGACCTCACTAGGACCACCTGTACTAAAAGAACAACCACCTAAGTTTCACGCAGCATTTAGGGGTATAAGCACAACACATTACACATGATGCATGAAATCACATTCAGCGGTGTAGTAAAGGGAAACACATGATGCCTAAAAACATTCAGAGGTGTAAGACAAGGGAAACACATGATGCATAAACCTACACATTCAGCGGTGTTCAGAACAAAGCACATGATTTAATAAAATACATTCAGAGGTGCAGCGCAAGAAGACACATGATGCCTAAAACATTCAGAGGTGCCAGAACAATACAATAGCGTAAAAATCACATGATGCCTAAAAACATTCAGAGGTGCAGGAATAACACATGATGCAAGAAAACACATTCAGAGGTGCAATAACCATACAATTGCGCAAAACTTACATAAGCCACCACCTGTGGCAGTACCTAGGCCAACTGGCCTTGTTGGGGCTAAGACGCCCTGTGTCTCAATGTCAGGGCCTAAATGGTGCAGCTGCCCACTAATTGCTGGGCAGCTGGGATAACAATAATTCTATGGCATGGGCTCTCACCAGCCCTTGAGCAGTACTGCGCCAAAAGGTAGGAGCCACACAGGCTCTGGCACACATATGCCCCCATGAACCTCCCTGGTTCATCTGCACCGGTATTATCAGGAAGTTCGTGTAGCAAAGATTGTCTCCAGTCACTTAAATCAGGCTTTAAAAATAAGGTCACTGATTTCTGTCTAAGGGGCTCTAAAAACGAGCAGTAAAAACAATGCCAGTAGACGATTTATCCAAGAGAATCAACCCCCACTTCTATTAGCATCAAGCGTTGAACGCGTGCCTCACCACGTGTCCCGGGGTCATTTCAGGGCCGATCGGCACTGCTGACAATTTCAGCGCCTACGCGCCAGCACTCTCTGCTTCCTCTCTGCCCCGGCCGGTCCTGGCAGCCCTCCGCCCGCTCTCTGGTCATCGGGGAGCAGCGGGGAGCTGACTCAGCGCTACAGCGCAGGGACTCAGGCCAGGGGGCAAAGATCTTTCTTGCGGGATCCCTCGGCGAGGTCAGGTCAATCTTCCCCGGTCCCGGCGGTGATCGTACGGCACTTCAGAGGTCCCGATGACGGGAACCAATCCTGTCGCGGCGTTTGGGGTGAGCCTCTCTGCACACCCGGGAGTCAGCCAATGGCAGTATGGCTCCCGGGACAGGCTTCCGATGACGCTCCGTCCGCCAGCCAACCACAGCGCGGCACCAACTAAGACGCTGCGGCACGCGGGCCAATCCCATTGCGGCGTCAGTGAGGGGGCTCGGCTCCTCCAGCCAATGGGAGCGCTGCGGCTCCAATCTTCGCCGCGGCAGCCTCCGTTCACGAGCGGCAACTTCTGGGGGTGTTCCTGGCCTCCTCCTTCCTCTCAGTATCAGGGACAGAGGTGACAGTCGCCCAGCAGGGGGGTGGAGCCAGCATTGTGGTCAGGCAGGCACAGCCCTTCACTATCAGGTGCTATCTCCTCCCACTTCCCTGGCAGCAGATGCTGCCTTTCATCCACGGGCTGACTCAGACAACCTCCTGGGGGCTCTGCAGCCCCTGTCATCCTCAAACCAGACAGTCAATCCACAAGCAGGCCCAGGCACTCCTGGGCCAGGCTCACCAGCCAATCACACGCCAGAAACAACGTACACATATATGCCACCTTCTAAAAGTGGCACTTCTAGACTAGACACAGTCATGCCGCATATACCACTACGAAGCATTCAATCTCAAGAGTTTGCACATATCAAACTCGCCCCTGCACTCCCCACACATCAGGAACTACCATGGGCATACATATTCCCCATTCATTCCTATGGAAGGGCAGGTCACTCACCACACATACACAGAGAGCTCAAGCACTTTACACTGTACCACAGTGAAAAAGTGCGCAGAGGCCTAAAATCACAAACACCAGGTCACAGAAACAGGCTAGGAAAAAGCAAAAAGTCTCAGGTGAACCTGCCCAAAGGGCCGGGTCCAACACTCACCACCTTACGCATCGAACCAGGCAACACACCAATCTCTAACGATTCCTCAAATACTTCCTTCAATACTGGCGCCATGATGTCTATATAACATTTATAGAACTCAACAGGTAAGCCATTGAGTCCTGTCGCTTTACCGTTGTTTAGCGACATTATTGCATCCTTTATCTCATCCACTTCCAGAGGAGCACCAAGGAATGCTCTGTGGTGATCACTCAACCAACACAGTGCTAGATCATCTAGAAAATCATCGTAACTCACCTCTCCTTTTTGGTGTGAGGTGTATAGTTGCCCAGAGTGTGCCAGAAAAAGGCCTTGTATACCTTTAGTATCCTGACACACCCCGCCACCTTCAGTATTAATCTCTAAAATGTGCGTGTTACATCGTGGGTTCCTCGTGATCATTGCTAACACCTTGCCCGGTCTCCCCCCTTCGCAATACTTTCTTGCAGTCCAATGTTTCCCCCTAAACTTGGCTTCCCTGGCCGCTTCCTCTTCATATTGTGATAGCTTTTCTCTAAACTCTTTATGTATACTTGCAGCAGCGCCTTGCGCCATCTGTACTTCCAAATCTCTCAACTCTAGTTCCAGTTTCTTGATAGTATCCTTAATGACCCTCAACACCCCAAAACTCTTAGATATACAGTACCCTCGCACCGTGACTTTAAATGCCTCCCATATCCTTTCTACACTGTCCACAGAGCCCTTGTTCCTGGGAAAGAAAGCCTCAATCTCCTCACCTAGCTTGGTTTTAAAAACCGTATCAAGCAGTGCTGTGGGTAGAAGTCGCCATGGGGGATGTGGTCTACCATAGCCAGGTATACCAAGCTGTACAAAACCGGGCAGTGATCTGAGTATGTTCTAGCTAGAAGTACAACTTTCCCCAAATCAACACTCAAACCTCGGGATAATAGACAGTAATCCAGGCGAGCCCATGTATTAGTGTATGTCGTAAAATGTGTCCCTTCCTTCTGCATAGGGTGAGCGAAACGCCAACTGTCTACCAGCCCACTCTCTTCTCTTCCACTCAAAACCTCCCTGGCCTGCTTGTTATATTGCACGCATCCATCCGATCTGTCCATACCGGGCTTCAATGATACATTAAAATCCCCACTCCATATAATGTGCATGGATCCTATGCTGATCACCCTGCCCATAGTGTTGTGAAAAACTCAGGTGTATCTACGTTTGGAGCATAGGAATTCACAATCGTAACCGTGCCAGTGCCAAGCCTGCCCCATAGCACCACACAACGTCCATCAGGATCTAGAATATCCCCAAGTGCCTGAAAGTGGACTGCTTTATTAATCAATATCGCTGTTCCTCTGGCATATGAAGAATATGAGGAAAACTTCCTAACCAATGCCCATCTAGCTGCAAACGTGTGGTTGGAACGTGGGTGCATATGTGTCTCTTGTAACATAGCTATATGCACTTTGTGCCTGTCCAAATATGCTAACATATTTCTGCACTTTCTAGCATCATTTAGTCCCCGCACATTCCAGGACATTACTGACATCTTTCCAGCTTCATCATCATTAATCATTGTTAGCGGACACATTAGACCTGAATAATATCCAAAAATCAATCACATTCCCGTTCCTAGCATCTCGTAGCTGTATGGAGATATGTACCTGCACCTTCAATCGCACAACTTTAGAACAGCATTATCCCTTCCCACCCCCCACCCACTGACATAAATAATCCATGTCAGAGCGAGCCCCCCCAACCCCCACCTCCTCCCCCAACATCCCCGAATCACTCTCATTCCTTGAGAAACATAGAACACAAATCTGCAGAAATATACAAAACAGCAAGCTCTTCTTCTCCCCCCCCTCCCCCCTCCCATTGAGGCAACCCCAACTCGCCAATATACTGGACCCTCCCCCCTCTCTGCATACCCACACACAACAGTGTCTTCGTCCAGTCAATAGTTCGTAATAAGGGGGAACACCCGTTGGGGAACATATCTAGCTGGCTACACAACCACCCCCCCTCACCGAGCCCCACGACCTGGGGTACCACTGGGCTATGTCAGGGAGGGGAAGTGGGGCCTGGATTACATTACCGCCGGAACATCCGTAGTCCGCAAGCTGACTGGACATCACTTGCTCTCAGCCCACGGCGACAAAGTCAAATCTCGTTCATTCAGTAGCAGCAAGTCCCTGGGGGGACCTCCCTGTCCAAGAGATGGTACCTAGGATTCTTCTTCATTCTCCGGTGATCGGGCCTGCTCCGCCGGACCACGACCCGCCTGTCAACGCTGCGCCGTCTTCAATGATCGCAGGTAATCTTCCACCTGTTGTGGGCTAGTAAAGAATCTTTGCTTCCCTTGGTGGGTTACTCTGAGCTTGGCCCGATAAAGTAAAGCATAATCTATCTGCGCCGTCCTAAGCTTTTTCTTCACCTCTAGGAATTTGCGTCTCTCTTCCTGGACCATCGGAGAGAAGTCCGGATATATGGAAAAGGATACTCCATCATAGGTTAGGGTTTGTTTAGTACGGGCCGCTCACAGTGCCACATCGCGATCCCTATAATTTAGTAGACGTGCAATGATCGGTCTCGTCGGAGTTCCAGGCTTTGGCACAGGACCGAGAGAATGGTGGGCCCTTTCCACGATAAATTGAGTGGAGAAAGCATTAGGCCCAACCGCGGACAACAGCATCTTTCAACATATTCTTCCATACGTCCAGTATTTGTGGACTCCGGCACCCCTGTTATGCTTATATTATTGCATCTGCTGCGGGCCTCCAAATCCTCATTCTTCGCCGCTATGACCTGCAATAGGTTCCCCATTCGCTGTAGTTGTGCTGTATGTCCCGCGGTGACGTCATCATTAGCGGATATCCGCCGTTCCATCTCCACAATGCGTTCTTCATGTTGGTCCATTTTGTGTACTATGGCGTCCATCCGGGACGACATTTTATCCACCTTGTCCACCAACGTGGCAAATCCCTGACTAATTTCATGCAGGAGCTGCTGGTTGTTCATTTCCGCGTTGGCTGGTCCACCCGTCGCCTGGTCAGCTCTCTGTGACTGTGCATTGTCCTGACTGGAGGTCGAGCTTTTTTTCGTATTGTCAAGTGTAAGTTTTGGTTGGCGAGAATCCGGGTGTCCCATGTTTGCGCACTTACAGGTGCCTCGAAATTAGTTCACCACTCGTTCCAATGCTAATGTCCGACTTTTCACTGTTATTACGGTGCTTCTGATGGCGGGAGGGCAGTTTGTCGCAGCTCACCACTTACGTTGTTTCAATGCCAGGACCAGCACCGGTTGCGGTAAGGGATGCAGCCCACGTGTAGCGCAATTCTATTGCCGTCGTCTTGGCCCCACCAGTATGTAAATTCTCCAAGGTCAGCTGTCGCTGCAGTTTGTGTGTAGATTGTGGTCAGTCCGGAATATGACACATTATAGGATCCGTGCCAGGACTCTATCACCTCAGTCGTCAGCAATGCCCCACTGTGACCGAATCCCGCAACAGACTCTTCTCCACCCTTCGATGCGGGTCTGACAGCCCGATGCTTACTCTTCCAAGCCGCCCATATGCAGCTCCACACAGCAAAGTCCTTTTGTGTATCACCACCAATGAGTGGAATGCAGGCCAGTCACGTATAGAGTTAAACTATGCTTGAGATCATTTGTCCGTACTATGCGCCACATCCACTAGAAAGACCACTCCCGGTAATCTCCTCATTAATAACAACAGCCAGCCAGCTTCATACGCGGTCTCACCGGGATCTTGGGGCGATATTCAAAGGTCTTACTCCACATATGGTTGTACGCCACCGCAGCCAAGCACAATGGCGCCTGCCGGGTGCCTCGCGCTCCTCCAAGCTCAGATCCCCTCAGGCAATAGATGCGTCCGCTTTTGAGTGCACACTAATTTGTAACAGGGGGCAAGCACTGCAATAATTCCCTCTTACAAGTCGTGTACCTGCGTGCCAATCCTAATTGCCGCTCCCGTCCTCCGTCCTTCTGCAATGGGCGTGCGGCCTGCGCCACACGTGTGCAGCCACGGTGTTTGCGTAGCCTCCGTCCCCGGCAGCGGCCACACTCAGACCTCCAGCTTCAGTCCCGGACACTCCTCAAGGGCTCCGATGCGGCAGTTCACACGGTCCGTTTCGCCTGAAACTTTCACCGAGGGCAGAACAGGATATCGTTCACATTCGTAGGCAATTTTAGCCGACTCCGTTACCGGTTAAGCAGGATAAATGCCGGATTGTGCACCAGGCTACAGGAGCCTCACCCTTAGGCGGCTATTCTGCAGTGCGCCCTTTAGCGCCTCTCGTTCTAGGTTCTTGCCGTCTGCTCGACGTCAAACGCCGCCTCGACGGCGACCGGCGTTGATGAGAAACCGGGGAGTGCTGTCTCGACGTCGAACGGCGTTGATAAGCCAACGACGGAGTCTGTCTGTCTCTCGACGTCGAGCATCGTCTGGACTACGGCGGTGCTGCGGCCAATCTCGACGTCAAAGGTCTGCGAGACGGCGGCGGAGGGGTTCTTCTCTTCCTCAACGCTGGCGTCGTCGAGACGATGCCGGGGAACCCTGTGTCGATGCCGACCGTCGCCGAGTTGACAACGGCGGAGGGGTTCTCGCTCTCGACGTTGATCGCTGATGGGACTGCGATGACAGAAGTGAGCCTGCCCTCGACGCCGAAAGTCCTGCCGACGTCGGCGGATGGTCTTTGCTCCTCAACGCCGATCGTCGTTGAGATGACGATGGCGGAGGGGTTTTTTTCCTCAACGCCGATCGTCGACAGGTTGAAGACTGCGGAGGGGAGACACTCCTCGAAGCCGATCGTCGCCAGGTTGACGACGGCGGAGAGTCCCTGGTCCTCGACGCCGATCGTCGCCGGGTTGACGACGGTGGAGGGTCCCTGGTCCTCGACGCCGATCGTCGCCGGGTTGACGACGGCGGAGGGTCTCCGGTCCTCGACGCCGATCGTCACCTGGTTGACGACGGCGGAGGGGTCTTGTCCGTCGATGCCGATCGTCGCCGAGTTGACGACGCAAGAGGATCTCGAATCTTCGAAAACAACGACGTACTTTTTCTCGACGGCGAGCCCGCTGTCGAGGGTCTTTTCTTCGATAAAAGTCCCACCTGAAGATCTTTTTTCAGTGCCGAGCCCGAAGCTGAGGTAGAAGGACGCGAGGACTTGTCTCTAGAAGTAGTTCTAGGCCTCTTGGAGCCCTTCTTTACCGGAGACCTTCCTCTAGATGGTTTACCTGCCAGGCCATACAAGCGAATTCTCGCCCTGTCTTTTAAAGTTCTACTGGACAGGGTCTGGCAGAGAGAGCAGGTATTGGGATCATGATCCTCAGGTAAACAAAGAATACAGACCTTGTGTGAGTCTGTTTTGGCCATCTTTTTACCACAAGAAGGGCAAGAGTCAAAAAGAGATGGCATTTTAGGTATTAAAAATGCCTAAACCTGTCAAAAAAACACAGCTTCTTACTTCTACAGATGAAAAACGTCAAAGTAAGGAACAAAAGTTGTGAAAAGTGAAGAGATTTTCCGACAGAAATCACAAAAGAGTGGAGCTGTGTTGCCAGGATCCTTCCAGAAGGAGCCGGAAAGAACAACTGACCTAACTGTCCCCCCTGAGGCATGATGGGTAGCTGGGGGTCAGGAGTGCCTTAAAGGCATGGTGTCAGTTTATTGCTATGCAGCTACAAGTTAGCTTTTCAGCCTTTTTAGACTGTGTGTTTGCAATGCAGCCTGGGTGCTTCCTATGCTTTCAGTAATTTCTGAGAATTTCTACTGTTTTCAGAGCATTAAAAAAGTTTCTAAACAAATGTTATTGTTGTTTCTCCTGTTTCTAATGCATATTTTTCATGTATGGTGGAAATTCTTTACTGCATGCTTTGACTCTAGTGTTTAATAGGCTGCAATTGCTTATGTTATATATATATATATATATATTTATATATATATGGTTATATATATGTGGGGTACATATAATATAGTGTTTCCGGGGTCCCGCGCATGGGCGGGAATATTCTAATGCTTGTGACTATTGATGAGGATCCCCTGGAAGAGAAGAAGGAGGTTATCTCAGTCCCAGCAGGCTCAAAGTCATACTCGCTGTGATGCAGGACAAAGGTTAAACATTGGGATCATAGCTCAAATGTCATTGACTCTCCTCTCCGAGGATAGGCACTAAACTACACCTTGCTCCGAATGGCTCCGATGAAGAAGAGCTTCATCGAAGGAGTAAGGTGTGACTCCGGCACACCTAAGTTGTCAGGAGATTCGCCGTAGTCTTAAGGAGGTTGATGTCTGCCTGGGGCAAACCTCCCTTCAAGGAACAGCCGTAGAGGTAGAGGAAGACTTTGAAGGAAGTAGTGTAAATAACCACAACTGGCTGGTGTCACGAGTACCCTCTTTAAGGCTCCTTTAACCAAAAGCCCCTGCATTTCCTGCTGCAAGAGTGACAGGCGGTTTGCCGTCAGCCAATCTGGCGCCCTGCTATCTGTGCACCGCTCCAGGGCCCAGTTTGCTTATTCTCTAAACGTCAGAAGCTGTAAACCATCATGCCCATAAGACTGGCCTTAATGTCCCCTGAAAAGGAGGTCAACCGCATCCAGGCTTGTCTGTGATTGACCACACCGGTGCTAACAGCCCTACCAAAGGAATCAGTGGTGTCCAATTTCCAGCAATGGTGCACAAGGCTGCATCACAACCATCTTGCATTGTCTTTGAATCAAAGTCCCAGGCTTCTTGCTGGACCATGGACATCACATGGGCCATGGAATCCCAGAGAGCATAGGAGCAGCAGTCTAACATGCAGCTGGCTTTCACTCAGCAAAGGGCCAAACTTATAGAGGAAGAAAATGCTAATCATAGGCCGATATCCTTTTCAATTCCCTGTCATGGGGACTGGAGTAGTGGGAAATGAGTCTGGGTATACTCTACTGGCTGAAGACTGCACCACAGTGCTCTCAGGAGTAAGGTACTGGGTGAGGAAAGGTGGATGGCCTGGAGCTGGGCAATGGTGTCTAGCGATATGGAGATGCACAGGTGGACCTGAGCAGAGTTTGGCTCAAGTACCTAGTAGAGTATCAGTGATAGCCTCATTTAATGGGCTCAGAACGTGACTGTCCAGGTAGCAGCACCTCCTTCAGAACATTGGCTTTTAACTTCCTGAAAGTGAAGTTGAAGGTCAAGAACCTTCTGCTGCCCTAAGCATAACCATAGCAAAGAACACACTTTCTTTCTTTGCAGGCCCGGTGTGTGGTGGGTGGAGGGGGGGTAGAACTAGAGAACTAGTCCAGTGCCTGAGGAAGTATCTAGACCACTGCCATCTGGGATATCCTCATACGAGTTATACTCTGGGTAAAGCATTGTACTATCATCCCCAGCATCATCGCCCCCATTTATCGGAGTCAATGCCAAATGACTCATGAAGGACATGAGACCTTCCGGCAGGTAGAGGCACTGTGCTGCAATAAGAACATAGGTAAAGCGGTTGAGGCCTCGGACAAGGTAGGGTCTGTGCCGTCTCAGGGTTAGTCATTACTATGGGTTGGCCGTCGTAGTCTGGGGTTGTGTTCCTGCGTAGGCTGTGGTGCATTGGAAGGAACTGGTACTAAAGGCAAGCCAGAGCCATGAGCAGATACAGAGGGCCCAACTGGCAGAGTGGGATGATACATCCGCGTAATCCTGGTTGGCAACTCTGTCTGCTTCTTAGGGCCCACAGGTTAATCACAGTGAGCCATTCATGTGCCAAAAAAGCACCATGGTTTGGCGAAGTCCTTGGTTTGCTGCAGAGTTGCCAATGTCCCTAGAAATTCCAGTTACCTAAGAGAAAGGATAAGAATCTACTCTGAAATAGAGTGAATTCGGGACAGAAACAAGAAGGCACATGCCTTCTCTAGAAATCAAGTGGGGCTGTAGCCGACCAAGTTGTGCTTGGATTTCTTGCGCTTCTTCTTGGTTTTGAACAAGGATTTCAATCATGAAGATGACCTGTCACAGGAGTGACCTTGGGAGTGGGACCAGGCCCTGCCTGTGACATCAACTTATCCCAGCACATGGTCTTGAGGTGCTTTGTCACGAAAAGTTTCACTTCTCAGTCTTGAATGATCTTGGAATGCATCAAGGCACAGTCACTGAAGGTCTTGGAATTGTGGTCTGACGCCAGGCACCACAGCCAAACCACATATGGGTCAGTCACAGACACTTGTTTTGAACTTTTCCCACAGGGTTTAAGGCCTGTAGATTTGGCAGGTATCGTCTAAGCTACAACAATGGTTTTTAAGAAAAAACTTGTCCAAATGGATAAACATCTATTCCCACACTGGCGTTGCATCGCAATGCCTTCACATCGTGGATATAACGACTTGTATTGTAAAAACTGCTATGCAACGTTCCGCGATCATTTTGATCACGTTGTAACGTCACATATTTGTCTGAATGAGATGAGAGGTTGCTCCTGGGGAGTATTCAAAAGGTGAGGAATCTGCACTTAGAAGTCGCTATCAGAACAGCACATTATGGCCAAAGAGCAGGTTACAACATGCGAGTGATCTGGACTCACCATCCTCCAGTGTAGAGTCTGCTAACCCTCCTGGGATTTCGGGGGCCTGGGAAGACTCCAAAGCCTCGCACTGAGGGAGCTTTACAAGATACTTCTCTGTTTCATGTTCTTCCAATGGCGCCGTCAGATAAGTTGGCTTCAGATGCGCCCTTTTTGTCTTTGTTACACTCTATCTCTAGCTCTTTTAATAGAACTGGATGTTTTACTTGCTTCAGCAGTTCTCCAGAATTGTGTTCATCTAGACATGTGAACAGCATAATTGTTAGAAAACATGTTTTACAATTCAACAGATGCCGCAATATTTCTACAGAGTCCTTTCTTGGATAAATAACATTCGAACAGAATATGTTCTTATAACTTGAATGATCTGTAAGGGTCCAAACTAGCAAAAACCTAAGACATTGAAATCAAGACAAACTGCAGTAATGATGAGAACTCTAGTTAGTTTACAACCAAGCAGCTACATTATGATGCTGGAAGGACTGCAGACTTTAAATTAGAGACTTTCTACTATTTCCGAAAAGGCTGTCAGATGGCCAACCAATCATACAATTTTGGTGGGATATTGTCAGATAAGGAACCAGCAAATGGTTTTTGTGTTGAGAAGCACTCTTATGAATTCGTATTCTACTATGAAGATCGGTGCCTTTTTGATTATGCATTTAATTCATACCACTATTTTGAACTAAAGCATTTTTTTTCTTAGCACGTACTGGAGTTGAATTTCTGACTGGTGTATGGACTTTAGTGACTCAGAAAGGGGCCGAAAGAATACAAAGTACACAATGGCAGCAGTCATTAAGTTGAAGCCCACTAGGCCTACCCAGGGGGTCACTGACTGTTTAGAAGAAAACATAATAGTAGCATATTGATAACATCTATATGATTAAAAAGGAAAATGTAAAACCGAAAATGTTAAAATGTTCTGTAAATGTCAAGGTATTAAAACAGGATGGTTAACACATTGAGTTGGAATCCCTATACTGCATTGTGGGAGCAGTGCAACAGCAGCAAACTGTATCTACTATGGACGATTGGTGGCTCACCTGAAACTCTGGTATGTGCTGACAAAAAGAGAGCATGTACTAGGAGCAAAAAAAAGTGTTACTTTGGAGTTTAGGATATTGCTTCGTCTTTTGGAAATAAAACAAAAAACGTTCCACTTAAAATAAAAAATTGGGTTTTCGCATATTTCCAAATGAAGGATCGAACTGTAGAATGATCAAACCTCAAATAATAATTACTGAAAAGAATGGATCAAAACGCTGAAAAAATCCACTTTTCAGTTCTGGTCTGTCAGCAGAATGGCAGCAAAAGAATGAAGTCAAAACCTGATTCACACTTGCCGAAATATGGCCAGGTGGTTTATTGTTGGCTCCATACCACCCTGGAAGAGATAGAGAGGAGCCACACATAAGCACCTCCTCTTTGTGCTGATATCAGTTTCCTATTTTTTATTTTCCATGCCCTTAGATGTTGTGCATCACCAACTGTAGGGGCAAGTGGGCTGAATTCTAATTTGGGAACTTTGTAGATGTTCATAAGTAAGCCACTCCACAGAACAGCACCGGTGGCAGAGCATTGAGGAATCTGCAGTTATGTAAAGTGTCCAATAGAAAGAGCGTTATCAAAAGTAAGTAGCTTGTACTTCTGATGGATCCTTCTAAGCACAAAATTCCTTATGTTAGAATAGATAGCAAAGCAGTACCTACCCAGGCGGAGGGCCTGTGGAGTGGGCTCAGACCAAAAATCTTTCAAGGCAATGCAAGGAAAGTGCCTTTCCGCCAGACCTGGCTTTCAAGGCAGTAATGCTGTGTGAAGGTCGGCAATGATGCCCATAACATGTCCTGGTAGATGTCAAGGACAGGTACTCTAGGAGCCAATGAAGAGGTAGCAGCCTTGGTTCTGGTAGAATGAGCTGTCAGTACTTCTAGGTGCTGCTTCTTGGCCAGTACATAGCAGTTCTTGATGTAGCAGACTATCAGCCTTAACAGGGTCATCTTCCACACAGACATCACTATGTTCACCCCAGAAAAAGTTGATCATTGATATGGTGTTCATTGTTACAATCAATATAAAATCTTAAGGAGCCCTTCCAGTCCAGTTGATTCAACCTGTCCTCCTTTTGGACAGGGTGAGGAGGAGTACAGAATGTCGGCAAAGTGATGGACCTCCCAACGTGAAAGGCAGTGACCATTTTTGGCAAGAATGCTGCCTGAGTACAGAGCATCAACGAATATGGAAAAAATGTGGTGTACGGCAGTTGCCCTGAAAGCACCTGGGGCCCTATTATGCAATGCTTGGCAGTTCGGGCTGGACTGTTCCAATGAGGCACAGGTTCAAGACTGATTTGCATATTGCCATGTCTGAAGTGAGGTTGTGTGATGAACAAAATAACGATGGATTAAACCCAGATCTGTAACTTGAAGTGAATGTTTTCCTAATGTGCAACATTCCGTCCATCATCTTGTTTGTTTTGCTGTTCACCGTATGTGGGATGGATATGCCCAGATGTGGGTCCCGTGCTCTCTAAGCCACTGGAGTCAAGCTATCCTGGCTGATTACCGCTGATAGCCAGAAACCAGTCCTAGGATGCTTGATTCCAGTCCAGGGAAGACATGGCTTGGCAGTTCGGGCTGGACTGTTCCCATGAGGCACAGGGTCAAGACTGATTTGCATATCCAATGTCTGAACTGGGGTGTCGTGGTGAGCAAAATATCAATGGATTAAATCCAGATGTGTGACTGGGGGTGAATGTTTTGCCAATGTGCAATTCCGTCCATCATCTTGCGTGTTTTGCTGTTTGCCCTATGTGGGAAGGGTATGCCGAGACTTGGGTCCTGTGCTCGCTAGGCCATTGGAGTCGAGCTATCCTGGCTGATAACAGCTGCTAGCCAGAAACCGGTCCTAGAATGCTTGATTCTGTTCCAGGGAAGACATGGCTTGGCAGTTCAGGCTGGACTGTTCCCATGAGGCACAGGGTCAAGACTGATTTGCATATGGCCATGTCTGAACTGGGGCGGCATGGTGAGCAAAATAACGATGGATTAAACCCAGATCTGTGACTGGGGGTGAATGTTTTGCCACTGTATAACATTCCGTCCACCATCTTGCTTGTTTTGTTGATCTCCCTTTATGGGAAGGGTATGCCCAGACGTGGGTCCCGGGCTCACTACGCCACTGGAGTCATGCTATCCTGGCTGATGACGGCTGATAGCCAGAAACCGGTCCTAGGATGCTTGACGTTCAAGTTACTTACCTTCGGTAACGATATATCTGTAAGAAACGGTAGTTAGTATTAGATTCCTTACCTTAGAATATCCCCAGGCGTCAGACTGGATTCGGAAACATTTGTGTAGCAGTACCCTTGCGCGTCGGTAGGCGTCTTCTGCGGCTCCGCGTCCGTCGTCGACGTCAGGATGACGTCGCCGGAGTACTTAGACGCCGCCCTTACCCGCTGACATCAGTTCTTATACACAGCTTTTCCGCGCCAGAAACGCAGAGCCATGATAAAAACCAACACTGGTGCCAGGAAACTAGGGCCCTGAAAGGGGATGACCTTAACCCTAGATATCGGTTCGCAGAACGGGGAGGATGGGTGGGGCGGTAAGGAATCTTATACTAACTATTGTTTCTTACAGATATATCGTTACCGAAGGTAAGTAACTTGTGCATCTGAAAGAAACAGGTTAGTATTAGATTCCTTACCTTAGAATAGATACCCCAGCAATACCAACCCCGGTGGTGGGGCTGCAAACCAATGATCGCACCAGAAAGTCCTGGAGAACGGTAAGGCCGAAAAAGCCATCTTTCCGGACTTGGCTATCCAACAGTAGTGTCTTGCGAACGTGTGCAGCGAGGCCCACGTAGCTGCCTGACAGATGTCCTGCAAGGGGACTCCCTGGCCCAGAGAAGTAGTAGCCGCTGTGGCCCGAGTGGAATGGGCCCTCAGCCCAACAGGAGGCTTCTTTTTAGCCAAAGAGTAACATGCCTTTATGCACAACAAGACCCACCGAGAGATGGTCCGCTGTGCACCGCCCGCCCCTTCTTAGCACCCACGTAACCAACAAAGAGTTGGTCATCCACCCGGAACTGGCGTGTTCGATCTAGATAGAATGACAGCGCACATTTTGGGTCCAGACGGTGGATCCGCTCTTCCTCTTTAGAGGGGGCGGAAAGAAGGTGGGCAAAGAGATGCACTGCCCGATGTGGAAGGCTGTGACTACCTTGGGCAGGAAAGAGGGTCTTGTCCGCAACACAACCTTGTCTGGATGGATAGAAAGGAGAGCCTGGAGCTCACTCACCCTCCTGGCAGAGGTGATGGCAACCAGGAAGGCAGTCTTAAGTGTAAGAAGACGGAGAGGACAGTTATGAAGCGGCTCAAAGGGAGTGCACATCAGGTAAGTCAGAACCATATTCAAGTCCCACTGGGGCATCACGAAACGAACAGGGGGAAACATATGAGTGATGCCCTTCAAGAATCTGTTAACAATGGGGGACTTGAACAAAGAAGGCTGATCAGGTAGCCTCAAGAAGGCGGAAAGGGCAGAAAGGTAGTCCTTGATAGTGCCCAGAGCAGAGCCCTGCTGGGCAAGAGAAAGAAGGAAGAGGAGAACCTCAGAAAGGGAGGAAGAGAGTGGATCCACAGCCTTTGCTGTGCACCATGCCACAAATCTGTTCCACCTGCAGGAGTATACCGACTTTGTGGAGGGACGCCTGGCTGCCAGAATCACATTACAAACTTCGGGAGGCAAGTCAAATGGCCTCAACTGTCACCGCTCAATCTCCAAGCATGGAGGTGGAGACTGGACAGGTTCAGGTGGAGGACAGTCCCCTGCTGCTGCAACAGAAGGTCCTCCCGAAGAGGCAGACGAATCGGGGGATCGACAGACATGCTGAGTAGCTCTGGATACCAATATCTTCGTGCCCAGTCCGGAGCAACAAGGATAACTTGAGTCCGGTCGCGCCTGATCTTCTTCAGCACTCTGGGCAGAAGTGGTATAGGCAGAAAGGCGTACAACAGACCGCAGCTCCACTCGCGACGAAAAGCGTCTCCGAGCGAGTGCCGCCTTGGAAATTCCAATGCGCAGAACTGATGACATTGCGCGTTCTCTTCTGTGGCGAATAGATCTAACCAAGGCTCTCCCCACTGCTGAAAGAGGCCTTGCGCCACGTCCGAATTCAGACGCCATTCGTGATCCATCAGGCACTGACGGCTGAGTTTGTCCGGCCTGGCGTTCAGGGATCCTGCCAGGTGTTGAACCACCAGGGTCACGCCCTGATGTTCCAGTCACTGCCAAAGGCGCTGAGCCTCCTGGCATAGGGTCCACGACCCCCCCTCCCCTGTTTGTTACAGTACCACATGGCGGTGGTGTTGTCCGTGAACACCTGCACTACACTCCCCCGGACAGATGGGAGGAATGCCTTCAGTGCAAGCCGGATCGCCCACAGCTCCAGAAGGTTGATGTGGAGTCGGGACTCCGCCTGAGACCAGAGGCCTCTGATCTCCGCCTCTCCCATGTGCCCCCCCAGCCCTGGAGGGACGTGTCCATCACAACCACGTGCTCCGGCTGGGGTAGGGAAAGGGATCTGCTGCTGACCCAGTCGCGGTTCGTGAGCCACCACTGCAACTGTCTTGCAGCGCCCTCCGAGATCAAGACATGGTCGGACAAGTTGCCCTGATGCTGGGCTCACTGAAACTTCAGGTCCCACTGAAGAGCCCACATCCACCACCGGGCGTGATGCACCAGAAGGATGCAGGAGGCCATCATCCCCAGAAGCCGCCACGTCAACCTGACCAAGACTCGGGATAACGGCTGAAAGATCGGAATCAGAGCCTGAATGTCCCAAGCCCGCTGTTCGGGAGAATAAACCCGAAACTACGCCAAGTCTAGAACCGCTCCGAAGAAGAGGAGCTTCTGAGAGGGGCACAGGTGTGACTTCGGCACATCTATGGAGAACCCCAGCAGGTGCAGGAGGTCGGCCGTAGTCTGGAGGTGGCTGACGACTGTCTGGGGCGAGCCCGCCTTCAACAACCAGTCGAGGTAGGGGAAGACTGGTTGTGGTGGGTGGGACCAAGAAGGGGTGTGGTTACACCCCCTTTCCTTTGTCCAGTTTCGCTCCAGAGCTGGGGCTGGAGTGCCCCAGTAACCGGTTTGAACTGGGGTATGCATGGAGCACCTAGTGTGCCCCAGGCAGTCTCAATCTATTCAGCCCTCCCTGTCCCAATACACAAAGTCCTGTAAGGGGTGTTGCTCGCACCTCCCCAGGCAGCAAACCTATTGTCCAAGCCTCCCTGACTGAAGGGACTCCCAGCAGCAGGAGGTCAGATTTGTGTCTGTGGCAGCAGCATCCATTTTGTGATGCTGGGGCTCTGGTTAACTTTAAACGGGTACAGAAGTCTTAACATGTCTTCTCCCTCTAGAAGGGCGGAATTCTACCCCCGTCACCCGAATTGGCGAGGGGGTAGTATTCCAAAGCGTATGACACCTTACACGATATATTTAGATAAAGCCAAACCAAAGTTAGCATTCAACCGCGAGGATTATAATGCATTTAAGAGTATATGTAATGTAATGTATTGTAAAGCACATTTCTATAGCGCTCCTATCACTCCAGGGAGTATCTTGGCGCTTAACCAACCCAGGTGGACGGGTAGGGGGCAAGATGATGAGTGACCTATTACATCACACTATTAGATCAAGGCTCTGCAGGCTACATCAGTTAAAGAGAAGACCCAAGTTTTTAATGCTTTCCTGAAGTGGGTCTCCTGGGATAATGCTCTTAGGGAGGGTGGTAACTGATTCCAGGCCTTAGCGCCCAGAAAGAAGAGGGATCTGCCACCTCTTGTAGTCAGCTTAAAGCGAGGGATAGTAAGCAAGTTCTGGCTAGCAGATCTCAGACAGCGGGTGGGGTGATATTTCTTAAACCCGTTGCAGAGGTATTTAGGTCCTTGCTGTTGGAACGCCCTGAAAGATGGTATGGCAATATCATAGAACAGCTATAAGGACATAGTTCCAAAAGCTGCAGACAGGCTCATCTCATGCTAGAGCACCATCTCACACATAACCAAACACTTTGCCTCCAGGATTGTTAAGACCTGCCATAGGAGTGACTTATAGGTTACTATGTGCCTATATATAAGGTAGGTATAGCAATACTATACCTAAGCAAGGGGTGATTACACAACCTTGCCCCAGCTGAGAGATCAGCCAGTTGTGTCAATTTAGGTGGCCAGCCAAGGGTGGCATAATATATGCTGCAGCCCCTGGTAGGCCTTGGATGCACCTATGACCTGGGTACCTATGGTACACTAAACAGGGGCGCATAAGGTGACCCAATATCCAATTGGAGATGTACCTAGAGTACATGGAGTCCATTTTACAGTGAGAGCAGATAGCCTGGGCCCTGATTAGCAGAATCCCAGGCCAACTAAGTCGAAAACCAGCTAAACACAAGGCAAAAATCTGGGGTAACCATAGTCAGGTATCCACCTTCCTACAGTCAGTACTATGGGTTGGCCGTCGTAGTCTGGGGTTGTGTTCCTGTGTAGGCTGTGGTGTCATTGAGGGAACTGGTACTAAAGGCTAGCTAGAGCCCTGGGCAGATACAGAGGGCCTAACTGACAGAGTGCGATAAACCATCTCCGGAATCCTGGTTGGCAACCTTCTCGGTTCCTTAGGGCCCACAGGTTAATCACAGTGAGCCATAAATGTGCCAAAAAAGCACCATGGTTTTGCAAGGTCCTTGGTTTGCTGCAGAGTTGCCAATGTCCCTAGAAATTCCAGTTATCTAAGAGCAAGGATAAGAATCTACTCTGAAATAGAGTGAATTCGGGACAGTACCAAGGAGTCACAATGACACCCTCATGCCTTCTCTAGAAATCAAGTGGGGCTGTAACCGACCAAGTTGTGCTTTAATTTCTTGCACTTCTTCTTGGTTTTGAACAAGGATTTCAATCATGAAGATGACCTGCCACAGGAGTGACCTTGGGAGTGGGACCAGGCCCTGCCTGTGACATCAACTTATCCCAGCACATGGTCTTGAGGTGCTTTGTCACGAAAAGTTTCACTTCTCAGTCTTGAATGATCTTGGAATGCATCAAGGCACAGTCACTGAAGGTCTTGGAATTGTGGTCTGACGCCAGGCACCACAGCCAAGCCATGTATGGGTCAGTCACAGACACTTGTTTGGATCATTCCCCACAGGGTTTAAGGCCTGTAGATTTGGCAGGTAACGTCTAAGCTAAAACATTGTTTTTTAAGAAAAAATCTTTGAGGAATTGTCTAAATGGGGAAACATTCATTACCACACTGGCGTTGCATCGCAATGCCTTCACATCGTGGATATTACAACGCTAGTCGTTAAAACGACGTGCACTGGATGGCGCTCTAACCTAAGGAATAGTATGATTTGCTATTCCAACACCTTCCCTACTGTACGTAGACTGGTGTTGCAATAGTATATCATACAATTCTTAAGTCCAGCGCCCCTCAGCGCAAATCGTTGTAATGACTTGCGTTGTAAAAACTGTGATGCAACGTTCCGCGATCATTTTGATCACGTTGTAATGTTACATATTTGTCTGAATGAGATGAGAGGTTGCTCCAGATCTCCGTCAGTTAGCAAGGAAAAAAAGGAACTGATGTCAGAGCAATTGAGTAGTGCCTAAATATAGTACCACACACATCACATCCGAAACGGCATTGAATCGGAGCCCCCAATGACACAGCCAGTGTACGTGTACTGTAAACGATTTTCTGGATCCAGTCTAATACCTGGGGAGTATTCAAAAGGTGAGGAATCTGCGCTTAGAAGTCGCTATCAGAACAGCACATTATGGCCAAAGAGCAGGTTACAACATGCGAGTGATCTGGACTCACCATCCTCCAGTGCAGAGTCTGCTAACCCTCCTGGGATTTCGGGGGCCTGGGAAGACTCCAAAGCCTCGCACTGAGGGAGCTTTACAAGATACTTCTCTGTTTCATGTTCTTCCAATGGCGCCGTCAGATAAGTTGGCTTCAGATGCGCCCTTTTTGTCTTTGTTACACTCTATCTCTAGCTCTTTTAATAGAACTGGATGTTTTACTTGCTTCAGCAGTTCTCCAGAATTGTGTTCATCTAGACATGTGAACAGCATAATTGTTAGAAAACATGTTTTACAATTCAACAGATGCAGCAATACTTCTATAGAGTCCTTTCTTGGATAAATAACATTCGAACAGAATATGTTCTTATAACTTGAATGATCTGTAAGGGTCCAAACTAGCAAAAACCTAAGACATTGAAATCAAGACAAACTGCAGTAATGATGAGAACTCTAGTTAGTTTACAACCAAGCAGCTACATTATGATGCTGGAAGGACTGCAGACTTTAAATTAAAGACTTTCTACTATTTCCGAAAAGGCTGTCAGATGGCCAACCAATCATACAATTTTGGTGGGATATTGTCAGATAAGGAACCAGCAAATGGTTTTTGTGTTGAGAAGCACTCTTATGAATTCGTATTCTATTATGAAGATCGGTGCCTTTTTGATTATGCATTTAATTCATACCACTATTTTGAACTAAAGCATTTTTTTTCTTAGCACGTACTGGAGTTGAATTTCTGACTGGTGTATGGGCTTTAGTAACTCAGAAAGGGGCCGAAAGAATACAAAGTACACAATGGCAGCAGTCATTAAGTTGAAGCCCACTAGGCCTACCCAGGGGGTCACTGACTGTTTAGAAGAAAAAATAATAGTAGCATATTGATAACATCTATATGATTAAAAAGGAAAATGTAAAACTGAAAATGTTAAAATGTTCTGTAAATGTCAAGGTATTTAAACAGGATGGTTAACACATTGAGTTGGAATCCCTATACTGCATTGTGGGAGCAGTGCAACAGCAGCAAACTGTATCTACTATGGACGATTGGTGGCTCACCTGAAACTCTGGTATGTGCTGACAAAAAGAGAGCATGTACTCGGAGCAGAAAAAAGTGTTACTTTGGAGATTAGGATATTGCTTCGTCTTTTGGAAATAAAACAAAAAACGTTCCACTTAAAATTAAAAATCAGGTTTTTGCTTATATCCAAATAAAGGATCGAACTGTAGAATGATCAAACCTCAAATAATAATTACTGAAAAACGGGGGCGTGGCTAGCAGCCGATCATGGCGGCAGCATAAGGGACGAGCTCCGCAGCTGAAGCGGCCTCTTTGTCTATCCGACACACAATCCGGCACAATTTTCTAGCCCTACAGGAGGGTACCAGAGCCCAGGACCGGGCGGTGTAAGCAGCGAAGAGCGGCGTTCAAATCCGACGTCTGCAGACCGAGTTACGTCGTGGCTGCGGTCTGGCCTACTCCACCCTCCTGAGCCGGGGTCTCCCCTGGTCGAGTGGCCCAGCAGGAAGTGCAGGCGGACCTGTGGATCTGGACCGGAAGTGCCCGCAGACCGCGAAGGACGGCAAGACAAGTACCTCCTGGACAGCCAGACGTGGCGAAGCACGCGGGCCAAAGGAGTGTGACGGACAATAGCATTATCGCCGATGCCCCGGCTCTCCCTGATATCGAATAGGCGGCTGTAAGCGTGAAGGATCCTGTGACGGCGAAGGGTAGCCGCCATTTTCTGGACCGAGGAAGTCACTACGCACTTGGTGAATACCGGCGCTCTTCGCCCTGCGGAATACCCCACCGAGGCTTGAGCACAATACATCTGGTTTTGGAGGTGCGACCACGCCACTCCGGACACCCTGGAGCGGAGAGGCACGAGAAGCACGAAATCCAACGGTATGGTGGGGAAAGGTCCCAAGGGCGGCGCCACACAGACCCGCATTGAAAGGTACACCTCCGACAAGCCAACTACCTCCCCGATAACGGGGAAAGATCCGGGAAGCAAGGCTGCTGATACCCCGGGAGGTAAGAAGGCGACGCTGGACGATGTGATGCATGCTCTGGCTCAACTACAGACGACAGTGGGTGCGATCTCCACGGATGTCACCTTGCTCAGAGCCGACCTCCACAAAATGTCGGAGAAGGTTAAGGACATGGAGGTGGTTACGAAATCCCTAGTGGAGGACGTCTCCGAACTTCAACAGGCAATATGGGGAAGATGGCGCAAGACAATAAAATGCTTCGTGAGAAACTTGATGAACAGGAAGGGCGTTCTAGGCGGAACAACATTCGCATTATTGGGGTACCGGAGTCGGAGGGACTTAAAGCCATGGACCTATTTGTGGAGAGCTTGATCACGGACGAACTTAAACCGAAAGGCTTGTCCACCTTTTTCTCCATTGAAAGGGCCCACCGCGTACCGGGAGGCCAACCGAAGCCAGGGGCAACTCCGCAGCCCATAGTAGCCCGTTTATTTAACTTCCGCGACCGGGACGCCATCTTGCAGGCGGCCAGGACTTCTCCTCCTATTAAAATACAGAACGCTACTATCGCCATCTTCCCCGACTATACGGCGGAGGTTGCACGTAGGCGACGAACCTTCTTCGATGTTAAAAAGGAACTGAGGTCACGAGAACTACCATACCCATGCTCTTTCCTGCAAGGCTTAGAGTGGTAGCTGAAAACAAAACGTGGTTTTTCGACAACCCGGAGACAGTACAGGAATGGCTGGAGGGATGGAGGCCGGGACAACACTCACGACGGACAAATCGACCCAAGAAGGACCGAAATGTAGGTCAACGCCCGGGCTCCTAGGCTTCGGGAGGTGGACCAGAGAGTAGCGAATCCTTGGGGGCAGACGGCGGCCAAGAAGAGAATGAGGAACAGTGATCTTCAGACTTTAATACTTTAATAGACATTTAATGCTGTACACGCACTTCCCGCCATTGGACACTGGGCGATGGACCTCCGAGGGTGTGAATGAGAGACTGCCGGCAGCGGAGAGTCCCTCACCCCAACGCGCAAGTACACTGTTTTGGGGATGGGATATGCACTCTGCTCAGTTGGGGGGGCGGGCAGTTTTGAGTCCGTGCAGCAGGGGGGCAGGGAGGGGGGTGGGTAGGGGTTCGGGAATGTTTGCAATACAGGGCCCTTTGGTTCTGCGAGTTTTTGTTTTATGCACACACACGCTTATTGGTATGTTTCATTATTCTGGTAGCATCTTGTCTATTGGGGACAGCGAGGAATTGGAGTGTTGGAAGGAGTCACATCTACCCTACACTTGTCTCCGTACGCCACCTCGCTCACGGCAGGAGGGCCTCATGGCTGTTTACCACTTTTCTCATGGCCGGAATAGATAACCATACTACACCGGCCCCATTGCATGTCATGTCGTGGAACGTTAGGGGCCTAGGGGACAAGATCAAGAGGGGTCTGGTGTTACAGGGTATTAAGAGACAGGGACCTGCCCTAGTTCTATTGCAGGAGACACACCTGACGGGGGCGGCCACAAGGGCTCTAGATAGGCGAGGATATCATATGATAGTACACACGGAATTTACTTCAGGGTCCCGTGGCACGGGTATTTTGCAGAAGAAATCCTCCCAATTCATAGTGAAGTCAACGGCAGTCGATGATCGAGGCCGCTTCGCGGCAGTACATGGCCAGTGGGAGGGGAAATTGTTAAATGTGGTCTCCGTATATATATTGCCGGCACAGCACTCGGTAGCCCTGCCGGACCTCGGCAGATTCCTGCTAGATCTCCCTGACGGGGACTTGCTTGTAGGTGGGGACTTCAATATGACACTCAAAGATACCCTCGACCGATTCCCCGCCCTAACGCATACAGATGGCCCCAGCAGGCTACAGACTTTTTTGGATGCACAGGGTTTGGTGGACGTGTGGCGTACACTGCACCCAGGTCAGCAACAATATTCCTATTACTCTGCCACCCACAATAGTCTTTCAAGGATCGACTACTTTTTCACACTGGGCAACGGTCTTCTTACCATGGCCGAGGCAAGCATACAGCCGAGAGGAATCTCGGACCACTCACCGATCACTCTGACAGTCACCAGCACAGGCACTAAACGAAAACGGATATATCCGATTTTCCCGGGGTATCTTAAAGTCCCACAAATAAGTAAGGACCTGAAGAAAGCTACCCAGCTTTACTTTGAGGAGAATCGGTCCTCGGTAGACTCCTCCTCCACATTGTGGGAAGCCTACAAGACTTTGTTCAGGGGCCAAGCCATCACCATCATTACGAACCATAAGAAAACACATAGGAAGGAAGCATTAGATTTGGAGTTGGGCCTCGAAAGGGCCAACACTGCCCATATGGCAGGCCCATCGGCAGGCCCATCGGACACACTTCACGAATTACAGGTACACCAGTGCCGCCTCACCGACCACTTGAGATGGGTAACGTTGGCGGACATTGCCGCGACTCAACACAGGGTCTACGATATTGGGGACAAAGCTAGCAAACTCCTGGCGTGGCTGGATAAGAAGCAAGGGGGAGGGAGGAACATATTACAGCTCACAGACTCATATGGTGTCGTCCATACCCAGCCAGGTGATATAGTGGAAGTCCTGGCTGATCATTTTAGTGATGTGTACACTCCTGCGAAAGTGGTAACAGAGGATGAAGCCCGTAATGCCCTCGAATGTGTGCCTCTGCCGAAACTGACGGACGAGGCATCGAAGGACATCGACCCGCCCTTGACTGTCGACGAAATCCAATTGGCCATCGGCTCCCTTCATTCGGGTAAGGCTCTGGGCGCCAATGGGGTGGTTTAAAACTATGTCAGAATCCCTGAGTACGCCCCTTCTTCAGATGTACGAAGAGAGTAGGTTGAAGGGAACACTACCGCCGGACCAACGGATGGCGACCATTGTAGCCATCCCGAAACCTGGTAAACCCCCCAGCAACTGCACATCGTATAGGCCTATCTCCCTCCTGAACCCAGAGGCCAAAATAATAGCTAAAGTACTGGCGAACAGACTCCTACCGTGCTTAACTCAATTGATTCACCCGGATCAATCCGGCTTCATGCCGCATCGAAGCACGGCCCTAAACCTTCGCAGGGTACATGGGGTTGTGGCGAGGCTCTCGATGCTGCGGGAGCCGGCCGCGATCCTATCATTAGACGCCAAGATGGCGTTCGACATGGTGGAGTGGAATTACCTCTTCGAAGTGCTCGCACGTATGGGCTTTGGTCCAGTGTTTATCTCCTGGATACGTATGCTTTATAAAGATCCCATAGCCAGAGTGGTAGCTAATGGCCACATTTCTCGAACCATACATTTAGGACGTGGCACACGGCAGGGATGTCCACTTTCGCCCCTCCTTTTTGCTCTGGTTCTGGAACCGCTGGCGGTTACTATTTGTACCACGCAGCTCCTGAGGGGGATCCAATGGGATCCACATTGGGAAGATAGAGTGTCCCTCTACGCGGACGACATGTTGATATACCTTACTGACCTGGAGGACAGCCTTCCCAACCTCCTAGCTCTATGTAATTCACATGGGCGAGTGTCAGGGTACACCATCAATTGGGCAAAGTCGACTATCTTTGACCTCAAAGGGCCACTTCCGCCACTCCCAGACTCCTGTCCACTGGAGATAGCACCCTCTTCCTTTAAATATCTGGGAATCCATATTACCCGCGACGAGGCGGAGTTTGCACGGCTAAATTTGCAGCCTCCCTTGCTCCGACTCCGTAACGATGTGCAGCACTGGAAAGAACTCCCACTGACATTGCTGGGCAGGGCGGCGTTATTTAAAATGATGGCCCTGCCGCGCTTTTTGTATATTCTTGAGAATGCCCCACGCTTGATACCGGACAGCTTTCTCCAAAAAATAACGGCACAGATCACGGGCCTGCTCAGGGGGAACCGACCAGCCCGGATCTCACACACAAAGCTGAATAGGAGTTGGTACGATGGGGGCATTGCACTGCCCAATATACGACTGTATTATTGGGCGGCCCAACTTAAGAACCTTAATCAGTGGGTACACGCCCCGCAAGATGATCCGGCGTTCAAGGCAGACAGGGCACAATTGGGCACAAACAGTTTACTGGCTCCACTATATCACGAGGCATTGCGGCAAAACTCATGGGACCCACGAAACACACTGTTCACCTGTGGTACAAGGCACAAGCGAAGCTAAAATGGGATGGGACCATCACAAAACTTACACCTTTATGGGACACTAAGGCACTGGGACATCTGCGACGCACCAAGGGCTTTACCCAATGGGATAACATCGGGATTTCAACTGTGGGAGACATGTGGACTAGAGAGGGGGTGGTTTCCTTTGCAACCCTTCAGGAACAGTATGAGTTGGGGGATAACGAATTATACAGATATATACAGATCAGACACGCCCTACAGGCGGCAATCCCACCAGACACATCCCCACCAGAATCCTCTCCGCTAGAAGACCGTCTGCTCACGGACTTCTTACAGGAGGGTGCAACCTCGCTGACATACCGCAAATTGATCAATAACCTACCTGACCCACTGGAGAAGCTAAAAGACAAATGGATGACTGATGTCGGAGATCTAGACGAGTCCGACTGGAACGCAGCCATGGCGTCTCCACGTGAGGCAGGTATATCCTCCACATTCCGTCGAGTGCAGTTAAAAATTCTACATAGGATTTATTACACCCGAATGACACTACACAAACTGCAAAGGGCGGATCATCCCTATTGTCTTAGAGGCTGCGGGGCAAACGGCACGTTTATACACACGCTGTGGGAATGCCCATGTATTGTTAGTTATTGGCAGCGGGTTCTACGTACCATCGCACAGACACTTCACACCTCACTCACACTGGACCCGCGGATGTGTCTACTAAATGTGTGGGGGCCTACTGATCTTACCTTCTACGCAAGGGTATGGACCACGATAGGACTGGTCACAGCCAAACGAGACATCGCACAGAAATGGGGGTCGGCGGACCTCCCCACACTGGCACAGTGGATCAGGAACATGGACATGCTCATGTTGACAGAAAGAGCAGTTTACAAACTAGGGGATAACCCTCGTAAGTGGAACGGGGTCTGGCAACCGTGGAATTCCCACAGAGGGGATATATGTGAGCCGCTGGAGGAGGAGGATCTTGAGGGTTCTGATGATGAAGAAGAACACTGAATGAGGACCGGGGCAGGCTGATGGGCCACACACATGGAGGAAATGGGGATGGTTATGTAGCAGGGGTTTATGACGGGGGGTAGGGAAGGGCTCAGGGTACGGAGAATGTACGATTGGTCCCTCACATGACAACTATGATGCTAGATGCTATACCAAGTCTAACTTAATGACATGCTGATTCATGTGTGCAATTTCTTTTAGTTTACGTTCAATGTTACAACAAAAAAAACATAAAAAGCAAATTGTAATATTTACTGTACATTTATACGCTCAGTTCATCTGACCATTTTGATAAATGATGCTGCTCTACAATCAGATGAGGCCCGGAAACATACGCATTGTTTATATTTACTTTGTACCATGAGCTGGCCTCAGGGATATAGGCATTTATGTGATTGATGAAGATAATACTATTTGATTTTTGCAACAAAAATAAAAAAAATTAAAAAATAATTACTGAAAAGAATGGATCAAAATGCTGAAAACGTACACTTTTCAGTTCTGGTCTGTTAGCAGAATGGCAGCAAAAGAATGAAGTCAAAACCTGATTCACACTTGCCGAAATATGGCAAGGTGGTTCATTGTTGGCTCTATACTACCCTGGAAGAGATAGAGAGGAGCCACACATAAGCACTTCCTCTTTGTGCTGATATCAGTTTCTTATTTTTTATTTTCCATGCCCTTAGATGTTGTATATCACCAACTGTAGGTGCAAGTGTGCTGAATTCTAATTTGGGAAGTTTTTAGATGTTAAAAAGTGAGCCACTCCACAGAACAGCACCGGTGGGAGAGCATTGAGGAATCTGCAGTTATGTAAAGTGTCCAATAGAAAGAGCATTATCAAAAGTAAGTAGCGTGTACGTCTGATGGATCCTTCTAAGCACAACATTTCTTATGTAAGAATAGATAGCAAAGCAGTACCTACCCAGGCGGAGGGTCTGTGGAGTGGACTTAGACCAAAAATCTTTCAAAGCAATGCAAGGAAAGTGCCTTTCCGCTAGACCTGGCTTTCAAGGCAGTAATGCTGCGTGAAGGTCGGCAATGATGCCCATGACATGTCCTGATAGATGTCAAGGACAGGTACTCTACGAACCAATGAAGAGGTAGCAGCCTTGGTTCTGGTAGAATGAGCTGTTAGTACTTCTAGGTGCTGCTTCTTGGCCAGTACATAGTAGTTCTTGATGTAGCAGACTATCAGCCTTAACAGGGTCATCTTCCACACAGACATCACTATGTTCACCCCACAAAAAGTTGATCATTGGTATGGTGTTCATTGTTACGATCAATATAAAATCTTAAGGAGCCCTTCCAGACCAGTTGATTCAACCCCTCCTCCTTTTGGACAGGGTGAGGAGGAGTACAGAATGTTCGCAAAGTGATGGACCACCCAATGTGAAAGGAAGTGACCATTTTTAGCAAGAAGGCTGCCCGAGTACAGAGCATCAACTAATATGGAAAAAATGTGGTGTACGGCAGTTGCCCTGAAAGCACATGGGGCCCTATTATGCAATGCTTAGCAGTTCGGGCTGGACTGTTCCCATGAGGCACAGGTTCAATAGTGATTTGCATATGGCCATGTCTGAAGTGGGGTGGCGTGGTGAACAAAATAACGATTGATTAAACCCTGATCTGTGACTGGGTGTGAATGTTTTGCCAATGTGCAACATTCCGTCCATCATCTTGTTTGTTTTGCTGTTCACCGTATGTAGGAAGGGTATGCCCAGACGTGGGTCCTGTGCTCACTAAGCCATTGGAGTCAAGCTATCCTGGCTGAAGACGGCTGATAGCCAGAAACCTGTCCTAGGATGCTTGATTCCGGTCCAGGGAAGACATGGCTTGGCAGTTCGGGCTGGACTGTTCCCATGAGGCACAGGATCAAGACTGATTTGCATATCCCATGCCTGAACTGGGGTAGCATGGTGAGCAAAATAACAATGGATTAAACCCAGATGTGTGACTGGGGGTTAATGTTTTGCCAATGGGCAATTCCGTCCTTCATCTTGTGTGTTTTGCTGTTTGCCCTATGTGGGAAGGGTATGCCGAGACTTGGGTCCTGTGCTCGCTACGCCACTGGAGTCAAGCTATCCTCGGTGAGGACAGCTGCTAGCCAGAAACCGGTCCTAGAATGCTTGATTCTGTTCCAGGGAAGACATGGCTTTGCAGTTCGAGAAGGACTGTTCCCATTAGGCACAGGGTCAAGCCTGATTTGCGTATGGCCATGTCTGAACTGGGGCGGCATGGTGAGCAAAATAACGATGGATTAAACCCATATCTGCGACTGGAGTGAATGTTTTGCCACTGCGTAACATTCCGTCTATCATCTTGTTTGTTTTGCTGATCGCCCTTTGTGGGAAAGGTATGCCCAGACGTGCGTCCCGTGCTCACTACGCCACTGGAGTCATGCTATCCGGGCTGAAGACAGATGATAGCCAGAAACCGGTCCTAGAATGCTTGACTGAATGTGTTATAGTGCAGGTCAGCAGAAAGAGCCTGCAACTTGTGGATCTGTAGCCCAGATGATATGGCAACATTAAAGGCTGTCTTAATGATATGGAGCATAATAGGACAACTGTGTTTGTGCTCAAAAGGACCATATACGAGGAATGTGACAACCAAACATAAAACCCATTGAGCACAACAAACACAAAGGGTTAAACGTATGTTGTGACCTTTTAGGGAAACGCATTAAAATTAGATATTCAAATAATGATGGCAGGCCGGCTTCTGTAAGAAGGCTGAAATAGCCAACAGATCCCCTTTATTAATGCGCAAAGCAAAGCCTTGACTTCGGAAAGGGACTATCTGTTTATTAGCGCACAAGACCACAAACATATGCCAACACCAGGGGCATACGGCTTTAGATGAGGGATGCCTGGCTGCCAAGATGACTTTCACGACTTTAGCATGAAGGTTCAAAGAACTCAACTGCCACTGCTCAATTTCAAAACATGGAGTCGTAGATTACAAAGAGTAGAGAACCCTGCTCTGTGGCTACAACAGGAGATCCTCCTGAAGAGGCAGCCTGATAGAGGGGCAAATGCTCAAGCCCAGGAACTTGGGGTACAATTCTTTCTAACAATTTGGCTTTCGAAGACACCATGGCACCGAAACCGCCTTAATCAAGGCTGCGGATGACATCAGGACCATTCGAGATCTTGGTGGGACAGCAGTCCTGGTCATGCTGGACCTGTCGGCGGCTTTCGACACGGTCGACCATAACACTCTTGTCGACCGCGTCGAAAAGATGGGCTTCCACCATTCGGCGAGCAACTTGATTGCTTCATTCCTAGCCGACAGATCACAGGCAGTCACCATTGGCCCTTATCAATCTATCAATCTGTCATTACCATGTGGGGTTCCTCAAGGCTCATCCCTAAGTCCGACACTATTTAACATCTATGTGTCGGACCTTGCTAATGTCATCAAAGCATATGGGATGAGCGTAACCTCCTACTCAGACGATACCCAACTGGTTTTAGGTATTAAAGATAATGGACCAGAGGTGGCTGACCGATTTCGGCACGGAATGCTCGCAATCAGCGAGTGGATGGCATCTAACTGTCTTAAGCTAAATTCGGATAAGACGGAAGTGCTAATTTTTGGACCCCTCAGACCTGATTGGTCATCAACCTGGTGGCCATCAGGAATGGGCGAGCCTCCTAAGCCAGCACTCAAGGTTAGGAACCTAGGAGTAACATTCGATGTGGACCTAAATTTCATGGCACATGCAAATAAGGTAGCGGCAACAGCCCACCATAAATTAAAGCTGATTAGGAAAATTCTCCCATTTCTCCCTGTTACTGCCGCAAAAACACTAATCAGTTCACTGGTTCTAACTTCTCTTGACTACTGCAACGGGCTATTTCTAAATGCCCAAACCAGGATAATAAACAAGCTTCAGTCACTGCAGAATGCTGCTGCACGGCTCCTCTCAGGAACACCTAAATTCTCCTCAGTATCTGACATCCTTAAGAATTACCATTGGCTAACGATCCGCAACCGAATAAAATGTAAATCTTTATGCATAGTCTACAAAGCACTACATGACCAGGCTCCCCGATTTTTTAAGGCAAAGCTGACACCTTATAAACCAACCAGACTGCTCCGATCAACCACTCCGAACCATCTAGTGGTCCCTCGATCCAAGACAGTATCTTGGGGAGACCGTCGCTTTCTGGTTGCAGCTTCAAAGCTTTGGAACACCTTGTCACTCTGCATCAAGACATCTCCTTCACTTATGCAGTTTCATAAATTATTAAAAACCTGGCTATTCGATCAGTAGTCTAAAACAGTTTTCTATGAGCGATAAGGGAATTAATGGAATCATTTAGCGCCGAGACGCCCACGGGTATTCGCTGCGCTCAATAAATTACAAAAATAAATACATAAATAAATATATATACCCAATCAAGAGACACTAGGAGGACTTAGGTCCAGTCTATCCTGACCTTCTTCAGACCTCAGGGCAGGGGAGGTATCAGCAGTGTCCCGAGATCCGCCCTACATGGAGTTTGTCTCCAGAAAGAAACTCCAATATGCAGAAGAGCTGAAATGCATTATCTACAGTGGCAAAAACATCGAGCCTGATCTCTCCTCACTTGCAGAAAATAATAAAGGGGCATTTTACACAGCAAGAGCGTGGCTTTCAGCTTCAGAAAGTTGATATGGAACTGGTCCTTCGATGGAGAGCAGATGCCTCTAATCTCCACCTCTTTGAGTTGGCCTCCCCAACACAGAAGCGATCCATCAGACAACACTGTGAGATCTGGGTAGGAAAAGTAGAGAGGTCTCTTGTCAACACAATTACGCTTCCGCTGCCATCACTCGCGATTTTTTGCGTTCTCCTCCAAAATCTAGACAAAATCTGATAGGTCCCCCTGGTTTTGAGCCTAGAGGGACTTCAGATCCCTCATATCCCATTTGGTCTGCTTGACCAGCAAGATGGATTAGTTACTTACCTGTAATCCTAGTTCTCTTCCAGGGGTATCCTCATCAAAGTCATAAGCATTAGAATATTCCCGCCCATGCGCGGGAACCCTGAAACACTATATTATATGTGCCCCACATATATAACCATATAGCACATATATATAGCACATCTGAAACATTGATAGCGGAACGCAGAAAGCGCTAGGAGTAAACAGGGGATCCTACCTGTTCCACGCCACATTCCAGCTTGGAGGACCAGAGACCGCGAGCACCAGGCACGCCACCGCCGCCCCGGGACTACAGGTCCCGGCAGTCTTAGCGGTGGAGGCGCGTTCCCTGACGCCTGCCCAAGGCGCCAGGAGGGGCGGATAAAAACACAGAGCCCTCGGTGTAGCGGGGGGAGCACATCTGAAACATTGATAGCGGAGCGCCGAAAGCGCTAGGAGTAAACAGGGGATCCTACCTGTTCCACGCCACATTCCAGCTTGGAGGACCGGAGACCGCGAGCACCAGGCACGCCACCGCCGCCCCGGGACTACAGGTCCCGGCAGTCTTAGCGGTGGAGGCGCGTTCCCTGACGCCTGCCCAAGGCGCCAGGAGGGGCGGATAAAAACACAGAACCCTCGGTGTAGCGGGGGGAGCACATCTGAAACATTGATAGCGGAGCGCCGAAAGCGCTAGGAGTAAACAGGGGATCCTACCTGTTCCACGCCACATTCCAGCTTGGAGGACCGGAGACCGCGAGCACCAGGCACGCCACCGCCGCCCCGGGACTACAGGTCCCGGCAGTCTTAGCGGTGGAGGCGCGTTCCCTGACGCCTGCCCAAGGCGCCAGGAGGGGCGGATAAAAACACAGAGCCCTCGGTGTAGCGGGGGGAGCACATCTGAAACATTGATAGCGGAGCGCCGAAAGCGCTAGGAGTAAACAGGGGATCCTACCTGTTCCACGCCACATTCCAGCTTGGAGGACCGGAGACCGCGAGCACCAGGCACGCCACCGCCGCCCCGGGACTACAGGTCCCGGCAGTCTTAGCGGTGGAGGCGCGTTCCCTGACGCCTGCCCAAGGCGCCCGGAGGGGCGGATATAAACACAGAGCCCTCAGCTGCGCGGGACGCGAGCGGGACGCCCGGGGCTAAGCCCGGGCAAAGGGCGGGCCCTCTGTGGCCCTCAGAGGCACGAAAAGGCCAGGCTAGGCCATTCCCCATTCATCTTTCGGCTGATCACTAAGGTACTGTTTCCAGTCTTTTATTTTGTTCATCAAACTGTATTGCTGTTATCGGCTCGCCTTCGTTTTGTCACTGACTGTCAGCCACATCACATTATTCCATTGGCTTTTAGCGAATCCATCTGAAGGTGAGCTTTCTGTAGGCTGTCCATAGCCACAGTTCTAATAATGGTGAAAAAACGGGCACCTGCCCCGGATGAGACTGTGAATACTTTAGATTCTTATCTGGTACAAGTGGTTAACGATATTAACAATAAGCGAAGGCAATCTCTAGGTTTGAGTCAATCACCTATCTTGCCCTCAGAAAGCCCCTCGACAAGCGTACTAAGTACAGCGACATCTGAACTACCGCTAGAAAATCCTACACTATATCCAGCAGATTTGAACCCTCAAGATAATGGAACCGTGGATGACGCCGATGTTGATCTTGACCCTCGAATAGATAGACTAGATCCAATAGATTTATCAGTCAATGCTATCAATGATTCAAACCATCAGATATCCATTACGGACGCAGCTTCACAATCCCTGCAGCCCACCACACGGGCTGTCAGAGCTTGCCGAAAATCCGTAGCTAAAAGGGGGGGAAAACATCTAGGTAGGAAAAAGGTCACCACCCCACCCCCTAGACGGCAAGGGAAACATGCGGAACTCGATAATGATAGCGAGCCAAGAAGCACTAATGATGATGATCTTTTTAATAGGATCCAAGATATGATAGACATCAAAATTAAGACTATAATCAAACCTCTGATCAGGAAATTGGATAAATTAACATCTGAGGTCAAAAAGCTGGGCGTGTTACATAGTAAGTTGGCCGTCGAGGTCGAAAACTTATCCTCCCTCGTCACAAATTTAATACCCACAAATGTGGAGGTTACTCCAACTGAAAGTAACCCGCAACCCATCCAGCAAGGGTCGCTGCTTCCGCCTCCATTACCACCACCATCATTACCTGTACTTGGACAGGACGCAGATGCTTCAGACCCCCGTATTAGCATAACTGCTGCCACAGTGGGAACACAGCAAGTGGATGCTTCGGCCCAATTCATTCTGGAAGCCTCACCAGTAGTTCTGGTGTTGGCAAATGTCCCTGCTCTATCACAAGGTAAAGTAGAGTCCAATCAGGATCTAAAAGATAAAGCGTTATATTGGCTCACTAACAACATGTATATGTCAGAACAAGGGTTCGATAAGTTGGCAGGGGACATTGTCATGTCTAGGAGGGTATCTTGGATCGGTTGCAAGCCTAAAAAGTTTAAAGGGGATTGCGTCATTCTAAACTTCGCAAATGCGGAGGTTCTTCCAGACATTCTGAGTAATGTTTTTCCTCCCCAACGTCGCAGTGGCTCCATTGTTCCTCTCACCCTCAAGTTCTTTTTTGACGAGACTAAGTTTGGTACCTTACCTAAATTCCCCAGTTATAACAAACATACCAATACTAGTAGCTGGAGAGGGGCCACCAGACTTCGACATCCTAATGGCTGGTTTCAGCCTATAGCATATCAGGAGCCAGGAAGAGTCCATCGCCCGACTGAGTCAAACACCAGGCCTGTCTTGGCACAAGAGCCAAGAGGTAATGTTTGGGGTTCTGGCTTCCTGGGTGACGATCGTAACGCCCGGGGCTTTAGGCCAACACACTGGCTGAGAAACGACCAGTTCCTGCAACACACAAATACTCCACAACCCATGTGGAACTCAGTTCCATATGGTCAGGGTCAGGTAGCTACCCCGTTTGAGTGGGGTTTCAGTACAGGCAATAGGTTTGCCCCTCTATCTGACTTAAATACCTGCGATTGACTTGAATCAGGAGTCGAGCAAGTAAGGGAGGTGTCAAATGATCTACTATCAGCAAGTGGAGGTCTGGTATCGCAACAAACAGCTGAAGGAGCATCAGAGGGCGTAAATGATTCAAGGTTACCCATTGACTCATGTAAGATCATAAGTTGGAAAGTAGCAGGTTTAAATGCAAAACGCCAGGATCAAGCTTGGCTGAGCTTTGTCTCAAAATATTACATCATCGCCTTGCAAGAAACCTGGGACACATCTAACAACCTCTGGTGGGATGGCTTCACCAGCTTCACTAAACCTGCAGTCCCCAGTAGAGCGGGCAGAGCCAAAGGGGGCTTGGTGATTTTATTCTCACTAGCCCTAAAAGGTAGCTATAGGCAGATCAGCGCTGACTCTGATAATATCTTAATGGTCGAGAGGGTGATCAACAAAGAAAGCAGGACATTGTACGTAAACTTTTATAATTCCAGGAACAGCGAATATAGCGGCTGTAATATCGCCAACTTGGATAATATTTTAAACACAGTATCACAGGATATCAACTTAGCTTTTGAGTTTATTTTATTAGGCGATTTTAATATTCATCCATGTGAATTAGCCTGCAAGGGAAGAGATGTTAACGAGGCTGATGACGCAGCCACACGGGGACCTCATTTCGAACATTCTGCAGATGGGCAGGAGCTTGAAGAGCTACTGGCTAATTTTGACCTGCACGAACCTGACTGTGGCCTGAGAAATCCAACGTTTACTGGTGCCCAATATGGAACAGTGATTGACTATATTTTTGTTTCATCAGGCATTTTAAATCGGTCTATGGCCTACTGCACAGTCTCTACACACTATAGTGACCACAACCCAGTTCTACTCGAAGTGGCTTGGGGAGCCCATATGGGGGCACCACCAGCAATTACCAAAACGGCACATCCCTTGAGGACCTCTGACCAAGATAGACGTGTAAAGTGGGCAAAAATAATCCCGGAAAACTTTTATGAAAAATGCTACCCTAAAATCAAAGCTCAGGTGGAGCTTTGTAGAGATCCGGGCACCCAAGGGAATATCAAAATAGCAGCTTATGAGGCAATATGTGATCAGGTCTTTAAGGACCTTCTTGTCAAACCTATCCAGGGAGCCCATGGACATAAGTGATGGTTCGACCCCGCATGTTCGAAAGCTCACAGAGAATTGCTGGCGGCACTTAAAACTGTTCCTAGGGTCAAAGATGACATTTCGAGATTAAGGAAAGCCTATAAAGCAGCCATAAAGAACCGTAAAGACATTATTAAACGTGAAACATGGGATACTCTCCTTTCAGCGGCAGTACTGAAGGACAGTAGGAGATTTTGGGAGATCATCAAACAGCCCTTATTTCTTGATGACAGTAATGCTCCCATGGATTGCGTGATTACCGACGAGTCTTGGCTGTCTTTTTTTGAAAATGTATATGGGGGCGACGATGAAGGAACTAAAAAAGGCAAACTGCATAACATAGTTGCTCACCCTATCATCTTTAATCCTCAAGAAGTGGAAAAAGCTCTGCTGGCAACCACTAAACATAAGGCACCTGGTCCAGACGGAGTACCCGCTGACTTTTTCATGTTTTCGCCTAAACTGTGGGCTGAGGTCATGTCAAACGTGTTTAATGCAGTTACCGTTAATTCAGCCCCCGCCTCATGGGCCATATCTACCATCGTCCCCATCTTTAAAAACAAAGGACGGCGGGACGACCCCGCATTTTATAGACCCATATCCCTCTTGGACTCAACCGTAAAAATCTTGGGTAGAGTACTCCTATCCAGATTGAGGGAGAACGTTGAGGGTTGTGGCGGGTTGTCCGAACTGCAATACGGCTTCAGAGAGAGAAAAGGGACCATTGAACAATGCATTAACCTGCACTTACTCATCTCTAAGTATACGGTGGCTAAGGAGGGTTCGGTGTTTCTTGCATTTATGGACCTTTCGTCGGCGTTCGACCTTGTTAACAGGTCAAAACTGTGGGCGATTCTGTTGGAGTTGGGCATCGATGAGGCTTTGGTTACATTCATGGCCGCTTTGCATCAGGAGCTATTTGCAGCCGTACGAGTGTCAAATAACGGTAGATGTACTCCACTTTTTAAATCTCTAAAGGGGGTACGGCAAGGTTGCATCTTAGCCCCCACGCTTTTTACCATCTACATCAATGGCCTGGGGGCACATCTGCGTGGCCAGAACGCGGACGTCCCGCGTGCAGGAGATGTACAAATTCCGGCACTCCTGTACGCGGACGACGCTGTGCTGATAGCCCGCACTGGTGTTGGACTTCAGCTCCTATTGGATGCCTTCAGCTCTTTTATGGATAATTTGGACCTGAAGGTTAACGTTTCCAAATCACATATGATGGTAATGGGCCGTGAGTGTACCAAAAAAAGTCATAAATCATTCTTTTGCAGTGGGGTCCCTGTTTCAAAGGTAACTACATTCCCCTATTTGGGCGTTTTGTTTGACCAAAAGGGAACATGGGGGCCACAGATAAGAGCAAAAAGGTTGGC